>NC_003282.8:13746914-14371400 GCF_000002985.6 Caenorhabditis elegans | reverse complement strand
AGAAAAAGAGAATCATGTGAGAAATCGGAACAGTTTCCATTCGGAGTACTGTATGGTTAATTTTTCTGCCACGATACTGCCGTATAATATAAATGAAAGGAAGGTGCTGAAACCTTTTTTTTTGACAAGTGGTTCATTTTTCAGAACCATTTCATATTATCTGGCCTGTTTTTTTAATTGTCAGATTTTTAATCATTTAATGAATTATCTCAAAAGTTAATTCTCAAGCGTAATGTAAGCTTCCATGTTCAGTAAAACAATTTCCGAAATCTCCGAAAAACTACTGGCCTGAACATTTTTTTTCCGTATGACCCTAGTCATTAAATAAATTTATTTTGAGAGTTTGAATAAAATGTTGCCAGAGAGCTGCAGTTTCGATAATCTATAAAATCAATCACAGAAAAATTTTTCGGTTTCAAATTGATATCAAAAGTTTGAAAATTTTGAAAATGTATTGTGTCTTTTCTTTGAAGCATGTATTTTCCTATTTCTTTGATATTTTTGCATTCCAAAAAAAAAATTTTTGAGTTACTTGAATACAGAACGTGATAGATCAAACACTTTGAAAAAATGTATATTTTCAGTAGAAAAATTGGTGAGTTGCAAAATTAACGACACATTTGTTGCAATATAGCCACTTCCTTAAAGTGAATAAATACATTTAATTAACACATACATAGTTCGTTTGAAAAAAATTGTTTGACATTTTAGCAATTGCCACAATTTGTCATACGCCACTTACACATTTTTAACGAAAATTAACAACGTTCACTTATTATACTAACAACGTGAAGCCGTGAAGCCGTGAATTTTTCACTGAAGAAATTTCAATCTGAACAATGGCTATTCATACCAATAAAGTAGAATTAAAAAAATTTTTAATGAATTATTATATAAAAATTTTAAAAAAGATTTAAAAATATTTAGTCTGATCTAGTTTCACACAATTAATAAACTCGAGTGGGAGAGCTACTTGGATCAAGAAAAAGTGAAAAATAAATTAACTCAATTACTAGACTATGTCTATGCATATTAAAAGATGCGGAATGGAAAATAATTTTCATCCCAAAGCTGGCTCGAGATGTTCAAGTAAAATGAGTTTCTAACTTCATATGTTAAAATTTTGAAATTAAAAAATTTGACTTTCCACTGCTATTTTGCTATTGCTTTCTTTTTTTTCTGTTTTGTTGATATTATGTAAAACTTTGAAACACTTTTTCATTGAAAAATACTTTCAAAAAATGTAAGAAAATTTTGTTCACTGTTTTTCTTAGCTCGTTTTCCGAAAAAAGATATTTTTACAAAAATAGCGGTTTCTTCAAATAACTTTGTACCTCCATTTTAGAATTTTAGTATAAAATATCTCCAATGATTGTTTCTACAACAAAATATTACAACAAATTGAGAATTTACTGGAAGAGTTTATTATCATGGACTATACAAAAATATATTTGCTAGAATTCAAAAACACATTGAAACAGAAATTTTTTATCAGAAGATTGTGCTTAGTTACCGTATTTTCTCTATTAGCCCAGCGCCCGTAATATTTCACATCGAAATAATATATCTTGGTTGATTTGGAAGTTATACATTACAGAACTTTAGAATTTTTTTTTCAAATTACAATTTTTGATGAAACAAAAGACAACTGAGATATGAGCAGCCAACGTAAAGCGTGAAAACTTGACCTTTAGTAAAAAAGTGAAAACTTAACGTTTTTTGAAACATTCATGGAACAGTTGAATTTTTTCCAACAAATAATTTCAAAACATTTTTCAGTTTTAATAAGTTTACTTGAGAGTGGAAATTTCACTATTTCACTATTTCGGGCAGATCCATTTTTCTTTGTCAAATTGTGAAATCAATAAGGTTGAATCGAAATTATTTTAATATTTTTTCTGAAACAAAATTCGAAAAAAAAATTAAATCATGTAATCGCACATTTCGATGGGAAATTCGAGAAATAGGACAGTTCATCGAAGATTGAGCAGTAAAATATTTGTTAGAATATAAATTTATATTGAAACAGAAAGATTTTTTTAACTGAATCTGTGCATAGTTAAGACCTGTGAGACCAGCAGATATGGAATTTTTGTTTTTTGTAATTTTCCTAAAACAGTGAAGTTTTTCAAACAAACAATTAATAATTTTGAAGCATTTGACAGTTTCAACATGTTGACTTGAGATTGGAATTTTTAACTGCTTCACTTTGATTGACAGAATTGGGATTTCAGGTTAAATTGCAAAATTAAACACTTTGTATCGAATTTATTTTAATTTTTTAAATCAAAATTCGAAAAAAAAACTGTTTTTTTCACTACCTGATGAGAAGTGAACTCGGGTTAGAACAAAGTTAGACAAATTTAAAAATTCAACAAAACCATGAAGTTTTCAAAAAAAGTATTCAAAACGCAATAAACTTAAATTGGAAGAATGTTTGTTATCATAACGTATTGGACAATAAGATATTTGCTAAAATTCGAAAACATCTGGAACCATAAAACATTTTGAAATATCACAAAAAAAGAATCATAACTTTCATAACAATAAAAATTAACATTCTTAAAACCTTTATGAAACAGTTGAATTTTTCTTTTAAAAAAATTTCAGAATTTTTGTCTGTTTCAGCATGTTGTCTTGAGAGTAAATCAAATTAAAAAGTTGTTTGAATCAAATTTATCACAATTTTTTCAAATCAGAATGTATTTTTAAAAAACCAAATTAAATTAGAAATTATAAAATCACACATTTTGATGGGAAATTCGGGAAATAGCATGGCTTGGTTTTATAGTTGAAAATTGAGCAGTAAGATATTTGTTGGAATATAAATTTATACTGAAACAGAACGATTTTTTTAACTGAAGATGTGCATAGTTACGGTCTGCGAGACCTGTGAAAATGTGAAATTTTCTGTTTATGTAATTTTCCTCACGAGTCATAAAATTCATATCAATAAAAATTAACATTCTTGAAACTATCATGAAACAGTTGAATTTTTCTAAAAAAAAATTTTTCAGAATTTTTGCCTGTTTCAGCATGTTGCCTTGAGAGTAGAACTTTTCACTAGTTCACCAGTGAAACAGATAACAGAATTTATTTCAATTTTTTCAAATCAGAATTTATAAAATAAATCAAATTAGATTATAAAATCACACATTTCGATGGGAAATTCGGAAAATAGCATAGTTTCTGTGTACCATACACATAGAAAATCCCCTTTTCACCGCCTAATGAGAAGTGAACTTTGCTGATTGGAATCGCGTTCATATAGTGGCGTTGCTGAAACATTCAAAATAATTGTAAATCTGAATATTCAGGTTTCCATCATACCCTTATCACTCGGCACACTCCCATACATTTTTGAAGATGCTGCGCACAGAATAGTTTTGACATTTTGTTCACATCTTCTTCTTGATATTGTGAAATTGGAATTATCTGAAAAAATTTATTTTCAGACGTTTTGAGGATAGTGAAGCACTCACATAGTCTTGCTCCTCCTCGAATATCCGTTTACCTTCCGCTTGAAACAGTAATTTTTCTGGAATCTCACTTTCCGTGTAGTGCTCCGATTTTTCATTTTTGCTGGAACAATTAGATCAGATCTATTGCTATACAGGTTTAGGTTCGAGTACATAATGATATGATGAAACAATAGTGTTTAATTTTCTACTTTCTACATATTAGTATTTTATTATTAATGCTAATAAAGCATCAGGAAATATATATAAAAGGTGAAACAGCGGATTTTTGATTTTTTTTTGTAAATAGGTGAATTGGTGAATTGGTGAAAATTAGTGAAAATTTATATTTTTTGTTTTTGTTTTCAAATTTTCGAATAAATTGGTTGAAAAATATAGTGATTTAGCAGGTAAAAAAAAAAGAAACCCTAATTTTACAATTTTCTAGTATAGGATTGCGATAGTCTCAAAACTGGTTTCATTTGGATAAAAAATATTCTGAAAGTCTGTTAAATACTCGCGATAATTAGTAAAAACAGTAATGAAAAATCCTGAAAAATTACCGGTGAATATGCACATTACAGCCTTTTTAGCCTCATGTCATCGTAAAAATGTGTTCCACCAGAAAAAGTTTTATCTAAAAAATTACTGTTTCGTAAGTTTCATATCATTTTTTGTAGTCAGTTTTAACCAGTAACTTATGTTCATTGACAGCAAAATTAATTTGGTTATATTTAAATGTTTGTCAAAAGGCGATGGTTTTTGTGAAACAATTATTTGAAAATTTCTCATATTTTCCAAGTACAGCTAGCCAGTAACTAAGGACAGAACTATCAGAATACAACCTTTTCAAAAATAAAGCCAAAAACTTAATTCAAAACTTACAAATAAACCTTGATCCTCGTATAATTCCTAACAGACCCAGTTCCAGAGCACGAAGTACACGGTTTCTTGCCGCCTCCTTTACAATGATGGCACTCTTTGATTCCCCGCCCATGACACATATAACAAAGATCATGAGTTCCGATTCCAGGTGGAGGGACACCGGTTTTTGACATGAAATGCATGGGGGTACCGATTCCATATGAGTTACTACCTAGAAATTGATTTGAGTTGAGAAGAATATTAGTGAAGTTTCCATACGATTGATTAGACTGTTGGGAAATAAGTATTTTGAAGTAGATACTTTGAAACAGGAAATAAATATTTTAAAGTTGATTGGCATTGTATATGCGATTATTTTATTTTTAATGTACTTTGGCATAAAAGTAATTATCTTCTGAAATGTATTTCAGAAAACTGGTAGAATGTAAAAAATACACTGTTTGACCATTTGGTTTTATGATATGAATTTATTTATTTTCAATGGATCGTGACATTTCAAAACTGAATCTTTATTTCAGACAAAATGAATATTTAATAGCAAACCAAAACAGTTAATCAGTGGCAAAAAAGTGTAGCGGCCGACATCTAACGGGTTTCGTCACATTTAGTATTGCAAAACTTTGAGATTTCAGCCATTTCTGGGAAAACTATTTTTACAATAAACCCTTTGAAAATTAGAAAAATACACCTAGTTAGGCTACTAAATAAAAGAAAAGAAGAAAAATTCGACCCGAAACTAGAATCCGTGCTTCTAGTATTTTTTTAAGGAATGAATCGTCTAATACATTTATATTTTCTCTCGCCAAATTACGGTAAAAGTAAAACAGTTGAAACATTTTCAAACTCGAAAGAGGACGGTACCAACTAAAATTACTCTCAAAAAGCGTTACTAATATTTATATTTCTAAAAAATAAGAACTGCATTTTTTCCAAAGTACGAACTACACGACCAATCAACAATTTGCTCAGCCTACTTTAGAACCAATCAGACGGAGTGGGCGGAGTTCGAAGAAGCTGATTGGTGGGTCCAGCTTCTAATTTTAGAGGCATGTCAAGCAGTGAAATCAAAAAAAAAGTTGCCAAAAGTTAGATTATTTATTTTTTTTGGGTTTTTTTAATACTTTTCTTTCTGTGATATTCCTGAATTTCCGACAAATTAGGATATTTTTAAATCAGAATTTCCATTCTTCCTACTTTACATTGAATTTAAATTTTATACCAACTAGGAATATGAATGAATTATTTCAAATCCCAACATTCTATAACACCTCAACAAAACAGACAAAAACTGACAAAAAGCGTTTACAAAAGCGTTGAACAAAATATGCTTACCACTTCCAGACCCACCGTGCCTGACCATTGCAGTTGAAGAAGAAGCATATCCACGTGACAGGTCCGCGTGCGGAAACGTGGCAATCATTGGATGGGTGTATACAGCCGGGTGAGCCACTCCAGATTTCATACCGGTACCTCTGAAACAGCAAAAATTACATTTTAGGACGAATTTTTCTAGGAAACAAATTTTTTAAATTAAAAAAGCTTTGATTTCAAAATAACAAAATAACGTAACCAATTATTTGTTGTAAAAAATTGTTTCCCTGAGATAAACTACTTTACTAACAAAAAGGAAATCCTACAAAACATATGAAATAAGTGAAACATTCGGAACATTGAAAAAAAAAACATTGGAAGATAAGAATAGTGATCGAAAAGAATAGAAATCTGTAACATTTTTCATAGTGAAGAAGCGGATGAAACAGAAAAAAAAATATTTAAGCTTGAAAAAAAATCACTGTTCCAAGAAGTTGTCAAAACTGAATTTTCGAAAATTGCATATTCTCTAGTCTAGAATTTGAAATTATTATATTTCTATCAAATTGTTGAGTTCATATTTTGTTGAAACATTTGCCGTGTACTCTCTATTATTGCTGCATGCAGCACTAGTTTCCAGCCTTTTTTTGAATTCCGCACTATTAGAGACTGCAGTACTACTGGAGACTACAGTATCAATTTTCGAGCGTATTATTTCAATTGGAGATTAATAGCGTTCAGTTGCAAAAGCTCACCTGTTTAAGCTTTCATTCATTAATTCAAATTATTAAGATTGTGGATTTTTGTAAAAGAAAGACACAATAATTAAATTATATTTGTAACTTTACAAGAAATCTTCAAAAATATACAAAAATGCTCCACAAAATTTCGAAACTGCTTAGTGTCTCTTTCAATAAAGAAATGGGTGCGGCACTGATTTTCGGGACTTTTTAAAACGCATCACTAATAGAGAATATACGGTTAGCAAATCTATTACTAAAAAAAAATCCCCAAAAATAAATGAAATAGGTGAAACATTCGGAACTTTGAAAAAAAAATTGGCAGAAAACAGAACACAAATTGCAAATTAAAACATTATTCAGAGTTAAGAAACAGATGAAACAGAAAAAAAATTAAATCTTAAAAAAAGCCACTGTTTCAAGAAGTTTTCAAATCTGAATTTTCGAAAATTTCGTATTCTCAAACTTCTATATGATAAATATGTATTTATGATACTTCTACCAAACTGTCGAGTTCATATTTTGTTGAAAAATCTACGTAAACTCTCAAGAAACCCCTTTTTTATACTACATGATAGTATTATACATTGTGACCGGAATTTGAAAATCCGAACGTTTCAATATTTTTATATGTCTTCACAAATTTTGATGGCATGTTAAACTCACCGACAAAACGAGCATTTATCTGTTCCGTATCCCCTGCAGTGAAAACAATGAATAGTTCCATCCGAATTGCACGCCGAGCACGGATTTATTTGACTTGAGCCAGGCATTTCGAATACACGGACCTGAAAAAAAATGAATGAGAAGAAAAATTCACTAATTCCCGCGAAATGTCGGCTGCGGAACGACAATATTTTTCTCAGCTAGTTATGTAATAGTTACATTCTTTTTTGAGTAAGTACATTAAAATCAACTAATTGTAATTTTTTTGCCCTTTTTTCTGGCATGACAACTACTGAAATATAATTGTGCTCACTTCTCACATGAGATTAAGAAAACAATGTGAAGTGGTTAAAAAATATATTGCTACAAATTATCTTCTGTTTCAGATAAAAGTTAAATTTTTTTCTCATGAAGTGTTTCTATTAAATAAATGAAATCAAGAAAATTGAAAATTCACCTGATCCACAAAAAGATGGCCCGGCATAACTTCAAAATCCCACGGGCTCAACGCCCCACTACCACCGGTCAAAGAGCATGAAGCTTCACTCATTGCAGCAAAATTCGCTGCTTCAGTGGCTTCAGACGTGGATCTGGCTTCTGTGAATGATTCGAGAATGTAATGAATACTTGTTGAAGGTTCTATTCGATCAAAATTCATTTTCTTCACAGTCTTGCTCTTCCAATATCGATGACGTTTCACTTCTTTTTCAAGAGCTTCTCGACACTCAAATTCTCCAAATGGGATGATATCGTCGAAATATTGCATTTTGCTCGAGGCACTGGCTGGAAAATTTGATTTAAAAAAGTATTAGAAAATTAAACTTTATGTACACTATTTCAGTGTCTTGTTAATTATGAATCACCAATAAACATTTAGTGTGCAGTTTTTCGAAACTTAAACTACAGTGTTTCAACATTATATTATTTATGGATCGCTAGTAAATATTTTGGTTGTATAGATCATCGTTTAACATTAGGTTCGAATAGTTCAACGTGTATTTTTTTCCAGTTTTTAATAAATAATTATTGAAATTTGTATTACTGATTACCAAACAAACTTAAAATATATTGAAAAATTAAAAAAAAACATGAAAATCTTTTTTCTGATTTTATTTTGCAAACGACTACTGTTTCAGAATGTTCATATTTAGAGACGATCATAATCTCTTTTAATTATTTGAACATATACCTCATCGATATAAATTTTCAGTATTTAATAAAATATGACGTTAAAAGTTAAAACTAGTTTCGAAAAAGAGAGCTTGAAATTCCTGCTCTATTTTAGTAGCATTGGAATGTTCTTGTAATACGAAACCTAACCGATTAAAAACCTTTTCGAAATGTTTGGAAACTTTTTTGTTGAAGTTTTTGGTGAGCAAGAGAAAAAAAATTTTTGTATTGAACCACTGGTATCTGATATATATGGGTACAAAATCACTAGGAACTCACTGTTTGAAGATGAAAAAGTAGTCAAACATGCTATCAAAATACCGGAAAAAATAATTTTTTCAAATAGTTTTTTTTTCCATAATTATAATTTTTGTAATGAAAAAATTTTCTGAGTTCACAAAAAAATATAAAAAAATTGTAAAGTTTTTTCATTATGTTTCATATTCCCGCTATAAATAATAAAAGTAGGATACAATATTAACTCGTTCAGTTGGCTATTAAACAACTATTCAAAAACAATTGCCACATTAAAAATTGTTATTGTTTAATATGAAACTACAATATTATTCTCCAAATTTTGCATGTTATACTAGGAGAAAATGCACAAAATGAATGAATAAAGCAATAATTAAAATAATGATTTTTTTCTAAAATCCACTGTTTCATGTTTTGGTTTTAAGAAAAAGTAGTCAATGTGTTTTCTATTTGTGTTTATTTAAAACAATTGTATGCAATTCTTATTAAAGCTCCAAAATTAGTTCTACGTTTCCAGATTTCAAGACAGAAAACCTTTTTTTAGTACTTATTATCTTTTATTTTTAAATTTCACTACAATAAATCCCATAAATTTATGTGTGGGCAGCAATTAATTTGGCACCTCACCTTCATAATTCGGGGGTTTATACCCTGCAATCGGGACAAATTCAATATCAGAATATAATGAGAACATCTCGAATCAAAATCAAGAATCACGATCAAGCTTTGGGAGCGTAATGAGAGAATGTGACACTCGTGTGCTGCCAATTTATCTGTTCTCTCTCTCAAAGATATCATGAGAGACAAAGAAATTTTGGGGCGGATATCAGCCGTCGGACTCTCATCTTTCAGAACAAGCCGATGAACAAGAGAGATAGCCCAACGGAAAAGAGTTCATTCGTCAAATTTTTGTGAGATAGAGAGAGAGCTACTGGTGGGGCAAAAGTGTTACTAATATTCCTTTGGGAATCTATTTTTAGAGACGTTTTTGATCACGGAAAAAATGAAATATGAAAGTGAGAAACTAACTGGGTTTGACAAGATAATTTGTCTCTTTCGTGTGGGGTTTTTATAAAGCAAAAACAAAAGCATATGTTCGAGATCCGTTTTGAAATTATTATTGAAAATAAAAGCCCTAATTGCTCGAGAGACGAAATTTTAAAAAAATCTACCGTTTCAAATATTTGGTTTATTCCAACAAAGAGAGATTTCTGCGGAACAACTGTGTTTTTTTTTTGATTTTGTTGAATGATAACTGTGAAACAGTTAAAAAATGTATGCACTTCTACTTTTTGTTTGGAAGAATTTTTTATATAATTGTTCGATTTTAACTTAATATAACCTAAATATTTAACATCCATTTTAAAATCATTTTGTCAGAAAAATTAAACTTTTTGTGGAAATACATAAAACTAAGAAATTATGTGTTTGGCGAAATAGTTTTTCAATTATATTTTGAGACATTTGAGATACTTTTTTGTATCATTCAAAATCAGATGTAAATAAACAAACAAAACTAATCAAATTTTAAAACTTATTTGAAACATGGCCTCCAACAAATATTCACAATTAAAAAAAAAACTAACTTGAAAACTTTTTGTGTTTCTCCAAATCCTCGTCAGGAGGCAGTAAACTATTGAAGACGTCTGTCATGATTCCTTCCTGAAAATTGTTGGAAAAATGAGAAAACTGGTGAAAAATGATACGTTCAGAAATGAGAAGATGAGAATGAGGAAGGAAAATGTATAATGATGAAAAATAGAAGGATTGTAGGGTGGTGTTATTGAATAAATAGAAAAAAAAGAGTTTAAGATTTTTAGAGGGGGATTTTCTGGAAATTTTGATTTTTAAAAAATAGATAGCTCAGAAAATTAAATTCGAAAAGGGCACGCTATATTGAAAATGTGAAAACATTTTGTAAAAAAAATTGTTTTTTCTCTACTGAAAAGCATTCAAAATGACATATTCATTGTTGGATCGACTTTCTCTATGAACTGCGCTCACAAGTAATTCAGGTCAAAAGGTTCTTTCGAAACCAAAGTTCTATGTTTGTGTGGAAAATTATTTACAAAAATATTTGGAGTACTGGCGAATCGAAATATTTTTGAAATGACTTTAAAAAAAATTTACAGTTTCAGAACTTTCTGAAAGTTTTTTTTTAATTAGACATTTTGTTAGGAAATTCGAGTTCTATCAGTTTAATTTTTTCACCGAATTACCTGTTATTGCTAGAAAAATTTATTTGAATACAGAACAATTCAAATCGATTCAAAATTTAAGTTAATCACAATTTGCAACGAAGATTGTTGATTATTAGGCGTAGTAACATATATTCAAAGGTTAAATCAGGAAATTTTATATTTGTTTTAAATTTCAAAAAATTTTGTTAGATGACTGGAACAAATTCATTAAACATTTGGGTTTTCCAATTTTACGGCAAGCCACCAAAGTTCTATGACACATAAAAACCTATCCAAAAGGGCATGAAGTAAGTGAAGAAGAGCCTCCGTGTATACTGGAATGGAAATAAAAGAAAGAGAGAGAGAGTCCACTAAAAAGAGCATTTTGCTCTTTTCTCTCCAATTGGATTTTCCAAAAAGTTTACCCGTCGTGTCTTTTCATTGAGTGAGCTGTGAATTCATACATGTATTGAACTAAATGATACACATGAAACAGAAGAAAAAGAAATAGGAAAATAGATCCCTTGAAAGCTTAATGAAAAAAATGGGAGGGGAAGACGAAAATAAAGAAGGGGAGAAATAGAGGGAAGAAGACTAGAAATGCAAATCAAATCCGGCGCTTAGCATAGAAAAAAAATAGAAAATGACTGGGGTCCCGAGAACGGGGGGTACGGTAGATGGGAAACTCGGAATTAAAGGAGCAGCTGACAAAATGGAGGTCACGGCAGGTATAAGAGCCGGCATTTTGTGAGAATGTCCTGTGAAATGTCGGTTGCTTCCAAAAATCAAAATTAAAAAAAAAGGATAATTGAACAATAAAACTTCTCACCGAAAAACCTAACAGAGCGAGTTTTCCAATACTATTCGAAATGTATTCCTACTTTTGAAAAAAAAATTATCGTCTGTTTTAGTATCTACATAATAGTTATTCCTCATAATTAATGAACTATTTATTATGCCGTTGTCCGCTAGAACTCGAAAAATTGAAAAAATAAACAACAAATTTGGCCACAAATTTTTCTACTGTTTCATCTTGATATTTTATTATTATCTTTTAGTATAGTCATTGATGAGTGACACACACGGCGTGGTTTGGGCAATTGTAAAGTGACGGCGCTCTTACGGTATATTAGACACTTCCAAAAAAGTTAAGCCTAATAAGTAATTACTTGATTTATTCGCTATTTAATGATTATATAGACAACGTGGGAAATATCTAGAAGTTTATTTTTTCACGCAATCACTTAAAAAAAATAGATTTGGCAAGTATATGTATACATTTCTCAAACTCTAACGCTCCTAGATTGACCTGAAACGAGTTGTTGAACCTTGAGAACTGAGGGAGGAACATATTTTATTCATCGAGTTTTTTTTTCGGTTCTACATTTTTGAAATCTTCACGCTAGTGGGTTTTGTTGATCATTAGAAGCAAAATTATCGCAAACCAAATTATGAAAAATATGATTTTTTTATTCAAAAAATTACTGTTTCAAACTGTTTTGAAAAGTAGAAAAAGCTGGTGTGATGATTCGTAGCGTAGCATGATTTTTTGTAGTTTTTATAAAGAAAGTATGTTTCACAATTTGCTTATAACGGAGGATTCTACTGGAGATACTATTGATTTCAAAATTTGCAGCGAAATTTGTGTCAAATATTGTACTTGATTAATAGCCAGATTCCGTCTTTGAACTTAAAATTTTTAAGCGAAAAAAGAGCAAAGATAACTAGACGGAAATATAATATTCGTAAGGTTTTCGACAAGATTCATATGTTTTTATCACGTCTCATGTTGATCATTAGAAGCCAAGAAAAGTTACGGAGGGGTTGTTGTTGATTATCTTAAGATCAATATTCTCATTAAATTTTTAAAAAAGTTGTTTTTTTTTGTCAGTATTAAATAGCAAATTTCCCATTTTACCTGTTAGAAAAATCACAGTTATCAAATAAAGTTGAAAAGCGGGAGATTTTTTATTAATATTGGTGATGACAAAGTGGAGGAAAGGAAATCCCAACAAAGCAGTTGTATTCTTTCGGTCTTGTAAACTAGAAGAAACAGTAAAAATTCGAACTCAATTTTTTTTTTGATATTTGTATTCTACTGTTTTGTTATTGTGTTATAAATTTGTCTACATTTAATGATTTAATACATTAGAATGAGAAATTAAGATAAAATGAACTTTGAAGAATTTTCCATTTATGAGTGTTGAAAAAAGACATGAAAATCTTCAGTGAAATTTCAATGAAAAATATTTAAATTTCATGAAACAAAATTTAGAAGTTCCACTGGATAATAAACCAGCAATAAAAAAAATGAATAAAGTATTTTTGTAAATAAACCAAAACGAAGGGCGATTTTTAATGGGAACGTTTGAAAAAAGTTACAAATATTAGCCTACACAAGCAGGAAAAAATAAAAAATTTTATTGCTAATATTTTTGAGCACAAAACTTTTTACTCTTTCCCGCGGTGGAAAAACAAAGAAAATCGAATTTTCAAAAAATAAGCTCGAAAATTTTTTAAAACTTTTTTTCTCAAAACTTTTTCCAAAAACGCGTTTCAAAGAATTCTCAAATTTATTAAATTTTTACAAACAATATTATTCTGTTTATACTTTAACTGCAAAACCCAGAAAATGTCGGACACTGCGAAACATTATTTAAATGTTTAGAATGTTTTATTGCTTACCGACTAGTGAAAATCTTATTTTCAAATTCAAAAGCAATGATTGAAAAAATGCAGAGGCGTAGGTAGGTGTGTTGAGCTGAATTGGAACTGCCTATCAAAAAAGGCTGACGGGGCCACTGATTTTTAAAGCAAAACTTGAAGAAACTGAATCTAGTATTTATTTTGAGATCATTTTACTGTTTCAATATATTAGTAAAGTCACTTTTCTTCTGCTCAAACAATTTGATCTTTCAAACATCACATAATATTTCCGGCTACTTCTACATTTTTAATCCTGAGCTATATTCCTAACTCAAAAAACAAAACTCTCACCGAGATTTAAATGCATAGTATTATTGAATGAAATCTAGAAGAAAAACTACCAGATTTCCACCAAAACAACAAAAATGAAAAGGCAACACGTCATTTTTTACTTGCTGCAAGAAAAAAAATGAGATGGCATGTCTATATGTATTTTTTGACAGCCGAATAAATTATGAAGCTCAGCTTGAAATGCTCATTTTGAGTGAGTGAGGGGAAGAAAAATGAGAACGCGCGGAAATTTGAAACATTGGAATTGCTGGCAGGGGGGGGGGGGGGTTTATTTTTTGAATGCAAGTATTTTTACGGCTCCCCTGAAATTTTAAAGCTTGTGAGAAACATCAGAGATTGTTGACAAAGAAAATAAATTTTTACTGTTTCAATGTGTTCATTTTTTTGAAGAAAGTTTGAAGAAACCGATTATTGTCAAAGTGTTTTAGCTTTTTTAAACTATTGTTCTGCTAAAATTAATCAAAAATTTGCGGATAAAAATTTCAACAGTTTCCAAAACGTTTTTTTTTGTTTTTCGTTTGGCACTCAAAAATTATGATTTTGAAACATCCACTGTTTCAACATTTCTAGATAAATGAGCAAGTTTTCGATTGTACTAGTCTTGCTTGGACATGGAAATTAAATAAATAAAATGTGTTTTTTCAGGATTTATTGTCGTTTTATTTTTCTGTTAAACGTGGTAGTTTGGAACATCATAGTTATTTTTTTCAAGGAGACCACGTGCAAATTACAAAAAATACATGATTTTGAAACTTGGTTAAAATCAAAACAGAAACTGTAAACAGTTTTCCAAGAGGTCCAAGTTGTCCGAGTGGAGTACACGGCTGAAAACTATATGTATTTAAGTTTTCAGCAAAATTCAAAATGGATGGTAATCTACAATTTTATAAAGCTCTTGAATAGTATAGAAGGAAATAAGAAATTAATACCTTCAGAGTGTTTTGCAAACTTTTTTTGGCGAAATTGAATTTTTTTGGAACCAGTGATTTTCTTTCGAAAAACATCATGTTTCATAGATTCTTAAAATTTGTTCTCCCAAAATATTTGAACATTGTCTTATTTTATTGGACTTGAGTGATTGTCTTTTTTCTAGTCGATGAAATTGAACAAATAATTGTTTGTTTCAACTTCTATATTTTTTTTATAATAATTCCAAAACTATTAATAGTCTTCAAACGTATTTATACAAAAATGATAAGCCAAAAAAAGAAAGAAAGACCCTTCAAAACCAAGAACCAAACCCCACAAAACGTGTTGTATAGGAGAAGTGGGGGTCCAATAAGCCCCGCCCCTAAGAGCAAAATGAGCACACAAAGGGTGAAAAGAGCACGGCAAGTAGTAGATGGAGAAACAAGCCTCACGGGAAAATGGGAGAGAGAGACAGAGGGAGAAGGAGCTCAATAAGTTGATGTGAGCCACTGCGTCTCCACATCATTTCATTTTATCTCGCGCACTTTATCCTCTGCGTCTCTCCGTCTCTCGTGTCGTCCTGAATATTGAGAAATGTGCTTTGGCACTCCCTGCAGAGAGAATTTTAGTGTTAGTGTGGATTCAAATAATTTTCGAGTGGAACACTCTTTTCTACTTGAATCCAGATGTTGATCGTTAAAACCAGAAAATTTTCTCTCGTTTTCAAAAAAAAATCACTATTTCAGAATTTTTTGAAAAATTCTAAAATTTATCATTATTATTATGGATTTTGGAGACATAATATAACGCTAGAAACGAAAAATTGAATTCCAACTCAAAAAAAATCCTGCAGAAAAGAGAAATGGAAATTCACATGAAACTGAAACCAATTATTTTTTTCCGAGTTTTAGATATATTTTCAGACCCACTTTTTTCAGATTGCTAAAACAATGAAAGTATTAACTTCGTTTTTATACTAAAATACAAATATCATTATTATATACTTGAATCTAAATGTTGTTTGGTAGAACATAATTTTTATTCGAGTTTCTAAAAAAAAGACTGTTTCAGCATGCCTACATAATTTATGCAAAACAATTTATTTCATTGCTCGTGTAGATCGAACTAGTGAGAACAAGAAGACAGAAATAAAAAACTTTTCGGAAAATTTCAAGTTGTCGTTTTTTTTCAAAATTTGCAGAACATATGATAATTTTACAATTTTCAGTTTAATTTTTCGATATTTTATTTTTTATTTTTTTTCACTCACAAAAATTGTGGCGGGGTTGTCGGTAATTTAAAAAATCCCGAAACGAAAAAAAGTTCAGTGTTTCAAAATGTTGTTCTGAAATCCTTTATATCCATTATTTCGGAATATTCATTATTTCCAGTAAGGCTAAAAACAATTTTTTGAAACAGGAAATATTTTGAGCAGTTTCAAAAGTTTTTTGCACATAAAACTGGAAATTAACAAGTTTTAGCAAATTAGAAGTTTGAGTCAAACGTGAAAAATCATTTAACCGTTTCAGCTCTTTCATAGATATCCAATAAGTTAACAGATTGAGTTCTCAATGTAGTAGTAAAAAGTAGTAAAAACAAATTTTAAAAAAATGTTTCGAATAGTTTTTGTAAGCCTCACAATGAAATTTTAAAAAAACAAAAGACAATTTTATATTTTCACAAATAAAAAACTTTTGTAATATTATGCACACGTTTTTGAAATTAAAAAAAAATAAATCAGAAACACTTGCGATTGGAAACATTGATACATTCAGTTTACTTTAAAATATTATTGTTATTAAAACATAAAGAGAAGATGCAATAGAACTGAAATTGAACAATTGAGAAAAATGAAACAAACTTGAAAAGTAATCATAATATCTGAACAGAAACAGAAAACTTCCCAACTCTGAAAAAATTAAAAATTGTACATTTGTTTCATAGTTTTAAACTGATTCTGAAAATATTTTCATCATTTCAACAACTCAAAAATCTCATGGAAATGGTCCAATTTTTGTCGCTATTTGGATTTAAATCATCACTTTGTATAAATTTTTGCAAGGAGGAGCCGGAAGAACTGGAAGTTCAATTTGAAAAATTAAAAAATTTCAGACTGTTTCGCATTCTTCATGAATATCTGAAAAAGTTGAATGTATTGATACAAAGGTTCCTAGAAGAATACGAATTAAATCACTGCGCTAACAAAAACAAACTGTTTCACGTGGATTATTCCTTGTTCAACAATTTTTCTAACCAATATGTTCGATTTTTTATTTCAAAACTATCTGTTAAACAAATTTTCAAAATGTTTTAACGCGTTTTGTAAGCTGTTTTCGGCTTGACTCGTTTTAGGTATGTTTTGGTAATTGTCAAATGGAAAATTATGTGAAAAACATAAAACTATAAAATGACGTTAAAAATTCAGAAAACATCTTTTTTCTTTGAAGGTCCATTATAGTTTACTAAATACTGTTTCACATTTATAATTTAAGCGTTGAATACTTTTTCAAATTATTAGATTGATTTTTTTATCATCAACACCGAAATTGATTTTAAAATTAATTTTAAATATTGTTTCAAAACTTGCGGAAATTTTATTCAAAATTTAGGTTTTGTTTTAAACATTCCCTGTAGAAAAGCACGACATTTATTAAAATTTTCTTTTTTTAGCTGATATAAAATTACAGCCTTCTCAAACACAAAGTTTTAGCAACTATAAAGGTATACTGAAACAAAACTATTTTTCAGAAACCACACTTAAAACATAAATGAAAAATTAAGTTGTTGTTATAAATTTGTAATTTGTAAACTGCTTATTTTATTTTTTCTTGCATTTTTTGTAGCCTGGAATTTATGTTTTTAAAATTTAAAAAGTCAACATCTACCAGACTAACTTAAATACGCATTCGGAGTAAAAAAATTGTCTTAGCATCAATTTGGGCAATAGTTTATTTTGAATTCGATATTTTCATTGCATTAGCTTTCAGAAAATATATCATTCAACCCATAACTCTCTTGTGACCAAAAAAGAGTCCCTAGTAAGACGACTAATAACAATCTTGGACGATTAATGTTAAAAAAGGAAACAGTATCTGTAATTTAAAAAAATTATTTCAGTTACTCGAATCAATTATTTTTTCCCGAGTGAAAAAACGAGTGAAAAAAATCAAGAGATCAAATATTAAGTCATATCTGTAGAAAAGCGGAACAAACTTGAACAGTAATCATGATACTATCTGAACAGAAACAGAAAACTTCACAAAAAAAAATTAAAAATTGAACATTTGTTTCATTGTTTTAAACTAATTCTGAAAATATTTTTATCATTTCAGCCACTTAAAAATCACAAGGAAATGCTCCAATTATTGTCGGTATTTAGATTAAAATCATCGCTTTGTATACATTTTTGCAAGGAGGAGCCGGAAGATCTGAAAGTTTAATTTGAAAAATTTAAGAATTTCAGACTGTTTCACATTCTTCATGAATACCTGAAAAAGTTGAATATGTCGATAACGATACAGCCTTACATGTATTATTATTGACTTTTGAATTTTTCTAAAATAATATCGATAAAATTACTGCGCGAGCAAAAAAAATCTGTTTCACGTAGATTATGTATTGTTCAACATATTTTCTAACTAATTTCTTTGAATTTGTATTTGCGAAACTATTAAACAAATTTTCGAAGTTAAAAATCTTGAAAAAAAATTTTATAACCGTTTATAAATCTGTTTGGTTATTATCATATTTTGCTAAAAAAAAATTTCAATTTATTGTTTAGGCATTGAATATTTTTTTCAAACTAATGTTGATTTTCTATCTTCAACACAATCTTGGAAGATTAATGTTAAAAAAGGATGTTGAAATTGTCAATATTGTTTGAAAACTTGAGGAAGTTTTATTCAAATTTTAGGTTTTATTTTACAAATCCCGTGTGGAAAAACACGATTTTTTTTTCTGAAACTCTACAATTTATTAATTTTTTTTCTTTTCTCGCAGATAATAGCTACATTTTACACGCTTTTACTACGTTTTTACAACGATGAAGGTCTAAGGTCTACTAAAACAAAACCATTTTTCAGATAAAAAACTGAAAACATAGATGAAACATCAAATAGATAAATTTGTAATATTTAAAATGTACATTTATTTTTTCTCTTTTATTTTTTGTAGCCCATAATTCTTATTTTTTAAGTTAGAAAACTTTTTAAAAAACTCCAGCAAGAATGAAGAATAACAATCTTGGTAGATAATGTCTAAAAAAATTTTTGTTGAAGCAGCATCTGTAATTTAAAAAAACCATTCCAATTACTCGAATAACTTATTTTTCCCGAGGGAAAAAATAATCAAGATTGGAAAGATTTCCGCGCATCAAGTATTTTCCTAATACAAAGAAAGTTCATATGATCAATTTGGCAAAACCATAAAACAGGAAGCAGGAAAAATCCGGTATTATGACCTGAATAGAGTGGCTAAACTACACACACACGAGAAGAAGAATACCGTTCATTTGCGTACACAATTTTCTCGATGATCATTCGTTGTGAAATAAAATTTTTATTGGAAAAATATTTATTCAATTTTCAAGCTGAAAAAAATGAAAGAAAAATTTTAAAACTATATGATTTTGTTAACAATCGTGTTTTTTTCTTTAAAACCACTGAAAAATTGTTTTAACGAATAAAAACTGGAAATTTTCACCATGTTTCTGTATTTTTTGTATTTTCACAGAAATTAACTGATCATATAAGTAACCAGTGAAGAATATAAAACCGGTTTTTACTGGATCCTAATCTAAATCCTATGGATGTAGTGAATAACTTTTTACTTTTTATTGCAATGTAATGAACATTTTTACATGTTTGCAAAGAAACCGAAAAAAAAGGTCTTTTGTCAACCTTTTCTATAATTTGTTTTGCTAATTTTGAAACATTTTTTTCATTTTTTCACAGTTTCATGTTATTGGTTTGTTAATAGTAAGACTAATTCCGTCATTCGGACCAGGGCTGTGCGGCTGGCTGATATTTTCGGCTGTCGGCTGAGAACAATTTATCAGTCGGCTGTCGGCTGGTGCTACCAGCCGAAAATCCCAAAATTTTCGGCTGTCGGCTGGCGCCGCCAGCCGGCTGGTGTTTTTGGTTAAGTATTGCAAAAAAGTTTCGAAGTTATTTAGTATACTTTTAGTACAAAAACATACTATAGCAAAATATTTCATCATTTTATTCATCAAAAAACCAAATTTTCTTATTTTTTCCACTTGTAGAACTTGCATCTAGTGTCAAAATATGTCAAAATGTCAGTTAATTTTTTTTCAAAACGCCAGCCGAAAACTCTAATTTGGGGGTCGGCTGGCGCAGCCACCCGACCTTTCACTATCAGTCGGCTGTCGGCTGGCTGCGTCAGCCGACAGCCGCACAGCCCTGATTTGGACTTTAACTTTTTTCAAAAAATTTAATGTTTCACCAATCCGTGATATTTTTGTAACAATTAAATATGTTTGTTTTTTTGGTTTTTTCACGACTAGTTATTTTCAATAGGAAAATTTTAAAAACTTCCTTTCAGAATGTTCTCTCTTCATAATTTTGAAATTACCTTCATTTTTAAATAATTTTAAAACTAGATATTTTATAAAATTATAGTTCTGGATGATTTTATACTACTTTGAAACTTTTAAGGATGTGTTTTTCAATCCTGACCTCCTTAGAAATTGTGTTCTTTTTTGATTGAATTTCTTGAGTTTTGTTGGTTTAGACGTTTTGTTTACAATTAAAAAAAAATTGAGAGCCGTGCACATTTTGCATTTAACAGAATTTTGCCATGTCGAGACCATGTACCATATTTTTGGCGCAAATTTTTTGCATCTAGGTTATTAGCGATTTCTTTGTTTTAATTTTAATTATTTTTAATCAAGAAAATACAAGTGTAAAGGCGCAGAACCCAAATCTGAATCTTTCCTTTTTCCGATCCAAAAATGACAATATTTACCGAATTAAAACTTAAAAATATATAACAATTTTAGCAACTATGTGAAACATAACTTTTTTCAAATTTTCCTCTTTACCATAAATTTCAATTCAATTTATTCCAGATTTTACCACAATGCGAGAAGACATCCAATGCCTTCGTGGTATTGCTATAATCTTTGTTTTACTATTTCACTTGAACCCTAACCTATTTGTTAATGGATTTCTCGGTGTTGATATGTAAGCCCTGAAACTATTTTTAATTTTTGAAATCAATATTTATTTTTCTTTTTTAGATTTTTTGTGATATCTGGTTTTCTGATGGCTAAAAATTTAACAAAGGCAAAATTAGTGAAAATTCATGATTTTCTGCTGTTTTACTATATGAGGTTAAGTTGACAGCATTTGTGGTGACTAATGTAAATCCAAATTTTTATAGATTCCGTAGGATTCTACCAATGTATTTTCTGGCGGTTTTCCTGATTGTTGTAATGACACAGTTGTGTCTTGGAGATTTTTTGTGGAAGAATAATAATCGATATGCGTTGGCATCGCTGTTCATGGTGACGAATCAGCTGATTATTCATGATCAGGCAGATTATTTTAATGAGGTAAGAGAAGAAAATTCAGATTTATTATGGGAAGTGTGTAGTTTTGTTCACTTTTTCTGTTATATTCACTTTTAAAATTATTCTTTCCTAAAAAATGAAATTTCAAAATTTTCGGGCATTCAACCCGAATGCTTTATTCATTTTGCTTTTAATATTCATCACTTCTGTGGAACAGTAACTTTTTTATCCAATATTTAAAACAATTTTTAAGCTAAATGTAGCAAAAAATTATACAGCAACTTAGTTTTTTATAAGTTTATCGTGTATTTTACCCACTTTATATGTTATATTCACTTTTCCAAATTATTCTTTCGCAAAAAAATGAATTTTCAAAAATTGTGCAAACTATACCCCTTGTGAGTTCAATTCTACCACAATTTTTTTTTACAAAAAGTGTCCATTCCTTCCATTTACTGCAATTTGATAATCCAATATTTAAAACAATTTTCAAGGTAAAAGGATTTTGGAAAAAACTTAAAATTTTGTTATGAGAGTTTTCATAATGGTTTTAAAAACAGCTCCAATTAAACGACATTCTAATATTTTTCAAGTTTTGGAAATGGTGAAAATATGAATCATTTAAGTATAGCGTGTATAACTTTTCATGTAATGATTTCATTCTAATAATTTCCTTAATAGATTTTAAATATATCGAACAACTTTTCTTACAAACTTGAAACAGTGTTTAAAATTTTATTCACAATGGTCAGAAGCGGCTAAAATAGTTACACATCTTCTCTATTTTCAACAAGTTTTGTACTGAAAGTATATTAAAAAAGATACAATTATGAAAATTTATCGAAATAGTTTTTTAACTTGATATTCAATTATTTAGTCTTTGGCAAAAGGACATTAGATTTGTCTATAAATGGCAGGAACTCTGATAATTTTTTTTTAGCTATTTAAATTGATTAATGATTCAGAAAAATGTTAAGCAAACTTTCAAATTTATTTGAAACAACATTTGAAAACTTTTCAACTTTCCTCGAGTTGAAATTATGCCACAAATTATTATAAAATCATTGTTAAACTCTCTATAAAAAAGTTGAATACAATACGTTGAATGCTCTCTGTTGGTAATTGGTTTTAAATGACAGAATAGAAACCGTAATTTTTTTTTCTAAAAATTTCAAAATTATTTTGCAAATTTATTTTCTGATTTGGCCTATTTTCTGGTGTTTGTTTTTAAAATGAACCCATTTTAATGGTTTTTTTTTTAATATTGAAAATAATAATTTCTAAAAGTTTAGTCAGAAAAAGTGTTCAAAACTTTATTTTGCCGCAAACCCCGCTGGAAATTGTCAAAATATCCAATTTTCCAGTTTTTTGCCGCCACGTCTTCAATAAACGGGTTCCTTCATCTATGGTCCCTCTCCTTGGAAATGCAATTTTATCTTTTTGTTCCAATTATATTTTTTGGACTACAATTTCTGAAAAATGACTATCTGAAGGTAACTCGTCTTTAACAAATTTTTAATTTTTTTAAAATTTTTTAATGTTTCAGCTAGCGACTGTCTTGATAATTTCAGTTTTCGGTTTCATTGGTTTTGCCCTGATCTTGGACAAATTCGCGTTCAACTTCATGTTCCTCAGATTGTGGCAGTTTTCTGTAGGATTTTCTGCTCTTTTTTGGAGCAAGATTCAAGAAAATGGAACACCTAGTAAAACTGAGAAGCCTAGCACTTTCACATGTCCATTGACTAAAAATGACCTGGTTACTGTATCCTTGTCAGCGCTAGCACTTTGTCTATCAACTATGGAGATTAAAGTTTTAGTTCTAAGACCACTGGTTACTGTAGCAACTGCTGTGATAATTGCATGTGAATCGAAAAATTTTCAGGTAAGTTTATAGCATAATATTTAACTGAATTTAAAACAGAAATTTCAGTTTCTAAAATCCCCGACACTCGGGTATATTGGGGATATTTCATATGTATTGTACCTGGTTCATTGGCCAGTTATTTCAATTTTCTTGATTTCAAACGCCAGAAGTTATATTTTCTGTATCAGTGAGTTGGGATTTATTTATTGAAAAAATAATATGTAATCTACCGTTTCAACAAACTGTGAAGTAATGAATATTTTCAAAAGTATTCAGTTATGTTAAGATCCATGATTCCTAAATAATTCCGATTTTTCGTCAGTATACTAGACTACAGTCTCGTTGTGAAAATGAAATTTTAGAAAAGTGTGACGTCACACTCGGACTTGATTCAGAAATTTTTTAACCAGCTGAGGAAACTGTTTAAAGAAAAATTTTCTTAAAGTTTAAAGCCCAAAATTTAAATTTCACAAGATTTCACGATAATACAACTTTTAGAAAATTTCGCCGTTTCATAATGTTAATTTGAAAAACTTGTAGTAATCAAATTTAAATGGCATTTATTATCGGTTTCTTGAAAATTGGCAATAGAGTTTTAGTTTTAGTTTTTTAAAGGTTTTTTTTTGACATTTGAAGTATTTAACTGTTTCATGTTGGTTGTTTAAAGATAGTTAATGTTTTTAGAATAGTCATCCTCGAATCAAATGTTAAAAACTTTGATTTTTTTTCAGAATTGCTCTCCATCTGAAAGTTTAAGTTTCACGCATTTGAAAAAACTAATTTATTTTTAAATTTAAACTCTCTTCTCAACTGACTATTTTATTCTCAAACATGTACCCTTTTCCCAAAAATAATATAAGATTTCAATTACTCAATAGATTTATTCTATTCAATTATACTTTCAGTGATCATATTCATTTCATCAATTCTTCTCCATCATCTTTTCGAGAAACAATACCTGAAATTGGACATGAAAGGAGTTTTTCCATTAATTTTCCTACTAATCGCAAGTAATGCATATTTTCAATATAGTGTCAGAAATGACACATTTTGGATGAACAATTTCACACCGGAAACTCGAGAAATTATCGACAAAAACCTGGTTTTGTATACTTCGCTTTGGGATTTGGAGCCAAAAAAGGATAAGTGTATCGAAAATGACATTGATGTGCCTTTTCCGAAAAATGATCTCAAAGGTTATTGTAGATTTGCGGTGAGTAAAAGTTAAGAGAAATCAGAAAACTTTTTACTTTCTGTTTCTCGATTTTTGATGAATTTCGGAAACAGTAATTTTTTGAAAAAATATTTTTTAAAAGTTACATCTAGGATTTCATTTTAAGCCAGGAAAAGGCAATTTATCAGTCATGATGATTGGAAATAGCTATGTGCTTAACTTCAGCGAGCACATCCGAGCTCATTTTAACTACAACTATTCAGATTATCGATATATGTCAGTTATTGGTGAGTTATAGATCTTATTCTGGTATTCTTATATTGAGAAACATTTTCAGCCAGTTACGGGCTTTTTTCGGACCACCGTTTGCTTTCTCAGCAGGCTTTGGAATTTTCAAAGAAACAAGTGGAATTGCACAAGCCCGACGTGCTTTTCATAGTGGCAAGGTAATACTTATTTCATTTAGTAACATAAACTTTCAAAATTTTATTGTGAAAAATTATATAAATTAAGAAATGCTATTTTTTTTTGCTTAATTCTGTACATAAAATATATGACAAATATTTTAGTATTGGAAAGTTTTTTTTATCAACATTGTGAAACATCAAGTTTTTTTTTCAAGTAAAAAAGGAATTTGTCATTTTACTTTAGAAACAATGTCTCAATGAGCCTGCACTCAATAATTGTTTTATTTTAACGAACATTCATTTTAGTTAATTGATCTGGAATTTTTCAGATATATGAATAACATAAAAAATCCTGTTCAAAAGGATGATAAGATTGTGCAACAAATTAATGAAACAATTGCACATTATGAAAAGTTAGTTATAAAAAATCCTGTTTCAAAACAGAAAAAAAAATATTTTAGATACGTGAAAAAACTATACATCCTGGACGCATTCCCAGAGTTTCATGAAAACTTTTTGAACTTATTCCTGCACTACGCTGTAACTAGGCCAGATGACATGGATGCTCTGCATTTGAGTAAAAAGTTGGCGGACGACGAAAAGAGACCGGTGGTGAAGAGATTCAGGCAGATAAAATGCAAGAAATGCCACGTGGGTTTTTAATTGTTTGTTTTTTTTAATTATATGAATAATTTATAACAGAAAATAAAAAGTTTCAAATTTTAATTTTATTGGCGTATACAGGATGTGATGAAATTTAAGAAAAATCTAATTTTGTAATTCTTGGATTTAAAAAATTAAAATTTGAACTTTTCAGTAAAACTTTTTTGGTTTCCAAGTTTACTGAGTTTTAGCAACGAACACTGAATAAAACAACTTCACAAAACAGTTTCAATTGAAATAATTAATATTTAATTCTTATAAGCTTAAGCTTTGGTCCCTAGTTTAACAATCCGATTTTATAATCAAAAAAATCATGAAGTCAATGGGAAACTGTACGGGAACTTGAACGTAATTGCGTCAAAAATATGTTGTTGTCTTCAAATTTGGAAAAACAAGTCAATTTTCAGTTCTGAACAGTGTACTTTCCATAGATTTTGAAATAAAATTATGAAAAGTTATAAAAACTTCAACTCGAAAAAGTTTTGTTTTTAACTCAGATTTTCACTATTTCATATCCTTCATAAATTTCTGAAAGTTTTAATGTAAACGTTACTTTTCGTATTTATCTTTAATATTTCCAATTCCAGTTCTTCGATCTCAGTCCCATGTTCCTGGAAGATGACAAGTACCTGACATTCGATAAAGACACAATGTTGGCTTACGTGGATAATTCCGTACATCTCACAGGCCCTGGGGTGAAAGTCTGTGAGCCTGTCTTCAAGAAAATTGTCACGGAAATTATGGATAGTTTTTAAGATAATTGTCTGAGTATGATGATTTTATTATTGAAATAAATTAATTTATTGATAACCTTGCAAATTGTCTAAAGAGTGAAAAGATAATTAATAATTTAATTTTGGACTCATTTATGTGACTTGATGAGCAATATTATTAACAATATGACAAAAGTTAGCCGTAAATCGATTTTTAAAATGTTATTGCAATATGACAACACAGTGAAACAGACTTCGATAGAAAAATATAATAAAACATAATAAAAATGCTGTTTCAAACTTATTTTAAAATTTAGAACTTACTAGAAATGTATTTATGTGTTGAGAAATAACAAAAAAAATGTTGAAGATTTTTTGAGTTCAATTTTTTTCAAAGAGGTATTGTGTGAAAAATTTTCAGTTTCATGTTCATGATAGAAAAGATTAAAAAGTTTTCAGAACGTTGAGAGCACATTTTAGAAAAAAAAGTCAAAACGTTTTTTCTCAAATGAGTTTTTTTTTTAAGTCTGATAAGTGTGATTTTTTGAGAAAACTTATTTTAAATTCAAATGCAATATTTGGCAAATAAGAAAATTGAAACCAGTTTGTATTACCAAAAATCAGTTTGAGATCATATGGATTATTAGGTCAACAAAAACAAAATGTTTTTGAAAACATTGTCAAACAGCAAGAAATAACTTTTTTCCAATTCCAGTTGTAAACTATTTTGGAGGTTCAAATTTCGATGGGTTTCAAATTTTCAAACTTAATTTTTAGGTTTGACATATTCAAGAAATCAGTAGTTTTTCCTTTCACATTTAAAATTCTGAATGTAGAAAAACAATATTGTACTTTTGAAGTTCTAAATTGAACTGCTTGGCTCTTTGTGAAAATATATAAAAGGTTATATCTCGGTTCATTTGTAAGATATCAATAAATTATTAACTGCAAATGTATAGAAGGCGAACTAACAAAGATTTTGTCAGTTTAAATTTTTTTTTATCAGACAAACAAAAGAAATATAATCTGTAAAAGTCAACGAAAAAGTAGAGACTCAATATGCCGCTCTGAAGAATTCTTTTCAGCCATGTCGGGGAATACTGTGTTTAAGTTTTCTTATATTTGAAAAAAAACACTGTTCCAATTAAGTTTGCATATCCAATTCGGCTAGCTTACGCATCGAACTAACATTTATCAAGCATGTTTCATAAACTTAGTGAAACAGCGAGCAAAGACTATTTTCAATTCATGCAAAAAAAATAGCTCGGCGATCCAAACTTCGATCATTTTCTGATGGTTGTTTTTTTATATCTGCCGAATATGTCTGGCAGGCTCAAGAACTTCGTATCGTACTATACCGTATCAAATTAAAATTTAAATTCACATTTCAGGTCAAACCGAAATGAAAATAAAATACTTTTTTACATTTTTTGAATCAAAGGAAATATGATTTATTTCAAAGACAAAACAGTTCAGCAAATCGAATTGTGTTTTTTCGTGCCTTAAAATCCAAAATCTCATAATTTCCAACACGACATAACTATTTTGAACATACTGTCCGTTGTTGAGAAGAGGGATAATCCTATGAAATGATGATGATGGCGAGGAGATGAAAATTCGGCCAAAAAACGAAACTTTCAAACATTTCAACTAAAAATGCCACTGTATCCAACTTCAATTTTTATTTTATTTTCTGGAATTTTATTAATTTCAAATGCCCAAGAAGCTGCAATATTGCCAATCGATGTGGCTTCTCCGAGTTCAACAGGTAATTTCGAAACCTTCAGAATAAGATATATTCTAGTTTCACAACGATTTATTATAACTTTGAAACAGCAATTTTTTAATTATAATCTTCTGAAAGTTTAGTTTAAAAAATTTTTTAAATTCTTCTTAAGTCAAAGCATTATTGAAACCAAATATTTTGTCTTAAAAATCGTTTCTGAAACAGAAATAAATAATTCTCAGAATCCCCACTAATTGAAACCATGACTGACACCCCTGCTTTTCTAAAATCTGCCACGGATAGTCAACGGAAAGAATACATTGAGTTGGAGGGAAACCCCAATTTGACAATGGATATGAAGCAGAAGGCGTTGAAAAATTGGGCACAGAGATGCGGAGATCCTGTTAATGTTTGAAAATGCTGGAAAAAAGAAAGAAAATTTACGGTTTCAGGGACTTTTCACAATGTACATGGCTGAGAAGCTGACATTGCAGTCACAAGAGGATTCACGAATGGCTGTGATTATTGGACAGTTGTCGCCTGAAGCACAACAAGCGGACACTAAAGTTAGAGGTAAAAATCCTTTTGTTAGGCGTAATCAAAATTTGAACCTTGTCAAAGCACAGTCGTACTGGATACTTATATAGTACCTGTAGTTATTGGCATGGTGAAACAGGATTTTTTTTTTGTAATTCAACGAGAAAACAGTTACAAATTGATTAGAATTATTATTAAACTCATTTTTTATGGGAATAAAGTAACTGTCAGAATTAACAAATCAAAGTTTTAAAATCCTTATGTGAAGCAGTAGAAAACTTTGGGAACATGATTCAAATGATAGTAAATTTGTGTGAGAGAGTCTTAAATTGAGTTGGCCTCGATTTTGTCGGCTGCTAATTTTCAAAGCGTTATTATTACAGCAATCACCACAAACATGAATCAGACCAAAAAAGAAATGGACACAAATGTGGCGAAGCAGTTGAACAAACTCCCAAAAAAAGTCTACTATGAGCTCACTTTTGCAACTCAATAATTTTTTTTTGGGATGTTGATTTTGTTTTTCCTGGGAAGTAATAAATTGTGATTTTTTTAAGGTTTCAAAATTAAGCAGCAGACGTTTTAGGGGTGAGAAACGAAGCAGGTTTTCATTGCTCATAGCTCATAGCTCAGCAGAAATAATTCGCTACTGTATTGTACACATAATATATAGCCAAGGGTTATGAAAGTGATATGTATTATCACGGTCGCGGCTAGAATAAACTTGAGAAAAATTTGAAACAGTACATCTATTTTACCAAATTTTCAAGTGGTTCCATATAGGCTTACATACATTCAGAAGACAATGTGAGCAATTTAGGTACCTTTGTTATATTAAGGATTTGACATGGAAAGCGAGGAAAAATATTGTCGGCTGCCAGATTTCATACATTATAAGTTTTTTTCTCAAGTATGCAATAACAAAACTATTTGCATCCGAACCGAATTCAATCAATTTTTGAAACAGTAACTTGTTTTCTATGACGTTCAACGCAAATAAAAAACGAGTTTAAAAAACTGATCATCACTCCTAAATTCGGAATACATTCAATTATTCCTTGAAACTGTAATATTTTTTATTCATTCTCTCAAATATTCCAATCAATAATACTGTGCAAAAGAAACGACATTTGTCATTGCAACTCCCGCAACAGTACCATCGAATCTCAAAGTGTTCAAATTACAAGTCAACGAGTACTTCAAAAATTGTCCGTTACTTCCAACTGCAGATGCTCCATCAGTCACAGTAATATCAGATTGCCGGCAAGTTCCAGAAGTATCGATATAACCTATTGAACCCTGAGCCTGTTCACCATCTGTGGCAAGCGTGAAAAAGTTATTCCGGATATTTGACGCTTTCAGAACTACAAGGGTTTCACACTGGGATGACATAAAAACCGGAGTCCTCACGGAGAATGGATTGTCATGAAGTGTTCCGCCGGCGCAGGTATTCGAGGTCGAAGTGATGACGGTTATAGGGGTGCAGGGGCATGCTGGAAATATGAAAATTTGTAATTAAAAAATGTTGTTTTATTTGGTGACAAGTAATTATTTCATATGCTTTGTTTTTAAATTAATTAAAAAATCAAAAATTACTGTTTCCGGTAGTTTAGAAAAGAATGATCATTTAAATGATATTGACAGTATAGGACCTTTTTTCAGACAGCGGAAAACTTTCAAAATTGAAATCAAAACCCAAAAACATTAAAAAATATCTATATTTGCAATTTTTTTAAAAAGAAACTAGTGTTTTAAAATTTATAATATGCAAATGTTTCATAGCCTCTTGAATTCCATAACGTCCAGTTACAAATTAAAACTAGTCTATCAATAACTTACTATGTGTAATCATAACCGAATCTCCAGTACACGGACAGTTGTAGCTTCCCGACAGGCAAGTACGTGAACGCTGCCACTGAAAAAAAAATACTGTTTCAGTAATTTTATGTAATCAATGAAATTTACCATGCAGCAGTTATATACTTTAAAAAAGAAAAAAAATCAAAAAAAGAGTGAATAATCCTACTTAAAAACTCGATTGTTCAATTTTGATCCCCTGTTTCAATTTTCTCGTAAATGAAAACTGCGACCAATCAACGACTCGCTCCGCCCACTTTACAACCAATCAAACGGAGTGTGTCGAAAATGGGAGTGTCATCTCATTTTTGAAGAAATTCAAACAGAGAATTTAGTCGCAATGAAGTAATCGGAAGTTTTTTTTCTTTTTTTTTTGGCATTTCTGAATTTTAAACAATGTTTCCTAAAAACGATTTTAGAGCAGCAGACAAATTGTGGGAGCTATAAGGAAATGCGTATTCGAAATCCGAAATTTTTGACTTTTCCGGCGAAAAAATCAAAACTGAGAATATTGACCGACTTCTACCGGGCTCCGCGCCACACTATGCTCAACCCTGTACAGTCAAATTTTTTCGCCCGACACTTCCCGGTTTCTAACTCCCCACACTCACCGCAGCCTGATTCGAAACCTTACTGTAACCCGACCATGTCGTCCAATATCCCCCATCTGGACAACATGCCAATGTGTAATTATCCGGTAGCGGAGCACAATGCACCCAATTTGCAATGGTCGTCAGGGTTCCTGTACAACAGTTTTCGTAGGTAGCGTTGACACGTGGCCAGTTACATGCTTGTGTGTTGCAAATCATAAGCTTGGTGGTGACACCGCTGGAAATGAGAAAGAAGAAGTGTATTGGTTGTAGTTTTTAAATAATTTAATGTTAACAACAAATCCAAATTGCTCCCATAAAGTAGCTGATCAAATGTGAATTCAATGAAACAGAAAATATTTTTAATTTGAATTCAAAATAAAAATAAAAATTATCATGTTTATTATTGTTATTTTTAGAGTTATCAAAGACTGATACGATATTGCACTTCAAGTTTTTTTCTGATTTTGAATCAACGTAGAGAATCATTCGAATAGGAGTTTCAATTTTGTTCAAATTTTAACTGCTTTGGTTATTGCTTGTATAGACGTTTAAATTTGTTCTCCATTGCATCGCGAATTTAGTGAGGCCGAAAAGAAACCCACATGCACGGACAATTTCCCATTTGAGTTGACAAGCAAGTTCTCGAATAGTTGATCTGTGAGCATCCGCCACATGTAGTTGCACACGTTTCAGTTGTCGTCCAATCTGACCATAATCCACCAACTGGACAGACCGGACATGTTGCTCCGTGAGCTATTATGGGTAGTAGAATCAAGTAGATCAGTGATATTTTCATTTTTTGAAGGAAAAGCGGAAGATGCGGGGAAAATATTTGACAAAAAAGATAGGGGGGGGGGGGTGAATTTGAATAACAAAAGACTAGTTTCTGAAAGAAAATCATAGATTAAAGATCGAAGAAAATAAGAAAGCAAAGATTCTGGTTGTGAAAAGATTTAATGGTTTTAGTGAAACGGTAAATTTTGGAATTTTTGTTTTCAGAAATTTCTAGAAGAGCAAAAACGAACTTTTCAACTTTTAGTGCTTAATTATATTTTTAAAAACGCTTATTTTACACGGATTTGCGAAAAACTTTAAAATTGGCCGAGCACGACAAATTTCCAAAAGTTTGTTTTTTTTGTTTAGTTTCTTGTGGAAAATGGCTAATCGAATACTAAGTTCCCCTCTACCTCACGGTAAATATTTTCACAATTTTTTTAACAAAAAAAAGGGGGAAAAAGGGCAAGAAAACAAACTCACAATTCTTGTCGCAAAGAATAACGATTCTGGTTCTGGAAACATTTAAGAATTTAGTGAAACAGTGTATTTAATTGAGATTGATATATTTAATCTGATGCAACAATTTTTTATATCATAACTTTCTTTAATGCATTTATGAACAGTTCTAATAAAAAAAAGCGAAAGACAAAATTGTTTAATAATATTCATTTTCATATCCAGCATTTAATTCAATAAAACTGAGCAATTTAAGTCAAATCATTCATCGCAACTCCTCTCAAACTTCCACCAAATGTTCCAGTTGTCAAATCGCATGGAAAATTGATTTTATAGAACAAGCCAGCGGTCCCCATCCCACCCAAGCCCGGCACGTCGGCAGTTTGACAGACTCCGGTACTATCCACCCATCCGATAGTTGTTACAAAATCTGATCCGCTTGCAGTATAGAAATTATATCGGAAGTTTGTTGCCTCTATTATAAATGTGGAGAGACACTGAGAGGCTTGATTCAAAGGAGTTCGAATTGAAAACGGGGTCTTTGAAGTTGATGAGGAGCATGTGGAGGTTGAGTTGATTACGGTAACGGCGGTGCAGGGACAAGCTGAAAATTATATGTGTTTTTTAATGTTGTTTTCTCTGATTATTTGATTTCAATGTCTTGCTAATTAGTCTATCCAAGTAATATTGAAAAGAAAAACCATAAACTTTGTAAACTTCGAGAAACAGCATAATTTTTATTTAACTTTTTTTTTTGAAATATCCACTAAAAACCTCACTGTATACAATATTCGTCGTTTCGCCAGTACACGGGCAAAAAAAGTCTTTGCTGGTGCAGGTTCTTGTGCGGGTCCACTGAAATAATATCTGAGTTTCTCATAGAATATCGAATATTTTGATATAGTGAGATTTGAAAGTTGAAATTCACGATTGCATCGTTTGTTATATTACCCTCACATTGATAAAACATTGTTGAAACACACTCCAGTTGTCGTCCAGTTACTACGTCCAATCCAGTACTCAACAAATTATATGTTGAGCATTTTTTGACGCACCGACGGATATTTTCCGGGTTATGTTACCTTCTATACATATTGGTATAACTTTACATATGATGTGTCGCAAAATTTTGAAAACAAAAAACTATTATGAAAGACCCTTTTTTATTACTTTCATTGTTTTTTGTTTGTATTAATGATGTTAATGATTAAAAGAAAATTTCCCGTTTCACTTGGTTTACATAAGTTGCCAATAATTTTTTTTTCCGATTAAAGAGAAGAACGATTAAAAAGCTATATAGTACAGTGCTGTGCGGACTTTTTTCAAGAGCCGCACAGCAATGATGTAATACCTGAATCTTATCGGTCTCTTTTTGCCAAGCACTCCATTTCGACCAATACCCTCCTGCTGGGCAACATGAAAGTTTATTATTTGATGCCAGGGGCCCACAATGATACCAATTATCAATAACCATTGGAGAACCTGTACAACATGTCACTCCAGCTGCATTGGTTCATGGATAGTTGCACGCTTGAGTTCCACAAGATGTTGATATAGTGGACTCGCCTCTAAAATTATGACAGTCTCTGAAAAAAAATTGGAAAAGTGAAAACTCACGTGCATGCACATCCCCCATCCATATTCAGAGACAGGCAAGTTCTAGTATAATTCAAATTGGAACAAGCCCCACAAGTAGTTGCACACACGCCAGTTGATGTCTATTCTGACCATATTCCACCTGTTGGACAAATTGGACAATCTTCTGCATTTGAGGGTTGGAACAGGTACAGGAAAAGTAAATGCAGTTTTACCATTTTGGTATGAAATTTTGAAAGGCTCCGTGGGTATTTATGATAACCTGGGATCATCGAAACAGTCAAATAGAATAAGAAAATAAATATTTTTAACAATAAATATATGATGTTTATGTTGAAAGTTTGGTTCAAAATGTTTAGTCTGGCTTGTTGGTTTGATGCACTCCAACACAATTCATGAGAAATGGTCTTGTTGTGTGTGTGTGTTGTTGATCAAAGAAATGTTGATGATGATTCAGGTATTCAAGATATATGGGAGAGTAGCACCTATTATCAATTGGTCCAATTTCTCAATTTTTCAGATCAGGTGTGCAGTTCCCTTTCTTTATGGTGTTTACAGAAAAAAGGAAAAAAATCTATAATGTTAGGTGAAATAATTTGGAATTTCTTTGTATTTTAGAGTTTCCACGAAGGCGTAAAACGCCTATCTGCCTGACCTTGAGCCAATCTCCGCCTGCCTCTCGCCTTAATGCGCGCCTTATGCTAAAACATAGCTAAACTTTTTTGTTCTTTCTTAAAGGTGGACTACGCTCAGTGGGGAAATTGCTTTAAAACACGCCTATGGGGCCACAATGACCGAATATCATGATGAAAAAATTCGAAAAAATTTTCTAGATTTTATATGATTTTCTGAAAATTGGAAAAATCACAGTTTTTCCCTAATTATTTTTGAATTTCCGCCAATTGGATTTGTTCGGTGGAGCGTGCTTGCATTATTTTTATTTATTTATTTTATTTATTCTCGTTATTTGACTGATTTTCTTCATTTTCTATGTTTTTTTCTCGGAAAATGAAAGAAATAAACAAGACGCAAGACGCAAAATGTTTGTTAAAAAGTAATTAAAAATAAAAAAAAGTATATTTCACAGTTTTACTCATTTTCAATTACTTTTTAACAAACATTTTACATTCATTTTGTTTATTTCTTTCATTTTCCGAGAAAAAACCATAGAAAATGAAGAAAATCAGTTAAATAACGAGAATAAATAAAATTAATTATTAAGAATAATGCAAGTGCGCTCCACCGAACAAATCCAATTGGCGGAAACTCAAAAATAATTAGTTGAAAACTGAGATTTTTCCAATTTTCAAAAAATCATATAAATCTAGAAAAAATTTTTGAATTTTTTCATAATGATATTCGGTCATTGTAGCCCCGAGGCGTGTTTTAAAGCAATTTCTCCACAGAGCGTAGTCCACCTTTAATTTAATTTTCAACAAATTGATGAAAATTAGAAAAATTGACATTTGTAAATTTACGTCAAAATGCAAAAACGAGGCTACAGAGCCGGATCCGCTGTCAAAGTACAACTATCTCTTGGATGTTGACAAATCGATTCCACTTGAAGAACATTATCACGGCGATTTTTTCGAAAAATATCCGCAATTTGTGAGTTAACGGGTGTTCTTTTGGAAGCTATTGATAACCGTTTCAGAGAGTTCCAAATGACAAGAGAGCCACTCATTTCATCGTGAAAACTGACAAGAACAATGTTTTGAATGTCAAGGAGCATCATCTTCCGCATATTTTCAAGTAAGAAAGGGTTATTTAAAATTTTAAAAAAGCGCCTTAAGCTAATTATTTCTGTTTCCCAGTTAGTATTAATAAGCAATCGACCTTTCATGTGTGATATTGTATTGTAAAGGTTTGAATTTTCAGATAAGCTAATAGAAAACACTAATTCAATGTTAGATTGCTAAGCTCCTAAGAAGTTAGCATGCCCGCCGCTTGCTGCCGATTGATAGCAACACTCGCGAGGTGTCGGGCGCTTCTCGCCTTCTTATTTTTCTAACATATTTCCTTCAGCGCATCTATGCTCATGGGACATCGTTGGTTGAAGGCGTGTCTAAACAATTCTGCTCACATCACTGACAATAAGAAATTCCGCGTGACAAAGATGAGATTCCAAGGAAAAGTGTATGAAACTGTGGTTGCTATCAAAAATTTCATCAATCGAATGAATGTTCCGTTTTTGTTCGATATTGGAGTTTCGTATAACAATCATGTACTGTTTTAGGATTGTAAGTTTTAATTATTACTAGTTGTCTCAAAAATGTCTCAAAAATGATTTCAGGGATCACATTTCGCAAGGTTGTTGCTCAACTTGGAGTATTCGATGGTGTTGGTGAGTTTCCGGCTTTGTGCCCGAAACAAGGAAGCTCGTACCACAGAGATGATATGCCGAGAAACTTTGTCCTGTCGCGTCCAGAAGATAGACATCAAGTTAAAGCGAGTTTCAAGGATAGATGGTTGACTGATCCACTCTTCTGTTTTATGGACACGGATAAATTTACTCACTTTTTGCTTCGTTTTAAAATCACCACGAAACGCGTTTTGAAGTATGAAGCAAAGGGTAGAAACAATGCTACATGGAAGGATAAGACAAAGTCAGGGGAGGAAACCGATTTGGAGATGAGTGGTTCTGAAGTTAGATCGAGTGAAGCTTCGAATGGATCTGTGGAAAACCCCACCTCGAAGATCGAGTCGGGGACCCCAACTTCGAGAACTTCAGGGAATTGATAGAAGATATGAATGATAGTGAAGAAATGCACAATCTAGAGCTTTTTTGTAAAATTATGTGCTTGTCATGCATGAAACTTTAGTGCAAATAAACTCATCGAAATTACATAGTCATGGTGCACTATTACTACGATAGTAAAACAGTCGAGAATTTACTTAAAATTTGCTGAAAATCGAGTACTGTTTTATAGCGACCGGCATCTACCGGGTCACGAAAAAGGAATAGCGAAAAAGGAAAAAGGAAAATCTAACGAAACTGATACTTTGCGGAAAAAGTAGGAATTCGGCAAAATTTTGAATTGCAGTCGCTGTGCCGATTTTTCAACTTTTCATATTTTGTTCTTAATTTTTTAATAGGTTTTTCATGCATTTTAAACTTTGGATTTTTATATGCATAAGGTGTTTCTGCAGATAGGGAAGCAAAACACTCCTAATAAAACGTTGAAAGCATTTCCATTAAAATCCGACACAAGGTGCGGTGGCACAGAGACAAACTTGCAAACGTTAGCACGTCAGCAGAAATTCACGTCAAAAACAAAACAACATTTTCAAGATTTAAATTTTAAAAAAGTCCTTACTTTATATATTTACGTGGCCGCTTATTTATTTATCAGTTCCAAAAATCTAAAACCACGTCATTCAACTCTCGGGGGACCTCTCCACACTTTTGATGATTATTCATTTATTTCCCGATTCAACGCTGTTGTGGATAACAAATTCATATCGATAAGCTTGATATTAAAATGTGAGTTTCAATTTTCCGGATACTTTGGCAACAACCAATTTTTTTCAGGTTATCTATAAGAATCGTTTCTATGATATTCTTGATATCGTTGGCATTCAATTGTTCAAATACACTGGAAACGATTAAAAACGTCGCACGTTCGGAAAGAGACACTGGACAAGGTAGGCGGAATGGTTGGAGTTAAAACTTCCATGTGAGGCATGCGCGGGTTCTCTGAAGTCTAGAGTCTTTCGCAGCAGCCGACGATTTTTGGGTTCCACAACACACTACAAAGAAGGTGTAATGCGTGCGAAGATCGCTGCTAGCTAGACGCGGTTTAGTTACTGTCACCTTCTTTCATGCCTACGCCTACCTACCTGCCCATTTTGGTTGTTGCCTACCAACCGTATGTACCGCTGAACCGTACTTTTCTCATAGCTGCAAGTCTTTCAAAGATGTCAATTTTGAATGAAAAATCATCAATGCGTGGTTTTCAAATTTTTGACTATTTCGTAATCGTTTGAAAAAAACCAACAAATGATAAGAAATGATATTTTCGACGAGATCAAAAGTTTCAATATGAAACAACACGCTCAATTTTAAAAAAAAATTATAAATTCTCAAATGAATTTTTCAGGTTCTTCTTCATCCCTTCAACAAATGACCGACGACTTCTCGTCACTTGCGCGGCTCTTGAATGGCATACTACTTCAACAATTGCTCACCGATGGCTCTCTTGTTGCCACTGAAACGATCGCCGATCTTTTTAATATTCCGAATGGAAAGGCTATTGAACGAGTGATTGCAACCGATGTTCATGTCAAGAGTACATCCAAACTCGTTTCCTTCACAGTTGATCACGTAAGCAAGCTTGCGGAGAATGCAATTAACGCTTCAGTGACTAGAGATCAGTTTGAGACACTTTCCTCAATAATTCAGCGTTTCAATAATCTTGCTAATGTCACTGATAACTCGTTGCTTCTTATAGAAATGTTACCAAAGGATTTAAATTTGAAGGCAACAACTTTTCAGCCAATGTTTCGTGTTTTGACGTCAATTAAAGAGACGTTGAGCACTACTCCTTCGAAAACTGTATCTGACTCTCTGAAAGAGTTTCAGTCACTCTACGATACTTTTCATTCACAACTTTTCAATATGTTTGATTTGGACAGAGTTGCAGTTGACGTATTGAAGTTGAAAGGTGTGCACAAAAAACTTGAACCCATCTATCAAAATTTTCTGTTTGTAAAAGACTATAGAAAATACTTTGCCGATTTTAAACATTTGGCATCCACAACTGATGATGAATAATTCAAGAGTACTTCTAGATATTATTAAGAAAAATTCTGCGTATGCTGAGATGACTGCCCAACTCTCAAGTACTCGTCAAATCATTCATTCTTTGGTATCGAGAAGAGAAACGGCAACGTTGAATTACGTCGGATTTCCAAAAGGAATTGAGGATCTTGCTCAGATCAAAGATGACCTCAGTGGAACATGGTTGAAAGAAAAGCTTGCGAGTCAGAAGAGTATGAGTGAACTCTCCAAACATTTGGAACTTATACATCAGCTTCCTAACGAACTTAAAAATTTGAGCTCAAGTTGGGACGATATGAGGAATGCTTCCACAACACGTATGCCATTAACTGATGCTTTGATCTTTCAACTCGGGAATTTTTGTGATTTAAATAAACATTTGGCAGGGATTTCCGACATAGAGAAAAGGACAAAATCTATCAACGATATTGTTAATGAATTGAAGGACATTCCAGATGATGATGCTCTCAAAGATTTCGATAAGTTCTATGAGTTGAAAAAATCTTTCGAGGATATTAGCGATCGAGTTGAAAGTCTGAAAGGTTTTTTGGCTGAACTTGAATGCTATAACATAACACGGGACGATTTGAAAGCTATAGTAGTTTCAATTAATAACGCTGCTGGAAACGCTGTGGATAATTTAAACGACACGCAGATCTTGGATAGAGTGAGGAAGATACGAAAAACCGTGGGTTTTATAGAACTGTGGAATATTACTCATTTTTTTGCGACAAAGTTGCCAACTGATTTGGAAGATAAGGTGAATGAAATTGTTGGTAAAACAATCCAAAAGGAGTCTTTGGACCATTTTCAAAAAAGTTTGAAAAACTCTGGACTGGAAACTGTCTCAAAAAAATTTGCCAACGTCGGCTATAACGGATCTTCGATTGTTGTCAATTTACTTGAATTTATCAACAAAGCTCGGAAAATTGACACCGGCGCTTTACAAGAAATCCCAGGAATTCTAAGATTGCTCGAGAAACTGAAAAATGATTTTGTAGCTGCAGTTGAGCAGGTGAACACCAAGAAAACACAAAAAGCAAAGCAACGACGAGCTGCACAAAACAACTTGTCAGTTTCTCCAATTTCACGATCATTGGTTCTTGATTTTGCAAACGGTGTCATTGTTCTGAGGAAGATGTCTGAAGTCTATGAGAAGAGTGAAATCGTGTCAGCAGCGGCAAGTTCGGCAGACGATGTGAACAATTTGATAAGTGGTGTGCCTGTTTATAAAAGTTCGTGGACAAAAGTGAATCGGGATGGAATGATAAAGTTGGTGGATGATTTGAAAAAGCTGGAAAAGTATGCAAAAGATCAAAGAAATGATAAGCATCTCAAGGACGTTGGGGAATTGTTCAAGAAGATTTTCGAGATCAAAGGAGTTCCGATTGACGCGTCGGACTTTGCCAAATATGATGTAGCAATTGTGAAAGCTTACAATTCATTGCCTCAAATCCTACAGTATTTCCAAGAGATGTTCCCGGTTAGAAATCAGAAACTAAACAAACCATCGCATCCAATGCAAACCAATGCATCAAATTTGGTTTCCAATCACGACGATGGAGATGAGGGACAATCGGGAGGGTGAGCTTGAAATTGGTTTCTTTTAATTAAAACAAAGTTTTTTTTAGACTGGTCTATATAATTATTGCCGTTTCAATATTCCTACTTGTTCCTGTGATAATTTTCTTCGTTTTGCACTTTCTACTCAAACGCTTCACTCGAAAACGTAAAAAATGAATTGAATATTCCTACGACAAAAATTTTGTTTTTCAGTTGACTATTTGACCCAGCTCAATGATCCGGAGACGTGGGTTCTGCTCTCATTTACTCCTGAAAACATTCCTCAAGAGTTTCAAGAACCGGGTTATGCCATTCCGGCGTTCAAGCATCTTCACAATGACAACATTGACGAGTTCAAGAAAAGTCTAGCTGCTGGTGCATATGTCGATGCTAAAGGTATTCCATATATTATAGGTTTTCCGTAATAATATTTATTTGAAATAATTTCAGTTCAAAGCTCTAAATCTTCCAACACATTGCTACACGAAAGCGTCTCACTTGGACAGGGCGAGTACGTAAAACAGCTTCTCAAGTATGGTGCAAGCTGTGATGTTCTCAATCATGATCAAGAGACACCGCTGGAGTTGGCTGAAAAACTTGGCCATCAGAATTGTATTAAAGTGCTCAAGATGTTTGAAGGCAAGACATTTGATATTGTTCTACCTCAGCAACTGAATCAGGGCGATTACAATATCAGAGTTGAGCAGCATCTTCGCGAGGAAAGTGGGCATTATGATGGGTTTTGTAAGAAGTACTTGTATTTGGTAAGTGATTCTTTGCGGGGTTTCTCAAAACTTGGAACAGTTTTTTGATGAATATTGAATGAATAGTTCATATTTGCCTGGTCGAGAAGCATGCCTTTAAGTCACGTTGTTTCAGTCTGTCCCATTACGGTTTGATCTGCCGAAAATGCGGGAATTTTTTGCCCAAAAAATGTGACGCCAGCACCAGGGGAGAGCGGCAAATCTCAAAATTTGCCGAGCTCGGCAAATTCGGCAAGTCTATTTTTCCAGTATTTGCCGAGGTCGGAAAATTCGACAAATTCGGCAAATTTGCGGTGTTTGACAAACTCGGAAAAATTTGATATTTTATGATGTTTTTTGGAGCATTTTGCCAAATTTTTGCCGAAAAAATCAACAGTTTTGGTCAAAATTGTACTTTCAAATTTTTGACGTGTGCGGCAAATTTCGAAATTTGCCGAGCTTGGCAAACGGCAAATTCGGCAAATTTGCCGCACACTCCTGTTCGGCACGTTCTTAACCATGCAAAATCAGTTGAGAACTCTGCGTCTCAACTCCCGCATTTTTTGTAGATCTCAGTAGATCAAGCCGACATGGGACACTCTCGTTTGGTTGCCCTTGTGCTCGTAGTAGCTCATGCTATGTCAGCAGCGCTCTGGACATCTTGTCACTACTATTCTTACAAGGTGTTGTTGAGTTTGAACTATATTTTCATATTTTTCATTGCTGTGTTCGGATCAGTGGTTTTTAGCGAAAGTTGCTAGATTTAATAGATTTGAGAAAGCGCTGTGAAAAAATTTCTAATAAGCTTGCAATGTTTCAAATACTTTTTAAAATATGTTCACAAATTGTTTACAAAATCTTGCAAACTTTTTTACTAATTATATACAGATCTTTGTACCAAATTTTTTAAGCAATTTATCTAGCTAGTACACAGCAAATCTCCATCACTTTCTAATCCAAAAAATGTTCCAGATGGATGATTGGGAACGCCCGTTCTCTCATTTCGTGGTCAAAACTGATTCGGAAGGTGTTTGGAACATTGTTGAAAATGAAGTCCATATTGTGTTCTGGTAGGTTCAGATTTTAGGTATTTCCTCGAAAAATTTACTTTTACAGTGCCGCAATGGTTATGAGTGAGAGTTGGTTGAAAGCATGTGTCAGCAGTTCATCAAATATCGCTGGAAACAAGAAGTATCGTGTGACAAGAATGACGTTCCAGGGAAAAGAATATGGCACCTTGCTTCAAATCAAAGACTTTTTCAATCGAATGAATGTTCCATACCTGTTTGGTACGAATGTTACGTTGTATAATTCGAATTTCAATTGTTCAAAATGTAAGTTCAACTTACTTCAATGTTGAAAAATAAATTTTTTTAATGTGAAAATATTTCAGGGGATCAATTCCAGCATGTTCTAACTGAATTGGGAGTTTCACCGGAGCATTTGTTTGATGGCAAATGGAATTGGGTCAGGGGACCAAGTTATCATCGCAAGGACTACCCGAAAAACTTTTTTGTTCACTTTGAGGCCGACTACTTGAAAACTGAATGGGACTACAAGAATTCAATGTTTGAAGAAATGCACAATGAGATTCTGAGCACCGACGAGTTGATTCATTTCTTGTTGGCTTTTGAAATCAATTCCGAGAAGGTTTTGGAAACGAATGCGAAGAATAAAAAATTGAATGGGCTACACAAAGCGGAGGCGAGTTCTGTGGTGAAAAGTGAGAAAGAGAAGAAGAAAAACAAGAGGAATACGGCGGATAACACTACAACTACGGGAGCTACGGGAACCACGGTGACAACTGGGACAGAGTCAAGTACCTTGCTTGGAAATGAAAATGAAACCTCGTAAATTATGGACACTAGATTATAAAGAACGTTCTGAATAAAGTTTGTGAGGAATTTTTTTTTTTTTTCAAAATAAAATTCCAAAGCAAAACAGTCGCATACTGTTTTGGGCTCAGCTTATGTGTTGCTTCGTTATTTAGAAACGATTGGGCATCTGTATTCAGAACAAGTGAAAATAGCAGTATGGAATTAGTTTCACTTTTTAGTGGCACTTTTTGGACGCCTACCTGCACGCCCCCTGTACTTACTTACACAGAAATGTCTATTTCGTTAACTTCCCATTGTTTTTTCTCTTTCTCTTCTTTTTAAAAGTTTTATTTTTTAACTGTTTTTTTTAGTTGTTTTAATGAGCGCATATATAGTAAAAATTATTAACCTATCCAAAAAAGTACGATTACCTCACTTTTTATACTACATACACTCAAAATAATAAAACTGCGTGGCGTGTACTGCAGAAAACCTAATATTTAGGCCCCGCCTTTTTATCGTCCACTCACGGGGAAAAGGCAAAATTCGGGGACCAACCAATATCAGGCCGCCGACATCCTACGGGTTCCGCGCGCCGCTATTTTTAACTCGTTGTGGGCGCGGCAAACTGTCTCCGCCCGCTGCGAGTTAAACATAGCGGCGCGCGGAACACGTAGGATGTCGGCGGCCTGATATTGGTTGGTCCCCGAATTTTTGCCTTTTCTCCGTGAGTGGACGAGAAAAAGGCGGGGCCTAAATATGAGGTTTTCTGCAGTACACGCCACGCAGTTTTATTATTTTGAGTGTAGATAAGCCAACTGTGCAAGTTTAAATTTTATTTTTTTATGAGCCTCTTGTTTGGAAATAGAAACGAACCTCGTGAATTACACTATATTAAAAAACGAATTTCGAATAAAGTTTGTGAGAAGTTTTGTTTCAGAAAAAAAATCCAAAGCAAGTTTTAAGTCTCATACTGTTTTGAATTTAGCATATGAAGCGCATCGTTTTTAAAAGTTAGTGGGCGAATGTAAAACTTTCAAAATGTTCATAGTAGTCTAGAATTCGCTTTGTCAGTCACCTGCACGCCTCAGTTCTCACATGTACTTATTTACAAATAAATGTTTCTAGGAAATTGAAAAAATAAATAAAAAGAAAACAGTAATGTGCAAGTTTAAATTTAATTTATTTATGAGTGTATTGAAACAGTAATTTCACAGAAGCTGTGCTCTAATTCTTTAAAAATTTAACAAGTGAGTTCTATTTTAATTTAAGACTAAGGCTAAGGAACAATCATTTCTAGGTGTGAAAATTGAAAAAGCGTCATCAGAAAAGTAATATATTGGCAACAAATCTACTACACAAGTGCCAACAAAACATGTAAAACTGCTAAAATGTTGTCAAGACCTCCATGGAAAATTTTAGACGTTTGTAGCGTAATAAGGCACGATACTTTTAGTACAGCTGGAAAATTTTTTCCAAAACAATGAACCATACCTAGTTTAATGTTAGTTTAATCTTGCAGTATTGAATTTTGTTGTGATTCATAATCATCCCGCAAATCGTTTTTTTGCCGTTTCACCAACATTATTTGTACAACAACACTTTTTGTGAAAAGTAATGTAATGAAGGCCTTCCTTGGTAATTATTAATCATACGTTACTCTACCCTTCACCCTAATTTACCCTACATTTTAAGGCTTAATTTATTTTACAAAGACAAAAAATGTCAATCCCAATTGCTCTCTCACTATCAGCTGTCTCCGCACTCTCTCTCTCTCTCTCTCTCTGATTCCACCACATGGGCGTGGCCGCCACTCACGTCCAACTTGGAAACGAGCGGAACCCGTAGTGTGTCGGCCGCCGCGTTCCTTCTCCTCGACGGCCAGCGCTGCTATCATCGAGACCATACTATACAGAATCATTTCTGCAGTATGTATCTCGTAATTCCCATCATATTGGTAGAGATGCCAACTGCGATGAAAGGGAGACGGGCAGGCCGCGAGCGTGAAACAGTCCTTTGAGGACTTGATGACCGCATGGAGCCAATGAATTTTGGAGCCGTAGTGGCCTGCTCTTCTGAGCAGTTATAAATCTGAGATTTTCTATAATAACATGATTGTTTTGAAGGAGATTTTGTAATGGTTGATGAATTTAACGAGAATACTGAATATTCTCAAAAACAGCAAACGTAATAAACGCCATTACAGGATTTTTTGTACCATTTTCGTGTTACATTGCCCTTACAACGAGAACCCTGCAATGAAAGGCTAATAATTACATATCGAAGCGCTACTATACTAAAGAATTCTGAAAAGAGTCTAGCGACAAAATATCTTTTATGATCCTAATACAACTGTAGTTTTGTCCCGATGGGGTATGGACCGTTACAATATTGAGTTTTGTTGTTTCATAAACATCCCGCAAATAATATTTTTTGCCGTTTCGCTAACATTATTTGTACAACATCATTTTTCATGAAAGTTTATTCTATACAAAGCTAATGTAAGACAGAAACCAGCGGAAAGTTGAGCAAGTCTGCCAAATTAGGAGCTAGCAATACTTTCCTCTGTCCTGTTTTTATAATTTAAAAATCGTCTTTTTTTTATTAAAAAAAATATGACAACGTTCCTCATAGTTTTGAAGCAAAAAATGTAATTTATATAACTTTACCATCTTATAAAATTTTTCAAAAATTTTCACTGTTTCTATGCTTTGATTTTAGATTACAAGTTTTCAACCTTCATTCTGCAATCGATTTCTGCAATTCTGCAAGCTTCTACAAAACTATAAAAACTCGGGGTTTCACCGGATCGTATTGCAATTACTATTTTCACCTGCCAAGCTTAGAAGAAAACATTTGATTAAGTATATGATCTTCGTTTTTATCGGGCACTGTAAAACAAAAAATTTCGTTGAGAAAATTGCAGCTCCGAGTCTCTTTACTGTTTAACAACACTGTGAAACATTATAGACATATCTCTCACAAAAATACTCTGCGTCTCCTCTCCAACCTCTCACTACCTCACACCCGTTCCAACAGGCATTGTTACCTCTTTCCCTTTCCATAGATCTTCTGATGGTCCCATCGATTTTTGCTGCACAAGCGTTTATGCAAATAAGAGTGTGTAGACAAGACGGTTAGAGAAATGTTAAAGATAAAGTATGTAGTGAAGACGGAGAGAGAGGACCAGACATGTTCCTTCAATGGCAAAAACTGTTTGAATATTTTTTGGTTTGCGGTGGTACTGTTTTTTTGTATTTCCCTGCATATTTTGTTTCTAACTTCAAAAAAATTTGTTAGTTATGCATAATTCCTAATTTTCAATTTACTTACTCTTCTTATTAAATTTAAAATTACTGTTTTCAGGTTCTCAATCCAAAGGCAAAATGGTTAATGATGGGCAAGAAATCGATTTGTAAGTTTTCAATTTGAAATTCAGAAAAAACATGAATATTGTTCAGTTTATCTAGATCTCATTTAAAGTTTATTTAAACACATTCCTATGATTCTTTGAAAAAATTTTGAAAGTGTTTATTTCGGCTCAGAAACTGGTAAAAACTTAGTGCAATGTAGAAATTTGACCACTTTAAAAATAATTTTAAATCTAAAATTATAAGAATAATGTTTTTTTTGATCGACGGTTTTTTAAAAAATGGTGAAATTTGAGTTTTCTCCACTTTTGGGCAAAAAATTGTTCGAAATTTTTTGAAAAATAATGCTATTGCGATAGTTGATCATTTTAGCATCATATGAAAAGTTTTGGTTATTAATAAATGAAACAAATACCATATAATCATTAAAGTTAGTAAAAATGCTTATTTATCACATTTTCATGAAACAGTAAGGATTTTTTTTTTCAGATTGGAACCAACCACATTAAAACTTTCCGATCTTCCATTCGACATCATACACGAGATTGTGGGAAAAATGACAACATTTGAAAGGTGAGAATAGATGACTCCACAGACAAAGTGAAGCTGATTCATTTTTTCAATTTCGGCAGTGTAAATTTGCCGGCTTCTTTGAATAATTCCACTATCCATGAAGTTAATAAAAGAGCAAGACTAAATTGAAAAACTTTCGCGAATTTAAATAGGGTAGCAAAACGGGTAAATTTATTTTTGATTAACTGCAAAATTGTTGTTACTTTTATCAGTGAAAATGACTAACAATTAAGCATAAAACTACTGATAAGCCAAACAAAGCTAGCAATTAAAAAATGAAAAATTGATGATTAAAAGTGGAAATTGTTAAAAACTACTCCGATGGTGCCAAAATAACGAAATATCATAGGCAAACTTTTCAAAAATCTTTGAACACATCTTTATTGACAATCGAGGCTGAGTTTTTGGCACTTTTTGAGAGCTGTCAAAAAGTGCAAAAAAATTTTAGACAAAAAGTGAGAAATTTTAGACGAAAATTTAACAATGTTAGACGAAATTTTTTAGAACCCCTACAATGTTTGAAATGTAATATTTTGAATTTGAATAGACCACAAAATTCGAAGGAAATCCTTTTCACCGACGACTTTCCAAAAAATTCCAAAAAAAAAGGTTTTTTTAATTGTCAAAAAATAATTTACAATTCATAACATTTTTGAATATTTTTACAATAATATTTGGTCATTGTAAAGCACAGTTGTAGCAACAACAAAACTGCTATGTTGTCAAAAAATATCTAGATCATCTGAAACAGTAACAATTTTTCCAATATTTGATTACAGTTTTTTATTTTTATTTTTGAAGTTTTCAAATAAATATAGATGCAAATTAACTATAATTTCCCTTTTCAGACTTCGCACTCGATATTTATTCCGAAACTACTGCAACGCTGTGGAAACCGTTGGCTTCAATACTGTCAAATTTTGGTTTTCAAGATATTCGTCCAAATTAATTTTAGACGATATTGAGATCAATTACAAGGATATTGGTGGATCATGTGATGTTTACAGTTCAGATACAAGAAAGAAAATCCAAGGAGGAAATCATTTGGAATTGGCATTCGGTTATCTTCAAAGTTTTTTGAAATCCCCACATTTCAAAGTTGAAACTTTATTTGTTCATTTTTCCGATGTAATGAGAGATGAAACATTGGAAATGTTCAAAACTATCCGAGGCCTGCGAGTTAAAAATGCCGTTTTTGAAAATCTGAATGAATATGAGTACGCCCAGATTTTACAAGCTTTCAAACCATGCAAACTACGGAATATAACTCTTTCAAATTTCGGATTTATTAGCTTAGAGCGAGTTGTTCATTTGAAGCAATGGAAAGGTGCCAAAAAGTTGACAGCAATTGGAGGATCTTATTCATTGCCAATTGAAAGTTTATTCAATTTCGATGATTTTCATATAGATTTGCTCACGTTCACAGAAGAAGACGCTATTAAAATCAAAGACGTAAGTTTATTTTTCAATCTTAGTAATACAACTAATAATTATAATTTTCTTTCAGATCCTCACTGAATCTGATACTTTTCGTCGTGGAATTATCAACTTCCCAAATACAAAAATGAAAAAATTCGCAAAACCTTTCGATACACTCTACGTCGATGGAAAAGCCGATTTAACAATCAAAGCCAACAACGCAGTTTTCAATATTTCATTTGGTTCTAAATATTTCTCAATTAAGAAACTTGCCAAATTTTAATTTTTAAATGTTACCAAAAATTCTTTACGGTTTCAATTATTTGTTTTCTCATAATATTCAATATAACCAAATTACACTTTTTTCTGAACTTTTTGAAATTGTTTCTGTTAGCACTTTGACCGAATAAATATTGTACAAAATGAAAATCCAAGAAATAATTTTGTTTAAAAATTTTTAAATAGTTTATGTCAAAGTTTTGAGGCCATCTGGATTTGTATAAATCTAACCTGGCGTATAAAAATACATGTTTCTGAATTAAAATAAAACGGTGGCGGTGGTTAAAATTGCTATAGGTTGAAGGCTTTGCCAAAAAATATATTCTAGAAAAAAAGTACGGTTTCACAAAAATTTCTTCACCATTCGTCTTCATTCTCCATTCGTCTTCATTCGTCATTCTTCGTTTCTTCACCAGGCGCGTCTTCCAACGCTGCAACATAAAGTATTCTTCATACGAGGATCGTTTGGCCCAAGCCAATTTGAAGTCAGTGCAACATAGGCGGGTCTTGCAGATCCTTCGCACTTACCACAACATCATAACTGGAAACTTCCACTACCCAAATGTGTCATCGTCGGTGAAGAAAGCTGTAACTCCAAGATACCCCTACATGCTCAGATCTGTTGGCGAAACAAACAAAGGATTCCTCAGAGTCAACCTCGCCACCTGGAACCGTCTAGCAAAGCAATTCCCGGAAAAATTAAATCGCTCTATGTTTGCTTCCCGGTTAAATTCTTTCCCCCTTAATATTCTCATTCCCCCAACTTGATCTCTCAAACTAGTAACGGTTTATGGGATCATTTTATCATCCACCAATTCTTCCCTGTGATTATTTGTATACGATCTCCCCTTATATGTTTTGCCTTGAAGACGTGAATGAATGATATATATATATATATATATATATATTTCATTTGGTTCTAAATATTTTTCAATTAAGAAACTTGCCAAATTTTAATTTTTTAAATGTTATCAAAAATTCTGTACGGTTTCAATTTGTTGTTTTGTCAAAATGCGTAACCAAAGTTAGTAGTGTATTTTTCCAGTTCTTGGAATTATCGAGTTAAAATTTCCGTGGGTGTTTGTTGTATTTTCTGTTAGATGTCACCTACACCTACAGAATTATGAAATTTTCACTGTTTTTTTTTCAACGATTCGCTTAATTAGGTTATTGTTTGCTCACATGACTCACTCTTCCCAGAATTTACTCGCCGAAAACGGAAATATTAAGCTCCGGTGTCATCATGGCTGCCCACTCTATTAAGAAATATTGGAAAAAAGATGGTAAATTATAAAACATTCAGAATTGTATATTATTGGGGCAGTACATTATGACAAATTATCGACATTATCATTCCGTGAAAACAAACGCCCAAATTTTGATGAGTTTTTTCCTCAGATTGAGCATATAGGTAGGCATGAACGTAATGCAGCCTATTATATAAAACTTTTCATACCGAATAAATTTCCATTTTGTTGAAAGTGTCTTTGTGATCTGACGTGACTGAATATTTTCTAAAATTTTCACTGTTTCACATTTTGCTTTGAAATTTTACCATTACACATTTCATGCTTTTTGAAAATGTGAAAGTTAATAATTCAAACATATTTTCTTACAGATCGTAATAATTTGTCATGCCGACCAAAATCCTTCAAAAGATTTTAGATTTGACGGATAGGTAAGTCTTTTTAGAATAGCAATCAGGATAATTTACGTAATAAATCTGAATTCAAGTTGATTGAAAAATGTTTTGATCGTTTTTATTTGAAAACACTGAAAAATAGTAGAAAATTTCTGATGTTTGTTTACCAAATAAAGAACTGTTGGTTGGCTTTCAATCAGAGGTGGGCGGATATTTTTTTCGGATATTTTCTAATAATGAATTTATCAATAAGTATTGATGTAGTTATTCTGGAAGAAATGTATCCGAACAAAAGAGTAACTATTAAGCAACATTTTAATATGATAAAACCTAGAAAAATTCTACAAGTGTTCTGTATAAACGATATGCAAGTCCATTATCCGATATCCGTAATATCCGTAATATCCGATATCCGATGTTGCTCGGCTAATAAGTTTTAAGGTCTCGGTAAGGAAAACTTGTAGAATTTTTCTAGGTTTTATCATATTAAAATGTTGCTTAATAGTTACTCTTTGGTTCGGATACATTTCTTCCTGAATAACTACATCAATAATAATTGATAAATTCATTATTAGAAAATATCCGAAAAAATATCCGCCCACCTCTGCTTTCAATAAGCTTTCCAACTTCCTGACCGAAATTTAAAAACTCAGTAAAACAGAGGATTTTTATAACCCAAATATTTCCATTAAAAATGATGCCATGTTCGTAATATCCTTTTTCAGACTGGGCACCATCGACCTTTACATCACCGATACCAACTTCACATTATGCTGTGATGGCGAAAAAATCCGTTACTCAAATACCCTGGTAACTTATGAAGAAGAAAAAATGACAATTGACAATGGCACCCAAATGACAGTTACATTTAATGATTTGACAACTCTACTGAAATCTCAAAAACTTGATTTGGGAACATTTCGAATTTACAATTGCACAGTACCAATTTCAAAAATTCAACCGGATTGTTTAAACGGTTTAGTGAAAACTTTGGAATCTGTACAAGATCTGCATATTGTTAAAACTGTATTCAGTAAGCTGGATGCAAATGAATTGTACAGAATAATTCCATTATTTGACACTGAGACACTTGAAGAAATTGATTTTGTCAACTGTAGCACAGGATGCCTGTTGGATGACGATTTGTTTAGAAATGTGAAAACTTTGAAATTGCTGGGAGACTATGGCTCATTGAGCATTGAAACAATCCCTTACTTCACTCATTTTTACATAAAAGTGGATTTTTTTACAAGAGATAATGCAATTGGAATTCGAGATGTAAGTTATACTTGACTTCTTGACTTCAATTAATAACTCACGAATTTAAATTTTTGCATGATATGAATTATGATAAAAGTCTGAAAAAAAGACAATATTGATACTAACGTAAGCAAAATGTCTTGCTAATTTTAAATTGGAAATACATACATTTCAAAAATTTCTGCAATAAAAACTAAAATTTAAGAATTACTCTCAACTTCCCTGATTGCCAAATTATTTTTTTAACTTACTCACAAAAGCACCGACCAATCAATAATGTCACGCTCAAAAATTTCAAATTTAGCCTTGGTAAAAAGTATTAAAAAACATTCAAAGCTTCTGGAACTAATTAAAGTTTGAATTCAAAATTTACTGTTTCATATAGTTAGGAAATGTCAGCAGAAAAATTCCAATTAATAATGAAGTGATCCAGCAACTACCAAACAATTTCAGGTTCTTCTAAACGCCCAAAACTTTCAAGTTTGCCAATTTCAATTTCCACACAATGACCCCACGGAAATTGCCGAAGTCTTTGATCCCGGATATCATGGTGGTGAAACATCACTTATTCAATACAATAATAGACTTTTTGACTTCACAATTAATATCGGACCAGGATACCTTCATATTCAGAAAAACCACCAAGGCAATTGATATGTAATATGAAACGAAATGCCGTGATCTACCACATTCACAAGAGCGCATTTGCACTTTTGAAAAATGCCCCGCCCTTTTCTCGTTTTTGATAATTTCTATATTTTTTAAAACATATTCTTCTTCTCGATACTCCAAAAACTTTTACAACTTTTTTTTGCATATAAATTTCCAATGTTGAACTGCCTCCATTCTTGTCATATTTAATGTTACCAACAGTTTTAAAAATAAACTTCAAATAAAAATGTTACAAATAGGTACAAAGGTACAAATTTATTTAATGAAACACATAGACCTGTGTGAAAACATGGAAAGTTATTATGGCTTGGAATAATTGAAACTGATTTCATTAAGAAAAAGACACTCGGATTTTTATAAATTTTAGTACTGAAACAGTAAAAGTATTTAAATTAATCAACTGTAACATAACTAGGCTAACTGTCAAAAAATGAGATTCTTACATGAGAAATGAGGGGAAGAAAGATTTGGGCAAGAGATTGAATTGTTGAAAATAAAAATAAATTTAATTTTGAAATTGAAATATTTATCGCTTTTTCCGCCATTCCCAGTCTTCGGGCAAATCTCCACGATTTGCCACATTGTTCGGGTCCATCATTTCAATTTGACACGTTGGGCCGAGCCATCCCGGGGAGCAACTGCATTGGCCACTGAAATATTTATTCAAGTGAAAAAATAAACGTAAAGTCTAATTTTTCAATCAATTTGTGAAAATGGTGAAACAGTCAATTTATAAAATTCCTACAACGGCGATTTTTTTTCAATTTGTGCACAAATGCCAATATCCAAAATTTACTGTTTCATATATGTAGTTAACAAATATCAGCAAAAAGACTCCCTTCAGTGAATTTTAATATTCGCATGTTCAAATTAAAATTTGCAGCTTTTGAATTTTACAGTTTTTTGTAGCTTGTAAATTTGATGAGGATTTGATTATCGTTAATCGTTTGAACAAAAAAAAGGTTTGATCGAAATATGAGAGGTTTTATTTTTCGATGATCACAACAACAAAAAACTTTCAAAAATTACCGGTGATTAAAAATATTAAAATATTAATACTTTTTGACCGGGTTCGCCAACATTATAGGTCCCACAGTTCCCCTCCAACTCACGTTCTAGCATCACACGTGGCTCCATTAAAACATTGACATTTATTCTGACAAGACTGTCCATATCTTCCAGGTCTACACTCCTCTTCACAAAGAGGTCCGTGTCTTCCAACTGGACATATGCATTTTCCATCTGTCGCATCGCATTTGTACTTTCCACAATTACACTGTTGACTGCATGCTGGCCCAAATGATCCTTCTGAACACTTTTGTTCACATTTGTCGCCCTGAAAAAATTTAAAAATTAATGAAAAAAATTTGAAAAATTCACTATTTCGAAAAGTTGATAAAACTGTGAACTAATCGGTCGGGACTAATGAAGCAGTTCAAATCTGATGAATCTAATAGGTCGATAGTATTGAATTCTGAAAACAGCTAATTTCTACTCAAAGGTGGATTAACATGACAGTTCGTTTTAAAAATGCACTGTTTCGAGAAGTTGATAAAATTTGATAAAGTATTTGCCGCTAATGTAATAAGTGGAGGTAGCTAAACATTAAAAATCTTCAAGAGAATAATTCAGGTATAATATAATAGATCCACAAACTGGGAGAATTTCAAAGCAATTAATTTTTTCCACTTTAGAAAAACTCGATGTTTTGGACCAGTTCGAGGTCATTCTTTTTTTTATTCGCCAACTTTACCTGAAAACCTGCTGGACACAGACACCGCCCATCGGCTCCATCACAATGAGCCCCATTCTGACAGGAACAAGACTGTGAGCAATACCATCCGTAGAATCCATTGGGACACGAAAACTGACATCTACTACCGTATCTTCCAGGCGGACAATCACAACATCCTTGTACAGGATCACATCTTGCCTGTCCATAACACTCACAATCCAGTGTACAATTCAATCCATACTTTCCAGACGGACATGATTGTTCACAACTTGGTCCAGTGAATCCGAGATTACATTTACATTCTCCACTTGATGCATTACAATGTCCATTTGCACAACGACATTTTTCTTTGCATCCGGCACCGAATCTTCCTTCGGGACATACTTGATTACATGTCATTCCTGTGAATCCAGGGAGGCATCGACATTGTCCAGTTAGACGGTCACAGGTTCCACCATTCTCGCAATTGCAAATTTTTTCGCATCTGAAATTGTTAAAAACGGGGTTCCGGGATTTTTTAAAATAAAAGATTTGATTTTGAATATAGGGTTTTAGTAGAAAGATTAACTAAATGTTGTACAAAAATTTGAAAAAAAGTGATTTTTTTTAACCATTCAAGAACACTCCAAAGAGCCCCATTTTTCATATTCGGACTTCAGAAACGCTTTTAAAAATGACTTAAAGCGCCTACATATATACATACATATACATATATAGTGTTCAGGGGAGAGCGGCGATCGAAAAAAAATCGGCTATCGCCGATCGCCGATAATAATTTTTAACACGGCGATCGGCGAATGCCGATTGCCGTTAATATTTTTGTCTTCGGCGATCGGCGACCGGAAAATCTGAAAAAATCGGCGATCGCCGCTCGGCGATTTTCTTGCACTTCAGATTTTTTTTTTGGGTTCATTATGAGGTTATATAAGTGCATTTTGCAACTTATTAATTATGAAAAGAAGAAAAATACTTGTTTTTCCTCAAAAGAAAAATTGCCGTCTGATGAACTCGGCGATCGGCGATCGCTGATCGCCGATCGCCGCTCACCCCTGATAGTGTTACATATATAGTGCTACATGCATATAGTCTATATGCATTCAATGTCACCACTATTTTATTGCCGTAAAATTAGTGATGAATAAATTTTGATGGCCTACTAAATTGTAAATCTTTAAGTGAAAAGTATATGCCTTATGTGAAACATGATACAATTTTAATTTTCGAATTTTTACCAAACAACTCACGTTGGACCGAATCTGTTCGATTGACATGCAATTTTCGAGATTTTTTAATGTAAGAAATTTGGTATTCATTAGGGGTCTTAAAAAGACAGATTGACTTAATTTTGTACAGAAGTTAAAATTTTTAAAAAGTGATTTTCCAGACCATTAAAATACATTGAAAAGAGCTCAAAATGTACCACAGCTCAAATTTCACCATTATTTTTTTGCCGTGAAATGAATGATGAATTAATTGTAATTTTTCAAAAGTGTAGAATTCAGATTGAAATTGAAACTGAAATTGAGATTGAAATTGTGTGAAAATGTGCAAAATAACAGAAATTTTTGTTTGGAATCATTAAAACAAGTTTCGTAAAAAACATTCACAATCAGTCAGAGGCTCAACATGAAAAGTTTAAGCATTGTGTGAAACATGAAAAAATTTTAATTTATTTGAATTTTATCAAGCAACTCACGTTGGACCAAATCTATCCGATTGACAAGCAATTTCACATTTTGTTCCAATATACCCCGGCGGGCATACACATGAACCAGTCGAAGAATCACAAACTCCTCCATTCTCACAGGAACATAACTGATTACAGTCAGGACCGAACCTTCCTTGAACACATCCACTCTTACAATCACTTCCAGAATGCCCCGGTTTACAGAAACATTTCCCACTTATCGCATCACACATCGAATTTTCTCCGCAGTCACATTTCTGAGAACAACTTTCACCGAAAGTTCCATCTGGACAAAGTTCTGTGCAAGAATGTCCAGCGTATCCTTTTGGGCATTGACATCTACCAGAGATATGATCACATGATTTGCTGTTGGCACAACGGCAACTTTGGGAACAGTGACGGCCGAAATAGCCCTTGAGACATGCTGAAATTGTTTGAAAACAAGTGTATAACTGTTAAGTAATAAGTATGAATATTTTTATTACACTAGTGAAATAGTATAAGTTTGAAATATTACTTAAAAGATTTTAACAGTTTCGTTATTTTTTTAAAGGGGGCCTCAAAAAACGAATTTTAATAATCTTTTCAAAAAAGTTTATGGCGGTTTAAAATAGAAACAGTCTTGAAAACAGGCAACAAAACAAAACAGCATGTCATTACTAATATTTTTTTAGATAAATTACATATCATAAACTTGAAACAGAAAAATATTTGTGTTTTTCTGTACGATTTCTAAATTAAGTTTTTACATAACTCACGTCGATTGCACTTCTTGCCCCTCCATCCTGGTTGACAAGAACAATGTCCACTGATTGGATCACAAAGTGCTCCGTTTTCACATTCACACGTCTCCTCACACTTGGCTCCATAGTGTCCACTGACACACGACTTTTCACAATGCTCCCCGCTCCATCCAGGTAGACATTCACAACGGCCTGTCTTACGATCACAACTTGCTCCGTTTTTACAATTGCAGCGTTGAGCACAATTTCTTCCGAATTGACCGAATGGACATACTGGAATAGTGTATTATTGACAAATCAGTTATAACCGAAATAGCATTAATTTTTAAAAAAAGTTCACACTTCTTCAAAACGTATTGAAACTGTGAACGCAATTTTCATGAAAACATTGTTTTTAAACATTTTATAAAGAACTTGCTCGCATCATTTTTTTCAACTTACAAAATTCACACGAAGGTCCTGTCCATCCATCGATACACTCACAATCTCCATTTTCTTTATTACACTCTCCTCCATGCATACACAGACAATGCTTCATACAATTGGATCCCCATAGTCCTTCAGGACATTCACTTTCACAATTCTTTCCCATAAATCCTGATGGACAATCACAGAATCCTGTGACTCTATCGCAAGATGCTCCATTTGAGCATTGACAAGAATGGCGGCATCCTTCACCATGACGACCCAGTGGACACGATGTTTGACAATCGGGTCCTGTCCAGCCAGCAGGACATCTGCATTCTCCAGTCACGTGGTCACAGCGGGCGACAAATGGATTGTACATCGATGTGTCATCTGAAAATAATGATCAATGATTTAATTATTTGTGGACTCAATTTCAAAAGATTTTGAAACCTTAAAAAATTTAATCAAAAACATTTTTAGTAAGTCTTCAAAATTCTCTTTAAAAACTTTTGAAACAGTTTTTCTATAGGATATTCAAGTAATATTTAATAACTACATTTTTCGATGTGCTTTTGCAGAAAAATTTCAAATTTTTTTCAGCTTCATCTATGAATTTAAACCACAGCTTCTAAAATTTTGCTAAGTTTTTTGAAAAGCCCACAGTTGTAAAATGTAAATGTAGAAAAAATGTACCATTTTCGATATAGAAAATTTGTTTTAATAGTGACGTCACGAATACTCAGAGAAGTTACTACTACCAAAGAAATTGATTTTCCGGAAAAATGGAATTTAGAACATATTACCTATTTGTATAAAACTTAAAAAGTTGAGAATCTCACTTGTAGTTGTGCAATCACAAATCGCATTACACCCTTCTCCAAATCTTCCATCCGGACACGGACGATCACATTTCTTGCCTCTCCATCCAGGTCGACACTCACAAGATCCCGTCACAGAATCACACGTGGCACCATTCTGACATGAACATATTCCCTTACATCCAGCACCAAATAGCCCAGAATCACATGTCTCGTCACACTTGTGACCCTTCTTTCCCGGTGGACAAATGCATTCTCCATCCGATGGATCACAGTGCATTCCATCAGCACAATCACATTTCTTGGAACAATCTTTTCCGAATGTTCCTGGAGCACAAGCTTTGTCACATTTCTTGCCACTCCATCCAGGAGCACATTCACATGAGCCATTCGATGTGTCACATATTGCTCCATTTTGACACTTGCATAACTGCATGCAATCGATTCCAAAACGACCCGTTGGACAAACTGAAAAGTATTGAAATTGGGGGTTCATATTGGTGGATGGATCAGGATTGAGCATGGCCTAGGATTTGGTATTTTCGGCCATCAAATATGGGAGGCAAAATCTCGGTCACATCCCCATAGAAAAACTTTTTCTGTTTCAAAATGTTGAGGGAATGCGTGGCGTTACAAATTAAATGTTTAGGAATTAACAGTTTGTATGCAGCACCCGACATCTTACGGTTCATCCCTTAGCATTATAGGGAACCGCAAAGTGTCGGACGCTGCAATTTTTTTCCACTTTCAAACTGACTCTTACATACCGAACCATTTTTCTACAAATCCACTTACCTTCACTACAAGTGGCTCCATAGAATCCGGGTGTACAATGGCAGGAACCATCGCTTTCGTCGCATTTTGCTCCGTTCACACAAGAACAAGTGTGCGCACAATTCGGACCATATGTATTCGGTGCACAAGCTATAACGTTAATTGAGAATGCAATGTCAAATTCAATAGTTTCAACAAAAATTCTACAATTTAAAGGATAGTACTGAAACAGACTAGAAAAATATATTCAAAAATATGTATATAAATATCACAAACATTGATCACAAAGTGGTCCGGTCTTTCCGGGTAGACAGGTGCATGTTCCGGTCACGTGATGACACACTTTCGACTTGTGAGGAGATGCCACGTCAGCACAGCTGCACTTTTGCTCACAATCGTATCCAAAGTAACCGGCAGGACATGCTGAAATTGTGTGGGTGCATCTATGTCTAATATACGAGTGGATGGAGTTGGTGTCTTACTGACAGGCTAAGATCCTACTCCAATGGTGTGGAAAATGCGCTCTACTGAGAAAATATGATGCCTGGTTCCGGTGAGCAATTAATATCTTGTTCAAAAAAAAACTAGTTCCGCTTTACCCGGGAAGGCCACAGCGGAGCTCAAAAGATTTTGGGCGTATTCATAAATTTCCGGTTGCCGACATCATACGAGTGTTCAATCATGTTTCACTATGTTTTTGTATAACTACATATTTATTACAGTACTAATTATGACATTCCTTGTAGAAAAAACTCACGCTGATCACACAAATTTCCCTGATATCCAGCCGGACACTTCTTTGTACAATCTCCTGTCACAGGGTCACAACGGATACCAGCAGGACACGAACATTTCATGGCGCATCCGGCACCAAACAGTCCCGGGGAACACATCCGCTTGCAGTGATGACCGTAGTAACCGGGCTTGCAACGGCATTTTCCGGTCTGAAATAATGACGAATACAAAAAATGAGTAGTGATTAAAATTTTCATTATCCAATTTTTGTTGAGGATTGGTTGAAACAGTAATTTGTTTTTAAAAAGGAAATTTCAGAGTGAATCTTTGGAGAAGGTTTATATTATTATTTTTATTTTGCAGTAGCTAAATTTATACATTTCCATTATTTAAAACTTCATGCCAAATTTCATCAAATATATTTTCAAAAAATGTGTTAAAAGTTGGTGAAACTTTTTTCAATTTGGCACTAGAAAATCAAAATTTTTGCATATTTCCGCGATCCAATGATTGGTTTTCAGTTCTCATTAATTAAACATTGCAGTTGAAACAGTCTTCTTTTTACAAAATTTTGAAAGATAATAATTCGACAGTTTCATTGTGTTATTTTCAAAACTGTGAAAGTATACTTTTCAATGAGTGCAGTAAAATCTTTCCTAAAATCTGCAACCACAAAAAAACCAAAAACTCACAATTTCATCGCACCCCTCAGAGTTCTCTCTTGCACATTTACACGGGAACCGACAGTTCTTTCCAAAAGTAAAGTGTGGGCACGGTTTTTCACAACTTTGTCCGTAAAGTCCATCTGGACAAGTACAGTAACCAAAAACTGGATCACATCGACCATTTGGGCAGTCCATTCGGCATTTTAAATTGCACTGGGATCCGTAGAAACCTGAAAAAACTAATTTTTCATCAACAAATCTCAAAGAAATTTTATATAAAATTTTAGAAAATTGCAACAACTATTGTCTGCTTCAAGTTGTTTTTATAAAAAGCACTTGTTACTTTTTAAACATTCTCATTGTATTGTAAAATGACTTTATAACTTTGAAACTAACCATCTGGACACGGTCCATCTGAGCACTTTTCCGGGTCTTCACACCTACAGGATCCAGTTGACGGGTCACACAGTTTACAAGAGCATTTATGAGCACAATCGACTCCCCAATACCCATTTCGACAGATTTGCTCGCACTTTTCTCCGGTGTAACCGGAAGGACAGTCACATTTAGACAAGAGCCCGGAACCTCGCATCGAACATTTTCCACCATTTTGACAGTCGGAACAGGAGAGTTGACACGTGGAGCCAAAGAATCCGTTGGGACATTCTAAAGAAACAATAATGGATTTTATTGAAAAGACCAAAGTTTAAATTATTTTAAAAACTTAATGAAGCAGTTGACTAATTTGAAAATGGTTGAGATTTCAAATTCATAATTGGCAAATAACACTTGGAACTGGGAAAAATACGCTGTTCTTCAATAATTTAGTAGACTATTGCATAACGAACATGCAATAACTTCTTAAGTTGATAGGTTAATTTTTCAAAATTTAACTGTTTCATGATGTTATCAAAATTTGAGTAGTGGCAAAAAAAACAATTCGTCGGAAATACTTGAATCCTTTTTAGATTGAGCCTTACAAAAAAATCGAATTCGTAAATAGAATGTGTCATCTCTTTACAGATTGTCGCCACCTTTCGATACAGTACTTTTCAGAAATTTCAATGATTCGAAAAAAAAATAATCGATAAATCTTATTACAATTATTTAAACTAAAAATTAAAAAAAACTTGATAAGAACTTTAGACGATTCTGTGAACGATTCTAGAAGAGTTCTCGGAAAATTTTCACAAAATGAAAAATATATATTCCACTGTTTCGAGCAATTTTTAAATTTGGTTTAATTAAAGGATACTTGGCCAATAATGTCGAAATATATTCTCAAATAGATAACAATTACGTTTTTTGATAAATGTTATTCAACAAAAGTTTAGTGGACAATTTCATAACGAACATGTAATAACTTTTCAAGTTGATAGTTTACTTTTTCAAAATTGAACTGTTTCATGATGTTATCAAAAAGTTGAGTAGCGGCAACAAAGTAATTTGTTGTATTTTTTCGGAGTTTTTTAAAAGCCTGTCAAAAATTCGAATTTGTAAAATTTGTGATCTTTTTACAGATTTTCGCAACTTTAAGAAACAGTACTTTTCAGAAAATTCCATGCTTTTTTTTCGAAAAGTAATTGGTGAATTTATTACTTAAACTAAAATAGAGAATAAAAACTTATGAATAACTTTCAGACGGATCTGTACGAACTTCACTAGAAAATAGTTCCAAACTAAGAGTTCCCTGAAAATTTACACAAGCTGAAAAATATATATTCCACTGTTTTGAGCAGTTTTTAAAGTTTGGTTTATTCAAAGGATAATTGGTCAGCATTGTCAAAATATATTCTCAAATAAACAACAATTACTTTTTTTTTGTTGATAAACCTGATCTTACCGTTTCAAGAATGTTATGTTATACAAAGTTTTTAAGATTTTCATTGCTTCTGCAGTAGCGTGTTTAGAACGTTTTTTCTAGATTTCGAGTGTCTAAAATAGCTGGAAACAATTATTTCACGCGGAAATTAACTGTTGAAAAAGTTGACAAAGTTAATAACACTATGAAACATTAGAACACATTCAAAAGTCGGTGATTGCTTTCTGTCTCCAACTATTTTATTGAACAATTCACGACATTTTGAAAAAGTGATGTCATCTGCCATACGTATTTCAGATTCAATTATGTTTGTTTTATATTCTAAAAAAACCTTTTACACAAAACAACACAACATCGAAACTCAAAAATAAACTGCCCAACAAAAAAGCGACAAACCTTTAACATGCCGTCTCCGTCCAAAAACCAATGGTCTTGGGCTCTCATCTGCTGGATAACTTTCAATTGATGATATTACTTCATCAATAGAATCCAGTCCAGGTACTTTCGAATAATCTTCAATATCTACAAAGAAGCAAAATACAAGAAGCAAAGCAACTACGAGCATTTTTTTGACGTTGCAAGTAATCACGGGGAATAAAAAATACGATTAAAATCATATAATGATAGAATTGTTTCAAAATTCAAATGTGTGCTGTTTCATTATAGTTGTTTATATTTGTGTCGAAAAATATTATTTATGGGATGATTGAAGTTATTTATTGTTGTTTCAAAAAAATTTTATGTTTTAATATTTTTTAATGTTTCTGATGAGCTTTCCAAAATTATCACATAAAATTTTTCTGCAAACTTCTTCAAAATTAGAGAAAAATGTATGTTATCATTGAGTTTACTTGCAAAAGTCAAATAGATTTGACAGATTTTTTCTAAAACCAACTAAAAATTGTGTAAACTCACCATTACTGAATATATCGGCACTGTCTGACGCAGCTGAAATAATATTTTACTCAAAAATTATGAATATTGAAAAACTGACCAACACAACTTTTTTCATCGTGAGCCAGAATATAGCCCGCAAAGCATTGACACCTCCGACTTCCTTTCCGATTTTTGCAAAGTTGAGCACATCCTCCATTATTGATAAGACATTCATTCATATCATGACAACTGTGGCCATCTTCTGATAGCTCAAATCCTGGCTCACAAGAGCACATGTAACCTCCCTCTTGATTGCTGCATATTTGCTCGCAACCTCCATTATTTGAGGAGCATTCCGAAATGTCTGAAATTGTATTTATTGCTTCATGTTTCAATTACGTTATAAGTTCCTGGTTTATCTGAAAATTTATTCTAAGCTTTATTACAATTTTATTGAAATTGATTTTCTTCCAGACTTCAAAAAAAAAGTTTTTTGATGATTTTTTAAAAATTTTAGTTACAAGAAATTATGAAGGAAGTCGATTCAGATTATTTTTGCTAACATAATCAAGTGAATATTTGAAAAATTTGTTTAGTTTTCTTACTTACCTGATTGTTTATTAAAAATTTGAAAAAGTATTCACAAACACAGTGAAACAGTAGATTTTATTAAAACAACAAAAATAAATTTTAAAATTTCACATAGTGTCAGAGTGTCACATTTTGGCTAGATCTACGTAGATCTTTAAAAAATCGCATGGTTAAGATGTGCTGACGTCACTTTTTTTTGGGGAAAATTTCCCACATTTTCTGTAGATCAAACCGTAATGAGACAGGCTGGCACCGTGATGTTCTAAAACTCAAATACTATGCCTGTTTTCATTTCAAATATCGGGTATCGGGTAAATGTCAAACCAAAGGGAACTTTGATTGTTTATTAAAAATTTGAAAAAGTATTCACAAACACAGTGAAACAGTAGATTTTATTAAAACAACAAAAATAAATTTTAAAATTTCACATAGTGTCAGAGTGTCACATTTTGGCTAGATCTACGTAGATCTTTAAAAAATCGCATGGTTAAGATGTGCTGACGTCACTTTTTTTTGGGGAAAATTTCCCACATTTTCTGTAGATCAAACCGTAATGAGACAGGCTGGCACCGTGATGTTCTAAAACTCAAATACTATGCCTGTTTTCATTTCAAATATCGGGTATCGGGTAAATGTCAAACCAAAGGGAACTTTGATTGTTTATTAAAAATTTGAACAAGTATTCACAGACACAGTGAAACAGTAGATTTTTGAAAAGTTAGTTCTAAAACTCAAAAACCAAAATTGAAACCTTCAAGCCTAAAAACCAACCTTCGCAAGTTTTCCGATCCTTCATCAACCTAAATCCAGGCTTACATTGACATTCCACAGAACCTGCCAAATTGACACAAATCTGTGAACAGTCCCCATTATTCTCATGACATTCGTTGATATCTGCAATATTTTGTGAAGTTTATCATTTGGAAAAGACAAATAAACAAAGTTTTGGAAGCCGATTATAATCTAATTAACTAATAAAATGTGGTAGTGGTAGTGGTACACTCAAAATAATAAAACTGCGTGGCGTGTACTGCAGAAAACCTCATATTTAGGCCCCGCCTTTTTCTCGTCCACTCACGGAGAAAAGGCAAAAATTTGGGGACCAACCAATATCAGGCCGCCGACATCCTACGGGTTCCGCGCGCCGCTATGTTTAACTCGCAGCGGGCGGAGACAGCTCACCACGCCCACAGCGAGTTAAACATAGCGGCGCGCGGAACCCGTAGGATGTCGGCGGCCTGATATTGGTTGGTCCCCAAATTTTTGCCTTTTCTCCGTGAGTGGACGAGAAAAAGGCGGGGCCTAAATATGAGGTTTTCTGCAGTACACGCCACGCAGTTTTATTATTTTGAGTGTAGTGGCTCTAAGTACAAATCAGTGATAAGTGCAAGAGTGATAAGAAATTAAAGGGAACAAATGGAATAAGTTAAAAATTTTGTGAAAAATCTTGTTGGCATTTTGAAACAGTTATTTTTTCACAAAATGTTTTTTTTTCAATTTTTCCGTAAAATCTCATGTTTAACGGAAACACAATCAGAGAAACAATAAATAATGTTTATAAAAGATTTTTAGATTAAACTTTACTTTAAAAAATATTTTTCGCTATTGCAAGCTCATATTCTGAAAACAAAACAAATCAAATTAAAAATGTGATTTTGAAACTAATACAAATTTTCAGGAAATTACAACACGATAGAAAACAAGTGAAACACCATTTGTCTGATTTTGATGAAATTTTGAAACAGTAATTGTTATTTTCTAAAAACGTAAAAAAATTTCTAAAATTTTTTTTTAATTTGTCGGTAAAAACTAATGTTTTACAATGGCATTAAAATAATTAAAACAAATTGAGCTCATTTGATTTAGTCTGGTGGCTTCCTCTGTCTTCAACAATTAAATATTTCTCTACTTGTTTTTGATTTAAAAATCTTAAAAAAAAAACATTTTTTTGAAGATTATAAACACAAGACTATTTTGTTGCTTTCTAAAAACTAGAAAAAACCAAACAAAATTTATGATCTAAATTTCTAATTAAATACTTGAAAAATCTACACAGCCAATCCAAAATACACTCCCTATCAGTAATGTTACTCTTAACTTGACAGTTTTTATCTCTTTTTTTTTAATTTATGAAAATTGGAAAATGGTTGTAATGGAGTAAATTTCACGTATTTTTGAAAAATCTTCTATAAAAAAACAATAGAAACTGTCAAATTTCAGAGTGCATTACCACTAAAAACTCAAGTTACCCTGACAAAACTTCGAGTCAATCAACTCGTATCCGTCGTCGCAGAAACACTGTACATGACCCGAATCAAGATGCATACACAACTTGTGACACGTCAAATCAGTTGGTGTCACACATGTGACCGTCTCATAAGAGTCCCAGAGCCGTGGAGCTCTGGCATGGATTACGGTGGATATGTTGTCTTAAAAGGGTATAACAATATGCTATTCGATTGGAAAAAATGTCATGTAATTATTGCAATAAAATCTGTATGGTATTAATTTTTCTTTGATACAATAAAAGAACATATTACGACTTCAAAACATTTGAATGTTTTATTTTAAAGCTGAACCATTTTAGCTGACTAATGAATTGAGTTAGTACCTATTTCTTATCATAAATATCTGAAACAGTCGAAACATTTTACACGTTGATTTTTTTTTTCTGGGAAAATCGTTCAAAATTTTTTCAAAGAGCACATTGAAAAATTGCCAACAAATATTGTTTCATGTAGTTTTTAAACTTTCGAAAAATCTTCTTTCACCATTAGTAAATTGTTATTAGTGGCAACGGAAAAATCAATGGAATCTTGGTTTTAGGAAAAATCAATTACAAGAAAAGTCCTGTTTCAGAAATTTTTGAATTTTTAAATAATAATTACAGGTGCATAATATAATCAATGGCATCTTTTCTTCCGAAGCTTTTCTGAAACAATTTATCTTCCTACTGCTTCTAATAATTTTTAAAAATCCGCGATTTAAAAAAAATACAATAGGAATTCGTCTGAACAAAAACGCCTGTTTTCTAAAAACCCACCCAAAAATCATGACTTTTTAACACTCCGCTTTCAGATTGAAAAAAAACTTCCAAAATGCCCCTTTTTGAAAATTAAATAAAACATTTTCAATTTAAAAATTTTTCTACTGTTTCATCTTGTTTTTAAAATCTGCTCTTTTCAACTCAAAATGTTTCTTCTATTTCTCCATGGGAAAAAGTTGAAAATTACAAAACAAGTTGAACTTTTTTATAATTTTCGAATTACAGGCTTGAAAGTTGCCGAAAATGAAGGTTTTCCTCAAATGTTCGATTACCGCGCACACGTGTTGTGATGTACTAATGCTAATTTTCTATGATAAAGAGGGTATGGCTAAAGGAACATTTAGTAACTGTCCCCGCATGAATTTACTCAGGTTTTCAATATTTTTCGAAAAGTTTCTTCAAAAAAAAATTACAAAATACCAGCTCACCATGACAAAGCTTCTGATCGTTTGCAAGAATATATCCATTTCTACACTTGCAAACGTGCCCGCCATCCGGTTGATCATAACAATCATGTTGGCATCCACCATTTCCAACTTGACATCCTCCAAGCATTTCCTCACAAGTTCTTCCGTCTCTTCCAAGTTGATAACCTTCTCGACATTTACATCTGTATGTTCCTTTGACATTCTCACAGAAATGCTCACATCCATTGTTTTTGGCACATTCGTCAATGTCTAAAAATGAAGATTGTGAGAGAAATATCAAGAATTAAATGAGTTGACAAAATATTTTTCAAAAAAAGCATTGAAAATGCTAATAAAAATATTAGTTAGAAATTTTGAAAATCTTACTGTTTCAACATGTTTTCATTTTAGTGGCAGTTAGACAAAAAACATTCGAACTTTTATGTATAAATTATTAAAAATGATCGAAATTGAGTTATTGACATACAATCTGTAAAACCTGGATGTTACAAATTCTAGACCATTACTTCATTTTTTGATTAAAATTAAAATACGGATACTTTTCATCAAATGAATTTTTAATTTATTTTCAAATGTATTGATTTTGATTTCAGTTACTCCAAACTGATGATGTTTTTTTTTTTTGAAAATTTTTAACTTATTCAAATTGCTTTTATATTTGCGTTTTCTTCAAATGCCTTAATGATAGAATCATTCTATTTCAATAAATACGTACCAACACAAGACCTCCTGTCATAAGACAAATGAAAACCAGGATAGCATTGACATTGTGCTCTTCCATGATTATTTGTGCAGTGATGTTGACAGCCTCCCTTATTATCGAAACAAGGATCCACTGGTTGACAAGATCTTTTATTTTCAGACAATTTGAATCCAACTCGACATCTACATCTGTAGAATTCTCCATTTGAATCATTTTCACATTCATGTTCACATCCTCCGTTGTCAGTGGAACACGATGTTACTTCTGAAATTTGATTTTTCATAAAATATTCAAACGTATTACTGTGTATTGAAATCATTTTTAAAAAATTTAAAGTTATTATTAAAAATTCGGGGCAGTTTCAACTTCTCTATATAATTTGTTAATGCTAATTTTTGATCATTGCATTTGCTGAATTTGACACACAAAACGTTACACTTTGCGCTGCGCTATTTTACAAACGTTGTGCTTGAAATTTTATAATTATCCCATCTCCGTCAACAGTTTTGTAGCGATTGTTGTTATATATTTTATTCGTTCACATTTTAAAGAAATGGCAAGAAGAAGAATCAAAGGAGTGAAGAATCAAAGATATTTAACAACAACTAATCATAAAAGAAAAACTTGAAACGGTAAAATGAGTTTTTTAAATTTAATTTTCAAAACTATTTTTCTGTGTCGTTGCCATAAAAAGTATCTTTTTCTTGTTAAATTGTCTATGTAAAACGTGCATCATAATAGTTTCTGGACAAAAAAATCGCCTGTTTCACCTTGTTGTCATTGAGAAATGTTTGACAATGTGGTAGCTAATTTATTTTACTGTTTCAAAATGTTTTGATGCTGCTGTGCAGTTTTCTTCATTCGATAAGGGAGTATGCTTAGTAGTTAATAAATCAACTCATGATGATCAATTCAATAATAAGGTACATGTTGAAAAATTATAAATCTACGAATGAAAATAGAAAACAAAAATATTCTACTGTTTCATCTCAATGTTATACTACAAAACAAAGTGCAGCTTGCTAATTCTTCACCGTCCGGTTACAACCACTTTTTTTGAACTTAACACTTCTCTTCTAACTTTTTTCTTGGTTTTATTATATAACTCAAAAAATAACTTTTTATTAAAATTAAATTCTCAAAATGAAACCCACTTCCACAAGTTCTTCCATCAGCATGCAAATACAAATCCGACGGGCAATCACATCTAAATCCTCCCGGAGAATTAACACATCTATCCGAGCAACCTCCATTTGAAACTGCACATTCATCAATATCACTACATGTATTTCCATCGCCAGAAAGTTCGAATCCAGGCCAACATCTACAGTAGTAAGTGCCTATTGTATTCACACATTCGTGTTCACATCCCCCATTATTTGCCATACATTCGTTTGCATCTAAAAAATGGAAAATTTAAATACCAGAAAAATGTTGATCCAAATCCCAATTGGTTTGATTTTAAATGTAGAATTTAAGAAAATAATATAAAACAGTAAAAAGTTTTACACCAATTTAATTTATAAAAACAAATGATTATTGTTAAGGAGATATAAATTATTACTGTAAATATGTAGTTGAAAAAATTTTTAAACTGTTTCATATAGTTTGTAAATTTATTGAATATTAATGTGGAAATGTTATCGTTGGATTAAAAAGTTTGAATTAAAAAGTAGTATGGATTTTGATATTAGTGGCATTGTGACAAGTAGTCAATTTTTGTTCGAAAAAAAGTTTAGGCTCTCAATTTTTTTTTAAACGAAAATAATTTTTTTTTGATAAATTCATAACTAATGTCTTGTTTCTTCAGTACATTTTTCCAAAATATTTGGCAATTTTATATTTGTTCTACGATATTAAAGGGGAAAAGAAAAACTAAAAATGTTGTGTTTCAATTTTCTCTGAAAAATACCGAAAATCTGAAATTTTAATTTTACAAGTATTACGCCTAACTTACTAATTTCAAGTCCGTATTAATTTTTAAATCAAAATGTTGAAACTGTGAATTTTCTTGAAATTTTTATCACTTAAACTTTTTACTATTTCACTGAAAATATAAATTATTTTACTTCCGTAAACTCATCTAATCCCTTACCATATTGACACTTTGCTCCAGTGAACCCCACCGGACACTCACACACCTGCTCATTGTCATTATGCTCCGACGGAACGCAGGTTCCACCATTGTGACATAGATCCGCCGAGCAATTTGCTGAAAATTAATCGGTATTGAATTACTGCTAGATTCGATTACTTTGACTTCCCGCCAACTACTAATGAACTACCTTGAACCCTGAGTAAACAACATTTAGAACACCCCCGCCTTGAAAATCTTGCAAATCTCAAATATTTTCTCGCATGAAAATTGAAAGGAAGGAAATCCAATTTCTCAATTTCCCCCAATTCTCGGAAAAAAATGGACGTGAAATTTAAAATGTCCACACAAAAAAATTTGCATAATACCATCAATTTTGAAACAGGAAGTAGGTGGTGGGTGCATGAACGCATGTCCATTTTTGGTGACAATATGAATATTTTGGAAAATTGATTAAGATGGATATGTGGCACATTTGTTTTTGGGAATAGCAAGTATATTGTATCAGAGTTCTATATCAGAATTAGAACATTGAAAAATTTTGAGACATGACTGTAATTTTTGTATGTATGAATAACTTTTTTATTAAACGAATAATGTTACTTTTTAATTCTGAAATTATTTTCCTGAAACAGTGATTTTTGATTTTTTGGATTATGTTTTTACACTGGATTTTTGATCACTAATGGGGTTATTCAAGTAATGTAGCAAAATGTATTTAAATACATTTGTGACGTCACAAATGTATTTAAATACATGTTTTTATATACTTGAATAAGGTTGTGACGTAATTTTTCTACACTTTTTAATTTTCCGACACTACTTGAATAACCCCATAAATGGCATAGCAATTTCCGAAACTTCTTTAAAAAGATAAATACCAAATTGTCCACAACGAAAACTAAAAATGCCATAGCTTCTTGGAATTTTGTGAGCAACTTGAAACAGTGGAAACTTTTTAAAAAAATAATTTGGTATTATTTTGAAAATGGGCAATTCAATTGAAAATAGAAATTCAGAAATTATTAAATCTTCATTTATTTTTCAAAACATTTGTTTTACGCTCTTTTCAATATTTTTCCATTTCAACCATTTTCCTCATTTTGCAACAACTTCCAGCCAAAAAATGTATACAATAAAAAAAAATTTTGAAACCCATTTCTTGAACAGCCAGCAAAATGATGTTTAATTAAAACATATTATTAACAACGAAGAATTTGAATTTTTATGCATTAAATTGAAAAAAAAAAGCTTTGAAATCTGTCACATATTTTTTGAAACTGAATGATTATATTTCTGCACAAACTAAATGCCGTTACTGATCATGGAAATTTGCCACATGGAAATTTGTCAGCAAGTTGAAACGGTTCAAATCATTTTCTGAAAAATAGTGTTTCTATTGAATATGATTGAAGTCGGATAAGAATATGATTCAATTAATTTTCTAAAATAGTTAAGTTTAAAAAATATTTGTATTCTATTCAAAGATTACTTTTTCTATTAATGCATAAAAATCCAATCGTTTTGTTTCAAACTATTTTATCCTAAACCCGTTTTTACTTCTCTGGTTCCCCAATTTTGCGGAAAATTTCAAGAAAAAAAATGTTGCCTATTCTCAATACTGACCCCATTTGGAAAACAAACAATTTTTTTCATATTGCTCCGTTTACGTCCCAAAAAATGAGTTTCACAAAAAAAATTGTTTACTGTTTCTATAGGTTTTAATTAATTTCGGTTTTTGAAGCTAGTTAGTTTGTGTAGCGCATTAAATGTCATAAAAACATTTTGAAAAACACAATTTTCTAAAAACATTACCAGACAATCAAACAATTTTCTTCTTGAAGTTTTTATTTTTATTTTTAAAGTCTTTCCAATCAAGGGTGTCAATTCCCGTTTCCCGTTTTTCCCGTTGTCCCGTTTTTGGGGTGTTTTCACGGGAACGGGAATTCCCGTTGTCCCGTTTTTAAAATTTTCACGGGAACGGGAATTCCCGTTGTCCCGTTTTTAAAATTTTCACGGGAACGGGACATTTTCCCTCATTTTTTGGCTTTTTAAATATCTGTTTAATATTGAAAAAATCGATAAAAATGTTTATAATGCAGTTTTTTTTTTATAATTTGCCTCGAATACACTAAAATTTACGCCAACTATGCACTCTTTTTTTTTTACCGTCCAGTTTGTCCCGTTTTTTGAGTGTTTTCAAAAAAACGGGAATTCCCGTTGTCCCGTTTTTAAAATTTTCACGGGAACGGGAATTCCCGTTGTCCCGTTTTCGAAATTTTTACGGGACATTGACACCCTTGTTTCCAATTAGTGGATTTTGAACCTTCAACAACGTTCGCGGCATTGAAACTGCTATATTTGTGAGCAACTTGAAACAGCCAAAAAAATTTTAAATTCCAATTTTTTGAAAATGAGTGCTTGATTTGTGTCTGTTTCATTGTAATAACTCAGTTTTCATTGAAAATGAAATAATCCTTTGGCATAGTTCAGAAAAACAAACATTTCATTTACTTTGTGGTAATAATTGCACCATAAATTTTCTATGCTTTTAAATTCTATTTTTTTTTCATTTCAACATCAATAGTTCCCCAATTCTTCTCAAATCTAACCTCATTTGATAAACAAACAACTTTGCAAAATTCTGCGCTGTTAACGACCTAAAAATTTGGACTCAAAATTTAAAAAAAAACAAAATTTTTACCATTTTAATGTGTTTTCAAAAGATTTCTGTTAGTTCAATAAGCAATGAAGCCCTTGCGAACAGGATATGAAAAAAAAAATCATAATGGCAGGAAACTCAAATGTTTTAAAATAAATTTGAAGACTAAATCTGACATTTAGGTTAGATAAATGTTTCTATATTGTTGAAATCTCGAATACATATAAAAAATCATTTGTACATTGAATTTATACTGAAACTATCTTTTTCCATTTTTATGCTATTTTTACAATTAACTTCCGTGATTTTATTATTTTTGCCTAGTTTTCCATCAATTCGCAGCGCTTTCCCAACGACTTTCAATCCAAAAATGTTGCGTTTTCTTAAAAAAGCTGATGCCATTTCAAAAACAAAAATTTTGTTAACAATTTGAAAGCGTTTACGACCTGAAAAACGAGTTTCAGAAAAATGCAAATTCTTACTATTTCAATGAGTTTTTAAAAGAAACATGTTATTCGAAAAAAACAATACGCACAGGGCTTTTTTCAAAGAACATTTTAAATGAATGAAAGTGCTACAAAACTAGAAAATTAGTAAAATTTGGAGGTTTAATTGCTGAAAGTTCATTTTTCAAAAAGGTTTTTACCACAACAAAAAAACGTTAATACTATTAAAAAATCATTCTTACTATGAATTTATATTGAAACAGTAATTTGTTTTTGTTCATCATACCGATACAGTAAAAACCAATTTCCACGATACATACATTTTTGCCTAATTTCCCTCATTCCCCAGTCATTTTCTGTCCACAATAGCCGCTTAATTCCCTAAATGTCTCTCGTCACATCTGTCGTCATGTAGCTCCTGAGCCCAATTCATTGAACAAAAGAGTTACCGGTGGCAGAGGACATATGGAGGATGCGTAAATAATTGCCATGCTTCTACGGTGTTCTACTGTTTCAATTGTTCCTTGTATTGATGATGATGATGATTTGGGAAGGAGAGAATGTGAAAACGAATTAATAATTTATAAGTTACACTGAGAAGGCAGAAAAACGGTAACGAGAGCTGAGCGAATTGAAATTTAAAAAAAAAACGGGATTTTTTTTTAATTTGAAGATGAAACTGTAATTTTTGATCGAAAAAAATATTTAAGTGGCTTGAAGTTTTTTTTTCAAAAATTTAGAAATATTTGAAATAAATTTTATTGAAATAATATTTTGTCAAATGTTTCAGACTGCTTTCTCTATTTTTTTAAAATAAAGTAAGATGTTTTCCCCGATTCTCCAGGGTAAAATAAATTATGAGAGAAATTAGTTTTTTTATTAATTGTTATTAATTATTAAATTATTAATTAATTAATTATTAATTAATTAATTATTAAAACAGAAAATATTATATTTCTTTGATACAATAACTTCCATCGGAAAAACATTCAAAAAATTAGACATTGAAAAATTTCATTTGCAGCAAAATTTTTTTAATTGTTTCACCACTTTAATAAATTTCAAAAAACACCAAATTATGTTTGATAAGCATTTTTCAAGGTTTTAGAAGCACTATCTCTCTCTAAAAGGGCCTAGTCTATTAATTTTAGCAACAACAAAGTTTACTGAAATAAATGTTCAGAAACGGTAAAAATTAAATTTCGTTACTAAAAAAAAATGACTAGAATTTTCAGATATTGTTTCACTGAAATGATGAATTGGTACATGTTTTTTTCAACTAATATTTCGTTTATGTTTTGAACTTTCCATCAAAGTTTTGGAATTTTACTTTTAAAATAATTATTTTGTTATTTATTTTGCGATTGATCATGAGGAATATTTATAATTTTTTTTAAATCTCCATCAACTATTTTAGTCGTTAATTATAAAAAATGTTTCATCAACTATGATAAAATAATCAGTTGAATACACACGAAATTATGAACATAATGAAACAGTTTCATGTTCTTGTTAAGTTATGTATGATTTAATGTAATTTTAATAGGTACTACTTTGAACTTGGAGTACTTTTATAGCATTTTTTCAATAAATATTCATAAAGTTACGAATCCCTTTGTCACCCATTTATATCTCTTCTCCCATCATCTCCTCATGCCCCGCCACTTCAAAAGGGTAATAAAACAAATGAACAACTGTCACCAAAATCTACACTATCCAGCAGATTAACCCAGAGCCTATTAACATAATCATGCCCTCCTTGATTCCCCAGATGTCACCTCGTTGACACCCGGCTTCTCCTGGTCGGTGCACCCATCCTGGACAACATTCTGCGACGGTATGCCGCCGAGTTCGATTCACTTTTTTGTAGGTGTGGAAGTAGATGGTTCTGGAATATATATTGGGTTGACGGGAAGTATTTTCAGTGGAGATTTTGTTGTGAAATATAGAATTACGGGTTTAAAAAAATTATAGGATTTTTCTGAATAAAATTTTTTTTCCAATTTTGCACAACAACTTCAAATACTGAGTGTTTTTTTTTGTTGTTGCAAAGTAAATTTGTAACAAATACCTCTTCTCGATTTCTCTCCCTCCTAAAAAATTGGACTAACGCCGGACATCTCCAGGGTTCCGTGACTAACTATGAGACAAACAAAAATTGGAGCAAGCCACGGAACCGGGCAGATGTCGGCTGCTTCCCACAGGGATATCGCAACTGGGGACCCATACAACTACTAGTACTGTTGTTTGCCCCCCTCGAGGTAGCTAACTGTTAAAACAAAAGGCGTCAGCAAGGTGTCTGACCAGGGAGAAGGTTGCGCAATAATTATGGGTGCTAAGAGGTCATGGACACCTTTTCTCAATTGACTGTGGATGCTAATCTTGTTAGGCTAAGGATGAAAAGGTGACAAAAATTGAGTGATCAGTGGTTGTGTAAGTAACGATTATGGGGTAAACTTTAAAAATTCAAATTTCTTTTCGTTACGGATGCTCTTTTTTTATTCAAGTTTATTCAAAACAAAATTATTTGATAACATTGTAAATCAGTAGATTTTTTCGTTAATTTTCAGCAGCAAATTTTTTACTGAAAAAAAATCATTCTGTTTCAATGCCTTTATAAATTTCAGTCAATTTTTTAAATTACAGTCAGTTCATTAGAAAGCAGAAAACTAAAAATTTTCAATTGGGATTCATTTTGAAAAAAAAACAGAAATAATTTCAGTTTTTGCGCTATATTTCATTTTAGGAGTAAATCCAAAACAATTCTGATATTGCGTCTAAATAAAATAAACTTCATAAACAAGCTTCTTGAAACAGTGTTTAAAGTAGATAATAATAAATAATTTAAAAAAAGTTTTCAAGAGTTTTTCTAAATTTGCAGAACTGGGATATATAATTGCCTATTTCAAAACTTTTTCTGAGGTGATTACTAAAAGGGACCTAGATAACTGGAACATGATCTGTATGATATATAAATCAAAAACAAAATTGATACATCAAATATTGCATGATATCTTTCCAAGTTAGTTGAAAAAATCACAAATCAAAAAATAAATATTACTGTTTCCAAGAGTGTATAAAAAGTTTAGCAAACTTCTCAAAACAGTTATGTAGTAACATTTATGGACAAATATCAAACTCAAAAAAAAAAACTAACTTTGGTTGCCGAACGGCGCAACTTTGAAATTTTCCATTACATCCCGGTTTCCGACTTCTCACATATTTTGTGTACGCCTGGACGCACGGCTCCTTTAATGTGACAATTTCAACTTCTTCGTGTGGACATACGTTTCTTCTGCAATTTGTTTTTTTTAATGAAAATTAAATTTACAGTTTCACAAGGTTTTGATAAATTTTGTGAATACATCAGTTCTATTGGTTTCTTCAATTTTCTTAAAATTTCCATAGTTTAAGCTGACCTCCCCCAGGAGACCCCACGTAATCGTATGTGTTTGCACCGTAACTAAAACCATATAATATACCAATATTATTCCTTCTATTCATATGCGAATATTGTTTGTTTTTCCATAAGTACCTAGGAGAGCACTTCCATCTAGCACATTGTTCGAAACAGTTACATTATATCATTGTTTGCTAGTTGTTGTGGCTCATAACTCGAGAGTTTAACGGAAGTGACGTGGCGCAATAAATGTGCTGCGTGTGCGGTCAGAGCGGCCGACGCCTTGCGGGTTTGAAATTTTTGAGGGAAAACGGTGCACATAACGTTAACATTAAAAAGTAACAAAAACTAACATTTAAAGTGTTTTTTTTTTCTGCAGAAGTTAATATTTATTTACTCAATTGCAGTAGAAAAACCAGGTTTGTCGGAAATAAATCTCTTAAAAATTCCAATTTCTCAAAAACTTTCTAAAACATTATTCTAAATTTCTCTTTCAAAAAAATTAACCCGGCCGTTGTCGGGTGCATTAATTCCAGATTTCCACGTGGAACCCCTTGCTACCAGTCATCTGCCTTCTTGACACATACATAACATACGGTTTCCATAATGTTTACTTCCCCCCCCTCACAAGCTCACTTATTACCCATATTTTGACATGTTTATATGAAACAAGACGTGGTGGTAAATGAGAATGTAATACGATGCGCGCATTTTGATTACCACTGGCTGTGCTCTACTGGTTTGGGCACTGCTTTCACCGCCGAGAAGACACCCTGTGAGAAGAGGAGCAGGTGCTCCGTGGGATCATGTTGGACCCCCGGGCAGGGGGATCTGATGCAATGTGTTTGTCTAGTGTGGGGGAGAGGCGACAACTTTTGATTGAGCCACCCATATGGCACTGATTTATTAGGTTTTGGGTAATGTTATTGACTGGGTGTGAATTTATGGCAACAAAGCGGCCGACACTTCTCTGGTATATTAACGCCTGTGAGGTGTCGGCTGCTTTATATCCCATAAACACAAAATTTCAAAATTCACTGTTTCACAACAAATACCAAGTTAATTGAGTCAACCGTATAAGCTTGATCATGAATTCGAAAATGTTCGTATTGAGACTTATTGAGAGCAAAAAATTATTAAATGATATGGTAGAAGTTTTCATAATATTCGAGTAACCGCGATTTTTTTAAATTTGCATTTTTCACATCGAATAAAACATCGTGTTATTTTTTTTTAATTACCAATTGGAGATTTCTTAGTGGTAGTTTATTGAAATCAACTTTGTGAAACTGAAAAAAAAAATTTCGATTTCTATAAATTGCTGTTTCACAAAGAGTGTATAAAAGTTGCACCAACAAAGTGAATTTGATAGTCGTATTTCTCTTCTGACACATAAAGTATATAAAATTTTGGTTCAAACGCGTGAATACAATCCGTCTAATTTTACAATATAACTTTTTGGCAAACATTCAGCCACCGACATCTGCCGGGTGAATAGACCCGTAAGATGTCGGACGCTGCAAACCTTTCGAACCCCTCGGCGACTGACCCTATTCCCAATATTTTCCCCCATTCTCTGGTCCATTTTTAGAAGCCCGGGATTATTCCACCAAAAAAAGGGAAAAGGCGAAGATGGAGCAGTTTATGATCCTCACTCCCTGTCTCGCATCCTACTTGTCAAAAACTCTCCCTTTCTTTTTTTGACACACAAAGCACATAATGAGAGAGGACTCTGTGAGAGTATTTAATGATTTCCTGGGCACCAGATTGTTCGCTTGCTTCTGTGTCCCCTGAAGTGAAGAGACAAAAGGGCTGTTAAGTTGAGCGATGAGATGTGGGAGAAAATGGTGTAGGAATTATTCAACAACCTTTTTTGTTCCATTCTTTAATCTTTACAACAAATTCTAAACATTTCACCGAATTATATGGGAACCGTGAAACATTTTTCTTTGAAAACTCAAAATTTAAAATTTCGAGACAAATTAAAATTTACTGTTTCAAAATGTCGATTTAAAATTGAGAATATAACTTTCAAATATTGTTAAGGTGATAAAACATTGTGAAATTCTTTTTTGAGTGAAAATAAAAATTACTACATTTTTCCACTTATTTTTTTGAAAATGGACCAAAAAAATTATTCTTGGCCGAGGGTATAATTATTAGTATTCAAGGTGTTCAATCTTAAAAATAGATTTTTCAAAAAACTTTCTGCAGTTGCAATGAGTTTTCATAAGTGAAACATAAAAATGATTGTTTAATTTTTTTTCGAAAGAGTATGTATTATTGTTTTGGTAAACCTTGAGGATTAAAAAAGGTTTGATTTTGCGCATGCAATACGAGCTTTTTAAAAAATTAGTCATCAGACACGGATTGCGCCATATTTTAGAACTTTTACTTTATTAGACTAGTGCTGTCACAAACCGGATAATTCAGGATGGGTGCTAAACGCCCGACATTTTGTGAGTTATATTATTATTTCGAAAAAAACTTAACATAGGCATTTAGTTCGACAAAATATACGCTATTCCATATTTGAAAATTTTAAAAAATGTTTCAAAAAATTGCAGTTTCAAATACGTTATAAGCCTGCAGTGTTTTTCTTTTTAATTAGTTCGGTTGGTTTAGTTCAAAAAAAAAGGGAAAAATTGTCTTCCAATTTAGCTGTACTGAAAAGTTCCCAAATTCAGTCTCCACCAAATACATACCCCTTTTCAAACTGTCTGTCTAAAACCCCAAAACCTCAATCAAATCGTGTCATTTTCTCGTTTATCGCCCAAGAAAACTTTCACCTTTTCCTCTCTCCTTCATATTGTGCATGCAAATTTAAATGTGTTTTTGCTGTTTTTGTTCGCTTGCGCGCGACACCGCCGCCAGTGTCCTTCGCATCGGAATTCATTGGATAAATCTATATAGATATTTATGAAATGGAATATACTTGGGTGTGGTTGATTGTACTTTTGCTTCTCCTTCCTCCACCATACTTTTCAATATGTCAAAATATTTGCAAAATATGTGTATTACCCAGTAGTGACGAAACATTAGCCCAGCAGGGGGTGTCCCCATAGTGAAAGGAGTCAAGAAATCGCAGTTTGATGTGTATGCCTTTTGGGTTATGAATAATCAAAAGGAAGTCGGGTCACTGTGGACCCTTAGGGATTAAACGAACATTGTCAAAAAGAGGGGTCAAAAAGAAATTTATATAGCTCATTGCTATACACTTTTGAGAGAATATATTCAGGAAAACTTTGATGTTTCAAACTTAAAATAAATGTTTGTTACATATTATAGAAATGTTGACGTTTGCAAATTATAAGCTGCGAAAATAGCATTTAAAAATTTCTTACTAGTTAGTTTGTTAGATTATCTCAAGTGTCTGAAACAGTAGATTTTCAAATATGTAATTTGGATTTAAGTTGAGTGTTTTAATAATTATCCAGATAAATAGTTGAATCAAATTTAATATTTTAAAGGGCCTGTTTCACCTTTGTGTGAAAAAGTTTACAAAGTTCTTTAATTTTGATACGATATTTTTGAAATTTCAAGTTTTGAAGAGCATGTTTCACATTCAAGACAAAAAGTTTATACATTTTTCACAATTTTAATCTGATGAATGTAATTTTTCAAATAAAATAAATTATTAGGATTTCTACGATTTTTTTTTATAAAACGGAGAATATTTCGTGAAATTAATTTAAATTAAAATGAATTAATTTTTGTAAAATGAATTTGGAAATTTTTCTTTAGCAACCTTACAGGACTATCATGAGTATTCAATAAATTTGTGAAACGGTATTAATTTTTCAAGAGAGAATTGTTTTATTCAAAAATTTTCGAACAGTTTATTTGACAGTCTCATAAAGTATTTTACGTTCTTCAAGATTTGTCAAAATTTTTCAATTTTTTGCATGTTTTTTCGTCACAATCCCCTCGCCCTTAAACCATTATTGGACACACTTGACTGAGCACTCATTGACAAGAGAAAATTGCAATTTTTCTGATTTTTTCCCTCTCTCTACAGCTAGCAGATTCTCGAAATCTTTTGTGAAAAGTAGGGCGCAAATTGAACAAAAAACAATCGAAATCAATCGCCGAAGCTATGAAAAAAGTACTTACTGTCCGAGTCGAAGTTCCTGTAATTGAACGTCAACTAGTTCACCGCCGGACGTCTGACGGATCAATTGGATGAAGAAAAGTTGAATTAATATCTTCATTTTTTTCGATTTTTCAGGGGAGAATCGTTGATTTCGATTAGTTTAGTGGTCCATTTAGCAAATGTTTTCTGGAATTTTATTGGACATTTCAGTAGTAATGAAAATGTTGACTTTGTAAATGGAAAAGTTGAAACTGACGAATAAAGCTTTAAAAAATATATTTTCAATAGAAAGTCGTTACTTAAAAGCAAGGGTAACACCAATGACTAAATTAATGCATGAAAAAAATTTAATATAATTTGATCTATTTTAGAAACAGTAAAATTTTTTGATAAATTCAAAATAGTTAATTCAAGCATAACAACAGGACTTTAAGTGCTAAAAAGTAGGTATAATTTTCTAAAATGGCGAAGCTCGCATTGGTTATACATTTTTAAGGCAAACTTTAACGCTTTCTTGAAACATGCAGTGTTTAGGAAAAATACTCGGAACATTTTTCTTAATTAAAAATTTGTATCGTAAAATTCACTAAAATTTGAATTTTAAGGTATTGAACTTGAGGTTTGTAAAAAAAATAAAAATTATAAGACACAGAAACTGATATGTTCAATAAATAAATAAAACAAGAAAAACCCAGAAAGAATTATTCTCAAATTGAGTTTTTTGAAAATTTTAGCTTTCTGGATTTCTAAATTTTTCCAGTTAGAGCTTGAAAAATACTGAAAAATAATAAATGTACAACTTTTTCTGTCAAAAAAAAAACAATTAATTCTTCAACAAAACTTGAATAATATAAAAGAGATTTAGAGAACGAATCCGAATTCACTAACCAATGAAAAACTTGATACTTTATAAAAAAAACCTATTGAAGCAGGAAATTGTATAAATGACCAACTTTTCTTAACTGTTAAATTTTGAAGCTTGTATTTTCTACCGTGATCAATAAGTTTCCAGTAATTACAGAAAGAATAGCACATTCTTGAATTTTTTTGTTTTTCAGCAAAATTAACAAATTGACTTTCCAAAATATTATGAAATATTTATTCTGAAACAGTAATTTCCTTACTTACAAAAAAAAACAAAATGAAAATAAAAACATACAAAAAAGGTAAACGTGGTTATTCTCCCAACATTCCTCTTCCAAGACACCCCAGAGTGCTGCATTGTGACTCTTGAGTGGGCGTGGCCTGATCCGCCACGGGAAAATGAGGGGCAGGGAAACGGAGGAGGAGGACGTGCGCTTGAGTGACCAAACCATAAAGATGCGTGGCTTTTATTTGTGTATGTTAGACTATTGGTATTGAAAAACACAATATGATTGACTTAAGGGTGTTAGGTATATTCCGGATGTGCATTTTCTATTTTCATAATTAAACGGCACTGTTTTACATATATTTTAAATTGGTGCCTAGTTTGAGTTAAAATGATAGGCCAAGTCGGTTAGCTAATGTTATTATAGTGTTGTTTTATGTCTGTCATACATTTTGCGGTATAAATACAATCATGAAAGCAGTTGAACAACTTTAAAGAACTCCAAAAAGCTACCGACATCATGATCTTCAGCAGTGGAAATTGTATCAAAAACTATTTTAGATGGAAATGCAAAAAAAATTATTAAAAAAATTAAAATTATTTTCCGCGGTTTGCTTTTATCTTATCTACTTACATCCTCGAAATTCCAAGAAATAAAATTGATGAAGATATTTGCTATTTCATTCAATTTTTGAATATTTTTTCTCAAATTTGAAGTTGTTCGGATAATTGCGATTAAATTTATTATACGATAATAGATAATAGAAAGTTTAAACTTTTCCCAAATTTAATAACTAGCAGAAAATATAAACCCTAAAATTTGATATTATTGAAAAACCCTACAACCACCAATTTCTAAAAAATACAAAACGTTTTAAAAGAGATGGCAGAGTTTTCAAAATCGTTTTTATTTCCATAAAATGATTTCGGGAACAATAAAATCTTTAGAAAAATTAAACTAACTAAGCAATTTTTGAAAGATGAGCGGTTTTTTCCAACAATGTAAACGTAAGTTTTCAAATAAAATATTAAGTGTTTCAACATTTTATGATAAACTAAACGTTTTTATCATAAATATTATGATAATTTGGTTACTCGATAGTTGATATTTAAATGAAAAAAATTTTTCTCATTCTGAAAACGCGATGAAGATAATTTTAAGCAATAATCGGTGGTTTTAATTTCTTTACAATTTCATAATTTCATAGATTTCGAATCTGGAATAACTGAATAGGGTTCATTTTATAAAAAAAAGGGTTCATTTTATGGAAATAAAAACGAATTTGAGAACTCTGCCATCTCTTTTGAAACTTTTTATTTTTTAGTGTAGGGTTTTTCAAATTGCCCGCTTGGAATTATTATCAGAAATTCATCAAACTCGTCTGTTTCAAAATGTATTACAATTATTTTTTTTTCTGAAAATATTGAATATCTTTATCAATTCGAAAGAATTTTAAATTCAACTGTTTTAGCAACCGCAAATTTGTAAACACGTTAAAAGAAAACCCATCGAAAAAAAAACCGAGTAAGGATTTTAGAGAAGAATATTTATTTTAAAGCGATGAAAATACGTTTGAATTATTTTATTCACAAAACTCAAAATATCTTTATAGCTTGGTAAGTAACGGTATCAAAACTATCGTTTGAATGAGCTTGGAATATGTGCTAATTTATATTTATTTTCTGTTTCAAGTGCATCACATATATATGTATGCTTATTTGCCAGTTATGATTAACTACATATTCTTTTTGTTCTCCTTTGCCCATATTGTATCGGTTCTCAATGAGTCATACTGTCACACCTTGCCTCAGAACAATGGCTTCAGGAGGTTGGAAACTAGGAAACAAATGTCGGCTTTGGTTTTGACATTTTTTATGTCAATACTATCCACGTGTTTGGGGTTTGAAGATAATTTAGTATTTGAACAATTTCGAAAAATATCTTGAACATATATGTAGCCAATAAAACTGTTTAATCTGAAATTCTTTCGAATTTATAAAGATATTCACTATTTTCAGAAAAAAAGATTGTAATGAATTTTGAAACTGACGAGTTTGATGAATTTGGAAAAATAATTCCATGTGGACTTTTGAAAATCGTCGCAACAAGAAATGCAATTCAAAAATGCGTAGAACTGATTGATCAATGCAGTATCCGATATTATAAGAGTTTTTTGAAATTGTATAAATAATTTTCTAATTCACCTAATCGCCTTAGTGAATAATTATGTTTACATGTGCACAATTTCTTAATGTGATGAAACGAGATTTTTTTCAAAAACTTCATTATCAAATAGAAAATGTTGAGAGTTTTAGATATTTGGAGCACATTTTAAAATTTCTCAAATATAGCTGGCTCCTAAAAAATGAGAACAATCTGAAAGTTCTGTGTGGTGTGCCCGACATCTACCGGGCTACTGCTTGTGAGCAACCCCAGATATGTCGGGTGCAACAAAAAATTTTCAACTTGTTTTCAGAAATTTAATATGTTTTAGACAATAAAACATATAAATTGCAGGCGTATTTCCGTAAGCACGAAATGTAAAATTCAGATGAAAATTGATTTGAAAAAAAAAACTTGCTTTTTTTCATCGTCTGTTTCGGAAACATTTTATACGTTGACTAACAAAACAAAAACTGTTATTTTGATTTAAAAATTGTTTATTCTTTCAAATGAATTATAGATTTTGGTACTGAATTTTTAAAGTTAATTCCATTGCTGAAAGTTAAAGAAAAGTCCCAATTTAACTTCTTTTTTAATCGTCATATCGAATACTATGTGTTGATATGCGCACAATTTGTTAACATGATGAAACGGGATTTTTTTTGGGAAAGTTTATTATTAAAAAGTCAACTTTATAAGCTTTAGGTTTATGGAGCACATTATAAATTTTTTTTTGATATACCTGGCCTCTAAAAAATGATATGTTACTGATAGCTTACTGCCCGACATCTGCCGGGTTACTGCTGGTGATTTTTCAACTTTTAAAACTTATTTTAGACAATGAAACATACAATTTGCATCCGTATTCACTTGTGGTTAAAATGTGAAATTAAGATAAAGGCTGATTTGGAGAAAAAAGTTAAATTTTTTCATCGCCTGTTTTGGTAACATTTTATACGTTGACTAGCAGAAAAAAACTGTTGAACACTTTGGTGGTACTGAATTTTTAAAATTAAGCACATATCTGAAACTTGTAGAAAATTCCCAATTTAATTTGTTTCTCCTACATTAAGTTTTGCATTAGCTGTAGAAGTATATATAACAAATATACATTTTATGAAATTTTTTATGACATTTTAGAAATGTTCGTTTTATTGAGTAGTGTAAGTGTGAAATATTTACCATGGAAAATGAAGTACAATTCGAAAATTTAATCACGAACAAAATTCGCATTCAACTTGAAACCTATCTAATAATTCAACTTCCTTAGCTAGTTCAAAAAATGTTGAAACTCCTAGTGCTCAAACTATATGCTCTAGATAAAAAAACAGTGTCATTCATTTGAATACAGAATGGACATTTTCGATTAAAAATCCACTGTTTTCAAATGTTGTTTTTAGAAAGTTACGATTCAGGAATGTGTTAGAGTGATATGTTGAGAACAAATTTTACTTGATTTCATTGTTGTATTCAACTTGAAAGTTTAGAAAAAAACTTTCAAAAAAAAAACGGAACGGATAGAAATGCCAATCTATACAACAATAGGAGTGACTTTTTACGCCAAGGTTGAATTTATGCTTTTTCACTTTTAGGAAATGAAATCGTATAACTTACCAACAAAAAAGTGTTGGAAGAGGGGAATTAATTGGATGAGAGATATAGTTTGGGAGAGGGAATTTACATTTTTCAGATTTTTAGAAGACTTTTTTAGAAGGCTTTACAATTCTTAATTACACAAAGGTTTACAACAACTGTTAAATAGAGATAATGAAACAGTGAAAATTGTAGAAAAATGTCATGTTGAATAAATTGCAAAATTTTCAGACTCCGGCGGTATAATAGCTCCACTTTTTGAAAATAGATTTAAAATATAATATTTGCTTGCATTCTTTACAATCGTACTTACTGAAGTAATTGTGTTCCACAGTTAGCAATGAAACCACTGATATACAAGAAAATGCCCGAAAGTAAAAAAAAAACGCATTTTTCTTTAAATTTACCTGTTTCATGTTTTCGATATAGTTTTGTTAAAAATCTGTTCCCGTTCGGTTACAAAAGTCCATTTATTTTTTAACTCCATTTACAAAACCATGTTTCGGTACCATTTTTTAACGTCAGTCTTCAGAATCCACTCGATCAATCTTGCGTACTTTTTGAATGTAGTTTAACGAATTCCTATGGATGTTTGAAAATCCGTCGGGCAAAAAATAGTTTTTGTTGTAACTTTTGTGTGATCATGTTTCAGGTTTTCTATTTACTCTTTGCTAAACTATTACTAAATTTGAAATCACAGTTTGATTGGAAACTTAATGAAAAAACATAGCATCGTGTTTCTTTCATTTTTTTTTCAAGAAATCCATATGCGCATAAGACAAAAATCAAACAAAACCCATTTTATCTAGTTTTTTTAAAAATTAATTTTGTCATTTTTGAGCTCCAAAAAATATTTAAATTTACCGAGTATGACTACCACGGCAAATTTCAAAATTTGCCGCACATCCCTGATTTGAATAACATCAGTAAAAAATTACTGTTTCAGTTTCACTAATTAAAAATTGGCAAGCAGTCGTTCAAGATTATCATCAACTTTGCTCTCGAAAATATACACTTTAATGCCAGTGACAATCAAAATGAAAATTTTATTTTGCTTCTCGATTCAAATTTCGCCAATGCTAAAAAACTGACAATATGCTCATTTTTCAAATCGCCGATCGAAGAAAATTCAACATTTTGCCATGGCAAAGAGATTTTCTTCCAGTTTTCTATCACCTCTGTTTTCAATAGATTTTTATTTGTTTGAATTTTGAAAAATCACAATTATTGTTTTTTGTTACTTATTTATAATTTATACTGCTTCACATTATTCATATGAAAAACAGAAGTAAATAATTTCACTTGGTTCAAAAATGAAGCTGTCAATTTTTATTCCAAATTATTCCAGTAAAATCTATTATATGAATTTATTGATCATTAAAAAAATAATCTTGATTTCACTTTTTGAGTGGACATGATTCATCTTCTCTATACAATATGTAGATTCATTAAAAATATTGTTGCCAGACCACAATTTACCATGTTTCATGTTTTCTATAAACCCAGTTAGTATATTTAGATATTTTATTGAAATTGGGTTGTATCCAAAATTTTGTGTAACATGCATTTTTAAAAAAACTTTCAAAAAAAGTTCCACTATCAGCTATTTTCGACAAAGTTATCGGATTTTCCGGAATATTTTTTTTTGAAAAAAAAAACATTACAACCTGTACTGATCTCGAAAAAGTGTATATTCCTTCTAAAAAAAAGTTCGATTTAAAAATATATAACATTTATTTAAAATTACATTGAATATGTTTCAAATTACACTGCACCGGGGAGCAAAAATGTCCCAAAAAAAAATTAAGGGACATTAATCTACAAACGAAAAAGTCACGAAAAGAAAAAAAAGAAGTTTGAACCCGTGAACACTATAAATTAAACATTAAATTTTGGATTCTCGTCAATCATATTTTTTTGAATACAGATTCCATTGAGAAGCATCATCAACCCGGCTCAATTCAAAGGGGGAGATCTTGGGAGAAGGGAAAAACACATTTGTAGAGGGAATTAGAGAAATATAGAAAATAATACAGATCAGTGTATACCAATGACTTCATCATGGAACGCAGAGTCTTCTCGATTCGCTTTCCGTAGATCCATTTCTGCATTTAGCCGAGGTTTGTCCAGAATCTGAAACAAATTGAAAAATTAAATTACAGTTTCACTGGGTAGTGTTAACAGTTGTAGTGTACTCGGAATCAGTAGAAGGATTGTTCGCGTAAGAAGTTCATATAATGGCCTCGCAGTTCCTAGTCGAGTATTTCATCCATAAAGATGCCCCCCACATGTCTCGGGAGTGGCAAAATTCGTTAAATTTTTGGTTTTTATAGTTAGTGGCAGAACCCGTTAAACGTCGGTTCCTGTCAAAAGATATATTTATTTTCAAACCGTGGATAATAGTTTGAAATTTTTGTCCGTTTCAAACTGCTCATATAATTTTTGATATCTTATTTCTCACTGCTTCCTCAATTGCAATGTCTTTTGCTGCCAAAAAATCAGTTTGAGCCACTCATAATTCTATAAATCTAGTCGAAAATTATGTTTTCCATTTTTGTTTTACTCAAGAATTTCTAATTGCACGTTGTATAAGGTCAAAACAATTGCTCGAAATGTTTCAAAACGTTTGCGGACTCCTAACAACTGGTCTGTTTTTTCTGCTTCAAAATATATCACCTATCAAAAACAGTAAGGCATGCTCAAACATTGTATAAGTGCCATACTCTGAAATTCTTGAAATTCATCTAGCTTTTTTTAAAATTTACTTTTAGAAAAACTGGCAAAAATTCTCACTAGGTACTCCTCTTGTTTTGTGAATTTCATGGTTTTCAGACAGCCGTTTCAGCTACTCTATTAAAGAAACAGCACGGAGCAATTGATATTATAGGCGGCCTCTTAATTAAAAACATACTTCATTATGTATATCCGCCGAAAAGTCGGATCCACTGACATATGCTGAATCCAAATTTCCCGAGTCATGATTCATATCCTTGTGAACTATCAATCTCTGTAACTCCTCGATTCGAGCAGTCTGTCCTTCAACTGAATCCACGTCATCTTCATCTTCCTCATCTTCTTCAGCTTCTTCCATGGGTTCTTCAGCAGGTTCCAAAACTTCAGGTTCCGTTGGCTCCACATGAATTGGTCCCGGAGCACATTTAACGTCTTCCAGAAGCTTAACGTCTTCAGAGTCCAGAACTTCCACTTCAAGATCTCTCTTTGCAGCAAACTTCTCCTTGAGTTCGTCAATCGGCAAAGTTTCCATTTGACCGAAGGCATCCTCATCTTCAACTTTTACTTCCAAACTTGGTGGCAATGGCACAATATTATGAGCTTCCAACTCACTAACTCTACGCGTGGCAACTCTATGATGAGTATTCTCAAACCATTGTGGATCACTTTCAATGTAATTCAATTTCCTTGAAATTGCTGCTTGTAACCGTGCAAATACTTGATTAAAACCAGCAAGTTGCTCGGGTCTTGCAGGTTGTTCAGTCAATGCAGTTGTCATTGTCATTAAACTATTTGGTATAGAGTACTGTAGGAGACGATTGATTGGGAAGAACACGTATTTCGGATTGGTGTAGCTGAAGTGGCAGGATATCACGCAAGGGTGTCTGGAAAGTTAATAGGATTATGTTTCAAGTAGGTTAGATTTATTGCAAGATATTGAGACAGCAATGAATACAATCAATGTTGACGATTACATTTTCGTTGAGTTTGAACTTTTCAATATTAGTTGTTTTAAAATCAATAATTCAAGATCCGATGATCATCTTGCTTGTGATACAGACAACACTTTAAGTTTTTTTTCAAGGAAATTTTATTATTCTTATGTTAATTTTAATAATTTACAACTCAGACGCTTTCCCTCGAAAATTTGCTCAATTTTTCATTTGAGCTACAAAAAATTTTGCTGTTTCAAAACATTTTTAAATTTTTTTTGGTTTGGAAAAACATATTCTAATTTTTCAAATATTTTTTTTCATGTCGTTCCCCCCGAACTCACTGTAACGCCAATTCACACTGCATATCGAAAATCACGTCGTTCCTTCCGGTTGTAATTCTTTCGATTGCAGGTTCTCTTTGATGACGGAAGACAGTTCGGAAGTAGGCACCAATTGAATTGATTATAATCACTTTATTCGCCCGGACTATACTTGAATTGATGTATTCCGCACGATTTTCCTCGATATCATCCTCATCCCAGACGTCTAACTGAAATAATGTTATTTTGGTTGAAGAAAAGAACAGTGAAAAAATTTAACTCAATTTGAGGATATGCAAATTATGAAACAGTAATTTTTGGGTGACACAATTTTTTGTAAAGTCCTGAAACATATGATTGTTACAATTCTATTGAGTAGGAATTTCGATGTGAATTGAGAATTGATTTTTTTCTGCTTAATAAGAAAATTTAACGGACTGCTAATGTGTTTAATGTTTGTTTAAAAAAAAAAAGAATTACCGAAGTTTGATTTGATTTGATTTGATTTATTTTCAACATTAAGAGCCCACAGTTAAAATGCGATGCGCGCATAGTGGATGAAGAGCCATAATGCGCCCATCGCATGCGGCGACCACCCATTTCGAGCCCATCGCTTGCGGAAGGTGATGGGCGCACAGTGGGCCCAAGATGTGTTCATTTGCGTTCCAAAAATTCAAAATTCGAAGTGTTTTTTCGCCTATTTTTTCGCATTTAATTTCATTTTTTATTGAATTTTTGATTTTTTTTACTGATTGTCTCATGAAAATTTGTTCTATATGCCTTATATTATCTTAATATTGATTTTTTTTTTGAAATTACCATGTCTATAGAAAAAACTTACTCTAATCAGTTTTAGCATTGAAATATTCAACGAAAACGCATGTTAAGCAATATTTTGTTACTGGTACACAAAAAAATCGTCAGGATTACTGTAGTTTTATCATTTAGCCTGATATTTGATCATTCTCAGAACAAATCGTTCAATATCTTGGTAGTTCCAATGTTTTTAGCTCGTGATTTGTCATTTAGATTTTTTAATCAACATTTCTTTGACCGCTCTCACCGTTATATTTTGGTAATTTTGTTCAACAAAATTCGTTATCCATTGTACAGAAGTGCCGAAAATCGTCTTAAACTTCTGGAGAAGAAATTGCTCCACGAAAAATAGCCAAAGCAGTGCGAGAAAATGGAACGCCCAATACACTGAAAGCGGTTGATTCTACGAAAAATCATAATTCTTCAGTTGCTTTTTTGGGAAAAAGTTGGTGTATAAACATAATCATAAATCCATTATCGAATTTTCAGTGGTGACAAGCCGAAAGAAACACCGAAGTTCAGTGGGTTCGCGGATCTCGCACAGAAAGCCATGGAGAATCAGAATCAGGCATAACGAGAAGTTGGCGAGGATGATGAACGAAAATTAGAACCTCAAAAGATGGAGACTGACGAAGATCAAGAGCTGGATGCAGTGCTCAGCAGCAAGTTAGTTTCGAAGCATAGTTTTAATGGACCATGTTCATTTTTCAGTATAAGTGTTCTAATTCCAAGGAAAAGAATACACGAAGCTTGGAGTTGGAATACTACACGTTAAAAACACTGATAGAAAATTCAGCGATGAAGGCAATAGCTGTAGACGCAAAGGGGGAACGGATCCGGCTGACTTGTCCAACTTCGAGAACCGAAATGGCTACGATGATGATTCGATAATTTTGTTATTGTTATTACGAGTTCCATTTTTTGTTACTAACGTTTTCTTTTTGTTGTTTTGAAAAAATGTTAACTCACTTTGCTCTGTTAATGAATGTATTTTGGTTCAACTAATTCGCTTGAATGCTCAGAATTTGCAGGGTTTAGTAGTTTTATTATCAGAAAGGAGAATCCACAATGTGCCCATTATTTATGTTCGTGATGCTCGCAAAATGTAATTCAAATTCGCGATGGACGCACAATGCGCATCATTTCCGGTTCCTTTTTCTCCCACTCGCGATCCACGCCAAAAACACTTTGCGCGCATAGCATTTTAACTGTGCCAAAAGGTAATACATTAAAAGGTAGTACACTTTAAGGTTTAATGAGAAAATAAATTTATAAAACGAGACAAACCCAGCAAGAGTTCATCTCGAGTGTGGGAAATGGGTAAGGCAAGAATTAGTAAGTTGATGGAAGCTTCGTTTTCAGAGTTATGTACTTTTATGAACTGTTCAAAACAGGAGATACAATTTTTTTGAAAATCTCATCATTGTAGATTTTTAAACTTTTAAATTAAAATATACTCAAAAATAAACTCACGTGAACATTCAAGTTGAAAACATCTCTCAAAAGCTCTGCAAACGCCAAAACTGCAGCTTCATGTTGAGCAGAGTCATGACTATATACGATCAGAACTGATATGGATTCTGAAATTTTTGCCACCTTACAGAAAAGTTCAATCGACTACTTTTGAGTGAATTTTTAGTCCTGTATTAACACAGTGTTGAAACATTACTAATGCAAAAAAAAAGAATTTAAGAGAATTCGTTTTTGAGCAGAGTGACGTCATGCTTATTTTCTCCTAGCGTCTCACAATAAAACTTTCCCCGCTTTTTCTTGAGATCAGAAAAAATTAAGTCAAAATTAGCTAGATCAAAACAGTGGATCAAAACAGATCCTAACAAATAAAATTTGAAGTTTTAAGACTTATTAGGATAGACAATCAAGCAGAATGATGATTTACAAAGCGATTTTGTTTTATAAACATTATGAAACAGTGATAATATGACTTACGCTTCAAAATCAAAGGAATTGATCCGGAATGTGAAAATGCGGGATTCTCATTGAGTAAGTGAATATTCGATGCTTTTTTCTTGTTGTTAAACTTTTTGTAGCATTTTAAGCCAGCACAAACTGAGAGAATGAACAGAATTGCAATGATGGCGCCGCCGGTGATTGCGTAGGTGTGCCTGAAATTTGTCAGGTTTTCTTGGTTGGATTTTTCGACTGCATATAAAAAAGCAGCCGACATTTCCCTGTATCTCCTACTCACCAAGTCCATGTAGTATCTTCCTTCTTATCCTTCTCTGCTTTTCCATCACTTTCCTCTGTTTGATTAGAAGTAGCTGGAGGCTTTTCAATTCCTGAAAATAATAATTTTGCTTCTCATTTCATTTTCTGTTTTAAAAAGTGACTCACTTGTTAATTTGACTGGTTTCCAATCAGCTGCCAAACAGCTGCAACCATTCTCAGTGACACATAGGCATCTTCCGTCGTGAGCACTTTCAATTGGTATCACTGATGGAATTAAATCCGTGTCGAGCTCAATGTCGGTGAAGTTGAATTCTCCAAATTGGACCGGTCGACCATTGATTATTTCAGTTCTGAGCTCGTCTTTTGTGATTATGGCTGACTGGAGCATCACAATTCCAGAGCTATCGAGAAGGCGCACCTGAAGAAAATTTACTGTTTCGCAGAAACTGTATAGCTAGGGAAGCTGCTACGGCTGCATTCGTTTTGTCCAATTGTCTTTTTCAAAAAAGAAAGTACCGAGAGAATTTGAAAAATCAAAAATTGTGTTCACAATGACAGGACGTTTGAAATTTTCTAGACAAGCTTGAAAATGAATTTTCTGCTGTTTCACATTGTTTTTAAATTTGTGCTGTATAATGTTCCACAATTAGTGCATTACCTCATATTCCTCAAAACAATATTGCGGTGGCGCCGCCAAAAACTCGATTTGAATCAGCCTAATCGCACTGAAAAGGAAGATTTTCCGGAAGCTGGCTGCCCATTTTGAAGCTTGTGGATTCGCTGAAGCATAAATATCCATATTCTCACATAATTCAATCAAGAATATATCTCTTACATTTCCCCTCACACATTTGTTCGTTGGTCTTGACAATTTTCACCGGCGCCGCATCCGGATCATCAGGCATTAAGCTCGTGGCTGACACCTTCGGAGCACGTTTCCGAGACATTGGGAGACTCACAATGGTTACTGTGTAGTTGTGACCAAAGTCGAACAACGTGTTTGAAGAGAAACGGTAACGAGGCTAAAAAATGTTTCTATGAGTTGTTAAGATTTATGGAAATTTTGAAGGTGTTAGTGGAATTTTCTTGAGAAAGATCGATTTTGTAATTGAATTGTGAATTTGAACCTGAGAATTTTGAAATTATCCCAATTCCTAAATCAGTTATTCCTGGAAGCTTTTTTTGCGGCTAGATAAAAAAATTTCCGAGACTCAAAATTTTCACTGTTTCAGAAACTGAAGATATTGTAGAGTCATTATATATGAGATTGCTATGATTTTCTTGTCTTTTGTGAAACTTATAAATAGAAACTTATAATAAACATAGATTCTATTTCGAGGACTAAACTGTTGAAAAACAAGGCCTGCGGTTTTATAAGAAGCAACCTAGTTTGAAAATTATGGCACTGGCAGAACATGTTATGTCTGAACTTTAACAAAAAGTTGAAAGATCTCAAAAAAGAAGGATAATATTTTATGAATTGCATTCTTTTGTGAACCGTTTTCTTGAAAAAGCTGTGAAACAGTGAACAAGAAAATGAAGTAGCTTAACGCTTATTTGTGAAAATTCACTAAAATTTCACATAATAAATTCGTGAAGAAGGAAGCTTGGTCGTATGGCTTTTTTGAAAGTTCCAGTAAAAATTATATTTAATTTTTTTGGCAGTAGATATGAGGCATACCTACGCCTATATGTAATCCCTATTCTCATTTGGAATATTTGTATACGTTTTCTGCTTCAAGAGTTCCTAGAGGTCATTTCAATTCAATATTCCTACTCTATATTAAACTTTAATATTCAATTAGTCTTCCTTCTCCCCCAACAACACGATCAACTCACCGAAATACCCTCATCATCAACATGCGTTTGCGTGACATTAAACACGAAACAAGTATTCTTTCCATCAGGACCATTGACAATCAATTTGAATGCCTTCAAATGTGTCGATGCTTCTAATTGAGGTATCTGCCATGACACGTCGACATGCAACCGATGTTTCCTCTTGTCAATTCGGTTTGCGCCCATCACTTTTGTCGTCGGCGCGATTCTGACGTCATGGGCTCGAGGCGGCTCCTGACCGGCGTCTACGTATTTGAACACGTTGTCCGAGCAACCGACTGAAAGATTTTTGAGATTATAGTGAGTTTACGGTGCTGTTTTTTAGTTGAAATTATGAGGAGAATATTGATTCAAAAACCTTGATTCAATATATCATAATTGTGAAACAGATTTTGTTTTTTTGAAATTGGGTTGAAGATTTCAGAAAATAAGAAAACATCTCGAAATAGTTGAAAATAAAATATAAGTTTTAAAAACAGTATTATTCTGAAAAAGACCTCGAAATCCCAAATTTCATAATGAGACACTTTGAAAACTTGACAAATATATTTAGTTTTGAAAAACTATTGTATACTGTTTCAGGTGTTTTTCTAATACAATTCAGTAATTCAGTTTCAGTTTTATTGCCAAAATTCCTGTATCTGGTATCAATATACACTGTCATACTGTTTATTTGCACTTGACGTCTGATGGAAAACCACTGTAAAAGTTTGGCAGGAGAAGTACCTCAGCTAACATCACACATTTCCTGATTTTTTCTGTCTATTTCACCAAAAATAATTTTTTTTGCCGAAAATTATATCAATGGTCAGTGGCAAACGGAAATTACTTTTTTGCAAAACGACGGAAACTAATACGACTGAACTTTTGAATTTCAAAAAAAAGGAGAATGATTTCGAGTTTCCGTTGGCGCCCGACAATTGGCGAGTTTAGCTGAAGAGTGGTCAAAATAATAGGAAAGAAGTAGTAAGGTGTCGAGCAGTAAAATAGGTAAGTTTTGAGAAAATTCTTGGAATTTTAAAAGTACTGTTTCATGTAGGTGTTAAAGTTTGTACAAGAAGTTAGTTTTCTGTTAAGCCTTACATATTGACTGAGCAGTAAAATACATGAAAATTTAAATATTAAAAATAAACGAGATTATTTCAATTTCGCCAAGTCACCCTGTTTCAATTTCATTCAGTATTAGAACCGTGAGACCAATCAGCAATTTGCTCCGCCCTCTTTTCAACCAATCAGAAGCAAAGCTCGAAAAAGCTAATTGGTTGGAAAGTGGGTGTGGCAAGTTGTGTTGGAGGATGTTCAAACATAAATATTTATCAAAAAAACTGCGCTTTTAGTATAATTTCCATGATAGGCATGCGCGGTTTCCGGAATTGACGTTTCCGCACCTATGAAGGCCTACTTTTCACAAGTTGGATTTTGAAATCTTTATAGAATTTTCTGTGATATTTGAGAATTTCAGAATATTTTGCTTACAATTAGATCAAAGAATTCAACTAAAACTCACTAATATTAACAGAGCATGAAATGTCCTTGTTCAGTGGCTCGGAGCAATCCGTAACCCATGGCGAATCATCGACTGTCCCATTTCCACCTTTTTTCACTTTCACCACATTCTTTTTTCCCTGTTTGGTGACCGGTTTAGGCGCCCGCGTCGGCGTTTCTTCGGAAGCTAAGAGCAACAAATCTGATGATGTGACGTCATTAGCAGTGGGAGAAGATGAAGAAGAAGTCGAATTGTACGGCTCGGTGCGTACCGCTTGTGGACCAGCCAAGCAGAACAGAAAGAGCCAGATGAGAAGAGCAGGCGAATGAAGAAACATGTTATGAAGTGGAGGACATCGTCGTTTTTTGGTGATGCAGCTGCAGTTGTGTGATGGAGCAGAGAGGAGGAGGTTGGGAGGAGGAGAAGATTTCAGTAGTCCTTTAATTGTGATTGGTGGTTTCTGAAAGTAAGAAAAATGCATTAAAATTATGGGGTTGGGATGGAGAAAATTGGAGAAAAAGAAAGAGAGAGAGAAATGTTTGTACAGGTTGAGCACAGAAAATATGCTCAAAATTTTGGAGAAACAAGGAGTATGATAGTATAACTTTCAGATAAAATTAAGACATAATCATATGAAAATATTGATTCAATTCAAAATTTGTATTCATTTTTGTTTAAAAGTTTTGAAAAAACCTTTCAAAAAGTGCCTGAAAAAAAGACAACTTTTCAGGCAGTTTACTAGATTATTTTCAAATAAAAAAATAAAAAAAAACATTTTCTCATTCTGAAGCTAGTATTTCAATATTTTAAATCCCTAATCCATACTCCTAACTAGACTCAAAATGTCCACAAATCATCCTCCTTCCCTAAACAGGAAACGTCCTACACAAACATACACACACCGCAAAAACTTCAATTAATAAGTAGACCAGGAAGATTGCACATTTTGCACTCAATGGCACCGCAAGGAACCAGAGTGCTCATTAGTTTCCAGTTTCCACTAGACTCCAATGCACAATCACCAATGGGGAATTATCCCGGAGATCTTGGAAAACGAGGAAGTGTGGTGGACTACTGTCAAATTATGGAAGATTTTAGTTATAGAACGAAATTGAAAGAGTATTGAAATAAAAACATTTTGGAAATGAATCTAAATCGAAGGTTCTACTACAGAGCAGCCGACACCAAGCGGGTTCAGCGGTGTGCTTTGCTTGGCAGTTTAGACAATTGCCAGCACATGTAAATTGTCGGTCGCAAGATGATCATGTCAGATCGACTCTCTGACATAGAAGCTAAAAGGGCACTGATTCTCAACTATCACAAATAATAGCAGACATGCATTTCAATCACTAAGTTATGTTACCGAATTGAAACAGTATCGAAATGAAAAACTCTGAAGAACGAATTGAAGAAGAACTGCCCAGACTTTTTCAGGGAATTTCTACATTCGAACTGTATCAAGTAAATCCGAAGCACCCGACACCACTTGGGTTCCGTTTCGCTAATGAGCGCGGTTTTCATGAATCCGCGTGTTGTCGGGCGCAAACTGATTGTGTCACATCATTCATCAGTCAGAAATCTGATTTGGCCGTATTTTCAGACATTTCAATAACTTAGTTTTAAAACCTAAGTGAAATAGTATTGCAATACAAAAAACCAATTGATGAGAAATAGAACAGAAAACTTACAAACACTAGAAGATTAGAAATACCCGACACCTCGCGGGTTCCGCTGACCCTTTGTGTCCAGTTTTGGTAATTTGACAAAACCCGCGTGGTGTCGGAAGCAACTATTTTGTCAAACACCACACATTGAGCTAAATTCGGTGAAAGCCCTACTTTGGCGGCTTGATAACCAAATGACGTTGCAGATTTCACAGAAAATATCTGACGTATTTTACTTCCGCCTTGGTTTTTTTCATAGAACTGACTCAGATTAGTAACATTTCTTGCAAAAAGATAAAGGTAGATCAGAATGTCGATTCAAAGTCCAGGAGGAAAATTTTGAATTAAAATCTCATGTGCATACATTTCGCAAATGGGAAAAAAGATTAACGAGTTCATTCAAAGATCAGGCGAATGGAAGTATCTTCTCCACGTATGCATACACACATGAGCAAGAGAAAACGAGAGCTACAACTAGTTTCTAGGCTTTATAAGATCAGGAATGCATAATCAGAGAGTGCTGAAGTTGTAGTTTATGATTATTTGAGAAGTTTTGAAATTGTTAGTTGAAGTGTGCGAAACAGGAAAACAATATTAAATTTGGTATTTATACTTTTCATGTTTTTCTGAAAAAGTGATCCATATTGCTGAAGTTAATGCAAAACGGCTATCAGTTAGGAAAAGTAGAAAATCCCAGAATTTAATAAAATAATTACTTTCAAATGTCTTTTGCTTTTTGGAATGTTGAATTAATTTTAATGAACGCTAAGCGGACATTGATTGAAGTTTCAAAGCTATTCGAATACTTATAGAGTTCGTAAAAAATATTTTTAAATAGGAATTTTGGAAAAAAATTGAATTCGAAATAGAGATGTGTATTATGCAAAAAAAAATGACAGTACTGTAAAAAAGAGTGAACAGGCATTAATAATTATGTTGAAACAGGAAATTTTAGAATACTAAATAATTTAATAGTTTTAATCTTCAAAACATTGCGAAACAGCATCGCATTTTTTTCAAACATTTGAAACGATCCTAAAAGGGCTAATTGTCATTTGAAAGCTTCGTCGTCTATCAGGATAGATTCAAAATCACATTTCAATTTTATTTGAAACAGTAAAATTATAAATTTTTTGAACAACTCACAGCACATTTGTAAACACAACCAACTGTAATTTGAAAACTGCCTAGTACTTATAAAGTTTGAAAAACATTTTTTATCGAAATTTTTTATTTATTTTCCGCTTCGAAGTATGATACCCAGATTTCCAAAAACAAGAAAGCGAACTGTAATAAAAAATGGGAAAGAAACGTTTGCAATGTTGAAACAGGAATTACCAGAATTTGAAAATTATTTGAAACAGCATTGTATTTTTATTAATGACAATGTTAATATTCAGAAAATCCGGCTCTTCTTCCTGATTGGCATAAACATTTTTTTGTTGTTGAAAACCTGTGTTTGGAACTGTTTTTTTTAGTTCTGACACATTTCAACGTTTCAACTGTTTCACAATGTCTACAAGTACTGTGCTTGAAACATACATATTATTTCAACGGCTGTACAAAAAGAAAATACAAAAAAATCCAATTGAAATCTCCTAATACGGCAAAGAATAAGGGAGCGAAAGACTTTGAGAGTCTGGACTTTCAAAAATGTTGGGCCAACAAAAAAATCTTCCACTATCAGGCCAGATTCAAAATCACAAAATCACACACAAAATCACATTTCAATTATATTTGAAATAGTAGAATTACAAATTTTTTTGAACAGCCCTCATTCAATGTGAAAGTTCCCCACACTGTATTTTGAAAGGCACCTAGCTAGTACTTGTAAATTTGTAAAACATTTTTTTTTAATCGCAGCTGTTTTCAAATTTTCCACTTCGAAATAAGACAAAAAGATTTCCAAAAACAAGAAAACCAACTGTAATAAAACAAATGAATGTTGAAACAGGAAATCTCGGAATATGTAACTTATTTGAAACATCATCGTATTTTTCTAAATGGCAGAATGTTGATATTCAAAAAATCCGGCTCTTAATCCAAATTGATTTTTTTTTAAATTCTGCTGAAATACTGTGTTTGGAACAGTTTTTTTTAGTTCTGACATATTTCATGTTTTCAACTGTTTTACAATGTCTACAAGTACTGTGCTTGAAGTAAACATAATATTTCAACGGCTGCCCCATAAGAAAATACAAATTCAAAATCGAACTGAAACCTCCTAAAACGGCAAAGCAAAAAAGGAGAGAAGGACTTTGGAAGTCTGGACTTTCAAAAATGTTGTCGAACAATATAACTTTTTGAACTTTGAAAAAGAGTGAGAGAGCCCACCACCACCATCTATGTTTTCACATTGGCACGTGTATGTGGCTCTTTGGCTCCTTATTCAGCTTCTTCTCTCTCCTTTTTTTCTTAAACCAAAGAAGGGAGAGAAAAGGAATTCGAGAGGAGGCGGGAGGAGGAGAGCCCCCAAGAAAATGCTGTGAGCAAAAAAGGAGCAAAAAAGAAGGAGCAGAAGAAGGAGAAAAAGGAGAAGAAGAAGAAGAAGTTTTGATGTGTGTCCACTCTCTCCCTCTTTGAGAGCACATGAAATCAAGGGGAAAACTACTAGAAAACGAGCAGCACTCAAGTGAAAACGAGAGAGTGAAAGAGAGAAAGACGTGCTCGACAAATGGAAGGCCAATGCACAAAATAATGCGAAAAAGTATCGAGGATGTAGTACATCATATACCCCTGCATATTAACACATTGAGTGAGGGAGATAGAGAGACACTCGCAATGGGAAAACGAAGCGATTTGCAGAGCATTTTGGGTTGCAACTGTTTTTCTTCATTTCATTTTAAATTTTTAGCTATAATGAACAACGGAATACGTTGATGTGGTGACTGTGAAAATAAAACATATCTGAAACAGTGTAATTTTTTGATGCAACTTAAGAATCTGAATGCTTTCTTAATTTTATCAATGTTTTAAGAAAACGTTATGAAACGGTTAAGAATTTTTTCTGAGCTTTATTTCATTTCTTTATTCATTTATTTTGAACATCAAATCTGGATCAATAATTTCATCGGCGGACTACAAAAATAATATTTATCTGAAACAGTATAAAATTGTTTCAAATAAAATGTAAAATTGAAAGATACTGAGAACTTAACGAATGTGCAACAGACATACATTAATTAATGGGGAGCTGGACAAAAACAAATTTAATTAACAACATTCTAACAAGCATTGTAAGAAAACGTTATGAAACGGTTAAGTGCTATTTTTCACTTAAAGACTGGTGAGACTGGGCAGAATTCATTAATTGCCAATTTCAGTTCAATTTTGAAATATTCATAATTCCGATCTCCCACACAACCAAAAATCGAAAAAGTACAGAACTTTGAACGAAATTCCGAATGAAAGCAAATGAATGAAAAAGAGATCCAACTCTGAGTTATCCAAAATTTTTAAAACAGTAATATGTTTTTACATTGGAAGTTGAAACAGTTCAACATAATTAAACATCATAAAAACCACTTTAACATAGTGTAGATTTTCCAAAATTTCCGGTAAAAGTTTTTGCGAATTTAATTTTTCAAATTTAGACTTTCTAAATTATGACATATAAAATCTGAGTGCCACCTTTTGACTGTCACTGAAAAAAAAATCCAAAGAATGTTTTGAAAAGTTGTACAGTGCGGTTATTTTAGAAACAGAGATGTAAGTTTATTTTAATTCCCTACTGGAAATACATCATCTTTGAATTTTTTTTGCAGACCGAATTTTACATTGTTTCATTTTGTACGAAGAAGGTGAAAGCAGTGAAAAAAGTCAAAAACTATGTATTTTGAAAAGTTTTTGAAACATAAATATTTTTTGAGTGAATTATGCTAATTTTCATTGAGTATTTTAGGAAAAAAATTTGAAACGGTTTTTACCTTTTTATAACTAAAACGTTGAAACGTGAAAGTGAACACATAAAAAATTTTAAATTATAAGAAATTTCTGAAACAGAACATTTTCCAAAAGTAAAATCATGCTAAACTACCATACAGAAACTTGTTTTAAATACAATTTTCATCAGTATCATACCATATCAAAAACTTAACTGGAAAACCGTGAAAAAAGAGAAAAATCATAGTTCTTCAGCGTTTCAAAAGAAGTTTTCACCAGCAAAAAAAAAATCAAAAGATCAAAATTTTAAAAGTATAATTCTAAACATTTCAATTTTAAGCACATCTACAAATTTCTAAGCCTGACTTTTTTTCAAACTTTCAAACTCCAAAAATCTGCGCAATTTGCAACTTTGAACTCAGCTACATCAAAAAAAAGGAACACTTGTCAGAAAGTGTCAACCAGTTTGGAAACATGTTCAGAGTAGAAAATTTATGCATGAATATTCACACTAGAAAAACGGCTGCCAACACGTCAAAAATCGGCGAACGGAATGGGAAAATAATCATAAAAAAGGGGAGAAAAAGCATGATATTTGATTTGTAGTGTGTTTGTGTTTTGATGGTTGGGAACGGGGAGTTCTATTGAAATTGAGAAATGGGAAAAGTATTGGGGAAAAATGGAAAAGAAGATAAAAATACAAAACATAAAATCTTCAATTATTTATTGAAGTTTAGAAACAGATGTTTATTTAAATGTAAAGTAAGTTTTTTTTAACCAATTGTAGGCACTATCGAAAATGTTGGAAAGTGGAAATTTTTAAAAACTTCTCTTATCTCGAAAAATCAAGTTTATATATCCTGAAAAGTTTTGAGTTTTTATGGATCTACGTATTCAAATTATGCCTGAGAAACATTTCAAAACAGAGAACACTGTCTGTCTCTATACATTGACTTTATTTAGTCTTTCAAAAAACAATTCAAAGTAAAAAATTCAAAATGAATAAGATATGTTCTACCTTTAGCTTTTAAATACAATTATTAAAAAATAACATTAAAGAGCTAAAATTGAAATTAAAAGTGGAGTCAATATTCGATAAAAATTTGAAACAGTAAAAAAAATTTCTGAGCAAATGTTCAAATTGACTAGGAAATTTGTGTTTTTTTTGACAGATTAGATAATTTTTTCGAGCTAAAATTGTTTTCTCAATTGAAAATATATCAAGCACCGGGAATTTTCGATAAAAATCAATCGCGTGTATCAATAAATAGCAATAGAAAGTATTGTTTTACAGACTTTATGAAACTGAACAAGAATCCTTTTTTTTGGATGGTTGAGTGAAATTCCACAAAAACTTGAATTTTGAGGACTTTAATTTCGAGTGAATTTGCAATAAAACAAATAATTTTTAGACAAGTAAATTGAGATTAAGCGTGATAAAAAACATATGTCAAAGTTCTTTTGAAAAGGAGAAAATGAAAAGTACTGGGGAGTGTGTGGAAGATGTGGAAGAAAATATATAATACAAAAGATAAGAGAAATTGAGAAACAATTTTTTTTTAATAAATAAATAATAATTATTATTGTTGGAGCAATTTTATTTTAGTAAGTTTGTTTTCCTAAAACTGTGAACTGAGCCAATCATTCTCAAAAAGTATTCAACGATAAATATCTGCTACGGAACGATTGGAAAGAAATAAGGTAAAACTTTTAAAAACTCAATGAAACATATCTTTTAAAAGTTTCCAGACAAATTTCAAATTTCCAGTTTCTGATAAGCATATTGAGAGTTTTTGTACGAGAAAGAGAAACTTTCAAAACTGGAGTGATTATCTCTAACAATTAGATCATTTCAAAAAAGTTGAAAAACAGTCAAAAATTGAAATAAAGCGATTGTCAAACAATTAAAAAAATTTTAAATGTTTGAATCATCGTGAAATATGATAAAACTCGAAGATCTAAAGTTGATTTTACACAGTTTTGTAAAAATTTGGAAAAACTTCAAGCTGAAATAATTCTGCTCCATAAATCAAAATGCGATCTGCAAAGTTTAAATGACAGAAATTGATTAATGGAATAAATTAAAAAAATTGAGATTTTAAATTTCTATGAAATTTCAAACTACGTTGAAACAGAAAATGTTTCATATTTTTTTGAACTTTTGAAAGTCACTTTCATTTTTGATTGTTCAAAACTCGATATTGAATCAAACTTGCTAGAAGTGTGATGACATCAAAAAAATGGATCCTTAAACGTACCGGAAACATGATGACTACTTTCCAAGAACCCACCACCATCAGACACAAACACGCAATGTTTATTAGCTTGAATTATAGAGAAAGTTTAGATGACCTATATATGTGTATTGGTCAAAAGGAAAAAGATGCAAAAAACGAAAGAAAACTCTACGACATTGTAATCTATGATTCCTTATAGATTTCGTGCATTTTATTGGATCAAAAAACATTTGGAACGTGTCGAGAAGGGATGGACAGATGTAAAATGTATTAAAGTTTATTGAGATCTATTAGTTTCTTGAGAAAGTGCTACAATTTTCTGAATGAGATAATTGAAAAAAAACGATGAGCGTGTTCCAGCGAGGTGTTAATAGAATATGTTCAGAAAAATATATTGATGCTTTTACGTTTTTTTGATATCGTCCAAAATAAAATATTTGAATTTTCAATCAGTTTTTTACAAATATCAAATCATAGAGTACGCCAATTTTAAAACCAAATAACACATTTGAAACAATAAAAAAATTATTTCGAAATGTTTTTTTTAACAAGTATACTTTGAAAAACAAAGACATGAGACATAAATTTTTTTTTCAAAATTTGTTATGTGTCAGAATATTGTTAAATTGTATTTTCAGAAAGTTCAATAATATGTCGTTTTGAATCACATACAATTGAATTTTGTATCAGTGTCAACAAAAAAATATTGTTTCACATTTTCAATAAGTTCAAAGTGAAAAACGTGAAACAATTCTAATTGCACATTACTTACGAAGAAGATACCTATTGGAATTGTGTTGAAATAAGAATTATAAAACCCGAAGTATTTCAGTTTCAAAGTTTTTTCTTTTCAAAAAAACTGCTTTTTGAGAAATTAGTTTTGAACAACACAATAAAAATGTAGTGATCACAATAAAATTTTGTATGAGAAAATAATTATTTAGTCTCACCGATGGATTTTTTATTTTTCATTTTAATACATTTTAATTTTTTTTCCAAATTTATTAGAAAATGAAACAGTATTTTCTTGTTAGACTTATTTTTGAAATTGGTAAAATTAACATTTGATCATCAGTTCTAAATTTTTAAAATGTATCTAACAAAAAATATTGTTTCACATTACTAGTAAGTTCTCAGTAAAATTCATTATATCAATAATCAAGTAGTATGAAATTAAATATAATTCGTAAAATGTTACTTTTCAAATATGATATAGTCTGACTTCTAACAAAACATGCGGAAAAGTAAGAAGCTGTGAAAACTTATCAAAATCTTTCGAAAATGGCATTTTTGAGCATAAACAATTGAAACGTTCAGTGGTCAAAATACATTTGTTGAAATAAACTTTTATGTTAAATTTTAAACTTTAACAAAAAAAATACTGTTTCACATTTTTAATAAATGCAGAGTAAGATTAATATGGAATTCATCAGAGGAAAAAACATGACTTTTTAACCGTGGAAAGATTTTTGAAAACCAGAACATCTTTTGTTAGAATTTCATATTCATTAAAAGCTTTTGAAATAATTTATTTAAACAATCATCACATGAATTACAGTCTCAAAAAACATGCTCAACTACAATAATGAATATTTACAAGTAACCCGACCACTTCAGAAACCCCATGAAAGTGCAAAATGTCGAGTGTGAATGGCAAAAAAAAGAACTCAACACCAAAAAAACCGACGAAAAAAGCCTAAAAAAGAATGCCGAAGCTACTCAAGACCATCGGAGCTCTCCGGTGACACTCTGTGGCAAGGGTGATGTAGAGACATTGAGTAACTGGGAGAGGGTGAAAGCTCGCCGAGCACACACACACAAACAGTTTGACGATTGACCGTCCGGTGGCTCACAAACTGTCTTTTCAAGCCACGGGCGGCTCTTAGGTAAATAATATATGACGAGACGAGTTCTCACAAGTTTTTGATGCAGTTCTGACGCGAAAATGCAACGAAATCGGGTGAAAGTTCTAGAAATCATACACAAGCTAAGAAACTTTTTGTGAGGAAATTCCAAACTAACAAAACCTCACTGAAAATGTAAAATGTTTTGTGATAAAATTAGGCGGATATTAAAAAAAATTTAATATTCTGGGATGTGATGTAAGCAAGCAATTCAGGTAAAAAGTATTGTGAAAATGTTTCCTTTCAATAAAATTGGAATTAAGGAATACGAAGATCACTAGGTTTTAGTGATGAACAAAAACGAACAATTTCAGACAGTGAATATATATTGTTCAAAAAATATCCAAATAAGAAGTTGAAAACATCTTATTGTTCAGGCAATTTTAATTATTAAAAACGTTTCCCTAAATTGTTAACTCCAAATGCATTTGCGTCGCGCCTAGGCTCTATTCCATTCGACACCCTCTTCCCCCCAACTTGACCTCCCGGGCTATAGCTGGTCCAACTGGTCATTTTACTTATTTGTTCACACATCATTTAATTTATTTTTTTTGATCATATATGATCAATATTTGCAAAATTTAACTATAATTTAAATTAACAATTTGAAACAGTGGATTTTTTCCCGTCAAAAAATTCAAATTTCAAACAGCTTTACAAGCAAATAATTACCCGACAACATGAGATTAGAAAAAATGAAAACCATTGAAACATACTGGAAACCCTTTTTTGTTTCGAAAATATGTTATTTAAAGGAAAAAACAATGCTGATGGCTCCCAAATAATCAATAAGATAGATAAAAAACATTCAGTTGGGAAACATTTTCTCGTTTATAAATTCAAAATCGAGCATAATCTCAATTTTTAAGGGTAAATTGGCAATTATTGTACAAATTATTTCTGAATCAGCAGATTTTGTGGCTTCATTATATCTAAAGTTTTTAAAAATTATACAGTGTCAGCCGTGATCGAAAAGATTACAGGTTGCAGAACATTTACTATCAATTAAAACAACAATGTGAAACAGCGAAAACTTTTGCATCCGAAATTTTTTTTTCGATTTTAGAAATTACGATTGTTTCTCTATTGCAGAGCAAAAAAGTTAAACAATATGAAAATGAGTGGAAACAGCTCTGAACTTATTAACTTTAAAAAAAATCACTTAAAAAATGGATCTAACAATTGAAAGTAATTAGGAAACCACTGACAACAATGATTTTGGAAGATACTATGCAAAGAACTGAAAAGAATCATATCAGTAGTGAAAATTCAGTGAGTGAATATACCTCCAGTTTGAAACAGTGGAAACCATTTTTAGTTGCCTAAAATTTTTCCAACTTTTGGGTTTTAACGGTTTTTTCGAACGATAATTTTAATTTTCTCAACTTGTCCTGAAAATTGGTTTTGTTTGAAAAAATTGTTGTAATGTCTACGGATTCTAGTGCAATATTTTTATCAAAACTTTTGTTTTTGATCGAAAAAGTGATTTTTCAAATGAGAAAGCAAGAGACGTCGAACAATATTTGCAAAATTAACTATAATTGAAATTACCAATTTGAAACAGTGGATTTTTTCCGTCAAAAAATTTCAAACAGCTTTACAAGCAAATAATTACCATTAGAAAGATAAAAAATGGAAAACATCAGAAAGAGATTGGAAAACCCTTTTTGTTTCAAAAATATGTTCTTTCAAAGAAAACAAAATTCTGACGACGCCTAAATAATCAAAAAATCGGAAAAAAATTCAGCCTTGAAAATTTTTCTCGATTATAAATTCAAAATCGAGCATAATCTTTTTTTTTAAGGGTTAATTGCCAATTATTTCACAAAATATTTCTGAATCAACATGTTTTGTGGCTTGATTATATCTGAAGTTACTGCCTTTTTCAAAATTAAACAGTGTAAAACCTCAGAACATGGTAGGTATACTGATTGCAGAACATTTACGGACAATCAAAACAACAATGTGAAACAGTGACAACTTTTGTATCCGAATTGTTTTGTCGATTTTATGTTTTTCTATTGCAGAGCAAAAATTGTTGACTAATATGAAAATGAGTGGAAACAGTTTTAAACTTGTTAACTTTAAAAAAACGCTAAATAAAAGGATCTAAAAATTGAAACTTTGCAGGAGTAATTAGGAAATCGCTGACAACAATGGTTTTGGAAGGTACTATGCAAAGAACTAATCAGTAGTGAAAATTCAGTGAGTGAATATACCTCCAGTTTGAAACAGTGGAAACCCTGAAATTTTTTTAAACTTTTGGGTTTTAACGGGTTTTTCGAACAATAATTTTAATTTTCTCAACTTGTCCCAAAAATTGGTTTTGTTTGAAAAGTTTCCAGTACAAATTAATTTTAAAAAATGATAACCATATGTTAATTTTTGAAAAAAAAACGTCTTTGAATTATTTAAACACAGTTTAACGTGAACGGTCCTAATCGAAGTTTGACCTACAAAAATTGCAAAAATCCTCACACCAATTGAAAAAAAGAAAATTTCGCGAAAGTTTTTGGAGGGCTCAATTTGAATACCAGAAATTGCCTCCTGGAGTGTGTTCACAACAAAAATGATGACAAAAATTGTGATAATAAAATACCTTAATCGGTTCGATTTATAAAACACAGTGGAACCGCAAAATTTTGTAAAAAAAAAGAGAATTACGGTTAATGACGTCACTATAAAAAAATCCTGCCATTATTTTAAATTTCTACCACTTTAAAAACATCAAACTTATAAGAACGTAGATCAAATAGAACAAAAAGTGGATAAAAACAAAATGAAAACTCAAAGAAAAAAGAGTAGCCGCAAGCAGTACAATTGAAAATTTCAGTCTGATTCGTCGTCTTCATCTCGTGTCTTCTGTGCCACTGAAAGAGAGAACATGACTGAAAGTGTAAGAGAGTATAAGGAAGAGAGAGACGCAGACGGTTAGAGACCAAATGACAGAGAGTAAGAGAAGAGGGACAAGGGAAAAACAAAACAATAACATTAGAAAAAAATCGAACGAACGAAAACACAGCTGAGTATTAGTGTATTAGTGATGAAAAAGAGGGGGGGGGGGAGGGACAGTGTTTAGAGATAATTCGAAATTGAGAGAGACTGCGGGAAACTGAAAAATTTCAGACTCTACCTGAAAGTTCGAGGTTTTCAAAGTGGAGATCACATGTTGACTATGTGGGATTCGGGGACTTTGAGAGAGCGAAATTAGAAAATTGATTTTAAAATTTTACTGTTTCACGAACTTTATAATATGAGAAACATTTTCTACTTGGCTACTACGCCCCCAATTTGTATTGCTTGAGATAATTTTCGAGTTTTAAAGTTTTTTCTAATTATTTAATTGTGGTGAGATCTTTGAGAAAAAAAATTGGAAATTTGTAAAGAATGTCTACTGTTTGTCTACTGTCTACTGAAACTTGCTGTTCAAAAAACGGGGAACTGTGTTTGGATATATATTGAAGTTAAAATATATATTGAAATTAAGCAAAATATTAGGCTCTACTTGAAAAGTTTTGGGATTTCAAAGTGGAGATGACTAGGGGGATAGGGGTTTTGAAAAAGCATATTAATAAACAAAAAAAACAAAAAAAGGAAATAAAGTTTCTACTGTTTCATGTATTTTTTAAATGAAACTTTGTCATATGTGTTCCTGCTTCTTGCTCTTCCCGCTTCTCAAGTTCTCCTCTTATTTAACCAAAATTAGAAATGTATTTTAAAAAGTTTAAAAAGTTAAAAAAATTTAAAAGTCTAAAAATATTTTAAATCCAAATATCACGGTTTCGAGAAGCTTTCATGCGTTAGAGTTTTAATTCATTTACGACCATCACATGTTGGTTATGGGGGATTCGGGAACTTTGAGAGAGCGAAATTAGATAATTGATTTTAAAATTTTACTGTTTCACGAACTTTATAACATGAGAAACATTTTCCACTTTGCTATTACATCTTCTATTTTAATTGCTTGAAATAATTTTCCAGTTTCAAAGTTTATTCCAACTATTTAATAGTTCGGTCATAATGGTAAGATTTTTAAGAAAAAAAATTGGACATTTGTAAAGAAAGTCTACTGTTTGTCTACTTTCTACTGAAACTTGCTTTTCAAAAAAAGGGGCACTGTGTTTGTAGATAATTTGAAATTAAAAGAAACAACTGCAAAATATTAGGCTCTACTTAAAAGTTTTGGAATTTCAGAGTGGAGATGGCTAGGGGGGATAGGGGTTTTGAAATAGCATATTAATAAGCAAAAAAAAAAACAAAAAAAGAAATAAAGTTTTTACTGTTTCATTTATGACACTTTGTCATATGTATTCCGGCTTCCTGCTCCTCTCTTTTCAGATTCTTCTTGTAACCAAATTTAAAAATGTATATTAAAAATTTTTAAAAGTTTAAAAAATTTTTAAAAGTCTAATTTAAAATTAAATCCAAAAATCACAGCTTCGAGGAGCTTTCATGTGTTTGAATTTTAAGTCAATTACGACCATAGAGATGAGACCATAAATTTAAGGGAAAAACATTCAATTATCTGTATCTAATTTTTACTGTTTCATGCACTTATTAAAATGATGAAAAACGTTCACTTGGCTGATAAGTGTATCTTTCACATTTTGGCTTTTCTTTTCCAAATGAAGAAATAATTCCATGGTTTTAATGATTTTAAAATTTTAGTTTTTGTGATATGAAATTAGTGCAGTTTTACAGATAATTCAAAATCGAGAGAGAGAGAGAGAACGCAGCCCGACCGCCTGTTGCAATTTGAAAAAGGAGCGGAAATTATGAAACTTTGTTCTAATAACTGAAAAAAATATATCAAACAATTTCAATGAGTTAGTGATGAAAAAAAAGCAGAGAAACCAAATTTGAAAGTTGGTCTCAATTTTTGTCTGTTTCATGCTGTTCGAAAAAAATTGGAAATGCTTAACTCTTTTGATATAATTTGAAAATTGAATACTGAAGTTTCCACTGTTTCATGTAGTTTATAAGAAGAAAAGATGGAAATGTTTCTTACTTGATTACGGCTCCATTACAGCTCCATCTGGGTTTAGTTCCGGCAAGTTTTAAATTGAAGGAAACTTACGAATCAGATTTTTATTTTTGTTAATGCGGTGATGGAGGTTTTGAAAAAGCATGGTACTATTCCTATTCTATCCCACCATTTTTTAAAAAATGTTTAAAGCACTGAGTATTTCAAATGTAATTGTTTATTTTAATAAAAAATCAGGCTTAGAAACGGAATATTCAAACTAAAAACTTCAGACTATAATTGAAACTTTACTTTTTTTTTTAGTCGGCTTTGGATATATCATTGAGATATCAAAATTTGGCATAATTTTTACTGTTTTAGCGATTCCATAATAATTTAGAGATTTTTATTTTCTGCTGAATTTGATGAGGTTATATTTAAAAACAATATTTTATTGAAATCTTTAATGATTTGATCTTCAAATTAAGAGCAAATGGGATTTAATAAAAAGATTTCAGTGTAAAAGGATAAGGAGGGGGGAGCAACATTCCGAATTGTATAGTTCCAAAATTCAACTGTTTGAGAACGTTCTTATATAATGGTCATTTTTCATTTGGCTATTATTGTATTTTGAGAACTTTTTCAAATTAAAAAATAACACTGTTACAGACAATTGTTATTATTTTAGAGGCTTGAATAATTTAATGCTTCGTGGTAGAGCTTTGAACATGCTAGAATTTTTCTGAATTTTTCAACAAAAAAACCGCGAGTATTTCAAAAATTAAGCAGTTTGACAATTATATGCTTGCAAAAAGTCTTAAACAATTTAAATATCATTGATCTGATTTTAAAAAATTTGATGCAACACCCTGCTAGCGCTGCCCTACCATAAGGTACTATATCCAAAAAACACATTAAAAGCATCAATATTTTTCTACTGTTTCAAAAACTGTTAATCTCAACCTAACGCACCTCTTTCATAATCATAAACTTCATAAACTTGTACAAATTCAAAAATTTTGCAACAAAAAGTGAAGATGCCCCTCTCAACATCATCATCTGCCCGTAGGGAGCAATCGATGGGCGGTTCAGAGAGTGAGACAGGAACGATGCTCGTCTCTTTCTTTGCTCACTGAGTTTTCTTCGTCTTCTTCTTATTTTTCTTTAGAGCTCCCTGAGCTCCTTTTCTCACACACACACAGCCAACGAGCATTCACTTTTTCTTTTTTTTCTTCTTCTTATTTCGCTTCTCCCCTTGTCACATCCCGTCTTTTTTGCCTCTTTCACCACAACGTCTTCACATATTTTTTCTTCTGTTTCTTAAGTCTATATTTATGCGAAGATATCCTTTTTATACTCTGTTTCTCTGCGTCTCTTGGCTCTCTCTCTATCTCTATCTCTTTCAGCAGTGTCTGTGTGCGTGTCCTTTGAGCTTACACATACATGAATTCTTGATAAATTAATGGAGTTTTCGGGACATAAAGCATAAGAAGAAGACGCGTGTGGAAAAAGAGAAATTTTGATAGAAAAAAGAGCAAAGGGAAAGGGATGATTTGTGATGAACACAAATGACTTTTGATGAAATGTGGGTTCAGAGATTTTTTTTTTCGGGTTAGCTGTCTGGCCGCTGAGCAAGAGATCAAGAGTTTAGGTGGAGCCAATTGATTATCTCGTTGCAGTGATAGGGGTTTCAGCCAGCCGACATAATATGGGCATCGTGGTGTTGTTGCTGGAAAGAATTCTTTGCTCAAGGATGTTATGCGGCTGACAACTAGCGGGTTTTGCAAAAATGCTTCCTGGAACCAAAAATGTATTGTTTTCATTTCTGGAATGTTATCAATCTAAAAACTACTAGTGAGATGACGCTGCAAACAAATCAAGTTTGTGAAACAGTGTTTTCTAATAATTTTTGCACATTAATCTAATATATATTCCTGATACTGTGTGTGTGAAAAATTTTGAAAGTTGATTTAAGGTACTAAACAAATATTAGTAAATACTGAATTTTTATAAAATGTGGGTTCTGGGATTTTTTTTCGGATTTAATGTCTGGTTGAGTGTGAAGCAAGAGATCAAGAGTTTAGGAGGAGCAGAGTTTTTTATGTGGATCATCTGATCATCATTCAGATCAAGTGAAGTGGAGGGTTATGGTTTATCAGCAACCGACATACTACGGGTTTTGCGATGAAATTTTATTTTGTGGCGGGATGTGTTAGGCACCCGACGTCTAACTGGTTTTGCGATTTACTGTGACAACATAGCACTTTTGGCAATTGGGGAGGATAATATTTTTTCAACAAATTTTCTGAATGTGTTAAGATCATTTCAAATATAAATCCTAAAATAAACAAATACTGTTACGATAACTGCACAGTGACAGTTAACTTGAAGATAAAACACAAATTGAACAAATTGAACAAAATTATAGATTGACATTTCAATATTGCAACATTCGAATTAATATCAGAGAGACTTTAAAAATACACCGAAACAATGGTTTCTGTTAAATAAAAAATTATTTAAATTAAAATTGAATAAAATATATCCGCTCCGAAATTCAAAAATTATATCGGTCATTTCCAAATCCTAAACACTTCAGTTAAACAGAAAATACTCATACAACTTATTAAAAACGGGAATTTTTTTTCATTTTTTTTTGGATTACTGCTTTTAGTTTTTGGAGCTGGAAGAGATTATTTGAAGTTTTTTTTTTCACAATTGGAAAAATAAGATTTTTTCGTATAGGTAAATCGATCTTGTTAACGGGTTCTTAACTTTTTTTAAAATAAATATCGAAAATTTTATAAAACATTGAAACAGTGATTTTTTTTCGATTTTTGAACAGTAGTTTACTGACCCAATTAGTAAGTGTTTTTGTTGATAAAATTCAACGCAAGGGATAAGAAAACATGAAAGAAACTATGACTGTTTGAGAAAATGGGAGATGGAAATTTTCAAGAGAGTTAGAGAAATAGAGATAGAGTTCTGATGGTGAGGGAAAATCAGGAGAGAAGAATCACAATTTTTAAAATGTAAAGTTTGAGATTTCTCACTTTCCGAAATTGTAGATTAGAAGGAAGTCAATCAATTGATGAATTTCAGAACTATGCAATTTTATGGAGAGACTGAAACAGTCGACTTTTGAACGAACAAAAACAATTTTACTACAGATATGAATGCTGAAAACATCAACTAAAAATTTTTTAAAATTCACTTTTTAAAAATTTTGTACATTTCAAAATAGAGAATAAAAAACAAAATAATATTCAATATTCATGCCCAAATCCCGAAAGAAATCCGAATTGTTAAAGAACTTTGATGCAGTAACAATTTCTTGTCAATTACTATCGTAAAAATGCAAGAAAAAGTGGAAAACCAAAGTCAAAACGAGATGACAAGGACGAAATTTGGAGATTTACTAGCCGAGGCGTTAGACTATTAAATCTCAACTTTGAACTGCAAAAGAGAGGGAGAACGAGAGACGCAGAGAGATAGGCGGTGATCACGTAATTGCGGTGATTTCTCAGGAGACAAACATTTGTTCTTTACATGAGTGCAAAAGGTGAGAATGTTTGCGGGAATTCGTTTCGATACACAACAAAATTAAAAAATTAAAAATTTGAAATTATAAATAGATTTTTGAAACGGTAATAATTTTTTTTGCAAAAAGAGTGTTTTTCACAGACTAATTGTCTCGTCATATGTATTTTTTAATATTAATTTTGCATATTTCTCAAATAGAACATGATGCCGAACAACCGTGATTAAAATGGAATGACTGGGATCATCAGATAATACACATTTTCATGCAATGAAATAAACTTATTGAAACAATATTTACAAAATAAAATAATTTTCGCCAAGTTCTCTGAGCAAAGTTGATACTGATAGTGAGTGAACATTGAGGATTTTTGGCAATCGACTGGAGCAATTGTTTTACATAAATAAAAGATTTCAAGTTAAATAATTGTTTAAAATGAGACAGACCAAGAAATATAAATAAAAATTATTTCATAGTTTCTCTAGAAACAGAAAAAAAAACAAATTATTTTGGAAAAAAAATTTGTATTTGCTGCTTTGTAATTGATCTATTCCAAACTAGAAGTAATCAATTTGTTTAAGTTTGGCTCAAAGTTAATTTCCTCTGAAAATATGAAACAATAAACCTGTTTTAATCTAATATAGCTCGTTTTACATTTATCTTGCAGATTCCAACTAGAAAATGAAAAAAATAACAGAACAAATAATAGTAAAAATTAGATGAGTTCCAGAAACTTTTATGTTTCAGATAAAATAGATTTTCGAAATAGACTTCCGAAAAAACAGTTTGGTTAATGAACTTTAAAAATGCTCCGGTTTTTTCGGGGTTTGATTGAATGAAATTGCAATGATTCAGGATTTTTTGTTTGCCAAACTTTTTCACAGACTACACATTTTCTACCGCTTCTATATGCTAATTTAAATGTGTGAAATAATATCATTAGATATCGTTGTAAACTAAAAAGCTTCAAAACTTTAAAAGTGATAAATTGTTGCAACCTCAAAATAAAATTTCACTGTTTCAGGTTGCTATTATTTCAATAGCTTTTTAGAACATGTAATACCACGATTTTTATCACAAAAAATTGTTTCAAAAAAAATACCAGGTTAATAACTTAAAAAAAAACAATGTCAGAAAATTCTTCCTCAATTCTTCAGCTTTACAAGTTTTTGTTTTTCAAGGTTCAAATAAGTACATGGAAATGACTCATTTTTCAGAATAAGAACTATCAGGTTGTCCCATAAGTTTTTGTACTATTTTTTTTTTGAAAAAAATTTATTTCTCTCAAGCGACAAGTAGTACTATTCACACAAGTATTCACCATTAGTGTCCACCACTTGTTGCCATTTACTAGGTAACATCATGATGCCACGGGAGAAGAAATCCGGCGAACGCGATGAGAAGAAAGTGGAGAGTTCAGTTTTGAGATGCTCTTCGTCGTCGAATTGCTTGTCGCGCATGTAGTCACTGAGAGACAAGAACAAATGGTAGTCGGTTGGTGCAAGATCTGGAGAATATGGTGGATGCGGTAAAACAGTCCAACCAAGATCTTGCAGCTTTTGGAAAGTCTTCTTGGCGACATGAGGCATAGCATTATCGTGAAGAAAATATAGTTTTTCATATTTTCCGTTGGTCTTTTCTGCAACTCGGTCCAATTGGGCACAATAGTAATCAGCAGTGATAGTTTTATTAGTTGGCAACAATTCCCAGTGCACGGGTCCTTGAACACCCCACCAGACACAGATCATAATCTTTTTTGGGTGAAGATCAGGCTTTGGCGTCGGTATTCCTTTCTCACCGATCGGAAGCCATTGACGTTTTCTGGAATGGTTAACATAGAGCACCCACTTCTCATCTCCAGTAACCAGATTGTTCAGCCAATCGAACTTTCGACGAAAAGTTAGAAGTTGAGTACAAACGTTGACCCGAGTGAGCTTCTGTGATGCCGAAAGTTCATGAGGCACCCAAATTCCAAGTTTTGAAGTAAAACCAAGGCGACCCAAGTGACGTGCAATTGTGCTATGACAACACTCAAGCTTCTCTTCCATTTCACGAAGACTAAGACGAGGCTCTTCCTCCACCAGCTTCACTAGGTCTTCTTCATTTAACTCTACCGGTCGCCCAGAACGTTCTATTTCTTCGAGACTGAAGTCGCCGTTCTTGAACTTTTGAAACCAACTCTTTGCTGTATTATAAGAGAGTGCTCCCTCACCCATCGCACCGCATATGTTTCGTTCCGCTTCCATTGCTGAATGACCAAGACGAAATTCATAAAGAAGAAGCAATCTAACGTCTCGACGTTCAAGTTTGATGATTGTCATCGTGGCAAAGTAGAAATGGATGAAATGAATCTTTTCTGAAAGGGGACGACCCGACCTTGACACGACCTACGATGAAAAAATTTTAAAACTTTCTAGAAGTTTTGGAAAAATATTTGAAAAAAAGTACAAAAACTTATGGGACAACCTGATATCTCTCAAAATATCTAATTCAATGTTGTGGCACCACGGAGTGGCGGAAGACCGAACCCTTTAAGCCTCAAGAGGAACCGAGCAACGAAGACTATGTCAGAGGTGCAGCATGGCATCGTCTATTTGTATATGTATTGGAAAGAACAGAACACAGTTTTAATAAATATGTTTATTACTCCAAAGGGGAGATAATCAACAGAGGGGTCGTACACAAGAGAGGGGGAAATCGTCTGGTGTGAGAATATCACGTCCTGCCACGCGGGTCTTTAGTCTGAAAGGGTCGAGTGTATGAATAGTCGGGGTCTTTACAGACTCGTAGAATCATGTCTTTGGTCAACTACACTTTCCAGATAAAGGGAGGGAAAGATAGAAAACGTCGGCAATTGGTCTGACTGGGAGCTGTCAATAACGGAGGGGAAGTCACCGGCAACACCCAACCAAGTCGAACCAAGTGAGGAGAGAAGCGATCCTTGGCCTACCACCGACGCTGCCGCTCGCCCCGTATCGTCGTTCATTGAGTCGCCGCGCAGCCAATCGTCGCTACGGGGCGCGAGTGTAACTCTCGTTAGAGAGCGTGTGGGAGCAAGAGACGCAGAAATACAGTAAACTTCTGCGACTCCTAACTGTATGGTAAGCTTAAGAGCTGGTCTTAAAAGGTCGAATTGAATGTACCCCTCGCTCGGAGAACTGCTGAAGCAGTCGAGAGCGAGACATTGTGAAATGGGCGATAAAGCAGAGCCCAGTTCACAACATTCAAAGATGTTTGGATGATCCCAATATTTTTCCCTAATCCGGATATTGTTTTATCCAGGAAGTAGTTTTTTTTCGTTTGATCTTGAATATGAAAATAAACATTTTGAGATTAACTAGCTTTTTTTATAGAATTTGTGAATTTGAATTTGATTCATAACTCGAGAGGGTAAAATAGCAATAATTTCATAAAATTTTACAAAACAGATAATATTTTTTGACTGTTTCATTGTGCTGATTTATAGATTTGGAAAGAACAACAAGCGTTAACTCGTTTTCGATCGGAAAATCTGTAAAATCTAACCTTTTTAAATTCAGAGCTTCGTGATGAAACAGCAAAAAATTGATTAATAGGTTTCCGGGAACACTCCTTAAATGCCAAAACTGTAACTGGTAGATTCTAGGAAAAAAGGAAAACAGGAAAAAAGATCAAATATCATTCAAAATGGGAAATACCCATTCTAACTAATAGTAAATAAATTTAAAAAAAATTATTATTTTCATATTATCCTTCTAAAAAATGTGCAAATTTTCACAAACTAAATTTTATGAACTTTATAAAACCGTGTGAATCATGTGAATACAGGATTAAACTTGATAAAAATAATGAAAATAAATATTTGAAAAAACCAATAAATTGAAGATTTTTTCCAACATTTTAGAAATTATTACGGTTCTGATTGAACACAAATCGGATAGAAAATTAGGCAATTTGGAATATTGAAACTAGAAAAAAAGAAAAGTTCAAAACTTCTAACCAGCTTGAAACTGCAAAAAGAGTTTAATAAAAATGCATTTCCGGGTACAGCCTAAAAATGGTCAAAACTGCAATTCTTAACAATATTAGATTTATGCAAACACAGAGAAAACAGAGAAAACGAGCAACGTGTCCCTGTGTTGAATGAATAAACTGTGAGAACCAGTGCCCAGAACACTTTGAGGACAATCTTTAGAAATTGGGAAAAGAGGCAAAAATTAATTGAAAGTTTCTCGAAATGGGAAATTTGATAAAACTGGAAAACAATGAAAGTGGTACTTTGATAGTTTGATCTATAGAAATCATAAAATATAGTGTTTTTTGCAGTTTGGTTTATGGAATAGTAGTCATACTGTTGTTGGAAATAATTTTTCTATTTTAGCTTGAAGTGGTAAAAATTTTCTGTTTTGAAACATTTTTTTCATTTCTTAGAACTCATCATAAAGTTAGTGTAAGTGCTACAACTGATTATAATATAACAACTACAAGAAACAAGATCTGTATGCAGGAATACCAACGCTCGAAGAAAAACCAGTTTTTATTTAATAAGTGTGTGAAACAGGCTTTTCTGAAAAAAAAAACTACCGAAATTTTTGAAAGTTCCGTAATACCACGAAATTGTTGAGTGAATTTTCTGAAAAGTTAACTTCAACTTTAAGACTTTTCACAATTTTTTTTCAAAAAAAATCCTGAATTTATATGTGGTGAACAAATTCCCTGCAACTGAAAAAAAAATGTGTGAAAATGTATTAGAGCACATCAATAAAGTTTAACTTTTATCAGAAAAGTTAGATATTTGATTCAGCCAGAAATCTTCCTATGTTCAAAATTTCTTTTTGAATTGAATTGAATTTGAGTTTATTCAACTTAAAAAAAGAGAAATAAACAGATAAAACGAGACGAACCCTAAAAGAGTTCAACTCGAGTAAAAATTAATTAAAAAAGAAAAAAAAAGATAATACAAAACCGGTGAAAGGTAGAGAAAGAAAAAGTGAAAGTAGATGTGTAATTAGCACCGGGGAATGTTGAGATCAATATAATCAGAGAACTGGTGAGGGGACAAGAAAACCGTAACATTATTGAATAAGTTGTTCCAAATGGGGATAATACGAGCAAAGAAATGGGTGGAGCATTTGTCCTTCCTAACTAGAATCATTGGATGTCTATTTGAACTAGAAAAAGTGACAAATTGATTGAGGTTAGAAAAATGAGAAGTACCTGTTAAAAGTCTATAGAGTAATTTCAATTGAGCTTTAATTCTATCGTGTCTGGTGGAGTGGAGATCCATAATACTTAGTCGGTTTTCATAACAGGAGAATTTGGTATTGCATCTTTGCAGAACGCGCTTGGTAAAGTGTCTTAGAGGTTGTTCAAGTTTAGCTGAGAGCTAAGATTTAGGTGGAGGGGAATAGATTTCGGAGCAGTAATTGAGAATAGGGGCCACGTAAGTCTTAAAGAGATGGGCATAAAACTTAGGTTTATTGGAGGAGAATGCCTTGAGAATTTGTTTTGCTCTGAGCAAGGCTAGGCAGCTAACTTTAGCAACGTGGGGATCAAACTTAAGTTTGCAATCAGTAATGAGACCTAAGTCACGAACAGTGGATGAAGGGGGAATGGGGACACCGTCCACAAAATAAGAATGATTTTTGTTCCGAGTGCCAAGTGCTAGTAAAGCCGATTTAGTTGGTGCAAGCGGAAGTTTATTTTTCTTGGACCACATAACTATGAAATCTATGGAATTTTGGATAGTAATAGGGTCAGTGTGATAGATCTTTACGTCATCAGCAAAACAAGAAATATTTATGGAGGGAGCTAGGTCGATTAATAGATCGTTGATAAACAGAATGAAAAGAAGAGGACCTGAAACAGAACCCTGTGGGACTCCTGAAGAGATGGGATAGGAGTTTTTCGAAACAAAATTGTTGATTTTGACGGAGAATGTTCTGTTTTCAAGGAATTCCTTGAACCATGAACAAGTAATGGAGTCAAGACCAAATTTAGCAAGTTTTCCTAAGAGAATGCTATGTGAAACTTTATCAAATGCCTTAGCAAAGTCGAAAAAGATGATATCGAGAGATTTTTCCTTCTTTAGAAGAGAATGGTAGAGGGAGACAGAGCGTGCTAGTGAAGAAGGACAACTTCTATAGTGGAGGAACCCATGTTGATGGGGGGACAGAAGATGGCCAAAATCAGCGCGAATTCGAGAGCATATAATCCGCTCCATAACACGAACAAAGGGGTCAGTGAGGCTTATCGGGCGGTAGTTGCTAGGGGAAGAAGGATTACCCTTTTTGTGTATTGGTATGATTATTGCCTTTTTCCAGCAGTCAGGGATTTTAGAATCGGCAAATGATTGTTTGTAAATAATGGATAGAGGCAAAGCAAGAGGAGTTGCACATTTCTTGAGCACTAGATAATTGGCGCAATGTGGGGAAAAACCACATTTAGGGGGAAGCTTCGACAATACGCTTTCAATCATATAAGGCTGAAATGAGTCTACATGAAGAGAGGTGGATGTTTGATTCTGAAGAGAGGAATGGGATGTGGGTGAAGGACTATGTAGAGAATTTGGAGACTGGCTGGAATCGTCAGAGTAGTGAGAGGCGAAGATTTTAGCAAAAATTTCGCCTATCTCTGAATCATTGACAATGGAATTATTGTCAAGGACGATGGCTGGAACGCGATTTTGAGATTTGAGGCGACTATTAATAAGACGCCTTATTTTGGTAAAATTAGAGTTGGCAATTATATCGTTTTCAAAACGGCGCACGTATTTTCTATAGTTCAGATAAAGTTTTCGGTATTTAGATTGCACGGTTTTAATAATTTCAAATGTACATTTACGAGAAAGAATAAGCTTGCTGATTCTATTCCTTAGGCGCTTCAGTTTTCGATGAATGTTGTGATAAGGTGAAGGAGACTTAGAGACACTAATTGACTTAGTGGGACAGTGTTGAGTAAGGAGGTTGTTAAGAATCGAAAGTAGGCGATCAAATTTATCCGAAACAGATTTTTGAGAGCAGAATTCGAAGTCCCAGTTAACACGCGCAAGATCTCTGTTGAGGAGGGGGAAGTTGCATTTTTTATAGTCAAACAAGGGAGAACTATTGGAGTCTTGGGAAGTAAGACAAGGAGAGTCTATAGGGGAGAGGATAGGAATCTTGAATTCCACTGAAAGGTGATCGGAATTAAGAAGAGCTGGCTGGGGGGAGAGATTGAGGATAGATATATCAGCTGAGCAGGCCACTAAGTCAAGAATGTTGCTGGAGGAGGCAGATATTCTGGTAGGAAAGTGAACTTTTTGGGAAAGGTTGCTGGAGCTGAGAAATGAAGCAAATGGATGTAAGGATGAATTGGCGGAGGACCAATTAATTTGTGGGAAATTGAGATCCCCAGCAAGTATCGTGCGACTAAGAGGAATATAACTCTCAAGATGAGCTATAAGAGCTGCGTTTTCAGAGACAGAGCAGCAGGGAGGTCGGTATATCAGAAATATAGATAAAGGGGAAGATGCTGCAGATGCTGGTTCAGCGTTGTGTATATCGAAAGCTAGAATTTCACAGCGATGTTTGGGGTAATGGGTTTCAAAATTAATATCGCGGAGTGTTATGTTTAAAGAAGAATTCTTTGAAGTTTGATCACACGTTGAAAATCATCAACAACTTTATCCTTTAACGACATTTACTCATTTTTAAAAAGTTCAACAATCAAACTCATTTACGTGAATTTAAAGTGCTGAAAATTTTTGACTTTTTTTGACTGATCATCTATAGAAGCTTACTGACTCCATGAGTTCGTTTAAAAATATTGATTGCATAAAATTGCATCAGATTAATGATTAAAAAAAACAATAAAAATTAAATCAAAACGTGAAACTGCAATTTATTGTAAGAATTTAAATAGGTTTTCGTTTTTTTAAAAATAAATTCCAATAAAAATGTACTGCCAACTTTTTCTGATGAAGAAACCAATTTGTATTCACTGAAAACCCCGAATTTTAGTGTTATTGGATTGGAAATCCAATAAATTTCACAGGCTTTTTCTTCCTAAAATTTCCTAAATTCACAAAATCTACTGTTTCAAAGTATTGTTAAATTTGATCCAAATAATCCCATTTTCAATTTTCATCTTTTTCCTTACTTTCGAAACAAACTCCTTTTACCAGTCACATTTTCTGGAAACATGTATTTCCATTTACATAATAATAAGCGTATATATCACAATGTAATCAGGACGTCTATTGTCGTATAACACGTACCTATAAGTCTTCGGGGAATTACAAATGAGGTTAGTCTGACACCTCCGCATGCTTCGTACGTTTTCATAAATACATTTTATTTTGGCGGTGGTTGTTATAGTTTTTTATGTGAGAAAATAGAAGATGTCTCAGAACGTTTTATTATATCAACCAGTTCATCATGTTTTGACATTGAAACAGTAATTTAATTAATATTATACATTAAAACAAAAGTTGATTTTTCGAAAAAAAAACTATTTTTTTACTTTTTTTAAATTACAATTTTCACCTTATATTCCATTCAGAATGGTCATCAACCAACAAACCTGTGATCTCATGAAAGATATTGCCACGTTTCCACCGTTATCAGCACTGTTATTATCATTCCTCATCTTATCAATACTAATTCTCCCATTAATGGGATGGCTCATCACTCGAATTGCTAAAAATCAGCTTTATCACCTCAACACCAGGATTTTACTGATAATTCATTGTTCTGGAATATTTATTCACTGCGCTGACAGGTAAAGACAATTGTTTTTCAGCAATTATTTAAAAAATATAAAATGTCTGTGAAACGGCATAAAATTGAACTTTGCCAAAAAATATTTCATTTCACAATGGAGTAGTCTGAACTGGGATTTAGCTTGAAATTTCTTCAAATTTTTCAAAATAAATTGAGATTTAGAACTAAACCTAAAATTTTCCGAAAAATAGTCAAACTAAAAGATTGAGTTTTTGCTAATTTTCTGAACAATTTTTTGATTTTTTGATTCTGAAGTTGAGTTTTTTAGTGAAGTCTGGCTACTCTAGTTGTGCGGGTTCGCTCCAAATTAAAAACTGCAAGACCAATCAGCGATTTGCTCCGCCCATTTTCCACCAATCGGATGGAGTGGGCGGGGTTTGAAGACGCAGATTGGTTAGATAGTGGGCGTGGCTTCTCATTTTGTAGGAAATTTGAACAAGCATCATCTAAAATTTAAAAAAAAATCGCGTTTTTTTATTCAATAAACTTAAAGCGTCTCATTAGGGAAGCGCGTAACTCTTAAAATCAGAAAAAAAAGTATACAAATATTATACGAAAAATAATAGCTTTCTAATATTTTCACAAAATTAAAGGTATTTTGAAACATTTTTTTTTTAATTAAAAAAAAATTTCTGCGGTTTCAAGATGTTAATTTGAAGGCAGAAGTTTATTATCAAAGCTATTGTAATCATGTTCCAATTCAGACTTTTTCTCCACACATCTGACCTTTATAACTGGCATGTGGCAATGTATGAGACTTCCTCCTGTGACATTATTTCCACTAGCGAACGGTTTGGCTATTTTCTTGAAAAAAGTAACTCTTTAAATTTTTCCGAGTTTTGCAGATGTTTTGGGCTTCGACTTTTTCTAAACATTGGCCTATTCATTGCAATTTACACAATGCCAACTTTAGTCCTGGAAAGATACTTGGCACTGCGCCAAGTTGCCACGTATCAGAAGAATCGAACCGCCTGGACTTGGCTTGTGATGTTTCAGGTTTGTGGACAAGACATTGTAAACAATGAAGCTAAGGTTTAGATGGAATGTTTCAGTATTTTGTCTGAAACAGTGTTAAATTTATTTTTCGATTTCGAAATTTTGGGAAACCCTAAAAAATACTATACTTTTTCATGATGTGATTAAGGCCTTTGAAATTGTTTATTTCTCTAATCTGACAGCCGTTCTAATGAAACAAGCAAACAAAAAGTTCAACCTTTAATAATATAATTTTGAATTGTCAGTTATGCCTGTCCACCTGGTTCCTGGGATTAATCTACTCGCAGACCACGTTCGGAGGAACAACTGTTTATTGTATTGCAGCAAGGGAAGGTATGTATTTCGTTAGAGAGTTGTCTGCCTCTTCCTATATTAAATCCTGAAATTGCATTCTTGACAGAAATAAAAAATAAGGGCACGTTGTCGTGCATGGGGTGTCCGATTAAAATGTACAAACTTTGAGCTTTAATAACTTGGCTCATAGCTGGCGCTTTTGCGTTCAATAAGTGCGAATGACTCAAAAATAGTTGCCCCACCATGGTCATTATTGAGGGGATTGGTTTTGGGAAGGGTAGAACACTGATTTGCGCGGGTTTCTGGAGACCGCGAAAATTGAATATCTTCTTTGTACTGAAGAGTTTTATGTTTTTCAATCCCATACGAGCAGTTTTTCTGACATTTGGTTCCAATTTGAGCACAAGAGAGAACTTCGAATTACCAATTTTTTGAAACTATTTGGAAAAAAATTGACCAACTTTCCAAAATGTAGGCCATCATTCAAATTTTGCAAAATTAAAAGGATGGATTAAACGTGAAAAACTTTTCTACCACTCTCTCTCTCTCTCTATTTATGAGAGGAAAATGATCAATTTCATTTCTTATTTTTATAACGTGAGGAGAATTTAATTTTTAAGATATTTCGAGATTTAAACTTTTTCCCTAATCCTATTGAAAATCGCACCAGGGGTGTGCGGCGAATTTGCCAAAATTGCCGAGCTCGGCAAATTTTGAACTTTGCCGCACACAATTTGGCAGTGCAATTTTGACAAAAACTATTGGTCTACACAATTTTTGTAAAATGGCACAAAATTGAGTTATAGTGATGGTTAATCAAAATTTTGAGATTTGCCGCACACCCCTGGACCGCACTATTCGAAAATTTTAACCTCACTTCCAGCTGGGCAGGCCGGAGGCCTGCGATGCTATTGTATTTCACTCAAACCCAAAAATCAGGGATTAGGGCCGCCTTCTTACTCTTAGAAACTTTAAGTCATTTCTATCCCTACTCCCAGCAGATCAGGGCGGAGGCCTCCTATGAGACTACGTCTGTTTTTGGAAAGGCCAGTTAATCCGGATTGAGGGCCGCAGGCCCGAATACACATAGAAGTGTTGGACAATCGTTAAACCTACTCTAAGCCCAATAAATCAGGATGAGTGCCGCAGGCCCGAATACACTTAAAAAAGACCCAGAAAAAATATTATCTTCAAATGGCCATGGCTCAGTCAATTTTGGTTTAAAAAGATCCAAATTTTCCCCAGTTTACCAACTTAATCTACTGCGAAGCCTAGCGCGCTTGACGCGCTAGTCGAAAAGTAGATTCATAAAATGGAAGAAGACCAAACATTCATTAATTTGAAACAGGAAAATAAATATTGTGAAACAGTAATTTTTTTCATTATTTCAGCGATTCCATTCAACATGTTATTGGCTTTTTCAATGTCTATTGTGGTTCAAACTGTGTCATATATTGGGTTTAGATATTTGGTTCACAAAAATAAAGTGAGTTTTATGGTAACTTTTTTTTGTTGAAATTAAGTTTCATGTTTCTAACTGCGCATAAATAAGTCGAAGCAGGAATACAAAAACAATGTATCGTCGAATGCTCCATCATCAGTAAAATACAAATCTTCACACTCTCGAAGCATTTAGTAATAAAGCAGATCTTACAATTTTCTAGTTAAAGTGTGCTGAAATACTTTTTTTGTTAATTTAAAAATCTTATATATCCTTTGAAACCTCTAAAGAATTAGGAAGAAAGTTAATTTTTTTACCGTTTCTGACAGGACATAACTAGAAAACACAAAAACACATACCTTGTTAGCACATCCTTTTGTGTAGCGTTTAAATATTTTAATTTCCAGAATCTAAAAGTGTCACTTCAAAATCGTGGCTCAGCACTAACAAAGCGTTATCAAGTAGAAGAATCACTCCGATCTCTTGAAACAATTGCATTTCCTATCCAAATGATGTACTTTTTTGAAGTTTTCCATTCACTGTCCTCATTTTTATTTCTCAATTTTAATGCCCATTTATCGAAGCCTTGGTATTATTTTTGGATGGAAATTTCTGCATGCTTGCCGGAATACGCTATTGCATTTCTCATTGCATTCGTGTTACAGGAGAAGAGATTGGAGAGAAAGGTTAGTTTAGATAGAAATTGAGCAGCCGACAGTAAACGAGGTTGTTGTTGTTGTGCAAATTCAAAAATCCGTCCATGTTTTATGGAGGGGTGGTTCCGTTTCCTCCGGGGTCGAAGGGGGTCGTGGAGGCCTCGGCCACTTCCATCGGCTTCTCCCACAGGTCCTTCGGGAGTAGGGGGACCGAGGAGATGCAGGTCAAAAGGTGATTCACGTCACCCTCCACACTTCCATATTTCCTGCAAGGGGAAATGCTTCTATTTTCAATTTTGGCAACGTAAGCACCACATAATCTTGAGTGGCCACAACGCAGTCTGGCGAGCTCAGTCCGGGTTTCACGAGGGAGCTCTTCCTCTGATTTGCAGACTTTTGATGCAGCAATTCCTAGTATTTTGTTCGACGGTCGGTTCGCCAGGAAGTGAGCAACGAATTTTGTGTGGTTTAGTTTCTGCAGGCTTTTTGTGGAGCCTGGGTGGTTCTTCCAGTCGTCTAGTGTCTTGGCGGGGAAGTCCAGCGGGGGTTCCCTGGGCGGCTTGCTACTTCTTGTCGTGTTACGTGCCATCTTTCTACGGCCTGTTAGACCGTTTGACGGATGACCCGCAGATTTCATCATGGATATTGCATATTGCTGGTTCATGAGCTTAATTTCGTGGGATAAGGGAAGGATACCAGCCTCGTCGTGGATGTGGTATCCAGGGGTGTTTTTTGTGAGGCCGCAGCAGACGCGTAGGATTGCCTTGTACGATGAGTCAAGGCTGTATATCCTCGTGGGCTTCACGAGTTGAGACCAACTTTGGCAGGCGTAGGTGGCGCCCGGTTTGGTGATGGCTTTGAACGTGGTAAGCATGAGTTCCTTGTTGCTGCCCCAGGTGGTCCCACCAAGCCCAAATCAAGAAGAGACTCCAGAGCCAGCTGAATCAGATGAAAGGACAGTAAACGAGGTCACTCACAGCCTCGCCGTGTAAATCTATTTTTGTGATGAGCGGCGTGATCGGAAGGTGTCGGGCGCTGCAAAAAACATTTCATAAGATATAAATCTAGTTTTCAGGGAATAACTTCATTAAGAAAAGAAATGCAAGTGAATCCGGAAAATTATTTCGATCAATATAGAAAATCATGGACAACTGGACAACATTCATAATTTTTCATTGGTTTTTGATAAATATACACTCAAAATAATAAATCTGCAATGAATTGTTTAAATGACGCTACATTTATTCGCATCCTACTTCAAGTAGAAACATGAAAGTTAATTTCAATATTTATCAACTGGATGCCCTAAAAATGTTTTAAAATAAATTTTCTGAAGTCAATATAGTACATACGATTTGATTTACGATAAATATTTAGAAATTACCAATAGAATGGAAATGCTGAAAAAAATATTTAAAAACAATTTTTTATTGTTTCACGTTTTCTGTTCCAAAATGTTTCTTCCATATTTTTAAGAGGTCAAAAGAATTAATAATTCATTTTTAAGGTTTTAAAACGGTATTGAATTTTATGCTGCTTCACATTAAAAAACACTTGCTCTCAAGTTAATGATAATTTTTTGAGGATATATTCATTTTTTTAATCAAAAATTCCAACCAAATTGTCGTGTTATTTGTATCCACAAACCTTATATTTTTTCAAAATGTTCCCATAAAGTCTCACAGGCACTGCTTGAAATTAGTAATCATATTGTATAACAAAATGACTGACCAAAAAATCATAACATTTGATAAATTGAAATCTATCTAAAAAAAATAGTTTGCACTGTTTCTCAGTTTTTACTTATTTTTTTGTTATTGCTAAAAGTTTAATGCTTGTCATCATTACAGTGACGAATTTTGTCCACTTGTAACTCAGCTTCTAATAGCTGAGTTTTAAAACTGTGGGATTTTTGCAAAATAAATAATTTTTTCTGTTTCACAATGTTTTCATACGGTTTGCTTGGCTACTAACTCTGTTTAAAAGAAACTCAAACAGCGAAAAATATTTTTTCCGAAATTTTGTTTCAACTTTTGCCCAAGAGACTACACGAAAATCATAATTTGCCGTCATTTTTCACCAGATTTGCATTTGAAAACCTGTGAAGAAAAAGCTTTTGTTGTCAACTGATACAGTATTCCAGTTTTGGAAAAAGGAAATCTCGGAAATCTAGTTTTTTAACATTGCAAAATGAAATTCTGTGATTTCATATTTTTAATTCTGATATGTGCTGTATTTCCTGATGCTTCTGGACAGTCTTCTCTGGTAAGCTTGTGAAAAAAAATCTGAAATTTTACTGAAATTTTATTGCTGTTTCATTAGTTATACAAAGATGGTACAAGATCATAAATAATTAGTGAACCTCTAAATTCAGTACCGTTCAGGAAATCTCAACAACAACAGTTGATCCAAATTGTCTTTCCAACACGGTTGACAAAAATCTCTTCGATAATCCAGATATTGGAATTGGTGGAAAAGTTTTAGAAGACGGAAGTGGAGGCACTGAGGCGCCTGGGCAAGGTTTGTTATTTTTGTGCATGTTATGTGGGATTTACATAGGACTAGAGATATGTGATGTTGATTACAAAATATTAACAATTTGAAACAGAGTTTTTAATTTTCACAATATATACATTTTTTCGAAATAAAATCAGTTTCAACTAGTTTATAACATTTTCAAAAGTTGTTTTCTTGATTTCTCAAAATGTTTTATAACATTTAACATTCAAAAAATAGTTTCTTTCCTAAACAATAATGTTTCACTATGTTGTTTTAAATGTAAAGTTTTACTGCTACTATTCCGTGACCAACTTCCACTGTCAGCACAGATCTATCAACAAACGGCAACGGTAACTCAGAGCAATCCAGTACAACTGGCTCCAAAACAGGAAACCCTTCTGATAGTACATCGCCAAATGTGCCAGAAGCTACAAATCCTTCTGGTAAATAATCGGTTAGAATTGTCGCAAAATTGTAAACAAAGTGTGTTTTTAAAAAAAAACTGTTTCACTATGTTTTCATAACCTTTTCAATGTTTTGTAAAAATAATTTAGTCACATTCTTTTGTTTTCAGATACTTCCCCGTCAGAATCCACAAATGGTAATTCTGAACAATCTAGCACAGTTGGTTCTGGCTCCTCCGATTCGTCACCAATTGTGCCAGAAACTACAAATGATCCTGTAGAAGGTAAATATTTTAATTTGCGGTTTAAATTCAGAACAAATGCTTTTAAAATTAGATTGTATCGAAAAATGTTTCACTTCCATTTAACTATAAGAACTGTTTTTGCGAAACTGAATTTTTAACTTTAATTTTTTGTGTTTACTAAGACTTTTTGAAAAATTTTAAATCTCTTGCGATTCTTGGAATATTTTTTTAATCTACAAAAAATAAGTTTGAATTAGTTTCGGAAACTTTAGAGAATATTTCCACTATTTTTTAATTTTCACTGTTTCTCAAATCTGTTAAAATCGTTAAGGATTATCACAAAAATAATCACAATTCAACATTTTGTTTTCAGCATCATCTCCATCTACAAACACTGTGAGCACAATTTTAAGCGAAATTTTGAGCTCTTCCTATCCTTCGGAGTTTTCCTCTACTGTTACTTCCATGCTCACAACTACTCCAAGCTCATGCTCGGGAACGTTGCGCTCCGCTCAACTGGCTTTTCAGCAATTTTTCGAACAAATCACTGCATTGTTTCAACAAATCCTTGAAAGCTTCTTTTCTGCTCTTGGAATTAATAACTTTGGGTGAAAATCAATGCTCTTGAGTTTTTGTTTGGGGTAATGAATAATTGGTTCACATTTATTTTAAAATTAAATTATGTATAACATGTCTAAAACAAAATTCAACACATACTTTATGACGTGTTGGAATTGTATACTATTGTGTTTTTGAATTCTGAAAAACTATAACTGGAAATTTTATTCCTATACAACGTCGTTAATAAAAATGGTTTTTTTGCACTCTACTTATCCGCAAGTTGAAACATGAAAGTTAATTTTACCATGCGACACGTTTAAATTCTGAACCAAATTTTTAAACTCACTAGTCAATATATGACAAAATTTGAACCATAATAAAAATCCAATAAAATGTTACATGGTATGTTTTGCCAAAAAATTTAAATTAAAAATAAAGTATTTTACTGTTTCACAGTTTTCACTTTCTCTCTCTCAAAATGAGCGAAAGTTCATTAGACACTTTTCTTCTTTCTTTAGCACTAGATTTATTTTAAATCAGCAGCTTTTAATACAGTTCTACTGAATGAGTGATGTTTCTGTATTTTTTTCACTGTTAGGATACAAACTCAACGCCTTCAAGAAACTGTGATAAAACATTATGTGTTTTTAGGAGTTTTAAACGGTATTAAAACATTTTTTAAATGTCAGAGACAGATTTTTTGAACAGATATTTGGAAATTAGTATGCAAGTTTGTGTTTATGACTTCGTAATAATTTCTAAAAAAAAACTGCTCCTTTATATTTAGAGATACAATATTTTTGTGAACGTTCTTCTGTTTTACATCATTTTTAAAAAGTTTTACCAACAGCTTTAATTGCGGCAGAGCAATCAAATGTTTGATGGAACCCGTGAAGTTATGAAAAAATTGTGAAACAGCAAAACATTTTTTGCGCTTATGACAAAAGTTTGTTAAAAAGTTGCAATCATAGAGTCCGCAGATAATTCATGTTTCAATTAAATTGTTGAATGAAAACACCACTAAAAATTAGTTTTTCGGTGAGCTTATATGAACAACGCGAAACAGTCAAAAATTGATAGAAATCGAATTTTCAAAATATCTATTAAAAATTGGGTAGTTTTTAAGAGCTCACATTATTGAGAAAATGTAATATTTTAATTTTTAATTTTCTTTGCGAAATACAATTTTGAACACCGGAAACTTATACTGGAATAAATTTAAAAATAAACTAAAACATCAGAATTTTTTGTTTGTCCTAGGTTCTTTACATTTTTTTCGAACTTTCTTTAACTTTTGCCCAAAATATTAAAAATCATGATTTTCATGATTTGTCGTTTTTTAAACATGATTTGCATCTAAAAAACTTCAGGGAATAATAGAACATTTGTTGTCAATAAAAACTGGTACAGTATCTGTTATAAAAAAAAGAAAAGTCGAATCAAACTAACAAAGCTAGTTTCTTTCTCAACAATTCGAAATGAAAACCTGTAAATTCATATTTTTAATTCTAATATGTGCTGTATTTCGAGGAACAACGGGAACCTCTTCTCCTGTAAGCTTTGTAAATTAAAAAAAAATCCTGAAAATCTTTTGCTGTTTCACAAGTTTTACAAAGATATTACTAGAATATAGGTAATCAGTTTTATTGTGATGAATGCATTCGTTCAGGAAATCTCATCAAAAACAACAGATCCAAATTGTTTCCCCAACTCGATTGATAAAAGTCTCTGCGATAATTCAGATCTAGGAATTGGTGGGAAAGCTGTAGAGAACAGCGATGGAGTCACTGAGCAGCCAGAACAAAGTTGGTTCAGAAAACGTGCAAATATACATATTTTGAAAAAATTTGTAGCCATTAACAAATTGAAACCACTCATCTAACTTTTTTAGAAGTTTTTTTTCCCTAATTATGCAAAAAACCTGTGGAAATTTGTTTTAAAATTTAATAAGTTTAAAAATTACAATAAATACAAGGATCATTCTAAAATGTGCCTAGACATATCTTTTTTCAGTATTTAAATTCATCTTTTTATGACTACTCATAGTCAGTAATACCGCATCCTCTTAGCCTAATCTTGTACAGAACACATGAAAAAAATTGTTTTACAAAACGAATAAAATGAATGATTTCACAATGTTTTCTGAACACGGTGATACATTAGGAATAGTTCGCAAAAATCAATTTCCAAGTATTCTGAAAATAAAAAAAATATGTTTCTGTTTCTAAAACTTTTTAAAGTAAAACATTCGAAAAACCAAACATTGAGTGACAACTTTCCCGATTACCGTGGTTTAAAATCTCAAAACGTTTTGAAAGTTTAATTTTTTTCAGAATTTTCTATTTTAAAATATTTCGTTTTTACTGCAATAAGATTTTGTGATTTTACACTCAAAATAAGAAAACTGCGTGGCGTGTATTGCAGAAAACCTCATAATTAGGCCCCGCCTTTTTCTCGTCCACTCACGGAGAAAAGGCAAAAATTTGGGGACCAACCAATATCAGGCCGCCGACATCCTACGGGTTCCGCGCACCGCTATGTTTAACTCGCAGCGGGCGGAGACAGCTCGCCACACCCACAGCGAGTTAAACATAGCGGCGCGCGGAACCCGTAGGATGTCGGCGGCCTGAGATTGGTTGGTCCCCAAATTTTTGCCTTTTCTCCGTGAGTGGACGAGAAAAAGGCGGGGCCTAATTATGAGGTTTTCTGTAGTACACACCACGCAGTTTTCTTATTTTGAGTGTAGTATAATTCCTAATACTCTTTAAAAAAAAACAAGTAAAAAAACTTTCACTGTTTCTCAAGTATTTTTAATATTTGTTTAAAACCCCATGCTCAATATGTGTTTTCCACATCACCTAAATTATGCCGCACATTTTCAGCATCATCTCTGCCTACCAACACTGTGAGCTCAATTTTAAGCGAAATTTTGAGCTCTTCCTACGATTCGAATGTTTTCTCCACAATTTCTGCTACTGTTGCTTCTATCCTTGCAACTGCTCCTAGTTCATGCTCAGGAAATTGGTATTCTGTTGAGCTGTCCGTTGAGCAAATCGTTCAACAATTAGCTGCAATGTTTCAAAAACTCTTTGAAACTTTTTTCTCTGCACTCGGAATTATTAACGATGAATAAAACTTGTATTTTTGAAATTATTTTGGGTAATGAAGATATTGTTATAGTATTCAGTCACTTTATACAATATGAAGCCATTTCGATTTACTTTTCCGGCCAGAAAAAAAAAGAAAAGAGAGAGATGAGATCAACGAATCGACAAAAAAAAACCGGTCCTTGTATGAGTTTGTTAAAACAGCTAAAAGTTTTGATTACTCAATAGAAAGAATTAATAATAAGGTTTTGAAAAATTATTGAAAATTCCTGATTTCTTTACTGTTTCCTGGTGTCTACATAATTTACCAACTTCACCAGTGAAACGTTCATGAGACGCTAAAAACATGGTCTATCAAATTATTGAAAGGCAAGCTTTCCCAATTACCTATAATTACTGAAGAAATGATAACAGAAATGACACATATTCTTTTTGAACAGAAATTAATTGATTTTCTTAACAATGCACCAATGAATACTGTTTATTTCCAAACTAAAAATAATATGAGCATGATGAAACATTACATTTTTTCAAACTTTTGAACTGAACATAAAGTTGCCGCCCAATATTTCAATATTTATCTTCTCAACCCCATTCTTGTTCTTTTTATCGTTTTTAAACTTTTGAAGTAATCGACATAAATACCCGGAAATCTCTATTAAATGTCTAGCTTTTTCCTGAGAATCAGAACACAACAACTTTGGCAATTCCAAAATGCTGAAACAGCTTTTACTTTTCGTGTTTCTGTTGCAAATCTCAAATGCAGCAGATTGTCCAATATGTCCAACAGGAGGAATATGGTCAGAATGGACATCAACTGGAGTGTGTGCAACTACTTGTGGAGCTTGTTCCAACTTGAATTATACTAGAACTTGTCTGTCTGATGGATTGAAGAATTGTGCTTGCGTGTAAGTTTAAAAGATTATGTGACTGAAATTGAAATACAATTTTAAAAAAAAAATTTCATTTTTGAAAAAAAAACCCGTTTCAAGGTTTTTTGAAGTTTTAACATTCTGAGATAAGTATAATAACGATTTAAGATGTTTCAGCAAAGTTTAATATACAGCAAGAGTTTTAGCTTAATTTGATGCATTGTTTTCAATTAGGGCTGGCATATTTCGCGCCCGGTCGTCCGGTTTTTGGCACTTTTGATTTTTAGAATTTTGAAAATTTTTTTGTTCCAATTTGACTTATACTAGAACATGCTTGTCGGATGGATTGAAGAATTGTGCTTGCGTGTAAGTCAACGTTAGGAGGCAAGCCGACATTTTTCAGGTCCAATAAATTGATTTTTTGAACTGTAGTTTGTATAATTTCCACAAATGCAGTTCAAAATATTTGTTTTCTTAAAATAAACTATTCAATTTGATATTAAACAACTCCAAACAGAGAAAACTCCAAACACTATTATTTAGAAAAGTTTATTTTATATACTATCTTATTGAAACATATCAATGTTTTTTCTTCTCTTAAATAACAAAGTTATGAAAGTTTCAAAAGATTGCTCCAATTGGATCATACGGTCCACACAATTGTAGAAATTACATAAAATTCGAAATTTCTGAAACTCTTCAAACTCAAATATTCTCAATTCTCAAATGTTTTTAATAAACCAACTTTTCAAGATTTTATCAAAGCCGTGTTTAGTTTCAAATATGTGCTCTGTTTCAATTAAGTTTCAAAATCACTAGATGTTCTTTATCCAATTATTCTTCTTCATGTAATTCGGGGGATGTAATAACAGTGTCCATTTTAAGTTTGAGTTTGTAAATTATTTTTATTCAAACATACTTAAAAATTTTTATTTTTTGCAAATATACTAACCTCATTTTTCAGAGGTGAACCCACTACAACTATGCTTTGTAATACCATAGCCTGCAATTATCCCAGAGGATCTGAAGCTCCTTGTTGTAATGGTTCTCCAGTTGAAATTAATAACTTTTTCCATTGCACCAATGCCACAAAAAGTGCACCAGCAAAACGGTGCTGTCCGACTGGCGGAGTTTGGACGGAGTGGAGCAGCTGGGGAAAGAGTAGGGATAAAATTGAAGTAGGTTTCAGTATAGAATTGAATTTGTCAACTTTTGCATACAAAACTTTTAGAAGACATTTAAAACATATTTCGTTAAAAAACTTCAGCATTAATATTTTAAAAATGAAACTCGCTATATTGTGAACTTGAAACAGTAAGAAGTTAAATTCAAGTAACAAATTTTTGCAGTGGAACCGAACCAGAAAATGCCTTTCCGGAGGATATAACTGTGCATGTGTTGGAGAAAGTGAGCAAACCAAGTTTGGCAAGTGATTTTGAACTGCTTTTTGTAGTGGATTTGTAAAAATCTTGTTTCACAAAAAACTTGAACAGGCATGTTTCACTTACATTTCAAATAATTGACATTATTTTCAGCAAGTGTTGTGTTGCGTTTTGAATCATGAAAAATCTAATGGTTTCTATAGAAATTAACCGTAGAAAAATTAATTTTTGAATTCAACAATTCTATTATTTCCTTATTCAGAGTGTCCATGTACTCCAATGACAGCATTCCCCACCGGCAATACAGCATGTTCAGGATTGACTAAAAAAGTTCCGTATACAATCCAAAAACCATTTATGGAGCCCACAACCTGCACGACAAGATTCTCAATGGAAAATTCAAACTTCCGCCAATCGTTCTATTACAAAAATGACAAGTTGGGCCGAGAAGTGACTACTGGTGGATGGTTGGATAAGGATGGAAATTGTCAGATTGCAGAGTTTCCAACAGGATCACAAGATACAAATGGAGCATTTTATCGATTGGGATTCCATTGTAATTTGACATCTGGAGCATGGTACAATAGTTGGGCAAATACTGAAATACTACCTTGTGTTAATACTACTTTTGCTTGAATACTACTATTGCTAGAATACTACCTTTGCTAGAATACTACCAAATTGCTAGAATACTACTATTGCTAGAATACTGCAATTGCTAAAATACTACTTTTGTTGCTTAAATACTACCTTTTCAGAAAATTTTTTAATTTTATTCATTTTTTCATTGGAATTCTTATTAAGTACTATTTCTGGTCAGATATTTTGAATAAGAAATAATTCACACAGCATTTTGTATTGTGTTAAGCACTAAAAGTGGCTTGATCGGTTTTATTTTGGGATCAAATTCGAGAGTATTCATTTGTAGTGAAATTGATTTAAATTAAGCTGTGGACCGTTCTCAAAAAGTAACTCCGCTTTTAGTTGTTAGCTATTTGTGATTGAAATGGTTGTAAAACAACAATAAACTAATTGCAGAATTCAAATATTTCTTCCCAGAGTGAGGTTGTAAACACCCACACTTGTTCATAGTTTTACGACTACATATCGTCTCCTTTTTGTTTTGATGACACACAGTTATGGCTAACTGATTCAAACATATAGCTACTAAAGTATTTCACTTTCAAACACTATATCTACAAGCAAAAATATTTTTTCTTATCAATATCAGCCATATTGGACACCTTAAAAACATATCCCATCTTCAAACTCTCACGATGGCTTAAGAAAAACTTTTTTTTTGAATTTTTCAAGTTTTTTTTAAAGTTTAGGTATTAATTTGCTCTGATGTATCAAGACATTAAACAACTATTTGATATTTTCATACATTCTTGTTGTCGCATGTTGATGATGCTCAATCTCAAAAAAGGCTAGGAAAAGTTATTTTTAAATTTGAACGGCGCTCATTTAAGAAACTTAAAAAGTAGAAGAAATAAAACATTACAAAATTAATAAACATGTTTAAAGCTACATACATTTCTTCAGTTAACCATTTTCCTGTATCTCTTTCGGTTGCTGAGTTACGTTGTGTTTATGCACTCAGGCACTGTTAAAATTTCACATCATGCTATTACACATTCTGGCCTGTAATTCAAAGTTCAGTTGTCTAATCAAAAAACAGTCAACTGACAAAACATCTGGTTTTTAATTTTGAACATTTTTCTAATGTGAGTAATGCAAAATTGTGTATTCTTACATAATTATGTATGCTCAATTACACAAGATGAGTTTGCGAAAAAATGGTGAGCATAATTTTAAAGAAACAATTAAAAACTTATATGAAAATAATTTTATTTCTTAATCAATTAAAACTTCTCTCTACGTATCCGCATTGTGTATCCGTGAAGAAACCTGAAAGAGTAAAATTTTACAATTTATGTTGTTTTTGTCTCAAATTGAACATAAGTCTGCAAGAATACACCATTTGACATTATTCGCAGTAAACCAAATGTGCCAAATAGTGCGACAAATGTTTTGTCAGTTGACAGCATTTTTATTAGACAACTGAAATTTGAGCTACAGGCTAGAGTTTGGAATAGTATGAAATGAAATTTTAACAGCGTCTGAGTATATAAACACAACGTAGCTCAGAAACCAGAAGAGATACAGGAAAATGGTTAACACCAGAAATGTAGCTCGTAGTGTGTTTATCAGTATTGCAATATTTAATTTTTTCTAACTTTTAAGTTTCTTGAGTAAACACCGTTCAAAGTTGAAAATAACTTTTCTAATTGTAAGTTTTTTTTGGGATTATGAACAGAGCGCCATCAATAGGCGACAAACCAGATTGTATGAAAAAATCAAATAGCTGTTTAATATCTTGATAAATCAGAGCAAATTAATACCTAAACTTAAAAAAAAACTTGAAAAATTCAAAAAAAAAAGTTTTTCTTCAGCCATCGTGAGAGTTTGTTTTTAAGGTGTCCAATATGGCTGATATTGATAAGCAAATATGTTTGCTTGTAGATATAGTGTTTGAAAGTGAAATACTTTAGTAGCTATATGTTTGAATCAGTTAGCCATAACTGTGTGTCATCAAAACAAAAAGGAGACGATTTGTAGTCGTAAAACTATGAACAAGTGTGGGTATTTACAACCTCACTCTGGGAAGAAATATTTGAATTCTGCAATTAGTTTATTGTTGTTTTACAACCATTTCAATCACAAATTGGCAATTTTTGAAATCGGAGTATTTTTGTGAGAACGGTCCACAGCTTAATTTAAACCTATTTCACTACAAATTAATACTCTCCTATTGGATCCCAAAATAAAACCGTTCAAGCCACTTTTAGTGCTTAACACAATACAAAATGCTGTGTGAATTATTTCTTATTCAAAATATCTGACCAGAAATAGTACTTAATAAGAATTCCAATGAAAAAATGAATAAAATTATAAAATTTTCTGAAAAGGTAGTATTTAAGCAACAAAAGTAGTATTTTAGCAATGGCAGTATTCTAGCAATAGTAGTATTCTAGCAATTTGGTAGTATTCTAGCAAAGGTAGTATTCTAGCAATAGTAGTATTCAAGCAAAAGTAGTATTAACACAAGGTAGTATTTCAGTATTTGCCCAATAGTTGGCCGGCATACGACATTAATATGAAAGACGTCGTTTCGTTTGCTCAGTTCTATTAGAATCAAGACAATTTTTACTGTTGGGAAAATGAAGGTTTATATTTTAAATTGAGTATATTCAAACAAGTTTTGAAATGAAAATTAGAAACGAGAAAAAAATCAGAACGAATGAAAGTTAAATGCACAGTTTATAAAAAAAAGATGAAACGGTGGATTTTTGATATTTGGGCAACAGACGACTGATAAATTTTGGTCGGCTTTTGATTGGTAAAACGTTTTATGAAAATTGAGAATAACGAAGAATTTTCCAATTTTTGCTTAAAAAAAATTAATCGAAGTGTCAAGGCCAATTCTACGTTTGCTCATTTTATCTTCTTCACAAGTAGCCACCGTAGAAATCGAGAAAAATAAAACCAAATGTTATTAATGAACTTATAAATGATTTTATTGAGATCATCCTGAAAGACATAGAATTTGGTAAAATAGTTGTCTGAACCACATATGATAAGCAGTTACTTTTCTGAAAATGTCCAAAGTTCTGGATCAATAAGATTGGGAAATGATTTCTTAGCGTCTTATGAAAGATAGATGAAACGGGTGGCAAAATAAATCAATACGTTTTAACTATAAAACTCACAATTAGTAGTTTTCTCTTCAAATTACTAAATATTGCAAATGAAAAGATCTTGACTCGCGGCTTTATTGTTCTTTCGATTTTTTGTCATTTCCGTGAAAACTTTGATTGTTTCAACAAACTGATAAATTTTGTACGACATTCAAACACTTAGTGCCAAGTTACTTTTTTGAATATAGTAATTTTTATTAACTTTCTCAAACAATTTGCATTTAGTTTTTTTTGTCTGGCAGTTCTCAATATTATTATAAGTGACCAAGTACAAAGTTTTTTCTGGGTACCTGGTAACTCGAAAATGTTGAAGCAGTGTCTACTTTTCCTGTTTCTGTTGCAAATCTCAAATGCAGCAGATTGTCCAATATGTCCAACAGGAGGAATATGGTCAGAATGGACATCAACTGGAGTGTGTGCAACTACTTGTGGAGCTTGTTCCAATTTGAATTATTCTAGAACTTGCTTGTCAGATGGATTGAAGAATTGAAAAAAAACTTAGTTCATTTTTTGAAAAAAAAATCCCAGTTTCAAGTTTTTGTAAAATTAGGACACTCTGATATGCATACAATGTTTGATGTTTTTGTGAACGTCAAGTTTGATGTTTGGTGAACGTAGTTCTATTATGAGTTCCAGTATAGTAGCAGATTTTATGACCAATGTTCAATTAAAAAATTTACTTGGAAAAACAGAGAAAATTAATGTGGCAGAATTCCAACTTTAAGCGACCTTCTCAATTTTTTATATTTTGTACTTACTAAAACGGGTATATTGGGCACTTGAACCTATCATATGAGTTGACAAGTTCACAAGAATTGAGGTTATTGCTCAAAATGTCTCCTGCTCAATCGTTCAATAATGCAAACTATTGTGCGATATTTTTTAGATGTTTCAACAAGTTCCGAAAACAATGCACATCTTGGCATCTTTTGATTCAATGCTAGAAACATTACAGACGAACATAAAATTGGGTTTTTTAGTTTTATGTCGCGTGGTGATTTTTGAATCAGAAAATACATTTAAACAAGCAGTTCTATAAGCGAATTTTTAAATGTTTTTTTTTGTTTCAGATGTTCCTTTTTACAATGTTTTCTTTCATTAATATAATTTAAATAATTATCGCTAAATATATTTCTGAAGCATTTTTCATCTTTATTGTTTGTCATACCGTATGAACATATGTTATAGTCGAATGAAAGTGACACGAGCTGTCAAATAAAACCAGTAAACTGTATTTTAGAAATTGTCAACTCACTACAGTTTCAACAAGTTGACAAAATTCTATGAATATCGAACAGAACAATCCAAATCTCCACCAGCCCTATCGCAATCCAAAGTATTAAAAAATGGGGTCAAAATGGAGAAAACATTGAGGTGACATATCGTTGCTGGATACTGTAAGTGCATTTCTTAGTGGAGCCCGCCATGCCAAAAGATGTCTTTTTGAAAATTACAAATGTTGAAACAATGTTCAATTTACTCTTATTCTCTCCAAAACATTTGATTAAATGGTATGTTATAGAAGCATAGTCTAAAAAGCAAATACTGATTGGAGTAAATTCACATGCAGTATATGTCAGTGTTGAAACAGTGAAAATTTGGTGGAAAATGTTTTTACATGAGTTTTCTGCAATCAATTATTATAAACTTCACAAGTTATGATTTTATCAAACTTAGTTTTAATTAATTCGCGTTAAGAAAAATTCCAAAATTTCCATGTTCTGAAATTACCAGCCGGACTTCAAGCTTTAATACAAGAGTCTCAAGGAAAGCAGGGAAACAACAAGAACTTTTTCAGACTACACAAACTTTATTGTATTTTTTTACCAGAATTTTTTCAGCATTTAAATGACAACATTTTCCCATTGGAAGTACTGAGGCTCACCACATAAATTTGCATATACGTGACCCAAATTCAACAAAGCCAAGTGTAACTATGTTCGCGCAATTTCATAATTTCTCATGATACTAAAGAATAAATTTTACCACTTCAAGTTTTTTTTTAAATCCTTTAAAATTTATTCCTAAAAGTTGGGTGTTCAGTTTCAAAACATATTAAAGCTAGAAAAATGATTTGAAAGTTTTTTATTACTGATTTTCGTCGATATTTCAGAAATAATTTGACTGTTTCAAGTTAATTAGTTAAGGAAGTAAATTTAGAGTCGGTGTTGCTTGATTTAGTTTGATTTATAATTTATTTTAATAATAGCATATTGTGAGGTCAAAAACATGGCACACATATTAAATAATACCACCATCTGGTAACTGCAGCTCTGGGTGAGTCGTGATTTGCAAGGATATTTCCATAAATCGCTGGAACCGAACAATGTTCCATATATTCAAATAAAAACTAATTTGCTATATCATTCGACGAATGAAACTGAAATGCTCTTACGTTTTTGTATTCCAAAAGCAAAATCTTCTTCAACCAACTACTTGTTATAAATTGTTAGATTCAATATTGAAAAATATGAAATTATAAAACAGAAACAGCAAATAAATTTTGGTCCAAATTTTACATTCTCAACAAGATTTTAAGTCCGTCCCAAGTGGTTTATATACCCGCAAAAATCTGTTTGATAAGGTAGGTTGATCTTTTGATTTCATTTTGACACTTCGAGATGTTATTGAACTTATGTTGGAAATTTCAATTCTATAAAGATCATGTTCAGAATTTTCGAAAATCGAAAAAAAATCAGAAAACTAAAAATCAAACTGTACATTCATATTTTGATATAAACATCCTATTGTTGTTTATGTTTACTTTCTCACACATTTTCAGCAAACTTTTATTTGATTTTTTCCCAATTCTCATTACACCCACACTCGATGTCATACATATATTAGCTTAAGCTAGGAACCCTGATTATCTAGAAATGCTGAAACAGCTTTTACTTTTCGTGTTTCTGTTGCAAATCTCAAATGCAGCAGATTGTCCAATATGTCCAAGAGGTGGAATATGGTCAGAATGGACATCAAATGGAGTGTGTGCAACTACTTGTGGAGCTTGTTCCAATTTGAATTATACTAGAACTTGCTTGTCAGATGGATTGAAGAATTGTCCTTGTGTGTAAGTTTCAATAAGCTTCCGTAGTTGAAAAAAATGTTGTGAAACTTTTCCAAAATGCTCATTTTTATAATTGCTACTGGGTTTTTATGTAACATTTATTTGTCTGTTTCAACCAAAGTTCAAATAATGTGTGAAGTGTTGCATTTGATAGAGAAGTGTTTTGAAATGCAATCCCATAACGGTGAAGTTTACCTCGATCTGAAAAAATCCCGTTCTAAATTTCAAATCTAGTACAGTTTCAGCATGTTTTTTTCAAGTAAGTTGCAATTTCCAAAATCAGTGAAATGAAGGCATACATTAGCTTTTTTGCAACCTTATTCTGTCTTTCAAAAATAAATTCCCACTGTTTCAGTGGCTCCACAACAATCACTCAACCATGCGGTACACAAGCTTGTAACTATCCGAGAACTAATGGTCCAGGTGCTCCATGTTGTATTGGTACTCCAAAAATTGTCAATAACTGGTATCACTGTGCAAGTACATCACAAACTACTCCAACTGCACCATGCTGTCCAACTGGAGGAGTATGGAGTGATTGGAGTTCATGGGTTCAGAATGGGAATTTGACAGAGGTAGTCAATTGAAATATTAAAATAAACAAAATACAGCACAAAAAACTACTATTTCACAGCTTATCTAAAATAAATATGACTTTAGGGGACGTGATACAGAATTTAAAATATTAAAAATTCAATATAATATGTTGTTGAAACAGCAAAAAAAAAATCAATCAAAATTTCAAACTTTTCAGTACACTCGTACTCGAAATTGTCTTTCTGGAGGATTCAGTTGTGCTTGTGTTGGTGAAAGTGAAGAAACGAAGTTTGGTAAGTGAACAGTTTTTGCTGGAAATTGTATTTTTGAAAATAATTATTCTCTTAAGTTATATATAGGATTTACTGATAATTTGAGGGGATTTTTTTTAACTTGAAAGCGAGTAAATATATATTATGTTGGTTCTAACACTTACTGTTTCAGAATGTCCATGTACACCAATGAGGACAATCTATGCAGGGAGCACTGCGTGTGCTCATCTAACAAGTAAACTTATTCATAATGTGCGTGAGCCGTACATGGACAAAGCCTTGTGTCGAACATATTATGCCATGGAAGCTACTGATTTTCGAAATGATTTCGCTTTCTATAGTGCAAAATACAATGCAACTATGTCTACTGCGGCGTGGCTTGATAAGGCTGGAAGATGTACAATTGGAAATTTTCCAGGATCGTATACAAACACAAATGGAGCATATTGGCGGTTGGGATTTAAGTGTAATACTACAAGTGGAGCATGGTACAATACATGGCCAGCATATGATATTGATATGAAGGAAGTGGCATTGTTCGCTCAGCTTTATACGCCTAAATAAGTGTTATTGCTTAAATTTTGGGTGTTATTGCATTAAAAAGATATTTAATAAACATGTTCAGTATAAGAAAAACGATACAATTAATTTAGCTGCAATTTTTTTCCCAGTAAACTCAGGGCAACCTTAGGTTTAGACACATTTCAAAAAGTGTGTCTGTGAAATTTTTTTTTAAGTATTTAATGTTCAAAATAATATAGAAGTCATAAAATAAAAAGTCAATGAAACAGCGTCTATACTCATCAAACATAAATTTACACTGAAAAAGTTAAAGACTTTTGCGTTTATGTAAAATTTCCAAAAAACAGTTTGTTCTACTATGAGGGGCATTTTTGGAAACTCTATCGGGAGGAATTTCTAATCTGAGTGGTACGACAACTAACGGGCTCCACGCGGCTCATAATGCAAACACAACAGCTGCCGAACTATTTCAAAGTTGGCGTACTCAAAATTTCATCAAACACCGGAAAAACTTCTACTGTTTCAAGTGTTTCTTATTTGAACAAGATTGAACACTTGTACCGATATGACCGCAGTCTCTTTTTTTTTTAAAGAAAATAGATATATGTCTAGCTGAAAAAAAAAACAAACAAATATTTTATATGATAGAATTCCAGCATCAAACATACCAAAATGGTAAAACTGCATTTACTTTTCCTGTACATGTTCCAAACCTCAATATGCAGAAGATTGTCCAATATGTCCAACAGGAGGAATATGGTCAGAATGGACATCAACTGGACTCTAATGGTTCACGTTTGATTGCACATACTTATATTAAAAATGTAAAACAGTAGAGAATTAGAATTTTTAAAATTAGGAAAACATAGAAATAGAAAGGAGAAAATAACGTGAATGAGGACTATTCTTGCAAATGTAAAATCACTGCTTATTTGAAAAAAAGTTAGATTTTGATTGTGAGCTGAATTAGCAACAAAATAAAATTTTTGCTGTTTCACATATTACGTAAAAACTTTGAGTGAACCAATTAAACCATTAAAGATCAAAAGCACATATTTATGAATCTAACCAAACTTTTGAACTCAAGATTTAATGCAGGTTTGTCACTTTCACTTTTTCTCACAAAACTCTATGCCCCTTTGTACTTGTTTCTCAGAAAATTTCCAGCTATATATGATGCTTTATCTGTCAAAATTCACATTTTTCAAATGTTGAAACTACATGTATTTTTCCTGGTTCTGTTGCAAATCTCAAATGCAGCAGATTGTCCAATATGTCCAACAGGTGGAATATGGTCAGAATGGACATCAAATGGAGTGTGTGCAACTACTTGTGGAGCTTGTTCCAATTTGAATTATACTAGAACTTGCTTGTCAGATGGATTGAAAAATTGTCCTTGTGTGTAAGTAGGGTATGATTAGTTAATTGTTTCAAAAAAGATTGGAAAAAATACTGAAAGAATATGAAATATTTGCACTGTTTTACATAGTCTTCATAGAATGATCTTAGTTTAGTTGAGTAGTTTCAATGAAGTTGAATTTAATTACTACTGTTATAATATGTTGTAAAGCATAAAACGTTTAGTAATGTGATTTATGTATCCCGAAACTTAAACTTGAGCTCTAGTTGGTAAAAACATTCAAAAATTGAGTGTTTCTCTATAAAATGAACAACAAATGCTTGTCAGTACAGAAAAACCTCGAAACTATACATTTTTCGAATGAGATTCATAATTTTTAGAATTTTTGTTCTTGCTCTTTGTCAACACTGATATACATGAATAGAACACTTTTAACATTTTTGAAATCAATAAATTTCATGAGAACGCTTTCTTTTACTCGGGTGATATTACAAATCGCTGATCCTTTTTTTTTCAAATTTACAACATTTTGAAAAAAATCATTTCCTATATCCAAAAATCAACGAACTCAGATTAATTGAATAAATGATTTCAAGCATTCTATGAAACAGAAATTTTCTTAGACAGCTTTTAAAATTTATTTCTTTGTTTTTCTAAAAAAAACCCAAAAATGACGTTCCAATTTTCAGTGGCTCTACCAGAATCTCTCAGCCATGTGGCACCCAAGCTTGTAACTATCCGAGAACCAATGGTCCAGGTGCACCATGTTGCATTGGTACTCCAAAAGTGATCAATAACTGGTATCACTGTGGAAGCAACTCTCAAAATGCTGCCCCAACTCAACCATGTTGCCCTGTTGGAGGAGTTTGGACAGAATGGACCCGATGGGCTCATAACGGAGCAAATGTTGAGGTGAATCCGTTTAAATTTTAGGAAAAAAAATAACTAGGCAATTCGATATTCAAAAAAAGAGTTAGATATAATACATATGATTCCCATACCCCATTGGATATGCCGCACTGACAATGCTTATGAAAACAACATGAAACATAAGAAAAAATATGTAAATTTAATTTTCAGTGGAGCCGTAGTCGAGATTGTATTTCTGGTGGATACAATTGTGCATGTATCGGGGAAAATCAGGAGACTAAATTTGGTAAGCAACTAAAATTAATGTTCTATTGAAAAACAAATAAAACAATAAAAATAGCATTAATGAAACTGTAGAATAAATTAATCATTTTAACGAGTTTTGATGATACTTCAGAAAATTAGCAATTTAGTTTTTTTTTTAATCAGAAGCTTCCTTATCAAAATTATCCCGTTAAAATGTACGTTAAATGCTATTCCATCAGTAGTCGTAGTGAGGAACCACAGTAAACTTACATTTCATGGGGGTCAACGAAAAACTAGTGGAATTCTCATTTTAATCCATTATTTCAGTAATTTCAAAAAAGATTTCTGCATCACAAAAGTCATAGAACTCTTAAATTATAAAACTAAAAAAAAAACTAAAAAAAAAAAAGAACTATCAAAACTGGTACAACACTATTCAAATTATCGATTAATTTTTTTGTCAAAATTTTCTCTGTTTCATCGTGTTTTCAATTTGGGATAATTATTAAAAATGGTAGTAAATGTCATATCTTGTGGTGTGTATAATACGTTTCAATCTGTTCAAAAATTGTATTTCCTTCTGTTTCAGAATGCCCATGCACTCCAATGAAACCGATTCCTCCCACAAATACCGACTGCTCAAGTCTCACAAATCGAATTCCTTACTTGAAAACTCCAGCTTTTGACAAAGGAAATTGCATTGCCACTGTTTATTTGGAAGCTTCCAATTTTCGTGAATCATTCTACTCGTACAACTATAAATTGGAAAAAGATTCAGCTGTTGCTGGCTGGATTGATAAAGCTGGAAACTGTGAAATTGCAGATTTTCCGACAGGATTTCAAGATGGACATGGTGCATACACTCCGTTTAGTTTTCATTGTAATGTTACAAGCGGCGCTTGGTATTACAATTGGGAATATTATGGAATTAATATGAAAGAAATCGACATGTTCGCTCTACTTCATATTCCAAGATCATCTTAATTTGTTCGTGAAATGAAGATTTTTCAAATGCAGTCGCAAAATTCCAAGAGACTTGAAAATTCTGAAAATCATCAAACTAATATAACCTTAATTTAGAGACGTTTTCAATAATAAAAAAAATTGAATGAAATAAGCTCTACCTGCAAAAAAAATATACATTCGAAGTTATTTGTAATGTTTCACTTTGTCAGTTTTAACATTGAAATATATTTAGTTTTGATGGTCTGAAAGTGAGTAAACATACATGTATCATTAAAATTTTTGAAAAAAATTGTAAAATAATTTTTTTTTTTTTTACAGTTAAATGTTTTTTGGACTGAAAAGTTGGATAAATTGTAAGCAACAGCGTTATAAGAAAATTATTAAATGAAAAATTACTAATTTCTATGTCAACATTGTGAAGCAGTATATTCTTTTCTTCATAAAACGTTAAACGTTTTTTTGGATTGTTAAAACGAACAATTCAAATTTAGAAATGCACAATGCATTCTCAAGAATTTTTTCTAATTATAAATATTCAAAAGAAAAAATATGGTCGTTTTTTAAACTTTTTATGAATTGATCTATATGATGAATTCTTCATAAAAGAATCATCTTCAATCATTATTGTGCTTTTTTGTGGAAATTAAAGTTTGATAGCTATTATGAATTCCTTGGAAGCCAAAATGTAACCCGTTTAGATACTTTCCAGTTAGATTCAATTCAGTTTTTCATTAAAAAACATCAGGATTTGCAAAAAGAAATGGGCCGAACCGGGGATTGAACCCGGGACCTCTCGCACCCAAAGCGAGAATCATACCACTAGACCATTCGGCCACCGTTTCCCGTCTTCAATCAAAGGAAGAGAAGCGAGAAGCGTGCTATTTGTCTGCCAACCCTCTCTCTTTCTTTGTCCGGTGTATGTCGAATGTTTCAACTGTCGCATTAAGCAATGATCAAATGGATTTGTATCATCGAAAAAAAAATTACTAATTTCTATGTAAACATTGTGAAACAATATATTATTTTGTTCACAAAACGTTGAAAGTTGTTTTGAATAGTTAAAACAAAAATTGGAATTAATTTAACTGTTTCAATACATTTTTAAAAATAAAAAAAAAGTTATTTTACCAGTGTAAGCACTGTTCCCGTTTGCTTCCAATTAACCATTGCAATGCTGAGGAGTTTCAAAAACGTTTTTCATCAAATATCAGCGGTTTTTTTTTCAATTTCCAAACCAAATAAAATATATACGGCTGATGGTTTGCTTATTGCTTTAAAAATTTCATGGGTATTTGTCATTCGAAATGACTATTCTAATTGCGATTTAAAAAAAATGTTTCAACTCGGTTTTAAAGCAGTGAGATTATCTCAAAAATTAGTGTCTTTACAAAAAATAATTGAATGCATTTTTTGTTAAATAAAAGAACAAAAAATTATTGGGCTAATGTAAGGTAATGAAATCATTTCATTGCTTCGCTGTTCGGTGAAAAAACAATTTGAAACAGTAAATTTATTTCATAGAAAAATGAAAAAATGAATAAAACTATAAACAAATAAAAACGACAAAGTGGGAAATATCTATTTAGACTTTACCAATCGTGTACAATTTCTGAGTGTAGCTGGTCCATTCCAGTATCCTTTAATCAAACCATTCCAATACAGAGCTGGCATGAAATACCTTTTCATCAAATATGCCCAATATGTGGGTTTCGATTGATCAAATGGAGTTGTCTCCATGGCTCCTCGAGGTCCAAATTCTGCGAGGATCACACGATTTGTGCTCACAACCAGTGGGCATGACGCGTAGCCATCGTACTGAAAAATGAAAATGTTTGATTGTTTTTCGCTTACTGTTTCACTTGAATGATTTAAATGGATGTAAAATTTCAGTAAATATTGATATGCCTATTTCGCCATTGGTTTTAAACTAGCTTGAGAATTTTGAAAACGTGCATATCAAATTAAACTTCGTGCTTTTCGTAATGTGCGGCCGACCAAAATTGAGGATAACCAAAAAAAAACGTGGAACATCAAATTTTAGAGTCATATGAAGTAAAGTAAAAAAAAATAAAATTATGAATAAAAGTGCTTACAAAGCTAATATATTTCTATTAAAAATACTTAAACAGCACCCGACATCTTGCGGGCTCATTACAAACCGAAACAAGCTCAGTTAGGAAAACAGAGTGTAGCGGAACCCGGAAGGTGTCGGTTGCTCCATAATGCATGGTATAAGTCAACTCACCTGCATACATGGCCGATTACCCTGCATGACTTGTGTCAAATTCTTCTCGATTGTCTTCAAATGCGATGAAACTGCTGCAGCAGTCTTTGCGTTTGGCGTATTCATACAATCACCCACTCCGAATACATTCGGGTATTTTTTGGACTGAAAACTTCAACCGTAGATGATGGATGCATTTTCGAAAGAAAATTTACTAATTTCTATGTAAACATTGTGAAACAGTATTTTTTTTGTTCACAAAAAGAATAAAGTTCTTTTTGAAAAATTAGAACAAACATTTAAATTAATTTTAAACTGTTTCAATACATTTTTAAAACTAAATGAAATAATTGAAGAAGATTGTCCTTTTGATATGATGACTACTTGTGTGTTCAATTTGTTATTTTGTTTTTAAAAAATGCCCGTTTCATCAAACATATATAAATTTCAATGTTTTGCCACATTCGAAGCTTACCTGTAATGACCCACCATCCACATCCATAAATCCAGTTTTATCGACAAATGCCGAATTGCGGAGAGCTTCTGGAGTTGAGCAAGGGGGTCCAATGTGTAATAGGGAGTACTGGAAAGTTTTATTTTTAACGATTTATTGGAAACGAATAAAAACTTAAAATAAGCTTGAAATAAATGGAATACTTAAAACAGTTAAAAATTTTAATCCAAGAATTTTTAAGTTTCCAGATGCCTAAAAAACATAATATGTAAAAAAAAATGAAGAAAACTCACCTCAATTTGCTCAGTTTTTCCAGTTGGCTTAGCCTCCTCATCCAACAGCTCAAACGTGGCAATTCTGTCATTTGTGTTCACTTCAATCAAATTTCTTCTCGTTCTCACATCGATTTCCTTATCCCGAGCTACTTTTTCCAGGGATTTTAGATACGATTCGATTCCGAACAACTGAAAATGTCTTGACGAGATATTTGATGGAAAAAGAGCAGTTGCATTAACGGTATTTAAATGAGTCAGTTTTTTTTGTAAATTGTGAAACAGTGAAAAATTTGTTCAAAATGTTGTCTGTTCTGTTTTTTCACACAACCTTGAAAAACTCGATGTTCAAACTTACATGAAAGAAAAAATTATTGTACTGTTTCAATATGTTGTTATCAAAACAATCAATTGTGACCAGCTGGTGCTTTCTGATTTTTTTTTTGCTTTTCTGATTTCCAATGGCACCATGATTTATTATATCCCAACACAATAAAAACCGAACCCTTTTCAAGCTGGTTGCATAGATCATGTGTGCCTGATCACGAACACCTCTTTGACGAAGAATTGAATCAGTGATGTAACACGCTTTCTGTGGAGCTCCTGCACATTTTATCGGCGTATTTGGGAAGGTGTACAGTGCATTTCCACCCTGAAAGTAATTTTTACAAAATGAATAAGTTGTAATCAAACAGACTGGACTTAACAAAATATCGAAATAGTTAATTTAAATTTTACATTTCATCTGGTACAAAATAGCTTCCGCGGATTTCTAGATATAGGCTAATATTTCAAATTTTTATGTTAAATAAAAACCAAATTGAAAACAAATAAACGACAGTTTTTTATGCACATTTGGAAACTGTCAATTGTTTTGTTTTAGCAATTTTACCAAACACTGATTTTTCAATTGACAATTTTCCAACACAAAATCACAAGACAAAGACACGAGAAATAGACAATATTCAGGTTACGAAAGGTGACTTTTGTTTTAAAAAAATTGAAAATTTGAAACAACTTGCTACTATTATTCCGGAAATTTTAAATTTTAAAGTTTAAAAAAGTTTAATCTAAAATACTTATTTTTCTAATAATTCAATAGTTTTCGGGGTTTGTATGATATCTGGAAATAAAAAGAGCAGGACAACGGAATAAGTACTAAATAGTGATAATAATACAAACAGTGTGAAACAGCAATATTTTTTAAATTAATTTTTCAAGAAATCATATTTTTACCCCTATTTGATGTTTCTGTTCATATTTTAGGCGTTTTTATCATATACAAAAAAGTACTTACCTTAAAATTCATGGCCTCTTTGTAATGCTTCTCAACATAAAATGGGGAATAGTTGGAGCAAACTCCAGGCGTGTCCAGAGCCTCTTTTGCTCCTTTGATCTGAAAATTTTTAAGTGTTAGATATTAATTCTGCTTCAGATAATTCATAAATTTGGGATGTTATTATTCGAAGAATAATACTTGAAGAAAACAAGATTTATGCTTCCATAATAAAAAAATGAAGTTAATTGAAAACTTAATTTACTGTTTCAAAATTCCTTCAATTTTTGCTAGAATCTTTAGGACGGATTGATTCCTTCCATTATTTTCGCTGAAATTTCAGGCAACTCAATTGCTTTTCTAAATATACATATAATCATATTCTTCACTTACCATATCATATCTCAACTGAACGCCCATGGCAATAACCATATAATCATAGGTAATCTCATCTCCTCCTCTCAACTTCACCGAATTCTTCGCTGGTTCAAACTTTTGCACTTTATCCTGAATCCAAGTGGCATTTTTTGGAATTAAATCCTTCTGTTTTCCGCGATTGGCTTCTAGACTCATCAATCCACCGCCGACAAGTGTAAAACCGGGCTGATAATAGTGATCTTCACGTGGTTCGATTATTCCAACACTACCACGTGGCAACTTTCTGGCAAACTTTGAAGCTGCTCCGAGGCCGCCTGCGCCTCCACCGACAACTAGAAGCTTGAAGTGTTTTCCTGAAATTATAAAAATGTAATTTGGGTGGTTAGAAATTAGAAAATGTTCTTCTTGGCTACTGTTTTTTTATCAATCTTTATTGGGAATAGTTGTGAAAATATATAATTTGAAACTGAAATTTTTTATCAAGTTCATTTAAAAAATATTATGTTCTGTAAAGTTGATAAATTATTTTGCTTATGCAAGCTTCAATTTTCCTTCCGTTAGAATTTAGAGAATATTTTTTGTTGAAAGATGAGAAACGGAAATTTTTTAAGTGTTATTTTGGAAATTAGATGAATTTCGGCGCAAAATTAAAAAAAAATTAAGTACGTTGGAATTAATGTGAATAGCCTTTTTTTGATTAGACAAACTTTAATTTTTTAACGAAAAAATTTACTCGAAAAAAATGGAAAAGTTGAAAAAAAAACTGTTTCAAGTTATTTTCAAATTCAAGTATGTATTGCTTGTAATGTTTGTGTCGTTAAACGTAATCTTAATCTAATCAAACTTTTAATGAAAATTAAAAAATACATTTAATTCCGGGCTTCCATCATGGGGTTTTTGGGCTTTTTGGGGTACAATTTTTTTCAAAGAAAACACTTCACTAAGATTCTATCGCTCTCTCCGTTGTGATTTTATTTAAATTGAAGAAAAATGATTGTATTGGAACATTTCAGAAGTTCAAAAATGCGACATTACCCTTAAATTTTCATAAAACTCAATTTTTTCCAAAATTTATGACATTAACTTTGAAATTTCAAAACTCAAACAATTATGGAAGAGAATACCCGTGAAGATACCAATGGTTAAAATTATTTTTCTATTATTTTTCATTAACAGTTTGAAACGGGAATTTTTTTTTGAAAAAAAAACACACACACAAAAGTTATGCATTTTTCATAAACTTTTTCAGATCAGAAAACAATGAAAAGACTCACCATAGACTACAGTACTCGTTCGCATTTTTGCAGAAATTGATAAAAACTAGGTTGATGGAAAAATTCAGTTGCAGAAAAAAAAAACAGAAAAACACCGAGAACAAAACTCGTTTCACCGGGTAAACAAGACGCAGAGGTTAAAGTGAGAAAAACATCGTACTTATATACACACAAACAGCCTCCACCTCTGAAATAGTACGAGGCGAAGGAAAATATGAGAAAAGTCACGTAGGCAATAGACTAGAGGGCGATTGGAGAAGAGGGAAAGATCAAGATGTTATCAGGTGGTGTTTCAATGGTGTGCAATGCACAGGGATGCACTGACCGTTTTTTAAAGGTTACGTGAGTTTTGAAAATCGGTTACCCTATGAATTATTTTCCAAGATAAGGTGCAATTTTATATAGCACTGGTGAAACAGTGAAGATTTTAATTAGGTGGGTAATTCCAAATTGTTTGTTTTTGAACTTTTAATCTTGGAATGGAAGAACAATGTTGTGCAAAAATGAACTTTTTTCAACTTCGGCACTGACGTGATTTTCCCAAAGTGGTGCGATTTCATTCAACAATAATATTTTTCAGAATTTTTTTGCAAAAAAAAAGTGTTTATTCAGGTCGTTTTTTTATCGGAAAAAAGGAAAATTGCATTTTTATTTTGAAATCTTGTCCTGACGTTTTATTATTTGACCTCCTTGAAAATCGTAGTAGTGAAAAAAATTTTTATATATTGTATTCACAACATCACAAAAACTCATCGTTGTTCAACTAGAAAGTGTGAAACAGTAAATAGACTATTTTTGAGTTTTCTATTTTTTTTTCGAACTTTCTCATTCCACCGGAATAAATATAGTTTAGCTTCAAACTTTTTCTCGCATTCTCTTAAAAGTACAACAGACTCCACAAGCAAGTTACAGAACAATTTATTGTTTTTCAGGATCACATAGAAAATACAAGTAGTGCGTATTTGTGTTGCATAACTGCACTCGTATAACGTTTTATCTTCTGGCTGTTTGGGAGGATCTGTGAATTGTTGTGCCGTCAGTACTTTGTTGATTCCATATTGCAAGTTTGGGCCTTTTCTGAGATGAAATTGCTTTTGGTATTCTTTGATTCTTGAGACTCCACTATCGTGCATTGATTGTGTCAACTTGATATAAAATTTAAGCATCTTTGTATCATGGGCAAGCTTCTGAAAAATGTTAATTATTAGGAAAAGTTTTTCTAAAAGGTTTTCATGGGACAGAAATGAGTACGGTTCAGTAGAAAAGTGTTATGCAAATATCATTATCATTACTATATATAAAGCGCTATTCTGTTTGTCTCTGACGTCACGGGTGACGTCACAATATTCAGCGCAAAAAAATTATTTGAGAAAAATTTGGTGTTATTTATGATGATTGCGCACCCGACATCGATCGAGGTCCGCGATAAACTACTCAACACTTTTCAAAAACATCTTGGTGGGAATTCAAATTTTAAATTTTGAAAACATTTTGGCGGGAATTCAAATTTTAAATTTTGAAAACATTTTGGCGGGAATTCAAATTTTAATATTTGAAAACATTTTGGCGGGACTTCAAATTGGAATTTTTTTAAAACATTTTGGCGGGAATTCAAATTTTAATTTTTTGAAAACATTATTCTGAAATGTACCAGAACCTTCTGGAAAATTCGAGAAAATTCTGGAATGTTCCAGAACCTTTTGGAAAACACGAGAAAATTCTGGACTGTTCCAGAACCTTCTGGAAAATTCGAGAAAATTCTGGACTGTTCCAGAACCTTCTGGAAAATTTGAGAAAATTCTGGAATGTTCTAGAACCTTTTAGAAAATTCGAGAAAATTGTAGAATGTTCTAGAACCTTCTGGAAAATTAAAAAAAAAGCCGCTGCGAGACCCTTCGTGGTGAGACCCTTCGTGGTGAGACCCATCGTGGTGAGACCCTTCGTGGTGAGACCCATCGTGGTGAGACCCTTCGTGGTGATACCCTTCGTGGTGAGACCCATCGTGGTGAGACCCTTCGTGGTGAGACCCATCGTGGTGAGACCCATCGCAGTGAAACATTTGGCGGGAATTCAAATATTAATTTTTTGAAAACATTTTGACGGGAATCCTATGTAGTGTTCAAAAAGTGAACATTTTCACCTTTTTTCATGAGATACTTTTGTAGGATTAATTGATGATTTATGTGTTAAACATGTCAACTTTTGCCAGTCGTTAGCACGCGCCTTGGCGCGTGCTAGCGGCTGGTTTTTTTTATAAAAGACGAGAAATGGTTCTGGTAACTTTCTGAAGAAAACGCCCGATCCGAAACTTTTCTAGCGATGCTCGGAACCGAAACGTGGAGCTCAGTTTAGATTAAATAGTGCCATACCCTATCGCACTATTTGGCGCAAACTTGGCTCCGCGTCCGACACTTTTTGGGTTTCGCGCATCGCTAAAAAGATTTCGGAGGGCGGCGTTTGCGGCGCCAACATGAGAACCCTAGTTGAACCTAAAATGTTCTAGGACTCATTTTTGGGGCATAATAGCATGCTACTTACAAAATAACTACCTACCTTCCGCTCATGAGGCTTCAACAAATCAATTGGTGTTGGTCTGTTGTGGATGCCGTCCGGAAGCCAGTCATTGCAGATTTTGAAGCCAACTTTCAAGAGCATTTGTCGATCTTTTTCTTCCTGTCGGATAAGAGCTTCTCGTCGTGATAGACATGACATCAGATCGCAGTACATGTTACGAATATCCTCCATGACTTTTTGAACTGGTTGTCGATTTACATCACAGCGTTTTGCGTATTTTATCATGCCTGCTCTCTTTCTATTTTCCTCCTCGAAAAGTTTTCTTTCCTCTTCCCAAAGTTCACCCATCATTTTAGCCATTCGTCTGGTTCGGATCAGTGCAAGTGATTTGTCATAGTTGCCTTCTTTTAGTTCCAATGAGACGTCATGTGGAATATAAGCAATTATCTTGACTCTGTCATTAGAAAATTCGAATGCTTTCTCAATGAGTGAGCCCTGATATATCTCTAAGAATTTGAACAAAGCAGCAAGCTTCGGATTAGGTTCCTGAAAGGAATAAATGTTTCATTCTAGAAGTTTAAAATTTGTTAACTTACCAGCTTTGTAGGTCTGGGCGTCTGTAGTCCACCAGGGAGTAGATTTTTCAGTTTATCATCAAATCCCTGAAAAGTAAAAGTTTTATTATAAAGTTCGGTCGGTTGAGACCAACGGTGTGAATCAAGCACGAGACCAGCTTTGCAAGCATCAAGCTTCAAGCACGCTACCCGTCAACGCGGTTTAGGATTAGGCTTAGGCTTACGCATACGCATAGGCTTAGGTTAAGACTTAGGCTTACTAGTTAGGCTTATGCTTAGGTAGGGCTCCCATGCGGCGCCGCTCCACGCGTCATCACGCCGCGATCCAAATCTTTGGCTTAGACTCATGATTATGCTTAGTTTTATGCTTAGGATTAGACTCAGGCTCAGGCTCAGCCTATACAATCCTATATCTCTTCTAACTGAAAATAAATATCGTACCTCGTGATCACGAAGTGCTCGATCTTCTTCTTCAATTTCCCGTTGATACTGCTCTTTCTTTGCCTGTTTTGCCCGTTCTTCTCGTGCTACTCGTTCTTCACGTTCTGCCTCCATCTCATATGGCTGAAAATTCATACTTTTCTGTCAAGCTTGAACCATTTGCCAAACTTTTGTTTAAGTCTTGAAAATAGTTTAAATTACAACAGAAAAAACCGCTTACCACTTCCACTTCCTGATTGCCATCATGTTCTTGCTGAACTCCGACTTCTTCTCCTTGTTGAGCATGATCCTTGACACGTTCTCCTACATTACGTGACGGCTGAAAATATTTAATTAGTCTTTTGAAGAAAGTATTCGCCATCAAACTCACATTGCTGTTGTCCGCATGGGACCCGCCGGGCTGTGAGACGTCCATGACGATGCGGAGTTTACTGGAAAATTGAAAATCGGTGAGAAAATATAGAAAATAAACAGAAAACAAAAGAAAACTGAGCAGAAAAGTGAGAAAGATGACAAAATTTTTGCGTATTATTTTGAAAAATGCAAAAATAGCCGCCACGATACTCGAGGTAGATCAAAAAATTTGTAGGTCAAAAGTTTTCAAGTCGAAAAAATTCATTTATTTTTGATTGCCTCGACCGTTTTTGTTAGTTTTTCGCAAATTACCGAATTTTTCTGATATTCTGAAGGCAATAGTATTTTTCAAAAATTTCAACATTGCTAACTTCACGACTTTTTCGCTTATGTTTTGCCACTGACTGAGAAGAAGGTTAAACTAACACCTATGGAAAAAAAATATAGGTAAATGTCATGATCAAACCTCTCAAAAATTAGAACTTTTCCATTCACGGTCAATAAAATGGAAATCGGTCAAAATGCACCTATCACAATTTTGGAAGTCGAACAATAAACTGTTTCTTCTGGCATTAATCAAACATTCATATGAATAAATATATACAAACTTTGGAGTGTTTAAAAATTAACAATTTCACAGTTAGGAAAACATTTCAAAAAAGTAGTGTCATTGGAAAGTTTAAAGAAAATACACTACAAATGACGTCTTTGCACGACAGAAGACATTCCTTTGCACGAAGGGAAGTGGGAGAGACTGTGGAGTTGTCGGTGTCTTTGTGCATGCTCGAATGCTAGAGGACATTCCTTTGCACGAAAGGAAGTGGGAGAGACTGTGGAGTTGTCGGTGTCTTTGTGCATGCTCGAATGCTAGAGGACATTCCTTTGCACGAAAGGAAGTGGGAGAGACTGTGGAGTTGACGGTGTCTTTGTGCATGCTCAAATGCTAGAGGACACTCCTTTGCACGAAAGGAAGTGGGAGAGACTGTGATGATGTCGGTGTCTTTGTGCATGCTCGAATGCTAGAGGACATTCCTTTGCACGAAAGGAAGTGGGAGAGACTGTGATGATGTCGGTGTCTTTGTGCATGCTCGAATGCTAGAGGACATTCCTTTGCACGAAAGGAAGTGGGAGAGACTGTGGAGTTGTCGGTGTCTTTGTGCATGCTCGAATGCTAGAGGACATTCCTTTGCACGAAAGGAAGTGGGAGAGACTGTGGAGTTGTCGGTGTCTTTGTGCATGCTCGAATGCTAGAGGACATTCCTTTGCACGAAAGGAAGTGGGAGAGACTGTGATGATGTCGGTGTCTTTGTGCATGCTCGAATGCTAGAGGACATTCCTTTGCACGAAAGGAAGTGGGAGAGACTGTGGAGTTGACGGTGTCTTTGTGCATGCTCAAATGCTAGAGGACATTCCTTTGCACGAAAGGAAGTGGGAGAGACTGTGGAGTTGTCGGTGTCTTTGTGCATGCTCGAATGCTAGAGGACATTCCTTTGCACGAAAGGAAGTGGGAGAGACTGTGATGATGTCGGTGTCTTTGTGCATGCTCGAATGCTAGAGGACACTCCTTTGCACGAAAGGAAGTGGGAGAGACTGTGGAGTTGACGGTGTCTTTGTGCATGCTCAAATGCTAGAGGACACTCCTTTGCACGAAAGGAAGTGGGAGAGACTGTGATGATGTCGGTGTCTTTGTGCATGCTCGAATGCTAGAGGACACTCCTTTGCACGAAAGGAAGTGGGAGAGACTGTGATGATGTCGGTGTCTTTGTGCATGCTCGAATGCTAGAGGACACTCCTTTGCACGAAAGGAAGTGGGAGAGACTGTGATGATGTCGGTGTCTTTGTGCATGCTCGAATGCTAGAGGACATTCCTTTGCACGAAAGGAAGTGGGAGAGACTGTGATGATGTCGGTGTCTTTGTGCATGCTCGAATGCTAGAGGACATTCCTTTGCACGAAAGGAAGTGGGAGAGACTGTGGAGTTGACGGTGTCTTTGTGCATGCTCAAATGCTAGAGGACACTCCTTTGCACGAAAGGAAGTGGGAGAGACTGTGATGATGTCGGTGTCTTTGTGCATGCTCGAATGCTAGAGGACACTCCTTTGCACGAAAGGAAGTGGGAGAGACTGTGATGATGTCGGTGTCTTTGTGCATGCTCGAATGCTAGAGGACACTCCTTTGCACGAAAGGAAGTGGGAGAGACTGTGATGATGTCGGTGTCTTTGTGCATGCTCGAATGCTAGAGGACATTCCTTTGCACGAAAGGAAGTGGGAGAGACTGTGATGATGTCGGTGTCTTTGTGCATGCTCGAATGCTAGAGGACATTCCTTTGCACGAAAGGAAGTGGGAGAGACTGTGGAGTTGACGGTGTCTTTGTGCATGCTCAAATGCTAGAGGACACTCCTTTGCACGAAAGGAAGTGGGAGAGACTGTGATGATGTCGGTGTCTTTGTGCATGCTCGAATGCTAGAGGACACTCCTTTGCACGAAAGGAAGTGGGAGAGACTGTGGAGTTGACGGTGTCTTTGTGCATGCTCAAATGCTAGAGGACACTCCTTTGCACGAAAGGAAGTGGGAGAGACTGTGATGATGTCGGTGTCTTTGTGCATGCTCGAATGCTAGAGGACACTCCTTTGCACGAAAGGAAGTGGGAGAGACTGTGATGATGTCGGTGTCTTTGTGCATGCTCGAATGCTAGAGGACATTCCTTTGCACGAAAGGAAGTGGGAGAGACTGTGGAGTTGTCGGTGTCTTTGTGCATGCTCGAATGCTAGAGGACATTCCTTTGCACGAAAGGAAGTGGGAGAGACTGTGATGATGTCGGTGTCTTTGTGCATGCTCGAATGCTAGAGGACACTCCTTTGCACGAAAGGAAGTGGGAGAGACTGTGGAGTTGACGGTGTCTTTGTGCATGCTCAAATGCTAGAGGACACTCCTTTGCACGAAAGGAAGTGGGAGAGACTGTGATGATGTCGGTGTCTTTGTGCATGCTCGAATGCTAGAGGACATTCCTTTGCACGAAAGGAAGTGGGAGAGACTGTGATGATGTCGGTGTCTTTGTGCATGCTCGAATGCTAGAGGACACTCCTTTGCACGAAAGGAAGTGGGAGAGACTGTGATGATGTCGGTGTCTTTGTGCATGCTCGAATGCTAGAGGACACTCCTTTGCACGAAAGGAAGTGGGAGAGACTGTGATGATGTCGGTGTCTTTGTGCATGCTCGAATGCTAGAGGACATTCCTTTGCACGAAAGGAAGTGGGAGAGACTGTGATGATGTCGGTGTCTTTGTGCATGCTCGAATGCTAGAGGACATTCCTTTGCACGAAAGGAAGTGGGAGAGACTGTGGAGATGTCGGTGTCTTTGTGCATGCTCAAATGCTAGAGGACACTCCTTTGCACGAAAGGAAGTGGGAGAGACTGTGGAGTTGTCGGTGTCTTTGTGCATGCTCAAATGCTAGAGGACATTCCTTTGCACGAAAGGAAGTGGGAGAGACTGTGATGATGTCGGTGTCTTTGTGCATGCTCGAATGCTAGAGGACACTCCTTTGCACGAAAGGAAGTGGGAGAGACTGTGGAGTTGACGGTGTCTTTGTGCATGCTCAAATGCTAGAGGACACTCCTTTGCACGAAAGGAAGTGGGAGAGACTGTGATGATGTCGGTGTCTTTGTGCATGCTCGAATGCTAGAGGACACTCCTTTGCACGAAAGGAAGTGGGAGAGACTGTGATGATGTCGGTGTCTTTGTGCATGCTCGAATGCTAGAGGACACTCCTTTGCACGAAAGGAAGTGGGAGAGACTGTGATGATGTCGGTGTCTTTGTGCATGCTCGAATGCTAGAGGACATTCCTTTGCACGAAAGGAAGTGGGAGAGACTGTGATGATGTCGGTGTCTTTGTGCATGCTCGAATGCTAGAGGACATTCCTTTGCACGAAAGGAAGTGGGAGAGACTGTGGAGTTGTCGGTGTCTTTGTGCATGCTCGAATGCTAGAGGACATTCCTTTGCACGAAAGGAAGTGGGAGAGACTGTGATGATGTCGGTGTCTTTGTGCATGCTCGAATGCTAGAGGACATTCCTTTGCACGAAAGGAAGTGGGAGAGACTGTGGAGTTGACGGTGTCTTTGTGCATGCTCAAATGCTAGAGGACACTCCTTTGCACGAAAGGAAGTGGGAGAGACTGTGGAGTTGACGGTGTCTTTGTGCATGCTCAAATGCTAGAGGACATTCCTTTGCACGAAAGGAAGTGGGAGAGACTGTGGAGTTGTCGGTGTCTTTGTGCATGCTCGCATGCTAGAGGACACTCCTTTGCACGAAAGGAAGTGGGAGAGACTGTGGAGTTGTCGGTGTCTTTGTGCATGCTCGAATGCTAGAGGACACTCCTTTGCACGAAAGGAAGTGGGAGAGACTGTGGAGTTGTCGGTGTCTTTGTGCATGCTCGAATGCTAGAGGACATTCCTTTGCACGAAAGGAAGTGGGAGAGACTGTGGAGTTGTCGGTGTCTTTGTGCATGCTCAAATGCTAGAGGACATTCCTTTGCACGAAAGGAAGTGGGAGAGACTGTGGAGTTGTCGGTGTCTTTGTGCATGCTCAAATGCTAGAGGACATTCCTTTGCACGAAAGGAAGTGGGAGAGACTGTGGAGTTGTCGGTGTCTTTGTGCATGCTCAAATGCTAGAGGACATTCCTTTGCACGAAAGGAAGTGGGAGAGACTGTGGTGATGTCGGTGTCTTTGTGCATGCTCGAATGCTAGAGGACATTCCTTTGCACGAAAGGAAGTGGGAGAGACTGTGGAGTTGTCGGTGTCTTTGTGCATGCTCAAATGCTAGAGGACATTCCTTTGCACGAAAGGAAGTGGGAGAGACTGTGGAGTTGTCGGTGTCTTTGTGCATGCTCAAATGCTAGAGGACATTCCTTTGCACGAAAAGAAGTGGGAGAGACTGTGGAGTTGTCGGTGTCTTTGTGCATGCTCGAATGCTAGAGGACACTCCTTTGCACGAAGGGAAGTGGGAGAGACTGTGGAGTTGTCGGTGTCTTTGTGCATGCTCGAATGCTAGAGGACACTCCTTTGCACGAAAGGAAGTGGGAGAGACTGTGGAGTTGTCGGTGTCTTTGTGCATGCTCAAATGCTAGAGGACATTCCTTTGCACGAAAAGAAGTGGGAGAGACTGTGGAGTTGTCGGTGTCTTTGTGCATGCTCGAATGCTAGAGGACACTCCTTTGCACGAAGGGAAGTGGGAGAGACTGTGGAGTTGTCGGTGTCTTTGTGCATGCTCGAATGCTAGAGGACACTCCTTTGCACGAAGGGAAGTGGGAGAGACTGTGGAGTTGTCGGTGTCTTTGTGCATGCTCAAATGCTAGAGGACACTCTCTTGCTCTCTTTGCACATAACCAACGCCGTCTGCAGGCCCCGCTCATCTATCGATTCAACCTTTGTCATAGAATAACATTTACCTACACTTAAACTTTTTTGTCATTCATTCAATCTTGCTCCCCTTTTTGTCTTCATCCTATTCAGAATTTCTAAACTCTTAATTTTTTACTCTTGAATTTTTTTCTTTCTTGACAATTTGTCAAGATTTCCTGATGTTTTAGGTCAAGAAATCAAGAAGTACATTTTGTCAAAATTCAGATCAAATTTTATTTTAAAACAATTTTCCGTGTTATTGTGATTTTCAAAAGTGAAAAAATAAACCAAAAAAAATACAGTTAAAAAAACAGCGTTTGCACACAGGGTGAGAATTGATTTTGGGAATTCGTAAAATCTCTATAAAAACAGTAAATCTTGAGATAATGTTACAAAACTGTTTTTTTTTCGAAAAAAAAAATCTGAATATGACTTCCAATATTTTTTAATTTCAATATTCCAATAATCCAATATAAAATGATACATTTTGTCAATATTTTGTAATGTCTAATGTTGATCTTAATGAAGTTATCTTCATCTTAACAAAATGGCATATATTTCTGATTCTGACCTAAAACACTTAATGAAAAACTTGATTTCTTCTCAACTCCGCTGTTCGCTATGCGCTGTTAGCTATGCGCTGTAAGCCATGCGCTGTACGCTATGCGCTGTATGCAATGCGCTATGCGCTGTTAGCTATGCGCTGTACGCCATGCGCTGTACGCTATGCGCTGTTAGCTGTGCGCTGTACGCCATGCGCTGTACGCCATGCGCTGTACGCTATGCGCTGTTAGCTGTGCGCTGTACGCCATGCGCTGTACGCTATGCGCTGTATGCAATGCGCTATGCGCTGTACGCTATGAGCTATGCAACGATTGGACAATGGATGGATTCGCGATCGATCGGGAATGGACGACGACAATGAGGGCGAAGGATCCGATAGGTATGCGCTATGCGCTGTACGTCATGCGCTGTACGCTATGCGCTGTATGCAATGCGCTATGCGCTATTAGCAATGCGCTGTACGCCATGCGCTGTACGCTATACGCTATACGCTATACGCTATACGCTATACGCTATACGCTATACGCTATACGCTATACGCTATACGCTATACGCTATACGCTATACGCTCTATAAAAAATTCTATAAATTGGCATTATGGCAGATTCTAAAAATTGGCATTACGGCAGATTCTATAAATTGGCATTATGGCAGATTCTATAAATTGGCATTACGGCAGATTCTATAAATTGGCATTACGGCAGATTCTATAAATTGGCATTATGGCAGATTCTAAAAATTGGCATTACGGCAGATTCTATAAATTGGCATTACGGCAGATTCTATAAATTGGCATTATGGCAGATTCTATGAATTGGCATTACGGCAGATTCTATAAATTGGCATTATGGCAGATTCTATAAATTGGCATTACGGCAGATTCTATAAATTGGCATTATGGCAGATTCTATAAATTGGCATTAAATTGGCGCAAATTGTAAATTGGCGCATAGCGAACAGCGCATAGCGTACAGCGTACAGCGCATAGCGCATAGCTCATATCGTACAGCGCATGGCGTACAGCGCATAGCTAACAGCGCATAGCGCATTGCATACAGCGCATAGCGTACTGCGCATGGCGTACAGCGCATAGCGAACAGCGCATAGCGCATACCTATCGGATCCTTCGCCCTCATTGTCGTCGTCCATTCCCGATCGATCGCGAATCCATCCATTGTCCAATCGTTGCATAGCTCATAGCGTACAGCGCATAGCGCATTGCATACAGCGCATAGCGTACAGCGCATGGCGTACAGCGCACAGCTAACAGCGCATAGCGTACAGCGCATGGCGTACAGCGCACAGCTAACAGCGCATAGCGCATTGCATACAGCGCATAGCGTACAGCGCATGGCGTACAGCGCATAGCTAACAGCGCATAGCGCATTGCATACAGCGCATAGCGTACAGCGCATGGCGTACAGCGCACAGCTAACAGCGCATAGCGTACAGCGCATGGCGTACAGCGCACAGCTAACAGCGCATAGCGCATTGCATACAGCGCATAGCTAACAGCGCATAGCGTACAGCGCATGGCGTACAGCGCACAGCTAACAGCGCATAGCGCATTGCATACAGCGCATAGCGTACAGCGCATGGCGTACAGCGCACAGCTAACAGCGCATAGCGTACAGCGCATGGCGTACAGCGCACAGCTAACAGCGCATAGCGTACAGCGCATGGCGTACAGCGCACCGCTAACAGCGCATAGCGCATTGCATACAGCGCATAGCGTACAGCGCATGGCGTACAGCGCATAGCTAACAGCGCATAGCGCATTGCATACAGCGCATAGCGTACAGCGCATGGCGTACAGCGCACAGCTAACAGCGCATAGCGCATTGCATACAGCGCATAGCGTACAGCGCATGGCGTACAGCGCACAGCTAACAGCGCATAGCGCATTGCATACAGCGCATAGCGTACAGCGCATGGCGTACAGCGCATAGCTAACAGCGCATAGCGCATTGCATACAGCGCATAGCGTACAGCGCATGGCGTACAGCGCACAGCTAACAGCGCATAGCGCATTGCATACAGCGCATAGCGTACAGCGCATGGCGTACAGCGCATAGCTAACAGCGCATAGCGCATTGCATACAGCGCATAGCGTACAGCGCATGGCTTACAGCGCATAGCTAACAGCGCATAGCGAACAGCGCATAGCGCATACCTATCGGATCCTTCGCCCTCATTGTCGTCGTCCATTGCCGATCGATCGCGAATCCATCCATTGTCCAATCGTTGTATGAACGATCATCATTCTCGCTGATTGTCCTGAAAAAAATTGAAGTTGGGTTGTTGCCGAATAGTACTGACAATTCAAAATTGTAAACTAACTTACTTTGGCAAACCAGCATTCATTTCCTGCCTGACCGACTGGTTCAACAGATTCAGCCAGCACTCGAACCAAGTTTCGTGACGACAAGAAGATCTTTCCCTGAAAAATAAAATAATTGTTAAAATCACTAAAATTTTGCAACTAAATGTTACATAAACATAATATAAATTATAATATAAATTATAAAAATGACAGTTCAAATTTCTAATTATCAATTAAACCTACTGACATGAGAAGGCGATGGAATGCCAAAAAAGCGTTTGTCTCTTTCACTGAACTGATCTTCCCTGAAAAAAATTGTCATGTTCACATTAGTGTAAAGTTAAAAAAGAAATAAGAAAAAAAGATAGTTACTCATAAATCTGACTTTCCGAATATGACTGACTCGTGCGAATCAGTTGAGCTGGAAATTGTAATGAGGACGGGGTGGGGGAAAACTGTTCAGTTGAAAAAAAGTTGAGAAGAAATCAAGTTTTTCATTAAGTGTTTTAGGTCAGAATCAGAAATATATGCCATTTTGTTAAGATGAAGATAACTTCATTAAGATCAACATTAGACATTACAAAATATTGACAAAATTTATCATTTTATATTGGATTATTGGAATATTGAAATTAAAAAATATTGGAAGTCATATTCAGATTTTTTTTTTCGAAAAAAAAACAGTTTTGTAACATTATCTCAAGATTTACTGTTTTTATAGAGATTTTACGAATTCCCAAAATCAATTCTCACCCTGTGTGCAAACGCTGTTTTTTTAACTGTATTTTTTTTTGGTTTATTTTTTCACTTTTGAAAATCACAATAACACGGAAAATTGTTTTAAAATAAAATTTGATCTGAATTTTGACAAAATGTACTTCTTGATTTCTTGACCTAAAACATCAGGAAATCTTGACAAATTGTCAAGAAAGAAAAAAATTCAAGAGTAAAAAATTAAGAGTTTAGAAATTCTGAATAGGATGAAGACAAAAAGGGGAGCAAGATTGAATGAATGACAAAAAAGTTTAAGTGTAGGTAAATGTTATTCTATGACAAAGGTTGAATCGATAGATGAGCGGGGCCTGCAGACGGCGTTGGTTATGTGCAAAGAGAGCAAGAGAGTGTCCTCTAGCATTTGAGCATGCACAAAGACACCGACAACTCCACAGTCTCTCCCACTTCCCTTCGTGCAAAGGAGTGTCCTCTAGCATTCGAGCATGCACAAAGACACCGACAACTCCACAGTCTCTCCCACTTCCCTTCGTGCAAAGGAGTGTCCTCTAGCATTCGAGCATGCACAAAGACACCGACAACTCCACAGTCTCTCCCACTTCTTTTCGTGCAAAGGAATGTCCTCTAGCATTTGAGCATGCACAAAGACACCGACAACTCCACAGTCTCTCCCACTTCCTTTCGTGCAAAGGAGTGTCCTCTAGCATTCGAGCATGCACAAAGACACCGACATCACCACAGTCTCTCCCACTTCCTTTCGTGCAAAGGAATGTCCTCTAGCATTTGAGCATGCACAAAGACACCGACAACTCCACAGTCTCTCCCACTTCCTTTCGTGCAAAGGAATGTCCTCTAGCATTTGAGCATGCACAAAGACACCGACAACTCCACAGTCTCTCCCACTTCCTTTCGTGCAAAGGAGTGTCCTCTAGCATTCGAGCATGCACAAAGACACCGACAACTCCACAGTCTCTCCCACTTCCTTTCGTGCAAAGGAGTGTCCTCTAGCATTCGAGCATGCACAAAGACACCGACAACTCCACAGTCTCTCCCACTTCCTTTCGTGCAAAGGAGTGTCCTCTAGCATTCGAGCATGCACAAAGACACCGACAACTCCACAGTCTCTCCCACTTCCTTTCGTGCAAAGGAGTGTCCTCTAGCATTCGAGCATGCACAAAGACACCGACAACTCCACAGTCTCTCCCACTTCCTTTCGTGCAAAGGAGTGTCCTCTAGCATTCGAGCATGCACAAAGACACCGACAACTCCACAGTCTCTCCCACTTCCTTTCGTGCAAAGGAGTGTCCTCTAGCATTCGAGCATGCACAAAGACACCGACAACTCCACAGTCTCTCCCACTTCCCTTCGTGCAAATGAGTGTCCTCTAGCATTTGAGAATTGAGCGTAGCACTTTCTTTTTTGATCAATAACTTTTTTGATTTGAATTTTTTTAACTTGGACAATTTTTTTAAAACTCATCTCCTTTAAAATAACAGTCACTCAGTTGAGCAACATAATTTAAATATGCGAACCAGAAATTTTTTGCCTGCGTGTTCAGGAAAAAACACTATCTAAGGCTTTCATTCGGTCTATTTAGTTTTCTAATAGTTACAGTTTCGAAGGCTACTTCATAAGGTTTTTTCTTCGGATATTAATATCAAGCGAGCATGTCTCAATACGATTTGATACCAAAAATATACTTTTTAATTTTTTTTGAACAGTGTCTTTATTTTATTAGAACCTCGCTGTACCAACATTTTTCTGATCAGATGATTTTACAATTGAATCCTCAAATCCAGAAGGTTACAGAATTTATTGCATTTTAAGAGTCACATAGAGAAACCTTTAAAAGTGATTATCTTTAGGTATAATAGTTAGGTATAATAGTGATAGTTTAGGTAGAAGAGTTAAACTCAAGATAGTATTAAAATCCACACATAATTAGAAAAGGTTTTGAATATCTTATGTTCAAAGTAAATTTAATTGCTAATTTAAGGTTCCGGATAATTAAAGTACATCATTTGATCAAGAATTGTGGTTATTTCGTGAAATTTGATGCACCCGTCAATTTGACTTTGCTTTACTATTGCAGCATATTGGAACAGGCAAATCTTCACAATTTTCTCACTTTCGATGAGCACGTGACGAAGTCTACTGTGATCTACTCTTTGTTGCTCCATTACCAAGTCAGCTTTTTCTTGAAATTCTTTCGAATATCGTCGCTCGTATAACGTTTCATCTCGAGGCTGTGTTTTGCCGACGTATCCTCCAGTCTTCATTGCTTTCTCAACTTTACTTCGGAAATGTGGTTCATCTCTCACTTTCAATTTATGTTCGTATTCATCAATTCTCGACAGTCCCTTTATGTGCATCGATCTAGTCAACTCTACCCAAAATCGAATTACCTCCGTTTCGTGATCGAGCTTCTAAAAAAATGAAGATCACAATTTAAATGACAATTATTTATATTCTCACCCTTTGCTGTTCAGAATCCAATAGATCTTCCTGTTGTACGTTTTTATGCACTTCATAATATTCGTTGTAGATTTTGAAACCAACTCTCAATAGATTTTTTCGATCATCTTGTTCTTGTAGTATAAGAGTCTCACGCCGTGATGTACATGTGCTCAGTTTGCAATACATGGTTTGAATTTCGCTCACAACATTTTGAGGTAGTCTTCGATCTTGATCCTTAGCGTTGATGAATAATAGAATTTCATCTCGCACGTTACCCTCTTCCTTTAATATGATTTTTTCTTCTTCGTTACTGTCAACCATTCTTTTACAAATTTGGCGAAGTCGTATGAGTTGAGGTAGTTTAACTATTTGACCATCTTGCTGTACAAAGGATTTAACTGTGTCAGGAATCGTTGTCGCTAATGCCGTCAGTATGTTTGGACTAAACAATTTAATGGTCCGCGGAATTTGATCTTCTTCAATGATCTTAAACAACATTTCAAGTATCTGTTCCGGATCCTGAAAAATGTTTTTTTATTATCTCAGCGATTCTGTACTAGGAATTTGAAACTCTTCCACTTAACATCTTTTTCCATTTGATTGGCTCACCGTGGAGAGTGCCAAGTGTGTCAGCGAACCCCTGAAAAAAACTAATTCAAGAAAATAACATTAAAAATAACTTTTGTTGGTTTAGTTTCGAATAGCAAATTCCAAAATTGAACAGAGACAGAGACACTCCAAACTCCAAACTCGGTTATAAAATACTAATAGTACGATATTCGTTTTGCTTTAAGATTTGAACTGCTTAAAAACTTTCGGCTCGAAAAATTGTAATTTTACAAATGTTAATTTCGAATACAAACTGAAAAAATCTACTTTTCCGTTCTCTATGAGTGCCAAAATCTAGGTTTCAAGTCATGTCACTTTCATCTTAGAATTTTCTAGCTGACATTAACGTACCTCATGCTCCTCCAGAGTTTCATCTTCTTCCGTAATTGCTTTCTCATTTTGTCTATTCCCCGCAATTTCCTGATCATCACCGTACAAGTCTTGCTGAACCACGACTACTTCTCTTTGTTGAACATGATCCTGGACTCGTTCTCCCCCATTATTTGGCGGCTAAAAAAAATTTAATTTGATTTTAAAAATTAGGTAGTCAAACGTACGTTGTCGATTTCTGTTGAAAAATCGATGAGATCTGCGACGTCCATTCAGAATCGGAGTTTACTGGAAAATTGAAGTTCAATGATACAAAATTCAAACGAAAAACTAAAAATAAATAGACAGAAATGCCAACAACAAATTAATTCATTTGAAAAATTGCCGGAAATAGCCGCCATGATATTCGAGGTAGATCAAAAAATTGGTAGGTCAAAATATTCACGTCAAGAACTAGATTCAAAATAATCAAATTTAAAGTTTCCATGACTTTCTAAATATAAATTCTTATTTGATAATCCTTACCAATTAGCGATAGGTTATTTGAAGAACGGAAATGGAGTATTTGAAACAGTGCATTTTTATTTTAATAATATTACTATTTGAAAAGTGATATTGTCGCAATCCAACTATTGCAATTTATTAAAAAAAAAAACTATTTTAAATCTTCCTGGTGGACTAGACTCCTGTCAGCTTCGTGCGATCTTAATTTAAAAAATTATCCTGGTTCCTTTCGATGTTTCTAACCAAATAAAATAGATTCAATATAAAATTTGGAAATAATTTCCGAAATTCTATATCATTTTCAAAAGCTAGTTGAAAAGAATAGTTGAAAGTTTTCATGAAAGTTTAATGCGACGCCAAGAACTACGTTCGAAATAATTAAATTTCAAGTTACCATGGCGCGTCAAGACGTTCTAAATTTTATATTCTCAATAGATACATAATGCACCGTACAAATTAACAATAGATTATTTGAACAACTGAAATAGAGTATGTAAAACAGTGTATTTTTATTTTTATAATTTAACTTTTAGAAAATTGATATTTTCGCAATCAAACTATCGCAAATTCTTTTAAAAAGTTATTTTAAATTTTCCGAATTGACTTCTACCAGCTCCATGCAAAAATAATTCGATAGTATTAAAAAAATAAAAAATATATTCTGATTCTTTTCGATGTTTCTAGCCAACTAAAATAGATTGTGTATACAATTTGGAAACAAATTTCCAAAATTCTATATCATTTTCAAAAGCTAATTGTTAAAAGTTGAAAGTTTTTATGAAAGTTTAATTCCACGTCAAGAACTAGGTTCGAAATGTTTAAATTTCAAGTTACAATGATGCTCTTAAATTCAAGATCCTAGTGCCACAAACGAATTTTGTTACTTTCATGTGAACGACAGAAATGGAGTATGTAAAACAGTATTTTTTTTTGTTGTGAAATGTTTAACATGTTGAAAACTTACGTTTACTAATCAGAAATTCTATGTAGGGTCTGTTTGAAAAACATATGTACAAAATCCAAAAAAGAGCGCCAGAATCGAAAAAAGTAGATCAAAAATGTGTAGGTCAAAAAATTCGTAGCTGACAAAATTGAATTGAAAAGAATCAAATTTTGAGTCAAGTAATCACTTTTGTTACAAAAAAATTTACGATCTAATCTCAACAATAAACAACAATAAAAATAGTACAACTGTGCGAACAACCATTTATCTAGACAACAAGGAAATAGAATATGTGAAACGGTAGTTTTTTTTTCAAAATTCACTTCTAACAAGTGTATCTAATTTTAGTTATAGATAAGAAATGCATAGTTTCAACAGAAATAAACCAAAATTTAATGGTTTATATATCAACGAAGTGTAAATTTTTAGTGTTAAAAAACTGAATAGATCTGACAATAAGATGAAGAATATCAACAGAAGTTTGAACAATTGAAAAAAAAAGCTGTTCAAAATATATCAAACCAATATTTTTAATTGGTTCTCTTAGCATCCGACAACTCACTTCCATTGCCTCGTTTTCGTGTTCTTTGTGATGGATCTTCGACTTCTTCATTTCCAGCATTTGGCTCTGAAGTGCTACTTGAAGGCTGATTTGTAGCACTCCCAGTGTCAGCTACGTATCTTTCTGAACTTTCTTCTGGCACCTCCTCAACATCTTGTGAACTGTCACTTCCACTATACTCATCCTCCAGCTCATCGTCAACATCCACATCAGTTTCAATACCAGCTCCTTCCTGCAAATTATTATAAATAATTATTTCCGAGGCACTTTCCGATGACCAACTTGTTGAATGTTCCCCGAGGCATTTCCAGGAGCCATCGGATTTAATCTGCGCATATCTCCTTTAACCGAATCATTGAGCTGATCCATGATTTCACCTTCTCTCTGCCGTTGTGGTTCTTCCTGGATTCTCTGACGGTCTTGCTCCAATCTCGATTCTTGGAACTGTACACCCAGGTCAATCAGGCGCCGGAACACATCAAGCCTCACATCATCTGGCGGACTTTGTAAATCATTCGCTAATTGAATGAACTCTGTTCTGTATTGTCGTTCAATCGGTATATTATCTCTATTGTTGTGATGTGGGATACCTTCCGCGACAATATCTGGGTTGATTCTAGCGAAAAAATCTTGTCCTTCTTGAAACTGATCAGCCGCATTCATTTCTCTTCTGACAGCTATTTCTCTTTCAAGCTCGTCAAGTCTTTCAAGCCCATCTTGATGCTGAAGTACGGACAAAAATCGCCAAATCCGAAACTCGATATTTTCTTTGGAAGGTCTCTGAATTATTTTTGTGAAGGCTGTTTTACAGTATAAAAACCAATATAAGTAATACCTCTCCAGCTTCAGAACCTTCTCGATTCCCCGCAGCCTCTTCTTGCTGCTGCTCAAATCGATTGAAAATCCTCTGTCCAATTTCTCTGAGTCGATCACGACGTTGTTCTTCTTGTGCAAACTGACTGTCTCGAAAGTTTCGCAGATTTTCCAAGTCAGTTTCTTGATTGACAAGTCTATAGCACATTTGAAGCAATGTTTCACTGTTCAACCTTCCACCCAAATCCAGCAAATCGACAATCATTCGAATTCTCATAATTTGCTCCAGTTCTAGTACATAAACTTCCAGCCTGTTATATTCCAGATTTTCATTGCGAATTTGTGTCAGCTCCCTGAGAATGTCAGATTGATAATCTTTTTGTGTAGGCAACTCTGGTTCCAGATCAATCATCTGAATAGTTGTTTGTCTTCCTATTAAAGCCATTCGAATTGTATCCAATCGTGTCTTATACCGATCATCGTATAATCATAGACAAAGTCGGAGCTTTTCCCGGTGGTCATTCTTAAAAATATAAACATTTAAATTAATTTTTGATTGTATTTTTGATATAACCTCAATTCTTGCATTCTCAACAATTTCTGCTCTTCTTGCAACTATCGCTTCATATTCCATTCCTGCTTGCTCGGCATCAAAATCTTCCCCTCCAGCAGCTATATTATCTTGATTCTGAAAAAAACGTGCATTTGACTGCTTGGAAATTTCAATTAAATATTTTTGGTAATCAGCTTGTTCTAAAAAAAAAGGGTACTCGTAAGAAATTTGAAGCATTGTTTTGTCTGTTTCAGGAGGTTTACGAAAGAAAACTCTAAGAATTGAGAATGTTACGACCGAACGAATACTGAAAAACACAATTTTCTTCAAACTTTTGAAATTTTCAGTTAAAACCGTACAGTTGTTATGTGTTTATATCACACGTAAACCCAATCTGAAGTGATATATAGCATTAAAGTTGCGAATAAAATGTATGAAAAACGAAACCTCTTGATCTGGCCAGGCGTGTTGTGGATTCTGAGCCGTAGAATCGACGACTTGTGCACACTAAAATGATTTTTTAATGTCATGTTTTACTGTTGCGGTAATCAAGATTTCTGCTGATTTCCCAGCTTCACGGATAAATTAGAATGACCTCACCTCTTGCTCTACTTCATCTTCGTCTTCTTCGTCTTCCTCCTCATCATAATCCTTGTCCTCTAACGAATCATGATCGCTATCTCCCTGTCGTCCCGCATTGTAATCGTCTCCCATTTCCTGACTCGACTCCTAGAAATCATATTTTAAAAAAATGTTCTATTGTTCTAAAAGGTTTTTTAGCAATTCTTTAAAAAAATCTTGAAACCGTATTTTTTTTAATAGGAAAATTTTCTGTAGAAACTTTTAAAATTCCTGTAGAAACTATTTGTCGATAAATAAAATTAAAGATTGAAAACTGCTCACCTCCAGCTCTTCTTCTTCTTGCTCTTCGTCATTGTCGACATCTTCTAGTACATCATCCTCATCATTTCTTCCTTCTACTTGATCATCTTCTCGCTTCCCATTCTGATTGGGTTCCTGAAAATAATTTGGTAAATTAAAATTTTGGAGGACGAAAAATACACAAAAACCTTACCTCGCTGCTGCCAGCTGCGGATCCTCTCAGCGAATCGTTTTCCATTGCTTGTGGATGCTTTGATTTTTGAAAATATTGATAGAACGAGGTTCAACAGACACAAAACTGCAAAAAACACAAAATATTCAAGGATGACAAATAAAATTCCCGCGAATCAAAATTTATGGTAGATCGAAAATATTTAGATTAAAATCTAATTTTTCTTTCTAAATTCTGTTAGAAAAAAAATTAATGTTTTCAAAAATACACTGTTTCGAGTTTCTTATATTAAATGGTCAACATAAAAGTATACAATGGAACCACATTAATAATGCAAAAGCATTTTTTGGTTGGAATTATATCATTTTTGGTTTTTTACAAGGTTTACAATCGGAGTAATTTAAGATTTCTCGATTAAACAAAAAAAAAATTTCAATTTTCGTATAAAAATATTATTTACTTTTGACTGATATCGATGTTTGACTTGCACAAAGTGGCGGTTTTAAAAATAAGATTTTCCATATTTATTTGATTTATCTTTCTGATTATTTATTTATTTTTTTCAGTTTAAGCTGGAACCAAGGAAGAATCAAATTTAATACACTTTTGGAAAATAAATCATTTTGTAATAAAATTATCATAAATTAAGCTTACTGTAAGTAGTATACAGTAGAAAATAAATTACTGTGAGTTCAAAAAAAATTATTAAATTTTGAGAAAAAGTTACAGAAAATAAAGGATAATATCAAGATAATATCTGACTTGAAAATTCCAAATGGTTTAAAATCATAAAAGAGCAAAGAACCGACAATGAAAAAGTAGAAAAATTAAGTTATTTTCATTGTCTTGTCCTCTTGGCAACCGGCATCTCATCTTGATTGCCTCGCTTTAGTGATCTTTGTGGTGGTTCTTGTGAAGCTTCTCCGGTTTGATCTCCAATATTCGATGCTGAATTGCTACTTGAAGGCTCATTCCCAACATCTTCCCTCGAGTCTTGTGGATCTTCAGATCTAGCCGCAGGTTCATTTTTCAAATCCTCATCCTTTTGCTCATCTTTTTCAGGATGCTTCTCTGAATAATATTCTTCGAATCCTAAAACTTCATGATGAATTTGATGAAGTATTTTTTTGAGCGTATTGGTAATTTCTCCGAATAGCACATCTCCATCTCGGTGGTTTTGTTGCATTATCTCATTATACAGAATAGTACGCGAAAATTGGGTTTTTTCTTCCTCGATGAGCAATCGACGAAAAAGTTTGAAATTTAAATCGTTGTCGAATTCATTTTCCACTGCCAGCATTTCCTCAAGATTCTTCTTTATTCGTTGCTGGATCATTCTGTGATGTTTGATATCAAATGTTTCCTCGCACTCGTCAGTTCTTATCAATAACACTTCATGTTGAGCCAGCATCAAACTGAGCCAATTTCGTAGTTCTTCTCTGTCATTGGAAGGGCTCTGAAAAATATTTTTAGGTTATTTTATATAATGGAAGATTGTACTAATGATCTGCAAGCATATCGCATTATGAGCGTATACGAGCTAATTTGACAAAAATGAAAAAAAAAATCAAAGCAATTTTCTAAAGAACTGATACTGTTTCAAAATCTCTATTTAATGAACATTGATTTATGTCTTACTAATTCATTGGATGATGGAAGAACCACACTTTACTTTATTTTTGCATGCACTTATTGGCGATACTTAAACCACAAAAAATTTCTCTGTGCTGTTCAACTGTATCATATCTTACCTCACGTTCCTCAGCGCCCGGTGGCTGATTACTAAGCATCCGTTTGTCTCGTTCCAGCTCCGTAAATAGATTGTAGATACGGTTACCAACTAGTCGTAGATCCTTCCGACGCTCTTCCTCTGTTTCAATTTTATATTTCCGGCTTGATACAATTTTCTTAATTCGATTCTGCTCGTCTCGGAAGAATTTCAATTCACGCTGAAAGTTAACCGGGTCTTCGTCGCAAAGTTTGATGGCTCGATCCATAACTTCAGTACGCAAGAGAAATTCCTCGTATAACTTTTTAATTTCGTGTTTTTCCTGTTCAACCATTTCTTTTCGAATACTTTGTAGATGGCTCGACACGGCTGTTTTGACTTCTAACTCTATGGGAATCCTTGGAATATTTTCCTCTTTTTTGCTCCGGGTTTCGTCAATCACACGAATTCGTTCTTTATGAGATTCTTCGATGGTTTCCAGCAATTCATCAAGGACTATGCCGACATCGATTCTCTGCAAAAAAACACTATAGGCTCGTTTTTATATTCTTAATTTACCTGCAATGCAGGTGATTCTAGCTGCTGGGGATCTCCATTTTTATCATATCCAAAGTCGATTTGAGGTACTTCTTCATCATCAATGTCGCTGACTATTTCTTTGTCGAAACCCTGCAAAAATTGATTGAAATTGAATTTATGTAAACCAAAAGAGCGCAATTTGGATTTACTGTTTCAAAATAAAGTTAAAATATGTCATAAGTTTATTGGCTTATCACTAAGTATCACTTTAGAAAACTCATTTACCTCTACTTCATCGTCTGTGTCTCTCTCCTCATCTTCTGCATGATCTTCTTCCTCATCTACTTCCTCATCTACTTCTTCATCTTCAAATTCTCCAACATTATCTATCACCTCATTCCAACCGTCTCGCTCTGCTTGGTCATCGATTTGCTCGTCGTCGAACTCCTGAAAAAAAAATTTCACGATAGTTCACACCTCTCAGATGTCAGGTTTTGCAATCCAACTACCCATAAAAATCAAAAATTTACCTCTTCCTCAATATCCATTGGATTTGGAGCGTTTGGTCGATTCGGGCGCTCCATGGTGTGTCGCAAGGGGTCACTGAATATCAAAATGAAGTGAAAAAAATTAGAAAAAAAAAGAAAATAAAAATCAATGAACTCGTCCTCCCTGAAAAAAAAAACAATTATGAGCGCCAATCATTCGTTTGAGGTAGATCACTACAGGTGTAGGTCAAAAAAAAAAAAAATTTTTGCACAGAGAAATATAATTAACTGTTTAAAGAGCAATTTTCAGTCATTGTGAAACAGAAATAATTTACCGATTTTAATTAAAATACTGCAGAGGATCACAACCTTTTTGGTTTAATTTGTGGGATTTCATCTTTTCGGTTTTTCAACAGTTTTCTCTAATTTTGGAAGGAAAACCGAGTTTATTGTTCAATAGTTCTACAAACAACTGATTGAAACAGAAAAAGCAAATAAAAAGGGTTTTTTTGAGAATAAATTGGAAATAACAGGAAAATAATCAATATTATCAAATATCTGATTTAAAAAATTGTGAACATATCATATACTCAGTAAATGATAATATTAAGAAAATATCAAAAAATATATTATTACTCTTGTTCTCTTGCCCTTTTGGAAACTGGCAATTCACTTTGATTTCCTCGTTTTCGTGATCTTTGTGGCGGATCTTGTGAATCTTCTCTGTCTTGATTTCCAATATTTGATGCTGAATTGCTACACGAAAGCTCATTTTCAACATCTTCCCTCGAGTCTTGTGGATCTTTATCTCTAGCCTCATCCCTCTGCTCATCTTTCTTTGAACTATCCTCTGCACCATGTTTCTCATTTTTTCCACCGTCTGCATTGCCATTCACATTGTTTCGATCTGATTCCTGAGGATTGCGAAGCGGTAAATTATCAGCAGGTATATTCAGGTTTAAATAATAATTTTGACGAATTACTTGATCCAGTAGAGTAGTGATCACTTGAAACAGCACAGCGTCATCTTGATGGTTTTGTTTCAATATTGAATTATACAAAAAACGACGCGATTCTATAGTATTCTGTTCCTCGGTGAGCAATAGACGGAAAATTTGAAGTTTGTCACGACTCCAGCTGTCATTTTCCGGTGCTAGAATTCTCTGAAAATTCTGATCCACTCGGCTTTGCATTATTCTATGATGATTCATATCGGGTGTTGCTTCGTATTCTTCAGTTCTTGACAGTAAAACTATGTGTTGAGCAATCATCAAATCGAGCCAAAATTCAAATTCTGCTTCATCGTGGTTGGGCCTCTGAAGATAGGAGATGTTGGTTAAAGATATTAAACTGTTAATTAAATTCTTAATTTTTATTAAATTGTTTAAGCACAATCTATTGCTAAACTCTCTACTTATTTCCTTATTTGTGTAGCAATTTTGTGGGTTTTACGAAAATGTACGAGATGTTCAAATCGAATTTCTGATAATATTTAATAAGTCACAATGCACTAGGGGAAGCAGAAGCCGACTAGATAGGCACGTCTGAAAGTTTATTTCAAAATTAAAAAAATCATATTTCAGAGTGTTGACTTTAGCGTCTTAGGTGTCAGCATACGATGCGCTACATTTCATGTTCAAAAATAGAATTGAAATTTTATGAACTTGACCAAACACTTCATAAAATTTGAAATATTATAATTACCTACCTCCCCTTCTTCTAATCGATCCTCTACTGGCCGATTTGCATTATTCCGTTCTGCTTGTTGCCGCCGATGAAATTGATTGTAAATAAAATTACCAACTCGGTGTAGTTTCTTTCGACGTTCCTCTTCAGATTTGATCTCAACTGCCCGGTCTGCTAGAATTTCATTTATTTCACCCTGATCGTTTCGAAGTTTTGTCAAGGCACGTGAAACGTCAACAGGTCCATCTTGAAGCGCCATGGCGTATTCCACAAAAAAATTTCGTTTATCCAACTCATCCCGTAGTTGCAGATGACTTAGCACGGCTGATTCTTGTCCGTCTTCTTGTCTCAGTAGTTCTAAATTTTCTTCGGGGATAATTCGTAAAACACCATCTCGTATTGTCCGAATCAATTCAATAATTCCAATTCTCGCTCGATGAAGAGCAATGCTCTCCTCCAGAAATTTATTAAACGACTCTTGAATATTGATTTCCTAAAGAAAATAAATATTATGAAACGCTTATGAAATTGCTGTTTAATATTTTAGTTTCTAATAACTCCGAATTTAAAATTAATCAACCTGTAGTAAAGGTACTTCAATCTGCTCAAGCTCTCCATTATGATATGCAACACCTTCGTCACTGTCAGTGTCCAGGCTCTCGTCTAACCCCTGCAAAAAAAACTATGAAAATTGAATGATATGATAATACTAACTATTCATATAAGGTGTTAATATTAATTAGTTTAATGAGACTGCAAATTTTTATTTGAAAAATCACTAATGTTTTACTGATTTCATAAATGTTTATAAAATCAGAAAAATGTAGTAATCCATGTGTAGTAATTTTTCATATAAAAATTTGCAGTTTCATCAAACTAATTAATATTCTCTGAACCTTCTCTGAATTCGTTGGTTTTGCAGTTATTTAATCTTGATTTCTCGAACTTCTACTGAAGTGAGCCAACTGTCTCCAGAAATTGATATAGAAATAGATATATAAATTTCATATATTAGATATGAAATTTGGTTAATGAGAGCAGTAAGTCACCTCTTCGTAATCCTCTTCTTCATCTTCTGAATCTTCGTCATAGTCTTCCGGCTCATTCCAATCATTTGCCTCTGCTTGACCAGCGTTTTGTACTACATCAGTAACATTCTGAAAATTAGATTTTTATTAAAAAAAAAAAAACGATCTACTTTTTTCTGCGAAAGATTTTCCGATGGACCGATTTTGTAGAAATATGATTTCCTGCTCTTTTCAAATATATCAGCTCTCAAAACTTTAATTTAAATTTTAAAAAATTAGAAGTTCACCTCATCCTCATTATCAGCATTATCTGGCGAATTATTTGAAGAATCAAGCCAATTTGTGCGATCCATGGTGCTTACTAGTTAGCAGGAATATGCTGAAAATAGGACAATTGAAACTCAAATAGAAACAAAAACAAACTCGAAATCAATCAATTTCTATCCAACAATTAGAAATCTAAAAACGATTCATTCAGGAAAATGTCGCGCTGCCATTTATTTTAAAAAGGTCAATAAAATGGTAGGTCAAAAAATTTGCGGGATTTTTTTTCTTCTTCTTTCATTCAAAAAATAAATAATTCATATTTGTTGTGTGCGCGTCAGTGTAGACTTAAAGAAAAACCTTGCTAACTTTAAGTTGAAAAATGATATAAGTGGAAAATTATAATTTTCAGTGTTTCGCTACACGCTTAAATTTCCTTAAATTTTCTTTCAATCGATTCGATTTTTTCTTTCAATAGATTCGATATCTTCAAAGAGCCGAGACCGATTTTTACAAAATTCGCTGTAAAATTCGGAAAAAAGTATGATCTATGAAATTTTGATAACTAAATTATGGAACATTCTGGACTATAGGAGTAAAACGTTGAACTTTATTTCCAGATAACTAATGAACTGCAGGAGTATATTGCAATAGCAATTACCAAAACGCAAAAGACACCAAACTGAAACAGTTATAAAATTTTTACAGTGGTCCTTGCAGTATAACATGCATCATAGTCATGATAAAGAAGAGATTGAATAAATGAAAGAATAACACAATTTTCAACAATACGATTCAAAATATCAATTTAATATTCTTAATTTGTTCTCTTGGCATTCGGGATATCACCTTGATTTGCTAGTTTTCGGGATCTTATCGGAGGATCCTCAACTCTAACCTTCCTCTTGCTCAATGTCTTCTGAACCTTGTTCCGTGTCTTCTACCCTTCCCCGTTCAGGTTATGATCATCTCCTGCCACTTCAGCTCCTTCCTGCACATCAATCTGAGGCTCATCTTGTGGAGCAACTTGTCGATTGTGATCCGGAAAATTAGGTGTAGGTACCAGATGATCATGATAACTTTTTCGAATTATTTGGTCGAGCAGAGTAGTTGTATTCTGAAAAAAAAGCTGCCTCGTTGATTTTGTTGCATAATCTTGTTTTACAGAAATCCTTGATGCGCAATCGATCAAAAGCTTGAATGTTTTCTCGATTTCCAATATAATTTTTCTTTTCTCTTTTCTCTTCACCTTCTCCTTTAATGGGTGTTGCATTGTTGCGTGATGTCTTATGTCGAGAGTTTCTGGGTATTCCTCAATTTTTGACGATAAAATTTTATACTGAGCTATCATCAGACCAAGCCAAAATTGGAATTTTGCTTTGTGATGGTTGAGCATCTGAAAATTATATTTATTGATTTGAAAATTTTGAAAATTCATTTAAAAAAAGTTATTACAGTTTCAGAAAAACTATAGCTTTCAAATAAATTTATATTAAACATTAATCATTCTTCTATTGTTTCTTCACACTACACAAATTTTAAAGGTTATATCTGAGTTCATTATGAAGATTGTACTTAATAATTCCCTACAAAACAATAGAAAAAGTTAAAACGTTTTGACAATTGACAATTTTTAAATAGAACAAACGACAACTGGGATATCAACTGGCAAAGCTGAACAATGGGGTGCAATATTAATAGAGGAAGATGGCAAATAACTGAGCAAATATTTATTTATTTTTTCAATTGTTGAAACCGGCAAAAAACTTATGTTTGTAAAACTTAATAAGCTTTCCAAATTTCAAATATGGAATAGGTAACCTCCTACTAAACATCCACATTTTCCGGCAAGTTAATTGAAGTCTGAAATTTTCATTTTTCCCCAATTGTTACGAACATTACTGTCTGAAGATCCTCTGGGATTCGGGCCAAACATGCTTTGTCGCAGAGGTCACTGAAATTAAAGGTGGACTACGCTCAGTGGGGAAATTGCTTTAAAACACGCCTATGGGGCCACAATGACCGAATATATTTTTGAATTTCCGCCAATTGGATTTGTTCGGTGGAGCGTGCTTGCATTATTTTTATTTATTTATTTTATTTATTCTCATTATTTCACTGATTTTCTTCATTTTCTATGTTTTTTCCTCGGAAAATGAAAGAAATAAACAAGACAAATGAAGAATGATCACTAAAAATTAACTGAAAATTCCTAAAACTTTCAAATATACTAATTTCAGGCTCTTCGTCGTCGGAACTCAGAATATCACAGTTTTTCGCATTTTCAATTACTTTTTAACAAACATTTTGTATTTTCTTGTTTATTTCTTCCATTTTCCGAGGAAAAAACATAGAAAATGAAGAAAATCAGTGAAATAATGAGAATAAATAAAATAAGTTAATAAAAATAATTCAAGCACGCTCCACCGAACAAATCCAATTGGCGGAAATTCAAATAGGAATCAGGGGAAAACTGAGATTTTTTCAATTTTCAAAAAATCATATAAAATCTAGAAAATTTTTTTGAATTTTTTAATCATGATATTCGGTTATTGTGGTCCCATAGGCGTGTTTTAAAGCATTTTCCCCACTGAGCGTAGTCCACCTTTAATAGTATTGAAAAATTTGAATATTAAAAAAAACGGAAAATCAGTGAGTTATCTTTACGAAAAAAAACGAACAATTTCCAAAATTAGCGCCACTGTTCATTTCGAGTAGATCAATAAAATTGAAGGTCGAAAAGTTTAGGGATGTCTTGGCGCGACCAACTTTTTTGCTCAAAAACATGGCACTTGTGATAAATAACTTTCGCTTACTACTCCACTCAAACATGACAAAATAAAATAAAATAATAATAATTTTCTACATTTTTGTCAATTTATGCATACTCCCCACTAACTTTTTCGACATTAATTTTCGAAGAAAACAAAACGTTTATTTGGCTTGTCTGAAACAGTAATTTTATGTGACAAGTTTATAAAAAGTACAACTGAATATATTTTCAATGATTTTTCTCGAATATCTTCTTAAGCTGTTGGTTTATTCCCAAAAGTGAAAGTTCCGGGTCCTGCTCCAATAGTCTTTCCATTCACAATCACTTTTCTTCCCTTCCAATCAACATTTGACTTTGATCCGTGTACACTTCCGGCCTTCATTTTATCAGATCCACTCATTTTTTGATCGTTCCGTTGATTCAAGTCGACAAGGCCAGTGTCGTGTTTGTCACCGCTTTTGATTGTTTGAAGACTTGCTCCGACGGTTTGAGTTCCAATTATTTTAGATGAAGAAGGGGAAGATGAGGAAGAGGGCGACATGGAAGATGACGAATGAGCAGAATTTCCCTTCGAGGAAAGTGGTTTTCCTATTTGATCAGCTGGCATCATTTCAACTGAAAATTAGACAAATTCTATAAATTTTGAAACTTGGGCTCATGAAACCTATTTAATTCACAGAAAATATGCTTCAGTACATGCATAAATTCGCAAAATATTTTTAATTGAATTACTCCGTGATTGCCACCAGACCTGTGCGGAATTCGGAATTTTTCGGCATAACGGCATAACGGCATATGCCGCCAAAAATTTTTTTCGGCATATCGGCATATTTATTTATTTATTTCTTTCTTCTTCTGACTATTCAACATTAGAAAAAAAAGACAATCAATTAAAAACTAAAAATCAATATATAAAACAAAGAATTGAATAGTGGGGGGGGGGGGGGTAGAAGAAACAAGATAAGATGACCGATTGGAACAAGTCCGTGGTCAAATGTGGGTGGGGGTGGTTTTGAGATTAAAGCATCACATCATATCATGGTATCAAGAGGTAGAGCTGAGACGCGTTTGGTAAACGTTTCGCCTGACACTGGTTTATTGAATAATTTGGCAAGTTTGTTCCAAAAGGAAAGATATTTATGGAGGAATATGTTATTTATGAACGGCCCATTGGGACTCAATTGATACGGAAATCGTGGAGTTTTAGACTTTTTGAGGTATTTTGTAAATTCGGGGAAGTGACGTGTACCCGTGACAATATCATGATATGTTTTAGCAATAAGAAGGAGCCGATGATGTTTCAGAGTCGTTTGGTTTACTTGTATCAGGCGGTCAGCATACGATTCATATGAGATTTTGCATCTTTTAAATACAAGACGGGAGAAATATCGCTGAGGTTTTTCTAATTTTTCGGATAGTGATTTTAGTTTGGGATTGAAAACTTCACATCCGAATTCAAGAATTGGGCGGACGTATATATTGAAGAGTTTGAAGTAAAAAAGAGCGTTTGTAGACCGAAATGTTTTCAATATTTGACGGGATTTGAAAATTGCTGAGTTTACAATCAAGTGAATATGTTTATCAAATGCTAGTTTATCGTCCACCCAAATACCAAGATCACGAGCTTTTGAGCACACACTAATTTTATGACCATTTACAAGATAATCAGTTTTGGGGTTTAGTTTACCTATGTGTAGTACTTGGGTTTTATTTTCAGCTAGCTTAAGTTTCCAAATATCACACCATTGTTCGATAATGGATATACTTTTTTTAATGCTTTCGATATTTTCACTGGAAATTTTCACGTCATCGGCAAATGCCGTCACGTGGACATCAGCTGGGAATTGTTCAAGCAGATCGTTGATGTAAATGAGAAATAAAAAAGGTCCAGTGACAGTGCCTTGGAGGACACCCGAAGAAATACTGTATTTACAAGTAGACATACTATTTGATACTTTAACTGTAGACGTTCTATTGGAAATGAAGGACTGGAACCAGTCACATAAATTATCATCGATACCAAAATTTTTAAGTTTGAGAATGAGTAGGTTATGCGGGACTGTATCAAACGCTTTTCGAAAATCGAACAGGACTATATCTAAAAATTTTCTAGGGTGAGATAGTATAGAGTGACAGAACGTGGAAGAGTTTAGATGCGCTAACGTACATGAGCGGTTGTTTAAAAATCCAAATTGGATTTTTGATAGTTTGTTGGCACACGTTTTCTTAATGCTCTGAAGTACTAATTTTTCGAACAAACGCGATAATGGATGGGTCAACGAGATGGGACGGTAATTTTCAGGATCAGAGGCGTTACCTTTCTTGAAAATTGGCACTACGGTTGACTCTTTCCAACACACAGGGAATGTTTTGGTTGATAGAAACTCGCTGAATATTAGAGATAGAGGTAAGGATATGGAGTCTGCGCATTTTTTCAATATGAAAAAGTTAATGTTATCGCGGGAGTAACCTAATTTAGGTTTAAGTTTCTTTATCAGATTTGACAGGGTCAATGGATGGGTATCAATAGGCGTTATTACTGGTTCAAGGGCAGGGAGAGCAGGGAAGTCAGGGGGAGACTTTTCGAAACTTTTTGAGAAGATTTTGGCAAATTCGTTGGCCATATCAGTATTGTCCCGCATAATAGAATTATTTACAGATAGGTGGGTTAAGGAAGAACTCTGAGAAATACGAGAGCGTACTAATGCAAAAAGACTGCGTGTATTTTTAGATTCAATGATTTTACTTTCATGCTTTTTTATGTTTTTCCTAATTGATAATAATCTTAATTTGACTCTTTTTTTGAGGTTCGTTGATAGGCTCTTTGGGTGACGTTTTCTCAGTGTTCGATAGAGTTTTTTCCCAGTTACTGGCACATTTCTAACACGTGGGGGATGGGACATTAGAGGCGTATAATCAGCTATAAGTTCGTTAAATATACGCAGGAAATGAGCTAGTTTGCTATCAGGTGTTGAAAAGAAGGAAAGTTGTTTGGGCCAGTTAAAGGAGAAAAAATGAGCGTTGAGTTTCATTAAGTCACATTTTCTGAAATGAAGCTTTTTTTCTGTTAAAGGTGTCGGTTTGGCACGCTTTTGGTTTAGCGGCATTTCAAATTCAACAGACAGATGATCTGAGGACATGAATGGAGAACTAGCTGACACGTTGTGGACATATTCTGGAGCGTCTGTGAAGATGAGATCTAAGAAGTTTTGGGTTCCCATGTAAGATGTACGAGTAGGGGAGTACACTAATTGTTTAAGGTTGTGAGATGTCATCCAGTCAGCTATAATTTTGGATTGGAAAGGAATCGTGTCAGGAACCCATCGTATTGAAGGCAGGTTAAAGTCTCCTAGTATAACATGGTGAAGAAGTGGGTTTTCTATCATCAGACTAATGTATTTGAATAGTTCGGAGGTTTGCTGTATAGTGGTGCTGGGTGGACGATAAACTAAGACAAATCTCACTTTGGAAGGGTTATGTTCAACAACTAAAAGATCGCAGTAATGATTTTCGTATACAATATTCTGTAGTGAAACAGGAGTTAAATTTAGTTCTTTTTTGAAGAATACTGCTGTACCTCCGCCACCTTTTTTTGGATGAGATTTAGGGCGGTCGGCTCGGAAACAGCTAATATTGGAATTCGAACAGATATTTTCAGTGAACGCGTCGTTTAAGAATGTTTCACACAGTAAAAGAATGTCAATATTATTTGCAATCATGAAATCATGAGTAAATGTTATTTTTTCAAGGGAAGCAATTGATCGAGCGTTGGCAAGTAAACAAGAAACCGAACTTGACTCAGAAACATCATCGGATGCCGCCTTTAAATGTACGGTTGTTTTATCGATTTTAGTATATAAATTAAAAACTGGTAATTTCTGACTATAGTTTGATTTTGAAGATAAAGTTAGTTCATGGTCCAGTGTCAGGCGGCCGTGTACCTACGCAGAAAGTGTAGAAGAAGAAACAGGGGGAGTGCGGAATGGGCGAGGCGTTTCAAGATCAATAACATCTAAATCTCGAATAATGTGAAGGACCATTCCAGCTGCCTTGTTTGCTTCGTAGACACGCTTTCGGGCATCCCGAAGGATATCGAGCTCATTGTAAGACATGTCACGTCGCGCACGGATAGGACGAGCTGAGGCTGGCCAAGAAGAGAAAGTACGAGAGTTTTTATAAAAGCCAGAGAGGAAAGCGTCACGATCGGATTTGGACAAGAATCTTACTTTGGTTGGGCGAGAGGGAATATCAGGGTTTTTGCATCTAACTCGGAAAGCTTCAACTGGGGTGGGAAGAGAGAACTCAGTAGTAAATTTGGAAATAAGTTTAAGATCTTCGTCACCTTGTGTATTCGATTTCGAGTCCTTCAGATTTTCGATAACAGCCAGGTAAGCCTTGTCTTTGATGACATTGAACTCCGTAACCATTGATAACTTTTCATTCATCTCCTTATTTGCAATAGCTCGTTTAGCAGAGATATCCGAATAAAGCACACTTCGCGGTTTCGATGAATCAAATCCAGTGGAGCCCAGTTGGGAAGAATTTTCGTAAGAAATATTGGATTTCTCACGATCCTTGGCCAAAACTTCGATAATAGTTTTTATGCCGATATGCCGTCCATTTTTCTTTTCGGCATAACGGCATTTTCGGCATATGCCGTGAATTTTGAAATCGGCATTTCGGCATATGCCGCGCTCCAACAACCGGCATTATGCCGGCATTCGGCATTTCGGCATTCTGAACTATTGTTTTCCAGTTACAAAAAAATCAACAAGATTTAAATGTTTTCAATCAAACTTCCATGTGCTTTATATCATTACCAATATCTAAAAAATAGTATTCGTCTGATTTTGGTATGTGACGTAACACTACAGGTATGCACAATTTTTGGCTTTTGACAAGATATTGAGTTGGGGTTACTGGTTAGATGTTTTTATGTTTTTGTAGGAGTACTTTAATGCGACCAACAGCTATGAAACCCCCTCCACTTGAGCTGTATAGGGCATCTGCAAACTTTTTTGGGAAACTAATATTGACATCGGATGCAGCATACCAAAAAACCTCTGTATCTACAATTTTATACTCACATTTCAAAATTGAAGGCAAAAGAGCAAAAATTTGAAAAGTCGACCGTCCAAATGCTATGGGACACCCTGACTAGGAATCCGTCAGAAGGTGCTCATGCGACTTACATATTAGATATATTTCATTCGATCTTTTATGTAAGTCCAATGAGCAACTTCTGACGGATCATTAGTGAGATTTTCGAGAATTTCACACAAAATTCTCATTTTCTTCGCAAAACATTAAATTTTCCATTTTCAAAATAATATTTAATGGAGTACTCTGGTAGTGTACTGTTTGTTTTTTTATATCATGGAAATTACTGAAAACGTGCAAAAAAAATTGTAAGTATGTTAAAGGGGGAGTACAGTTTGTGGGTATTTTGCTTAAATAGACTAAAACTGGTCCAAAACCACAGAATTTCATAATGAGACTTCACAAAAAATTTCCAAAAATTTTTTATGGCCGGTCAAATTTTCGAAAAAAAAAAGAGCCAAATTTTGCTAAAATCTAAAATTTCGCGCACTTTTCTTTGTCACAGCTGCTGGATTTTTGTTTTTCTGAAATTTTCACTGAGATTTTAGCAAAATTTGGCTCTTTTTTTTTTTCGAAAATTTGACCGGCAATTTGTGAAAATTTTTTGCGAAGTCTCATTATGAAATTCGGTGGTTTTGGACCAGTTTTAGTCTCTTTAAACATCTTTATGTTTCATCGGATAATTATGAAAATATGGTTTTTGACAAAAAAAAACCAAAGCCAAAAATGCAGGAAAAAACGACATAATGCCGTCATAATGTCGGCATTATGCCGTTATGCCGGTCATTTTATTTTTCGGCATAACGTCATTTTCGGCATATGCCGTGAATTTTCAAATCAGCATAACGGCATATGCCGTGCTCCAAAAACCGGCATTATGCCGGCATCGGCATATGCCGAATGCCGAATGCCACACAGGTCTGATTGCCACGTTCTAAAAACGAATTTAAACTGCAAAGTGTAGTCATACTTATTTCCAAAACATAACGAAAAGTAAACATAGATAATTTTAAGAAAAGTTCAAAATTCTCAGTTGTAAGTGTTCCTTGTTTATAAAAGAAAAAAAATTCCCACTAGATATTTTCGGAAATATCAGTTTTGAAAAAAAAATGGTTCGACATGCAGAAATTGCTGCTCTCCACTATTTTAAATTGACATAAAAATGAAGAATTTGATAAGCAAAACCAATTTTGAAAAAAAAACAGTAACTACTGTTTCAAATAGTTTATAAATCTGGAAAAGTTTACGAAAACTCAATTGTTCTCTTTGTCGAGTTTTCATTGAAAATTATTTTAAAAAAACAAACCCCCAATGACACTTCCAACTCCCGCCCCCTTGAATCCACCTCTTTTTGCTCTGAGTTGTGTTGGATTGAACATCAGAATATGAGTAACAACTGATGCATTTGTTCCAGTTATTGGCTTTTTTCCACCATCAACCAATGACCATCCCTTTGGCAAGTCCACACCATCAACATTGGTTTTTCCCTGAACAATATAACTTATGGAATTTTAGACATTTTAAGAAAGTCTAATTCATTTGGAAGCTTTATTTGAAATATGTGACTTTATGAAATATTTTGCCAAGTTTATCATGTTTCACTATGTTTTTTTAATTATAGAAAATGAACCGATACTAATCTCATGACGGTTTCCATTTTGTATTTTTCGTTTTTTAAATCGCATTTCCAAAAATATTAAATTTCACAAAATAAAATATTTTTTGCTGAAAAAAAGCTATTTCCCAATTCCAATATTCTCAAAACCTACCGGAACTTCATTTTTCTCTCCGTGTTTCTTCATTGCTGCTTCAAATCCTTTTGGCAATGGAACTTTGTCACATTCTGGCATTCCCATCACTCCACATGTCTGAAGGTAATACTTTTTTTTAACAAAGCCACGCCATGCACCAATGATGCTATTCATGAAACTGTTGTGATATTGAGAACTTGAAACAGTAAAAAAAATTTCAAGGCATACCGTTTAACATACATTGAAATATGAATATTTTTTCGATAAAGCTTCGATTTCTCAAAATTTATGATATTTAAAAGGACGAGTTGAAGAAATATTTAACAAAAAAATAATTTGTATCGAAAAAAATTTCCGCTGTTTTGACATGTTGATAATTGTTGAACGAAAAGATATTAAACATTTCCAACTGACACATTTTTATGTAATAAAAACCACAGAAAAAAACACATTAACTAATTTATTATCTCAAAATAGTGGTTTTTGTAGTTTTTTTAATATTCGTAACCCTGAAAAATTAGTTGATGCTCCAACACGTTGATGCTTTTTACGGTAAAGTTACAGCAATTTCTTTGCGAAAATTGTTTTAAACGCTTCTATGTTGGCTCAACAAGAATTATTTTAGAAAAAATTGCCATATTAAACCTGTAAAAATTATTGACCGTTGTGTTTTAAAAACTTCAACTTATCAAAATTTACTTCTACAGTAAAATCCGAGAAACGTAAAATTTTTACTGTTACAAGATTACAGTAAATGGTATTGAAGTATTATGGAACTAGTTTAGGACCGTTTGTGATGATTCTGGAGTATAAAAAATTGAAAGTCTATATTTTTATGGGTTTGTCTGAAACTGCGTAAAAATGTGACGGCCAATCTATCTTCACATAAATTTTTATATTTTGGCTTTCAGTTTCAGATAAATAACATAAGTGCTTTGAAACATAGTTAAAAATTATTTTAAAAATTGAGAGTTTAACATCAGAGGTCTAAATATTTGAAGAATTGGATGAAACCCTCCAAAACTCTTGCAATAAACCATTTTCTAATCCCCAAAAACTCACAGTTTCCTTATAAAAAACCGATGAACCCATTCCAAGGCACTGATGCTTCACGTTGTCCACTACCGCAGATTCCCCCAATTTCATTGTAGTTCCATCTTTTCTCTTGCATCCTTCAATTGTGTAAACGCCGTATTTTTGGCATTTGTATCGAAGATTTCCAATTTCAAATTCCTCGTTAGGTTGGTATTTTTTGCCGTTTTTGGAGCATTCCTAAAACTGGGAAATTTCGGACGAATTTTACAAAAATATACATTGATTAATCATAAAATTTAAATGAATGAGACAAAAGTTATGTCTTGAGTATTTCTGAACTAATAGAAACAGTTAATATTTTTTTCTCATTTTACTTTTTTTTTTCTTCGAAAATTCTATCCAATTTCTACACACATTCCCCCGTTGACCATACCTTTGGTAACATTTCCAATGCAGACATTACACCGGCCGAGTTGTTCATTTGGAACTCGTGTAGCTGTGACGTCATGGTTTTTGTAGTGTCCAGTGAGGAGACCAAAGACACCGCAGAAACAAGAATCAGGGAGTGGAGAATCATTACTGGAATTTTGTAAGGATTTGAACTTGATTTTTAAAAATGTTTTACTAGTTGATCAAAGAATTTTGGGAATTTGATAATTTTCACACTATAATGAAACATGAAAGTTTTCCAAACAAATTTGATAGCTATAAGAAGTTGAAAAGTTTATAGTTATCTTGTAAAGGGAAATTGTGGATATTAAGAGGAAAATAAAAGGTATTGGTTTTGTAATTTAAAACTTGTTAAAACAGTAAAATTTTCGTTATATTATATTCAATTTTTGATAGGATAAATTTACTGTTTCACTATCTCCATTTCAAAAATGAATTAAAAATTTTTTCTAATGAGCGCATTTGTATACACTGTGAGAAAAAAAACATATAAAATTTTATAAATAGTATTTTTTTGGTCCAAAAACGGGGTGTGGTAGTAGTAACACGTTTTCATTTTGTTTTGAATTTTTTTCGATATCATTGACCACACCTGCCCTCATCAATCAAGTTGTATTCCAACCTTGAGATGGTAAATGTTGACAGAATTCACAGTAGGTGGTAAGTTGGTAAAAGGTTAAAACTGAAACTTTAACGGTGTTTTTTTGATGATGGGAAGTTTGAAAAAATATGAAATGGATGAACAAGAATTTCAAAATTGGAAAAATTGATATTAGAGTGCTTTGAAAACCCGTTAAAATTATTAAAATTTGAGAGACTTTTTTTTGGAAATTCCGAGAGAACACAAAAAATACGGTTTCCTAGTTTGTTTTTTTGAAATAATGTGTTGTAATTTATGTTTATGTTAGATTGTTTTTTCGGTTGGTTTCAAAAAGAAATTTATAAAAATACAGTTTATTGGTGTTAGCAGAGACAGTTATAAATTTTATTGTTTATGTTTTTGAAGGCACACAAAAATTTGCAGTAGTAATTTTTATAAAGTTTTTCATTCAAAAAAAAATGTTCACAAAAATTTACCGAGGACTATTTCAATATTGAAATTTTAGAATCTTGGAAAATATTCATACACTGCAGCCGATTCAAAACAGGAATGAAAAGTTTCTACACCCCATTTTTTTCTAAACATACTAAAACAGTGGATAATTTTGTTAATCAGATTCAGGGCTACAAGCCAGACTAGAGTCCGATTTGTCTTGTAAAACGGATTCCAGATATCCGGCGTCCGTTATTCTAATAAAAATCGTACTTTATAACAATTTGAATTAAATTAAAATCATAATTTTTTAACTGATATTTTGAGATTTGTAAGCAATGATCACTCGAAAATTGAAACTACCTTACAGTATCAGTTTCTCAAAATGTTATAAAATAAAAATGATCACTTCTGATGTAGAAGGAAAGCAGAAACAGAAAGGTAGACAAAATATGTAAAATAAATTCTTTTTCATATTATTTATTGCAATCGAGCCGGGAGGGATTTTGTGTGAAATTCAGGAAACAAGCAAAATTTAAAAAAAAGTTACCGTTTCAAAATGTTAAAAAAAAACAATGATCACTGGTAATGAGATATTAATTTTATTCATCATGTAACTAGATTTTTTTGTACTGGAAATACTCGTTTCTCACGTTTTCCTCGAAGAAAAACTTGCTTCATAAAATCTCTAAAATATTTGAAAATCTAAAATTATTTTTCTCACAAAGCCGTTGTCAGTAAAGACTAGTAAAAAGCATTATTCTTGTAAACTTACTGAAACAGTGGATGTTTTGTTAAATATGTTCAGAAGTACAAATCAGTCTGTGACTATTTCGTCTGGTAAAACAGAATCCGGGTATGTAGAAACTCTAAAATAGAAACCGATGTTAATAATGTGATTATTTTTGTTGAATAAACACATGGATTCTATGCTTTGAGATAAAATGCTTCCTGTCCTTTCATAAATAGAAATCGAACCAGGACATGCAACTTAAAAACTACAGTTTCAAAGTGTTAAAAAAATAATGTTGTTTTAAATAAATGGTAATCGTAATCTGTTTTAGACAAATATTTGGAAAGAAACATCAATAATTTTGGTCTGAGATTTGTTGTAAAAATATCGAAAAAAAGTTTATTATTGCAGTTTTTCATTCTCACATTAGTGATAGTCTTCTGAATAAAATTGAGGCAATTTTATGCTCACCCATCTTGTCATTGTCACATTCAGTTTTCTTTTTGAAATATTTTTTTTCAAAAATTTATCTCATCGTTTTAAAAACCATTGTGAAGTTTTAATGAACTTACTGAAAGAGTGGATAATTTGTTCAATAGATTTAGGTTTGTCTGTTGAAATGGACTACAGAAATTCGGCGTCCCTATAAAAACATCTGTGTTTTACGGTAATTTGATAAATTGGCATGGTCATTTTAAATTAAATATAGCCATCAATTTTAAAGCGATTTTTTTTTTAACTTTTCCGGAGTTTTAGTTTTCATACCTTAGAAATATGTTGAAATTTCTTAAAATTAAAATATTGCTATTGTGGTACCGAATCGAACTTTTAACAATTTATATAGAAATTAGGCCGGGAGAAAATTGATGTGAAGCAAAAAAAATAATGTTTCAAAGTGTTGATTAAACGGCGTTTTATTTTCTGAGAGTGATGTCTATCCTGGAAGTTGTCAGTTTGTATTCATCTCCTGTCGTAGTAGTAAGTGATGATATTTTTGTTTTTTTTTAAACAATTCTGAAACAGGGATTTTTAAGGACGTCTGGCGTTTATTATTCTTAAAACAATACTTTAATAGACAATCTTCAAAACTTAAAAAAAAAGAAAATTGTTTCAATTTTTCCAGAGATATTTTTTGCAACCGAACGAAGAACTTCAGATTAAATTTTTGTTCAAACCCAGATAAAGGATTTTTATCTCAAATATAAAAATTTTTTGTCAATTTCACATAATTCATATAAATCTGACCGTTGTGAAGAAAAGTCATTGATGTTGTTGTGTTGTTCTTAACACTGGAATAGAATTGAAAACTAGTTTTTGAGAACAATTTCGTCAAATTATAGTATCAGTGATGTCACGGTTGTTTTGGTGTTGGAAAGTTTGAAGTTTAAATTTTTATAAAACTTTTTTGTTGGGCGACAAAATATTTAAAGAATCAGGGACTCTTGCGAACAGTCCAAATGGGGAACAAAAAAATAATACGAATTAATTGAGTTAGCGAAAATGTATGAGTAAAAAATGTTTTCACAAAAATTTAATTCGACAAACTCCTATTTAGTATTTCCTGATTAATTTATGCACAAAAAACGTTTTTTTTTGTATTTTTCGATTGATGGTTCCTGGTTTGTCTGTTGACCCCGTTTTCCCAATAATATCCAGTTAGCTTTCGACGTCCCTAGCTTTTGATTCTGCGGTCATTAACTAAAAGAGCTAATCTATGCCTTCATTTTTTTGGCGCTGGTTTCTCAAGAAATTACAAACATTGACCTACGTTTATGATTCACAACTATTAATAAGTGACTGCAACAGAAATATTTATTTTTCAAAATATTAAAAAAAAAATCAAATTTCCCATTCAACTATGTTTCTCATCTTTTTTTTATAGTTTAAAACCAAATAAAAAAGTCAAAAAAAAATCAAAATTTAAATCCCCGGCGCCCCAAAAGTATCAATTCCAAGAACAGTTTCATTGTTCTTCTGCATATCCTCTTCACTGTCCATTGTCTTGTTGAGATGAGCCATTACATCCATTTCATCGTCGGATAGCTGGAAAACAAAAAGCATCAAAACTGCTTAATAAGAATCGTGAAACAGTTATTTTATTGGAAACCTTCATTTTGCATTTTTTTTTTAATCAGAAATATATGTTACCAAACGGGATTATTTCGACAGTTTTAAATAAGTTATATGAAACAGTCGAAATATTTTATAGATAGTTTAAAGAGGTTTTGAACAATGAACAAATTTTTTGGTTAAATAAAGTGTGGTAATTATAGTTTTCGGCAATTGGAAATTAGTTTTTCGTTTTTTGTCTTTACTAGAATTTTTGATTTTTTTTTTCAAGGTGTTTATTTATTACTAGTCGATCAATCTAGTTTTTCAGCCACATAAATTTTTATAACATTTTATTTTTCAAATTTCAGAACAGTTTTTCATTAATAATTATACTTAAATATAACCACTTGAAAAAATTCTACTGGTTCAAGGTGTCTGTAAAGCACAACGTCTTTGGCATAAATATTGCCATGATTTTACTAAAAGCGCTCACTTAATTCCAACTTACATTTTCCGTAGAGTTAGTTGAAATCGAATCAACATGGGATCTTTTCTGAACGTACTCCTTCTTATCAGAATTCAATCCTTTATCAAATTTCTCCAGATCGTTCTCTGCAGCTGGCTTGTCAGCTTTTTTCACTTCAATTTCTCCAGATTTTTTGGAATTTTCAGAAGAATCTTTCACTTCTTCGATTGTTGAGTTCTGAAAATTAGAGTTTTGAATTTGAAAACACTTTAGCATTTGTACGGATTTGCTTTAAAATGTATTTACAGTACTTTGAAACATAATAATATTTTAATTATTTAAGAAAATTTACAGTTTCAAATAGTTGGTAAATTGTGAATATTGCAAACTTGTTAGTAGTTCTGAACAACGTTTTCTTTACTTTAAATTAACCACTCTTATTACACTTTAGCTTGAGAAAAAATCTACTGCTTATGTGTGTTTTTATAACTTTCAACTATTTTGAAATGTATTGAGCCCGCTTATTGAAAAGAATTATAAAATTTTCCGAACCTGCAATGTCATTTGCCATTTCTAGAAAATTGGAAATTTTCATTTTTGGAAGGTTTTTTGTTTTCGCGCGGAATCATTTGGACAGTTTCACGTTCCTCAGAAATTAGTTCAACTGTTATAAGATGAGTTAGTTTCCTCCAAACACGGCAATTAAAAACTGACTACTAAAATAGAGTGACTTTGGCAAGTTGGTATTTCCAGAAAATTTGAAAACTCACACCAGCATCCACTTTCACCAAATCTTCTAAATCCTCATTATATCTCATTTCCTCCGACGAAGAAGACCTCGAAGACTCCATAGTATCGGATTCCGAGGATTCAGTTGCACGAGCAATTACATGAAGAGCAATTGACAAAAAGAACACAAAATGTACGAGTTTCGACATCATTTTAGTTTCTGAACAAAACTTTTAGTAGATCTGACTAGTAACTGGATAAATGGTCGGATGAGTAAGAGTGAGGATAGTTATGATGACAGGACGGGATGACCGGTTTTTTAGTTTTTTGTCGAATTGGTTGTACTTTTGAATGAGAGGATCATAACGGAGGTATTGGATGTAATCCCCCCTGTATTTTAGTCACTATGGACTAAAATTCGTGATTTGAATAATTTTAGTGAATGAAAAATAAATACTCTTTCAACAGCTGGATATGAAAATATAAAAATTAAGAAATTAATGAGTACACTTGTCTTTCTGTATGTATTTCATGAAAAACCGCTTCAAATTGTTCAGCCATTTTCAAATCGTCTTCATTTTATTTGGAAAGTAGTTCAACAGTGGAGCAGATATATTTTCACATCCTCTAAAAATATTAGGAGCAAGAAACAGTCGGATTCTTAAACTAAAAATTGAAAGTTTCAATGTCTTTTTAGAAGGTATTGGAGTTTTACTCTACTGTTATATGAGAAGAGCGGTCTATATTTCTTGAACACATCTTTTTGAATACAAATCTTGTTAACTTAGTTTTAAAATACATAATCATCAAAAATATAAATTAAGCAACCATTCCGAGAACAACATAGCATCAGACAAAATTCTTCATTCGTTACATAAAAACCATGAAACGGGAACAAAATGTTCTTGTTTAAAAAAAAGCTAAAAACCAAATTGTAACCGAATGAAAAAAGACTACCTGTCCACAGTTGGTTTAATAGTTTCACAAAAATCTTCCAATAATCCGCTCGTAAATCCCTTATGGGGTCGCGGTCGTGTACATTATTTCTAACAATTTTTCAACAAATTTTAATGCGACACCTAAATATTATACTGTTATCGATTTTGGTGGGGTTGCTTCATGGATCACTGGAAGATGGTGAGTTGGACAAAATATTGTTTCAGTAAATTGTTAAGTTTGGCATCTATTAAAGTTTTGGTTCCACGCTTCCCACTCTTTCCTCTATTAAAATCTTGAATTTTGCTAAATTGTCTGTGTCACCGCTTTTGAAAAATAACTTTTAAGAAAACCTCTTTCCTCTATTAGTAAGGTAATTTAACGATTTTAAGAAAACGTTAAAACCAATTCTCTAAAAAAATTTCAAAAATTAATTTTTTTGTGATTAATTGACTACTGTTTCATGTACTTGATTAATTTTGTCATATTTGATAAATGATGTTTAGTCTGATAGTAACAAAACGGAGCTTTTTTGAAGATTTTGACTGAAAATAAGTATTTGTTTCTCTGCAAAACTTTCAATCGCCATAAAAACGTAGAATTTTTAAAGGTGTCTCATTATGAAATTATACTTTTTGAGACCGTTTTTAGTCTAATTAAGAGTCTAACTGAACAAAGTAAATTACAGAAAACTCCGGCACTGATGGATCAGCTTCAAAGAACGAATCGACTTTTCCGGAGAACTCGGGTGGTCCAATGATTCTACCGATGCCTGTTGATGAGCCCGGAAGTTCTGGATCCGGTCCAGAACTTCCAGTCATGGAAGGTATGGAGCCCGGCGTACCAGAACAATCAACAATGCCTCCAGTAGACCCTGCAGAATATGCTAAACTAGAAGATGATACAAATGGAGAAGATGATATCACTGGTCCAACAACCCCATTTGATATTAATAATATGGAGACCGGAGTTCCAGAAGGGCCCACAAAAGAGCCATACATGCCAAAACCAATTACCAAGCCGAAACCTGGACAAAATAACAGTGGAAGTTTCTCAGATTCTACAGATTTTACGGATTCTTCAGATTACACTAGATACACTGATGGATCAACGGACTACCCAGGCGGGTCCACAGATGTTCCAGGAGGATCCACGGATTCTCCAATTGATGGATCTACTGATCTACCTATTGAGAGTATTCCACCAGTGTACTGGACCAAATCGACGCCAAAAGATTTTACAATTAGTCAGAAAATCGATCAGAGCAGTCCGGGATACAATCAGTTGCTACATATGTTGGAGGTAACTGATCATCAGAGATAAGAAATGTTAGAGAGCCCGACACCTTGCGGGTTCTGGCAGTAAACTGTGGAATGCCAACCGGTGAGATGTCGGGCGCAGCACCACTTTCCAACTTTCGGCTGGAACAAAATGTGGTACCAAAAATTAATTAAAAATTTATCACATATGTACTCATCCAAACAAGACACACATAATCTTGAGAATTTAAAAAAGTTTCATGAAACAGTTTAATACCATGAAAAAAATGCAAATTTGTTCTTCTCAAGAAAATATTCAAGGTTTGCCAAATCATTGTTCTTTTTATTTATAGCCTTTGTAATTAAAAACTTCAAATCCTAAAATTTAGTTTCTGCTTTTAATAAAAATGTGAAACATAATGTTCTACAAATTAAACAAAGACTGTGAAACAGTAAATATTTATTATAGTTGCAATCATATTTCTTACCGTAAAGTTGTTAGAATGAAATTTTCCAATTTCCTATCAAATTAGGCATTAAAAAAACAAAAAATTTAAATGTTACGAAAAGATTAATGCTAAGTTTCAATTTGAATGATTACATCAAAAAGAAGATTTCGAAACTAACACTAATGAAGTTTTTGTTCAGATACAAATACAGCAACGCGAAACATTTGATGAATTTCGGAAACTTTTCATTGGTTTTAATTTGCATTCAAGCATTTATTAATTTCATGAAACAACCTTTTTTCGCTTTTTTGAAACACTCTACGGAGCTGGAACTAAAATAATTTCCTACCGCATAAGTAATACAAGATTTTTGAAACAGTAATTTTGAAAAAAAAATAAAAAGTGGAAAAAGTTCCCGCCACGTGCTTGTTTACACTTAATGACAACAAATAGTGAAAAACCATGTTTGTTTAATTTCTGAGTTTTCTTTTGAAATTTCATGTTTCAATTTCCAGGATCTCAAGCATCGTCGCAAGGAAGAAGAATTCATTGAGGCTGCACAGACCGAATTCTACATTGACAGGGCTTCTACGTTGATGGATTCTATTGAAAGTGTGAGTTTGATATTTTGTTTAAAAAAATTAATCAAGAATTTAGTTTCAACGTTTCAACTTCAATTTAAAAAAAACCAAAAAAAATATTGCTTCAAGTTCCCAGTGAAATGTAGGCATTTCAACTAATCTCAATACCAGATTCATCATCAAATTCCAATTAAAAGTTTCAGTCATTCACTGATTCGGCGCTTGCAAACATCACAAAGTCACAAGAGTACATCAAAGGTTTGCTGGCGGATGCTTCTTTACCGGTAACTTGGTTTTTTTCTGAATTTTTAAAGTTTCAATTTTGAAACTGTGAATGTTAATATTTATAAAACTTATTTAAAAATTCGATTCAGGTCCGCCAAGGCTACTCAGAAATCGTGTCCCTCACCAGTCAACCCAGTTTCTACTACATTCCAAAACGCCAGAGATATTTGATGGTTAATAAGATTGTGACAGACATGAGTTCTGCTAGTCAACTTGAAATAATGACTATAAATCAACAAGCGAAGACGTATTGCCGGGATGCAAATGTGGATACTCCGCCGTACGCATTGGGAAACTTGTTTGGAAATATGTTGGGTAACGGGGCAGTTTTGACAAAATAATTATTTACTGTTTCAATAAAATAATTAATGTATTTTTATTTGATGTAACAACAATCTTCGTGGTATAACGGATACTATTTTTGAAAAAAAAACGTTGAAAAAGTCGATTAAAATCTTATTCCAAACCTAGTTCTTCAAAAAAAAAACAGTTTTTCGGTTGCTAATGGCTTTTAGAATTTACAGTTTGATCTACTTCATATAGCCTTCTACATTTTTGCGACTTATAAACCTATTCTAATGTTTGCCGCCGCGCAGTTTCCATTTACATTACAAATTTTGTTATACCAGTAAAGATGACCTAAAATATCGAGTTAATTATCGCGCGCCTTGATTTATGTCGGCTGCAAAGTTATCGAATTTATTGTGTTTGTAAACTTGTACATACCATGTTGAAATTTGAATCAAAAATTAAATTCACATGTTTCAATACTTCATTTAATACATGCCACTACAATAATGATTAGTCGAGTATTGAACATCATTGTTAACTTTAAAGAGGTTTTTGATAAAAACCGCCCAAAAAATATATATTTTCAATGATTAATGTTTGCCAATTTCTCTCTGAATGCAGTTTCACAATCGACGACTATTTTTTCGGTGGCGTCGCATCTGAAATAATTGACAATTTTGTTTTCCTAATTAATCAAGTCTGCTCACGGTGTCTTTGAGCATTGGGGTATTCCATTTGATGTTCCAGACGACTTTTCCTTTTTGACATAGTATACCGAAACAATGCAAGAAGAATTTTCAGATCGCTTCCAAGTTGTAGTTGCCTGAAATGCTCTAATTTTGAATAATGTTTCTTGTGGGAAAATTCAACATTTTCTGATTTCACTAATCACTGTTGTTTCTATTTATCAATATGTGTATGTTGAAACAGTAAATTTTATTGCAGCTCAAAATTTTTATTTTTTAAATATAAATATCTATGTTTTCTTAGCACCAGATACTGAAATAATATATTTTTCAGAAAATTTTTTTGAACCCTTCCTACCTCACAGACGGCATTCGGATCACGACTATCATCAAAGTCCAGACAATTCGAGTCAGAGCTCCAGGATACGTAATTTTCAGAGATTGGGATTGCCGAACTTGCAATAGTAATTGAAAATATTATAGCAGAGAAAATTGAAAGATTCATGATTCAGTTGAATAGTCAAATGATTTGAAAAATTATTCGAAATTTGTAATCGTTTTGCCCACAAACAACAAATGGATAATCTGGGGTAATCCTTTTGGTTTTCGAATTGGTTATGACGGTTTTCAAATTTGTGAAGATGAGTTTTTGAAATTCATTGTTGCAATATAACATTTTAGCTTTTAAATTAGGTTAAGTATGTAAGGAGAATGTGAGAGCGCTGTTGAAATAAGAACGGAAATAAGAACGGACACAACAGTGAAAATATATGTGCATTATGAAACAGTGAATTTATTTATTATTATTGAATTTCAGTATCGCACTATGTGTTCGATACGTGAATAAATTTAACGGAAAGTAACTTTGGAAACAGGTTTTACAAGTTTATAGTGATTTAATGTTGGTTAGATAGTCTGTTCCGAGATTTCTGGATTTGGTTTTCTGCAGAATAATTTCAAACTTGGATTGGATCAATTTAATACTTCTTAAAATTTTTCGTTGCTTTTTCGTGGATATGTAAAAACAGTGAATTTTAATTTTAACTGAATTTCGTAAGTAGTGTTGTTAACTTAAAAGAATATATGAAGACATTATAAAAGTATAGAATTAAACTTTCTAGTTTGACTAAAGGTGTAGTATCTCCAGTTTTGAAAATTTTATAAATTTAATAGTGTAAAATATCAGCGAAATACCATATAAATTATTTTTCTTGCCATTTTAAAAATTTCTACTAAAAAAAAGAGCTTTTTTAAATTTTATTTTTACAGTCGCTATATGAACAAGTAAAAACGGTTAAATTTTGTTTTCCGTACGCAAAAACGATTACGAAAATTATTATTAAAATACAACTTTGATGAAACAGCAAAAGTTTTTAGCGATTCAAAGTGATTGAATTTAAGTGGAAAGTTTGAATTTTTTGACTGTTTGGAACTTAGAAAACACACACAAAGCATATTTGATTTCGTACTAACTTAGTACCACTAAGTGAAATCTTGAGCATTTTTAAATTTTTACAGCTGCTGTATTGGTATCTGAAAACAGTGGGTTTTTATTGTGTCATAATTTTTTGAATGACATATTACATACATAGTGATTAGGGGTGGCAACGGGTCGCAACGGGTTGACCCGCCTATTTTACAGCAGCTCCGCCAACAATAGGGTCATCATTTTGAGATTGAAGATCAAATAAGTGTTGCCCCCTAACTAAATTTTACATTCGGGGTCGATGGTTTGTTCATCGGGGTCGCTACAATTAATGTTTAAAGTTGGAGCGGGTCGACCCGTTGCGACCCATTGCCACCCCTAATAGTGATTATTATATATTACTATAATTATTATAATCAATTATAATAATATTAATTATAATAATATTATAATTAATAGTGATAAATAGGGAACGTTAGAAATTGAAATTAAATTTTAAAACTATGATTATTATAGAATTAAATTATTATATGTTTTGCCACAGCCGATTTATGTGATATCAAAATATTACTTATCATGAGCTAGATTTACTTTTATTATCGTGGCATTATAGCTGCAGAACTATTTGCTGAATTTTTTTCCATAATACAGTTATCATGAAACAGTAAAAATTTTCAAAAAAAGAATTTTTTTTCAAACCCCTTAAAACATTCAAAATTAGTGGCAATTTATTCCCAGAGAATTCAACCAGTATAAACACCTTGAACATAAGAAGTTATTTGTTTTCCAGTGAAATCATAAATCCAATTTCCCGTAGCAGTATCACATGAAAAAGTTGCATCCATATGGGAATCCGGTCGTTCTTGATTCATACAATCAAATACATAATCGATTGTACATTCACCAGAAACTTCTTTCATGAGAAGAAGTGCTACGAATACATAAGGACGATAGTAGGTGTCTGAAAAATTAATTTTTGTGGTTGGCAAATTGCCTTCTTTTTTCTAAACTAGCATTTTTTGAAGTTTTTAAATTTTTTAACAAAATTTTAAAAAAACTTAACCTTTAATAATAAAATGATCACTGTTTCAATGTTTGTTTTTTATAACTTCAACACAGTTATGTTTAGTTCCTCGTTGCTATTAAAAATGTTTCACAAAACTCCTTCCAGATACACTTTCTACTCACCAAGTCTCTGACAGTACCGAATACCGCCCGAATTAATTCCAACCATATCAAACTTTGCCGTACATGTAGCATGATCAATAGTTAACGCTTGGAATCGGGATGGTTGAGCACTTGGAACTGATGTACAGATACTTGTAGCGTCTGATGGCTGAGAGCATGGGCATTCTGGAATTTTAAGTTGGGAGTTTCAAAAGTTGTTAGCAAACTGGGTGAGCTGAAATATTACTACAGAAAAATAGCAGTGCATGAATATAACTTCCAATTGAAACAGAAAAAAAATAACCGTGAACTAAAATAATTCCAACTTGATACATTTTCATTTTGTTTATATCATCTCAATTTAATAATAATGTTCAATTTGTTTCTTTTTCGGAATTAAAGATCTAAAATCATTAAACTTTGTAATGTTAGAAGTTGTCAACCTATTATTTAAAAATTCACTGCTTCAAAATTTTTTCAAATGTAATTTCATGTTGAACCGATCAATCTCGATCAATCTCGTATACCAAGCATTACAAATCCTTTTTTTATTTCGTCTATATAATCAACTTTAATGATAATGTTCAATCCAAACTCGATATCACTATTTTTCAAAATTATACCATCAAACTATAAAATTTTAAAAGTTGATAACTATGCGTACTCATATTCATATTCTCATATTGTACTCATATTAATTCCATCAGAACATTTTTGAAAAATTGACTGTTTCAAGATATTTTCAAATGGGTTTTCATATTGAAACGATCAATCTCGAAAACTCATCGAGCATAAATAATTTAAAATCTAACGAGCTGAAGCATCAGTAACATCGCCGCTACACGGACATCCCGCCTTATCAGACAAACATTTTCTAGTCCTAGTCCATTGTCCATTGATCCTCTGATATCCTGTATAATCCGACCAAAGTCCTCCAGCAGGACAACAATTTGTCGTTTCTTCTCTCATAGATTTTGGTAATGGTCCACACATAAAAGTGCTATTCAAAACCATTGGAACATACGGTGGACAGCAGGTTTTTTGAGCGGGGTACTTGCAAGCCGATAGGTTACATGGGATGTAACGGGACGGAGCGCCTCTGGAAATTTTGAATTTGGGAAAAAAGGAAAAATCGATCATACAACCAGTATATCAGTTAATACAATGTTTAATAGTTTATAGAAACATTATAAGCAATTTATATATTTTTTTTAGAAAAAAAAGTATCCAGCCTTGATTGTAACTCACGAGCATGCACAATTCCCCAGCTCCGAGCTCAAACATGTCCGTATTTGAAACAGCTTTCCACATCCACCACAATCCATACTACACTTGTCACTTCCAGTTGTCACCCATTCACCCCACAGCCCTCCCGGTGGACATCTGACTCCAGCAGAACAAGCCTAATAGAAAATTGTGTATCATACAAGCCATCAATGATACTTACCGGTGGAACAGTTATCACAATGTTGAAACGGCAGAAAATAAGAAAAGATAAAATGAACATTAGGCTCTAGTTGTTTTCTGAATTTGGCAGTTTTTGAGCGTTTTGTATAAAGAAAAAATAGCAACAAAACATGATTATTGTTATGGAAATTGAGTTTGAAGATCAAGTTTTCAAAAAAAAAATTCATGTTTCATTGAAATGTTAAAGATGTAAAAAAAGGAAATAATATCAAAGCATTTGATAGCATTTTTTACAAAAAGTGTAGTGTAAAAGAGGAAAAAAGAGAACGACTTCGAAGTACTTTTTGAAGCGCATAATTTTAAAACTTTCAGTAGTTTTAGGTTTCATCCTTTTCCGGAACCCACAACATTTATTCAAAATTCATAATTTAGCCGTTTTGCTTATTTTTCTGACAATTCTGGTCAACGAGGATGATATATTTTTTCCTCAACCGAGTTTCAATTTTATCAAAAAAATCTGTTTCTGTTTCAACACTTTTATTTAATTTCTTCATTATTTCAAATTTTCATTAAAGCTTTTTTAGTAAATGAGATCAATATTGTCAAAACGCAACCCATGGTTCTTTACACGGATCTGGATATTTTAGAGAATTAGCTAATTGTTTTGGTATGCTGGAACAATTCACGGGAACTGAATCATACACTCGCAGAACTCTTTGGACAACTGCTTCTTCCAAATCTTTGGAAAATTGTTCTGGAAGTGGCACGCTTTTGAAAATTGGCATTACGCCAAATTTATCTGGAATTTCGTTCCAATTCGGTTGATACATCCGGTTTTTGGTGCTGCGGTAGTGTCTGAATAATTTCAACTTGGTTAAAACCAGTATTCTGAATAGGAAACTAACCTGAGAACTGCTTGAGCTTTATCCAACTTTTGCAATTTGATTCCTGGCCACATACCAACTATCTCGTGGATTAACATTACACCAATCTGAAAACAAGTTAAAGATCCACATGAATTCCGAAGCAAATGTTATACATTGAAGATGACACGTATAAACTGTTAGCAAAATTTTTGTTTTGAAAAAAGTTGTTTTAGCACAATTTTTTCCAGAAAAACTGGGTGAAAATTCGAATATTCAAATTTAAACTGACTACTTTTCATATTTCGTTCATTTAACTTTGTTAAAATTTAACTTAAATAATTTCCACTGTTTGACATACTTTAGAAATATAGGCCGTTTTTGAAAATGATGTTTCTTGAGTGTTAATATCATGTTTCAATAATTTTAATTCTAAGAACCTACTTTTATATTTTTTGTTCGCATAAGACACAATTTTCAGAAAATAAAATATTTTTACAATAACAAACAGTGATTTGCTAATATTTATCTTGTTACTAGACAACCAATGTCTTTTTGGCTATTTCACTTACAGAAATTAGTTTTTTTTTGTTAAAAAATTCAACTGTTTCACGCATGTAGTAAATACCAAAATAAAAACTTCACCACAGTTTTTCACCACAACTATATTTTTTTACTTCTATGACTTTAAAGGGAGGAGACGCATACATGCGAAATGGTCTTGCCAACCACTGGTTTGAATATATTTTTTTCCTTCGTGAACAAAAAAGTTTGACCCTTGAAAATATACCTTATCTGGTCTTATGATGAACTTAGAACCTGTAATCTGATTGCTCGTTGTTTTATTGTATTTTTTGAATATCAGTTCTTTCTCCAGTTGTGTTCGATTTTCAAACTTCGCGGGAAAATCATCATTTTGAATCACATGCACATGTGGTACATCAAGAACTCCGATAGAAGGATCTTGAATTGATCGTAGAAGATCAATCATTCTCTGTCCAAATGTTGTCATTCTCTCATCCAAATCTATTACGGCTGTCCATTTTGAAAAATATTTGCTTCGAAGGTGACAGTCCTGTTATTAAAATCTATTATTTTATCTTGTGAAGTCTCCCTACCTGAACCTCCAAAAACTGCCATGAAATGAACACACGTTGATATTTATCCTGCAGTTTCACTAATTCCATATCACCAGTTCTGAAAACAACACTACAATTTGCTGTTCTCTGAGTTATCTCCACATACCTAACATATTCATTCAAAATTTTCTCGTCATACTTTCGAATTTGACCGGCATAAAAGAAAAAGAACGTGGCACCCTGATAAAAAAAAAATTTGGGAAATTGTAAAATTTCAGCAATGCCTCTAGCTTGTTATGTTCTACAAAATCAACAATTGGAAGCCAATGAGATCCATTTCCGTAAGTGGGGGCCATGCATACTGATAGTTGATGAACTGGCTCTGGAGAAAAATTTTACTGTTTCATGATGTTATTTTAAAACGGTTCACAATATGTTTGATTAATTGGGAAGTTCCTTTTGCAACTTTTTCGTACAAAGACTTTCCGGCTGAAAATCTCACAAACCCTCAAATTTAAACCACAAAAAAAAACATTTTAAAGCCGCTCAATTGCAGGAAATGCGCTAGTGGAAATTCAAAAAAAATGCAAAATTATATTCAAAATTTGGGGTCCGGGTTCTATTCAAACTGTTTTCTAACTTTTCTCCGTCTTATACTCTTACCTTTATATGCTCTAAATTTGAGTCTAACTGGAGTTGGAGCTACTTCTTCCATCTCTCTTGAAACAGACACATAAACTGCTCCAATTCTTCTGGGACACTCTATAACAGATTCTGGAAATACTACACCCCGCCAAGCACTTCCTGGAATCTCATTCCGTTCACAATCGTAGTATCTACAATACATCTTCTGATTCAACATGTGTTGAGTGATAAGAGATATTGCAATGGTTTCAGGGTAGACGTATGCGGCCAGAATTGAGACTTCAGTGTTGTTGTGGATATTCTTGAAATTTTGAAACAGTTTTTGTTTTCTAGAGGAAAAGCTAAAAGACCTACCTCAGCTGTCAATTCAAGCTTCTTCCACAGCCATTTAGAGAAGGTTTTCACGTAGGAAGATGATATGGATTCTGTATGAACCCAATTCCAAGTTTCAATTGTACATTGTTGATTTGAAGAATAACTACTAGATTTTGAAAAATCTGAAATTTAATAAAATATTTTGGAGTAGTAATTTTTAATTTACCAAGGCCACCATGTAAAATGAAACATCCAAGGAACGCTAATACCACAAGAAAAGCAAAAATAAAAATAAGCCGCTTACCCATTTCAGGTTAAAAACTAAAATGAAAAGCCGCATCGGTTCACCCTCACTTTTATCTTCATCTGAGGGAATGCTTGATTGACTTGAAGATATGTATCTGGCTAACCCGTTCTTCATACTTTGATGGTATCGTCACACTTTCCCGAACTTTTTATTAATTTTTTATAAATCTTTTTTCCAAAAATATTGTACAAAACAAGGAATTTAATAAATGGTTTCTACAGCTAACCACTTCAAAAATTAAATAAAATCGGAGTAAGAAAACTGAAGACAATGATCAACCTTCAGAAAAATCGTTTAACTTTCTCCTTTAGAGATCCGTAAAATTTCCCTTTCCGCCTTTAATTAATTTTTTCGGTTTCTCCATGACCCCAAACATCCTATACATAACTACAACTACCGACATGAAATTATACAATACTTTTACAGTATTACCATAAACCCGGAAATAATTTTTAGAGTTACTGGTTTAGTCGGTTTAGTTTTTGTTTAATGGCCAGGTCGGAGTTTTTTCATTGATAAAATTAATTACCACATACTCTAATTAACAGTACTGTCGACACGAAATTGAGTTTATTTTCAAATATGGTTAGTTTAATGTGTATAATATAAGATCTAAATTAGATATATGTATATCATTATTCCCAGACACAATTGTCTAAATTATTAATTTATTTCTTTGACATCGCAACTGTTCAAACTGAAAATTATGTTCGAGATCATGTTATTTGGACATAAATTAAGCTTAATTTCTCTTTTATGACTGGATGTTGAAGACCGGCTATCTTGGCGGATCCTTTAGGTATTGTTCAGAATGAACTTAAAAATGCAATTGAAACGTTTCAGATTCAGACTAAATAAACTTTAAATTGTAATATTGACATTAGAAAACGTCAGTGTTTTTTTCGAAATAAATATTACCAAGAACGTGCTCAATTAATAAGTAGTGAAGTCACTTGGTAAATAAGGAATCTGAAACGGGTTAAGCGAAGAAAAAACTTGAAGACCTTTTTGTATTTTACCAACAAATAAGAGTATAATAAACAAAAACCAGGAAAAAAATATCGTCACTAATCATAGGGGATAAAGAAATAAACCTATTTGGACTGCTGCATCGACGAAATTAGCACATCGAACTGTTATTACTAGGCTGAAACAGCAAAAAAACGGAAAGTGGGAATTTGTTGGTACTAATAAAAATTGCTCAACTTGAGAGTTTTCACAGGTAATGGTTGAATTAAGTTGTTTTTTTTTCAATGCGGCACAGTAATACTGTTGATCTTGTAAAGCCAATCAATGTACATTTAGCACGGAAAATAAAACTGCATGTGTTATCAGCCCAAAATCAAAATTACTCTTGTTCTCTGTAAAGTTGGTTAAGCATTAGTTGAAATGGTAGGTTTTTAAAATCTTTAAAATAATTTTGGAATGCAATCAAAGAATATTGAAGAGACTTCTCAGTTGTTATTACACGACTGAAACAGTAAAAAAAAGAAAACGCAGAGACTGAATTAAATTTGTAGATGTTGATAAACATTTGTTCAGCAAAATTTTTTATGGCGGTTCAAAATTTTTGAAGAAACTGCGCTAATTTTCGCTAAAATCTCGAATTTCGCTAAATTTTCCTTGTCACAGCTGGTTGAACGCGACTTTTAATTGAATCACATAACATCCTATATTTTATATTTTGACTGTTTATCTAATATTATTACGTAGATTAAAATAATGTTTCGGCCGATAGGTAACCAAAAATCATGGAAATTTTTTACCTATAAGCTTTACAATGTATCTCAATTAATGAAATAATATGAGATAAATTACCAAAATATGCAATAAAATATAACTCGATAAACTCAGAAAAGTCAATTTCAACAATTTGCAACACGGAAAAGTGGGCGAAATTCGAGAATTCAGGTGAAATTATTGTAACTATTCGGAGTTTTATTTTGGATCTATACGTTAAAAATACCCAGGAATTTAAAAACATTGAAAACTCTGTTTTATCGACCATCTCTAATTCAAACATCATAAGTAGAGAACTCGAAACAGAAGTTTTTTTTGGCACGCAATAGTTTTCTCTTAAATTTGTTCGGTGCATATAAATTTTAATTTTGAGCCAGTGCTACCAAAAAGCATGTTAATGTTAATAACTCAACACATTCAACGTAATATGGTCTTTCATGAGTTTTTCACACCAACAATGGAATGAGTTAATTTAATTGTTATCTGTTAAAGTAAATAGACGCTGTTGACAATCAATATGTTTTCGCAGTGTTTAAGCTTGCATTTTACATTTTCCTCTATTCCTGAGGTCATGCCTGAGCCTAGGCATAAGCCTAAGCCTAAGCCTAGGCCTAAGTCTGAGCATAAGCATAGATCTGAGTCTAAGCACAAGCCTTAGCATACGCCTATGTCTAAGTCTAAGTCGAAGTCTACCGAAGTCTGTTCAAAATATGGATTTCAATTAATTTTGTTTTAAATTTTACTTTTTCTTAATCTCCATATATCATTCTGTAAAATATTTATTCAATTCGCGGCTTGTCATACATTCAAAAAAAATGCTGGTTATTTGAATAAAACACATTTATTAGTCAAATTCGATAAGACTGCGTGCCAGTGCACCAACAAATTCACCTCTTCAAATTCAATCTCCTGAAAACGCTTATAAAAATATATTTTATGAAAGTGCAATGGAAATTCTGTTTGAGCTACCATAAAAAAATGCTACTCCACTATAAAGTTGAAAAAAAAAATTAAAGGCACACATCAAAAAGTTGCCAAACGCCTGTTCCTGAACTGAAAAGGTGTTTCCTATCTCTTCTCTCGAAAACGGAACTACTGAAAAAAGCGTTCCCGAAGAAGATGCTTCTTTTCGATAAAATTAAGAACCCAATCAAATAGCGTGCTTGTTCTTTATATAAGAACAAGCTAAAAGCCAAAAATCTTTCAGTAATTTTTGTCTCTATAACTATTCTATGCGTGTTCGAAGTTTCGAAGCTTTCTTTATTTTGCTTGCAATATGGCTTTGCGTAATGTTCTTCAAGAGAAGTTGGAACATAAGACAGGTTGACTCGAAATAATTTTGTTTCCTTACCACTAATTTAACATCAGATTAGATACATCAAATCTAATGATTCATGTATGTGCAAATCGAACCGAAGTAGCATTTCATATGACTTTTGTTATACGGATCCACAAAACACCAGTATTATCGGAAAAAAATTCGATTGCAGTTTGTTGGACACTTTGGAAAATTTGAGTAAGTCAAATTATAGAAGAACACATTTTTGAGAGAAAATAGTTTACTGTCCCTATATTAAACATATAAACGTGTTACAAATTATGTACTTTTTAACCAGGATTGGGAAGCAATTGCCGTTCGGCAAATTGATTTTGGCAAATTTTAAAAATTAGCCGAAAGTTTCTAAAGGTTTTTTAATAAGAAAAAAACACTTAAACCAACTGTGCATTTTTGAAAAAAAATCCGGCTTTCTTTAGATATTTTCATAGATTTTACTTGCTTTTCATGATATGTATTTTCCCGGAAAAAAATTGCAAAACTACAATTTGCCCAACTTTGTCCTTTACCATGGGCCACTCATTCCCGCTTCTGACAATTCCTGGGAAAAATTCTTCAAAAAATATAAACAGCTATCTTTAGTATCAACCAATGTTGCTTGCGAAGAAAACATGAAATCGAAGCAGCAAAAAAATGGTTGAGAACTAAAAAAAACTACTACATTTTAAAAGTCGCTGAAATTCTCTGTTTCATAAACTTCATAAACGCTTCTTATTTTCAAAATTTTTTAATAGGTTGTTCGTAGCAGTGCTGTGCGGCTGTTGAAAAAGTCGGCTCTCGGCTCTCGGCTCTCGCCAAAAGCCGAAAACGCTCCAAAATGCCGGCTCACGGCTCGCGCCGAGAGCCGAAAGCCGCACAGCACTGGTTCGTAGATTTGGAATTATTCGCTGCAATTTTAAATTTCGTGAAGGTAGAGCCAAGAAAATGTCGGGCGTTGACATATATAACTTGGTCGATCAGTTTTGAAATTTTTCATGGGACCGGAAATGTCTAACTCTATTTCTCATAACCCTGAAATTTTGAATTTCAGATCTTCTCGGCGAAACAAAAGAAGTGTTCAGTTTATCGAACTTGATACAAAATGAGAATGACTTAATATTTGCTTCAGCCACATCGGACGATCATTTCAACTTCAGCATGGACTCTTTTCATTCAATACGGAAATATTATCCAAATCATACATACATACTTTACGGTCTAGGCTTGAGTGAATATTATATAAATTCGTTGCCAGACAACTTGGAGTTTCGTCAATTTAACACGTCTGGTTATCCTTCATTTGTCAATACGTGGATGCATTATAACTTCAAACCATTGATATTGGCAGAACTATTAAGAGAGAATCCAGTTGTATGGTGGATTGATTCACATTTGGTTACAATCAAGCCAAATATTATTAGAAATATGTACGACGATATTTCAACCAATAGATTGAATAGCAACTATTCTTCTATAGTTTCAAGCGTTTTAGCTTTTCACAGCAATTTTGCCGTTTTAAATACAGGTAAGTTGCCTGGTTTTTGATAGCTATAGATCGATAGAGTCTTTTTATCAATCAAATAGATACCAATCTAAAAATTCCAAATTAAATCTTAACCCGTGTCTTGAACTTTTTTTTTTGATTTATTCAGAAAATTAACTTTAGCTGTTTTGATATTTTATCAAATTGTGTTAATGTTGATGTGAAAAACAATAATTGGTACAGATTCTTATTATGTCAAAATTCATCTCGGCCATTGTTCGAGAAGAAGCAATGGTATAACTACCCAAACTCTAGTCTTGAATCTAGTCCTAAATTTTCCGTTTCAAACGTTTCCACTTATTAATCGGGAGATATTAAATTTATTGACAGACATTATGCAATTATTTAATGCTTTCAATAATTTTTGCAGACGTTCTGGGCTACTTCCCGACAAATTCAATGGAATTATTGAAACGCCAGAGGCAAGCTGGTGCAAATAATATATTCGTTCCAAGAACAAGCTACACTATGAAAATTTTCAAATGGTGAGTTCAGATCGGGGTCTTGGTTTAGATTTACATTTTTTAATGAAATTTCTATTACAGGTGGGTACTGTGTGCTCTTACAGATGACTGTATGAGCCCACCAGGATCTACTACACTTTGTGAATATACGTCTGACAATTTCAATAACTCTGCTAATTGTTTCAGGTAGTTAGAAGTTTTGAATCAAGCAAAGTGAAGATTTTCAGATATGATCAATCGATTCTTAATATACTCTTGCTCAATGATTTTCAAGACAGTGATAAATTCTTTTCTTCTAATTTGGAGAATTCATTTTATAGACCATTGTAGTTATCACGGTTTTGTGATTTACAGCTTTAAAATGAAAAATGTTCTAGTCTCAAATTTGTGATTTTCTTTTTTGTTAGTTTCTTGTCCAGTATTTTTTCTTCATACCTTCACAAACGTTTTTATTTTTAAAAGATATCGTTTAATTTTAACTGAAATGATTTTTTAAACTTCATGTACAAGAATCAATTTAAAGAAAAAATACGTTAATTTTTAAGATTTTGATAAAATTGTATAAACTAGCCCCGTTTCAAATTATTTTGCAAAATTGCCAGATTTCCAATAATTGTTAACTTTTTGAGTATTTTCCATCATTGCTGCAGAGTCGAACCCGTGATGATCAAAATAATAAATGTTCAAAAAAAATTAATTTATTTATTTATTTTATTTTAGTTTATATTGAATTAATGAGTTTTATGCAGTTGGAGATTTTAATGAAATCCAAACTTAATCTACCAGAGGATGCGCCCAAATCCCATTTGGCTAACCAGCTAAAAGAAACTGTTTTATTGTATTCATTTTATGCATCGATTGCAATACTTGAGATTCCAAGACAAATTTCAGTGGATGAATTTGCCTGACTCTGAGAGACTCTGAGAGAAAAAAAATGCTTAGCAGTTTGAAAATCGTTGAGTGGAAGAAGATTTAATACGGATTGAGCGTATCTGATTGGGAGCATAGGAAAAATTACTATTAGTTTGAGTTTAAAAATTTGTTTAATAACGACTACCTGAAGCAGTCAGCATAATCTTTCTTTATATCTGGTCCAAAATCGCACTTTTGTCGAGCTCTAGGAGGCATTCATGCAATTTTCGGTTGAGCTGCACAAGATCCACCTGTAACACTATGTTTTGAAATACAATAATTATCTTTTTTTCAAATGAAGTATGGATAATACCGTATATCTTCTATTAATATGGCCTCCCTATTAGTATTGCCCCTCGGAGACCTTCTGAAAATTAGTATTGCACTCCCTAATAATCTTGCGCTTACTTTTTTTTATTGCGAACCCGTATCGCTGATTTCAGGATTTCAACAGCATTTTTTGCCTATTTTGCAACAGTTTTTCACAAAATTTTTACGAGATTGAAGTTTTTGAACTTATATGCTACAACTAAAATCAAATTTTCTAAATTTTCACATAAGATTCGAGCTTTTTTCGAAAAAACCCAGTAAGCTCAAAGTCAGAAAAAATGTTCAGAAAATTAGTATTGCACTCCCTAATAGCCTTGCACTCCCTATTAGTATTGCATAAAATATTGCAAGAAAAAGCACAAGAAATGTAAGAACATTCAAGAAATTTCAATAAATGGCAAGCCGTTTAATTTTTATCAAATGTTGTGATATAGTTTAAAGTAGGCGAGTAGACAATTCATTAAACCTACTAATCCACTCCTGGAACAAAATTTCATCGAAAATTATGAAAATATTGCAATTTCAAAATATTTAAGATTTATCAGTTTTTCATGTCCAATCTTTTAACAATAATAAACATTTTTCAGCTGCCTAAACATTATTTGTCCAAAATCCAATACAAAATTTCCATATTTTTATAAAATTCCATACACTTTACTAATTTTTGTCGAAAAAACCTGAAGATTTAAAATATTTCTTGCACTTCTCTTGATATTTTGTTCCAGGAGTGGATTAGTAGGTTTAATGAATTGTCTACTCGCCTACTTTAAACTATATCACAACATTTGATAAAAATTAAACGGCTTGCCATTTATTGAAATTTCTTGAATGTTCTTACATTTCTTGTGCTTTTTCTTGCAATATTTTATGCAAGATTTCTTGTTTCTTGTATCTTGCGAAAAAAAAAGATCTATAAAATCTCATGTACTCTTCTCTCAATTTGATGAGTCCAACAAAAATGTCTCTATATAGAAAATTTGCACGGTTTTGCCAGAAGCCGTATGACTCTGACATTATTTCAAACATTAATTTAATTTTTTCACAAGAAACAAGCGTGCGATCAACAAGCGATCACGAGAAACAAGCGTATCCTTCAGTTTTGACCTTGGAAAATATTCAGTTATCTGACATTTAAATCTTGAACACATCCAATTAATAGTAATATTTTATTTTAGGTATATTGAAATAGGTCAAGTTTACTAAAAAAAAGTTTACCGATATGACAAAAAACATGGGCGGGGACATTCACAAAGAAATTCATTTATAAGCACTTCGTTAAAACATGTACTCTTCTGTCAATTTGATGAGTCCAACAAAAATGTCTCTTATAGAAAATTTGCACGGTTTTGCCAAAAGTCGTATGACTCTGACATTATTTCAAACAGTAATTTAATTCTTTTTTGAACGCTCGGAGATTAATTTAAGAAAATATCGAATTGTCCAGATGGGCAGCCCAGAGCCTTGCAACATCCACCAGTTTCTGGTCGTAAAATTCCTTTTCATCTTACTTTCCCTGAACGTTGTCACATTTTTCATAATTGCCAAGAATAGTGAGTTTCATTTCAAAAAAAAAAACACCAAAATGCGGAATTCTTTTTTGTTGATAAGTCTTGAAAATGTTTCGAAAAAGTTCAAGAAATATTTTTTAGAAACTTAGGGTTTTGCAAGTCAGTTTGCTTTCAGGTCAAAATGAATGCGGGGCTGAAGTTTTCAATATTTATAATGCCAACGCAATCCACGAACTCCGTTTCAAGTACCGAAGAGACGAAGGACAGTACAGAAGAGAACTGTACAAAGCTTCAAAAAATAATGATAATGGGGAATTCTACGAAAAAGTAAAAATAGAGGCACTGTGCCTGACGAAGGAAAAAATTGGAGGATTTAAAGATGGAGGAAAATACGTTTGCAACCCCAAAAAGGCTGGCAAGAAGAATTGCACGTAAGTTACTTCGTGGATTTCATTCAAACTTGTACTTTCAGAATTGTGTCACTTGGTCTGAAAAATCAAATAAATTTTGACCTGCATATTCAGAATGTCACTGATGGCCGTTGTTTGATACTGGGAGCCGACAAGGTAATATTAAGATGCTAACGGTTCACTAAATGATGTTTTTTGAATATATCAGATTTACTGTATTTCCTCTATTAGTCTTGCATCAGTGGTGTGCGGCAAATTTGCCGAATTTGCTGTTTGCCGAACTCGGCAAATTTCGAAATTTGCCGCACACGTCAAAAATTTGACAGTATAATTTTGCCCAAAACTGTTGATTTTTTCGCCAATCATTTAGTAAGAAATAAATTATTTTGATGTTTAAACAGACACTACACGGAACTTATTCAGAAACCAGATGAGTGTTAAGAATTCAGTAGTTTTGGTGCTCCATTTACCAAAATTGTCGAGCTCGGCAAATTTGCCGAAATTGCCGTGCTCGGAAAATATTGGAAAACTAGATTTGCCAGGATTTGCCGAGCTCGACAAATTTTGAGATTTGCCGCACACCCCTGTCTTGCATGCTAATAGAGACTGCAAGACTATTAGAAGCGGCAAGACTAAATTTCGAATATCCAAGAACTTTGAAAAGTGACCTATGTTTTGTAGAAAACTGCACTGGGTACTGTTTGAACAAGGAAAAATATATACTTTTCCAGTATTTCATCAATTATTTACGCGATATTTACGCGAAGTTCAACCCAAAACATGACAGCCCTCAAAAAATTGGACATTTTCGGAGACGGTTGAGCTAAGTTACGACGTCCTGAAGTTGTTGAAAAATCAAAAATTATTTTCAAAATTTAAAAGTTTTGGAACTTTTTGAATTCTAATAAAAGGGACACATTTTTGTCTCACCAATTTTACATTATCACCAAATTTTTTCAGGACCCTCAAAACCAACAAACTCAAGAATCATATCGGAAAATAAACGGGAAATTGTTTACTGGAAAGATTCCAGATGAGCTAACAATTCCGTATATGCTTGAAAAGGCAGGAAAGCATGAAGTGGAACTCCTAAAAATTGATATCGAAGAAGGCGAGCTTACGGGTTTGGAACCACTAATTAAAGATTTTTTTGTGTGCCAGGTAACAAATTTACTTTAGTAGACTATGTATTAATAACCAATAAGTTTTTTTTCAAAGATCTTCATAGAGGTTCATGGCACACCCCTGAAACACTTGGATATGCTTCAGATCATGGCAAGGTTTGATTTTTCTCGATGTTTTCTTTGGACTACAGTTATGGTAACACAAAACCAGAAGCGTAACGGTCGCGATAAAAATGGTAGACACGTCTACCTTGATAATTTGCATTTTCAGATATCTTTGAATACGATAACAGTTTAAACTTTAAATGTATTTTTCTCTGCGCTTTCACAGACCTCCCCGAATCTGGGAAGACGGCCGACGTTGGTGCGCAAGTAGTGGCGAGAAAACATTAATTTGGCTGTTTCATAAATATTTGGTGTGACTGTAACTGTAAAGTATAGTTTTTGAAACCACCGAAGCTTGAAATTGCTGACAAATATAAATTTTCCCAAAAAATTAAAATAGGTGTAGGATACCTAGTGATAAAGCTCGTAAAGTCAGAGGAATAAAGTTGGTTGTCAAAAATGCGATTTTGTGATCGGTTTGATCCGCAATGGGACATGCATTTTTGCGTTGTTAATAATGATAGAGAAATGTTCAATCTTTTAGAAAAATACAATTTTAGCGATCAACATACTTAAAGAACGCCGGTATATTCAAATGAAACTCAAAAAGTGTGAGGCGCCAAAATGATGTTTTGATAAAGTTGATTCAGTTGTTTGAAGGCCTGCCAGAACTTCATGATTCAGTATATTGACATTCATTTTAGTTTATAAAATAGAGAAACAACTTTAGTGTTCAGAAAAACTACCCAAATATTTTTTGAACAAACGATATTCGAGATATACAAGAATTTCTAACAACAGGTCGTGTTACCATAATTGTGCCGCACCCTGTATATAAATTTCTTAAAATTATTTACAGAAAAATTTGACTTAAAAAGTTGAACTGATCAGTTCGACTCTATATTATTAATATCTTCACTTTAACTTCAGATTTTTAAACCACTAATTACAGGTACGGATTTCGAATATTCAATACTGAATCAAACCCGTTTTGCTCAACTTGTCACGAATATAGCTTGATTAACGAAAATTGTATGATACACTATGGAGCAGTTTTACTGGGACGAATTCTGTGATAAAATACCAATTCATTCGAGAACAACTCTTACTGGGTTTTTCTTGTTTCACTTATTTATTGAACACTTTATTTTATGTGACATATGTATAATGTTATAAATGTAATATCTTTATAATTTTTTGCCTGATGAATAAATATCAATATTAAGAATTTAAAAAAAATCTGTAAAACGCAACAAATTTTTTACTATTTCTTTTCAGAAAGTATGAAACAAGTTTTATGGACAGTTTGAGATTTGAGGCTGGACTTGGCACCAAACCGTCTTTTGAAAACATTATTAATTTAATTAAATAATGTTATTAATCTTTATAGTATATCAAACATGTTATTCAAAAACAATCAATGATAACGTTTCTAGTGTAATCGAATGGAAGAATTTTTCAAATTTTGCGAAAAGAAATGTTCAGTTGTCTGAAAATCGTTAAGCAGAAGAAGATTCAATATTGATTGGTCATATCTGAACATTGTCTGTTGGAGTATTTGAAAGATGTTCAAAAAATCCATACTGACCTGAAGCATTCAGCATAGTCTTTATCAGCGTCTGGTCCAAACACGCACTCTTGTCGAGCTCCAGGAGGATTCATGCATTCTTCAGTTAAACCACAAAGCACCCACCTGTAATTTTAAGTGAGCAATGAAGCTCGGTTTTCACAATGAGACATTTTTATAATTGTTACCATTTCAAAACTTTCATGGAGTAACTTGTTCTAGGAATGAATACATTTCCAGATCCAACTTGTTTCTGGCGTTGCAGCATTTTTATGGAATTCGAAGGAAAGTAACTCAGCAAATCTGTAACTAGTTTTTTTTAATGCGCTAGTTTCAATTTTAATTTTGCCACCTTCATGTAAAACAACATAGTTACTGTGAAAAGTGCCATGTGATAAAATGATAGAAGATTTTTTTTTAGTAACTTGTTCACTTGACAATTCATTAAAAACCCTGTTTATAATGTTGGGCTCAATGATTGTAAGCCAATAAAATAACGTTGGTCAAGAATAGAAAAATGCAAATTTTCGTTATCTGTCTGTCGGGTAGTCTCAAATATTTTCTGAAAATGAGTACCTTATAGAAGTTTTAGGTTTTTTTACAACTTACTTTTCAAAAAATTCAAAACTAATGACTGATAAAACAACAGATATCAGAAAAATTAATAGTAATTGAAAATTCATTGTTGATCCGGCACTCAATACTAACTTCCAGTATGCATAAATTGGCCAATGAATAAGGTATAAAGAGTATGATACATCACCGATATAAGTTCAATAGGTAACTTATTTGTTTTGAGTTTTAATTAATCAAAGAATTTCAGGAATAATTGCCAACATAGTCAGTGAAACCAAATTATGGTCTGATGATTATAATCAAATTGAAGGTTCGAAGAATGCCATGATTTGGAAAAAAGTTATGAAAAATGGTTGTCTAGTTTTAATGATTGTGGTTCTCATTTATCCAATAAAATTACCAGCGGGAACTATTAGGTAAACGGTTAAGCGTTTTATGAAACATTAAAACTACGAACAATTATATACTTACAGAACTTTGTTCACAATTGTTACGGGATTATTGATCATGATATCACAAAACGATGAAATCTTATCTGTTCGAGTTTTAACCATTCTTCTTACAACATTCATTTGAATGTGTGCTTTCTTGCTCATCACGGCACACTTTTCTTTCAATTTCATGTTGCTACGTCTCTGATTTTCCACTGGATTTCCTAGTCTGTTTTGGCGGTAAGAAGCCGTGCGGTCTTTAAAAGCCGGACGACTGGACGACCAATAAGCCAGCGTTGTTCACAAGTGTAGATTTTTTAGCAAGATTAACTTTTGTTGACACATGAACAAGCTTTTAAGTGTTCCCGGAAGATCACTAGAAATGAGAAAAACATCGGGTATTTAAAGTTCAGCGAGAAGATATAATTCTGGGAATTCATTAATATGAACAAACGGCTGGATCCTCAAGGAGTTCGAGGCTTGGCAATACTATCCGTTTTAGGATTTCACTTCCTGCCAGATGTATTTCCTAATGGATACTTAGGAGTTGATCAGTAAGTTTTCAACAACAGAAAATTAATATTTCTACTGTTACAGATTCTTTGTATTATCTGGATTTTTAATGTGTATGCTCCTAAGAAAATCTTCAATTTCTGCAAGCTATAAATCCAATTTCCAATTTATTGTTGCATTTTATCATCGGCGTCTTAAACGTATACTTCCATTATACCTACTCGTAATTATGTCTTCTTCAATATTCTTATTCTGGATGATACCAGATACTGCCCTGCTGACAAATCTGAGATCAGGAGAAAAGGCTTTAATTTTTATATCAAATCGTATGGCGACATTAGAAGAAGATTATTTTGCACGGGTAAATTGAATGAAAAATTAAATGAATAAGAGCTTGTGATGTTTAGGTTTTAATGAAACAATTTTGAACAAAAGAACAACCGTTGAAAATTAGCTCAATTTTTAATACCATTGGAGTAACAACTTCATTTGTATTACTCAGATTCAATATATTCAAAATTCCCCAAAACCCAAAATGAAGTATCGGTACTTTTCCATTTCTACCACGCATTTTTAAAAGAATATTCGAACCATTGAATTGTTTGAATTAAATTCTCGCGTGATTGTGCATTTTAATACTATTTTCATTTTTACTATTAGGCTTAAAAAACAACATTACTAAGCCTAAAATACAGAAAAAGTTCACGTTTTTATCAAAGTAAATGTTCCAGAAAAATGCGGGGTAGATAAAGAAAAGTACCGAAGTATCTCTAAAATTTATAATAATATTTTTTGAACAGTTACAAAACATTTAGAACACTTTCGGGTAATCTTGAATCAATAAAAAATTGTTTGCTGTTCCATCTTTAAAGTAAAGTGAAATATATTTAGTTATCTTATGCAACTGATATCTTCACACATACATGGTCATTATCAGTGGAAGTTCAATTCTACCTTATCATACCTTTGATCTACCTGTTAATTATCAGAACTTTACCTCAAAAGTGCCATATTTTATGTTTTACTATACTTGGCTTATTTTCTTTTATGTATTCCAAACTGTTTTGTACAGAAACTGAAGCATTTAACAGTGTATTTGCTAGAGTTTGGCAATTTGCAATAGGTAACTTATTTGTTTTGAGTTTTAATGAATCAAAGAATTTCAGGAATAATTGCCAACATAGTCAGTGAAACCAAATTATGGTCTGATGATTATAATCAAATTGAAGGTTCGAAGAATGCCATGATTTGGAAAAAAGTTATGAAAAATTGTTGTCTAGTTTTAATGATTGTGGTTCTCATTTATCCAATAAAATTACCAGCGGGAACTATTAGGTAAACGGTTAAGCGTTTTATGAAACATTAAAACTACGAACAATTATATACTTACAGAACTTTGTTCACAATTGTTACGGGATTATTGATCATGATATCACAAAACGATGAAATCTTATCTGTTCGAGTTTTAACTTATATCGGTGATGTATCATACTCTTTATACCTTATTCATTGGCCAATTTATGCATACTGGAAGTTAGTATTGAGTGCCGGATCAACAATGAATTTTCAATTACTATTAATTTTTCTGATATCTGTTGTTTTATCAGTCATTAGTTTTGAATTTTTTGAAAAGTAAGTTGTAAAAAAACCTAAAACTTCTATAAGGTACTAATTTTCAGAAAATATTTGAGACTACCCGACAGACAGATAACGAAAATTTGCATTTTTCTATTCTTGACCAACGTTATTTTATTGGAATATCCCCGCGTTGAAGACATTCTCACAGCTCCCGGATTTGGCTCTAGGTTAGATGGTTTGGATGAAAATACGTATATGAGCTATGGTAAGATGATGGTTGATATTGAAAAAACCTCAACCACAATTTTCTAGAAAAAGTAGAGAGCCTTCATCGGAAATGGTCCATTTATGATTATCGAAACTTTTATGCGCCATCATGTGATTATGGGGATGGTGCAGGACCACTTGGTTGGTGTGAGCACACTGTAACAGTTAGGCCTGAAATAGTAAAAAATAAAAATCAAATTTAGGGTCTCGATAAGAGAAACGGTAAATTTAAATTTCTTCTCATTGGAAATTGTTGGGCAGCTAATCATGCTAGAATATTTTACGATGAATGTAAAGTGCAGGCAAAACGTATCGTACAATTCTCGGAGGCAGGTGAGGCACAGCCTAGAATTTTGAACCATATTTTTTTGGAATTTATATTATTTTGCTGTAAGAGTAGTTTAGAGAAAAAAAAAGTTTACCACAAAAGTCGTAATCCTATTGACGCTTTCCAGGTTGTGACCCACTGGTTTCTCATAGATATAATGTTGAATACTGTGTTCCCGCTCTAGATCGGTACGCGGAACAGGTTGAAAAAGAAAAACCAGATTACCTATTTTTAATGTCAAGGTACTTGTAATGCAGCATTTCTTGGATAAGTTTGTTACTTTCAGAATGTTTGACATTGGAGACCCGATTCCTCAAAATGCAACAGTTCTAGGTTATGATCCTATATCTCAGTCAATGAAAAATCAATTAAACAAAATGGTTAAACATGTCAAAAAAAAGATTTATATTCTGACGTCATTGCCGGCAATAATAGATGGGAACATTGCTAAAATCGTGGAAAAACTAAGAAGCGGTGCAGATATGGATGAATTTGATGTGAGAGTTTTTTCAAGCCTGTTGGTAAATTGATTTCAAAAACGTTAATCACAGAGATAAATAATTGGCCAAGACGCAACACTTGCTCGAAGTCGTTACAGAAAGTTGTTGAAACAGTGTTCAAAATGTGAACTTATCGATTACAAACCGTTTTTCTGGAGAAATGCCACCCAAACATGGCGATTCTATGACGTAGACTATAATGGACTGAGCTATTTCACATCTGAAAATCATTTTAGTTTTCACGGTCTCGAACTAATTCGCAGTGTGTACACAAATATTTGTGAACAATTGTAAATTGAATTTTTGTAGCTGCAATGAAAATTTATGGGTAAAAAATGAGTTCAAGGGCTACTACTGTACCGTACCTTATATTAAATCTGATCATTTTTGTTTATTTGTTTAAATAAGTAAATTACAACTGTATTCTCTTCTATTGTGATTGATCATTTTATTTTGATGAGTACAAAAGTTTTTTCAAGCAATTGGCAAAACACAATTCTTGACCGTTGAAATGAAAATAATGTAAAAGTATCAAGAAGTTGACCCAGCGATTAAATTTATTGGGCGTTATAATCTGAATCATTCACTCGTTTTGGACCGAATTCCGTAAATTTTTTAGGCCTATAAGTTGAGATATCATAAGTAAACGTCGCTGTTTTTTTCTGATTCATAATCATAATTTTGAACTTTTGGAATAATACTTCTGGTGTTCAGAAAAGACCAATCACATTGTTTTAATGTGAATGTCCTCTGTAAATGTCCTTTGAGAACATGTTTTTTTGGAAAATAAGTTTATTTACATTTGAAACAATATTTCGAGGTAAAGCCATATAAACAATCTTTAAAAAAAATGCATGTTTCAAAATGACAACTTTAAGACAATCATCAGAACACAATTTTTGGAATTTTTTTTTTGCGTATATACATTATGGAGGGACAATTAAAGCTCCGGAATACTGGTGGGAACACGAAAAAAAAAAGTGAATCTTCGTTTTTTTTTTCTGATTTGTAATTATGAAAACGGACTGTATGTACATCCCAAAGATTGTTGAATTAAGTTGGCCTATTCAACAAGAAGGAGATTTATTTACACACGAAGGAATGTTCTAAATGAAAATGTGCCTGTGCGTATAAGAATTACAGTAAATTTCACTCCTCGCTTTTGTTTTAAAAGACATTCGATTGTGATGTGACCTGATATCGGAAAATTTTTTATGCGTATAAGTTGAGATAAAAATAATAGCTCTCTGTATTTTTTTGGATACAAATCATAATTTGATTATAGTTTAAAATTTTGAAATAATATTTCTGGTGTTCAGAAAAGGCCGTACCTATCGTTTAAATGTGAATGTCCTCTGTGAATGTCCTTTGAGAACATGTTTTTTTGGAAAACAAGTTTATTTACATTTGAAACAATATTTAGAGGTAAAGCCATATAAACAATCTTTAAAAAAATGCATGTTTCAAAATGACAACTTTAAGACAATAATCAGAAAACAATTTAGTATGATTGACCGAATAATTGAAATTGTCCAGATCTTTAGAACTTAAAATAATTACGTTACCAATTCTGAAACTTCCAAATCCTAGCGAATACACTGCCAAAGACCTCACTCTCTGTACAAAAAAAACACATAAACAAAGGAAGATGTTATAATAAAACATATTATTGTGGACTATTGAGGTAGAGTTTTGATAATTAACAAATACATATATTCATCTTCTTTTCACAGTCATCATCACTTCCGTTGCTATATTTTTGAACACAGGATCACATTTTTTCACTGCTGGACCAGTCAAATGAATGCCGTTATCCACGTAGGAAAGTTTGGTTTGCCGATCAAATGTCAAATACTTTTCATTATCAAGAAAAACCTCACCGAGATCGAACACCTGTAAATACAAAGAACATTTTTTTTTCAATTAAGTTAAAATGTAAATTGAAACCTTGCACTTTTTACATTTAATCAGACTGAACCGTTCCCTTGCATACATCCATTCTTCATCCACCTCATCTTTCTTTAGATGGAGAGTTTCTAGTTCTCTCGGTTTTCTGGTAACATACTGCAGGAATGAATTCATGAAATTCAAAGGATACAGGGGATGTGGTGCGAGGATATAGATTTTCTGAACATATCTGAAATTAAATTATTATTCTTTGATCCCACAAAAAGGGGTTTTACTTTTCATAAAACGCAATATTGTTATTCATTTTTTCCAGAGTTCTATCGGTTTCTTCATTCAAAATTGGACCCTTCACATAGTCTGAGTACCTACAATATATTTTTGAATATGGTAATTAAAATACTAACTATTCACCTAGAAATGAGAAACAGTATATCTGGCTTGTGTAGTTGTACTAGGTTTCTCATTGTAACCAGTGATGATTTACTGTGAGATCCGCGTAACGCGGCAGCCTCGCCATCATAAAAAAATCCGAAACTATCTGGAAATTGGTTGCTCTTTGATATATAATTTTTTTAAAAATAAAAAGAACAATTATACCTCTGACGAACAAAGATCTCCATTCTGAATAGTTGTAATTGAATTGGGATCTAATATGGTCATTGAAATTGAGCACATAACTGTTACCAAGCGCCATTACAGAGAGGTTTCCGTTTGCCTTCTGAATAGATCCAAAATTTTCAATTACTGTAAGAAATTTTTACTGGATAGTTACAGTAATCAAATACATATCCATTGTCAACAAGTTCCTGAAAACTTGTTTCCACGCACTTGTCTTTTCTTGGTTCATATGCAGAAATAAATGGGAGCATTGCCAAGTTTTCTTCCACAATTTTTTGAGTTCTAGGTATATAGGTAGGTTTCCAGAACTGATGTTCTCTGGTACTCCATTGGACAAAGGCATTGACAGCCAGAAGGAAAGTAAGCAACAATATGATTGATTTGAAATCAAATTTAAGATATTGCTTCTCGAAGAAGTGATGAACAATTATGGTGATGATAAATGTGAGAACTGAAAATTGGAAGTACTATCCATAATTGTCACAGGTTGCTTACCAATACAAAATATATTACTTGTAACAGTTGTGCTCTTGAAAAATGTAATAACTGGCCAGTGAACTAGATACAAAACGTAGGAGATGTCACCCATATATTTTAAGAACGTGGATCTAAGTAGCTGAAAATTCATTTTTAGAGTAAGTAGTTCACAAGGTATTAAATTGAATAACTCGGCACGGCTTACTAGGCAGGGCTGTGCGGCAAACTGAAAACGGCAAATGCCGAGAAACGAATGTTGTTCACCGAATGAAAAATTAGGTTCGCCAAAAATAAAGTTGGTCAAAAGATCGGCGAATGTCGAAATGTGTTCGGCATTTTTTTTACAATTCTAGATGCCGCACAGCCCTATTACTAGGTTAACATTCTTCAACTGACAAGATGTTTAGTTCAGTCTTAGGTCAAATCTTCGCACAATTTTAATCCGACTACTAGTAGGTTTTAAAAGCAGATCTCTTTAGAACCAAGCACATGCAGTGAATCGATTTTGTTTCATTCAGCTTGCAAAGCGTGCCAGAAAATAGATTAAAAGTTTTTGCCAAACCCCGACCGATGTCTGGAAGAAGGTTAGCCCCACCCTTTGCAAAAAGTTGAAACGTATGGAAGCAAGAATTTTTTGGTTTTAACTTACTTTACAACTGCTGTCCTCCAAGTAGAATAAATAAGCCGCTGTTAAAGTGATCAGCGGGCGAAGATAAATTTCATCCAATTTAGCTGGTAGAATACATAGAAACAGTATTGCTATGGTGCAAATTGCAACATCATCCTTGCGCAGAAATTGATAGGTACTGGATGGTTCTTGCCCGATTTTCATAGTGCTCTTCGCTTTCTCACATTTTTCAAAATCCCGCCAAAACAGGGCAGTGAATCCTGCGGAAAATTGCCATAGACGTAGGAACATGAAATTGAAAGAAAACTGTGCATTGATCAGCAAAAAAGCCCACATTCCAATGAATGTTGTGAGAATTACAGCAATCAATTTTAGAAGTGGACTATTGAGGAATTGAAGTCCAAACATAATGAATGGAACAAGTAAGTAGAATTGCATTTCAACTCCCAGGGACCATGTATGAATGAAAGCATTTATTGATGTTCCATCTGCCAGGTACTGGAATAATACAATTAAATCATTGGAAAATTCAAATAGTACTCGAAATGCTCACCTGATGAAAATATTGATGAGCATCGTGAATGAACACTTGATTTGAAACCAAGAAAAATGCTCCAACAGAGTATCTTCTATTGACACCCCACCAAAATTCTCCAAGAAATAAATGAACAAATACAAGAGTTACAGGAATAAATAAATAGTAAAGTGGAAGTATCCGACGAAATCGACGGTAGTAGAATTTGAAAATGTCCCAGACGTTTTGAATTTTTGAATGTGTCAAGTTCCGAGCCATCAGGTACCCCGATATCACAAAGAATCTAGAAATTTGTTACTAATTTTTGGAAATAAAAAATAGAAAATTTACATATCAACTCCTAAATATCCATTGACAAAAGTAAATGGGAATAAATGAAATAGAAACACAAATAATATTGCCAATCCACGTAGACATTGAATATCTACCCGCATTTTTAATGTTATAGAATTTAAGTTTAGATATTAGAAATATTCCAGCAATAAAAATTTGAATACAGACTTTAACAATGCGTCGGCACAGAAGATTCTATGCGTATATGGCTTATGGATGGACGGTCAAAGTTCCGTAAAACTAGTGTACAGGTGAGAATGCGAAGAAAAAGTGAATCTTCCTTGTTGTTTTTTTTCTTATTCGCAATTATGGAAACCGAAAGTGTTTCCCGAAGGTTGTCGAGAATAAATTTGACCTATAATTCTATACTCAGCATGAAACAGTCATATCTGATATGAAATATGTGATTCTGGTTAGAATATCCGTTCATTTTTTGTAATTCGGCAAAATACAATTCTTGACTATTGAAAATGAAAATAATGTGAGGTTTGAACAGTTGACCGACCCCACAATTTTGTTTATTGGGCGTTATAATCTGAATCATCCAACCGTTTCTTTTGTAAGGAAATTCATAACAAAACGCTGAACAAAAAACGCTAACTATTCACTGAACCCCTATAGTCAATTGCAGTTTGCTATATGATCTGTGATCAACAATTCTAACGTGAACTAGAGTCTAGGTAGCGACCCTGTTCCCGAAATGTGGTGCGGGCTTCAAAAATTTGAATCTTTCCACATTTCGGAACTTTGTGTCAATTTTCCGATTTTTACGGTTTCAAACAACACGTATATAAAACGCATTGTAAACTCAACTTCAGTTTTTTCTTACCAAGAAATTACTTTACATTTAAACGGCGAATCCGGATTCATATTTTTATCGGCATTTCGTTTTTTTTTCATGTGAGTATAGTATAAACTCCCTGGAAAAGAATACTGGCGTTCGTAAAAAAAGCATAAAAATTAATGTAAAGTCATTTGATGGGAATAGTTTAAAGGCTTCACACAATTTATTAGATTCATTACTTTTGAAAAACTTTTAAGGAACAATAACTGAAGACACTTTCCCATCACTGATATAATCATTTTACAGATTCAAATGCAAAATTTAAAACGGTAGAAGAAATTAAAACGATTCAGCGAAAAAAACAAACAAATAGAAATCATTGAACACAGTTGATAATTTGTCATTTAAAAATCTTGTTTTTGTGCTAAAACTATATTCAGCAAAACTGAGCTGAAAAATGGACAGAATAATGACTTGTGTGCAGTCTGTTTCTAGTTGTCGACAAAAAATATTTTGATAATTTTCAATGATTTCGTAATAGTAGAATACAGAACTTTATTTAAAATTTCAAAGTGTATTTTAAAGACATGAAAAATTAAAATAGGTAATCTGTTTGGTTAATCCTTTTGATAATTTTTCCTGTGTTCCGAGATTAAAGTATTTAGTAGAAGTCACTTGTAAAGATGTTGCCTCAGGTCTTTCTAAGCGACGCAATTATGTGTTGTATAAACAAATAATTACGAAAAACATGTAATTTGAAATGTCAAACAAAGCCGAAAATTGACCGGAGACTTATCGAATTAGTGAAGACAAAAATGTGTTGTTTTTTTCCTAGTTTCAAAGTATAAATATAACAAAAATTTCGATCAAATCAAATTATAAAATTGTTAAATTTGGGGTCTAAAACTGAAAAAAAATTGAAAAAGTATTATTCCAAAAAATTCCAAACAGTGACTGTTTTTTTTAGTATTCAAATCTCTTTTTTGTGAATCAGTTATTGATAACACTCATCTCACAATATAGTACTAGTGAAACTGTAAATTTTTGATAATATTTTTTTATGTTTCAAAAAATTTGTAAATTGTTTCGTTATGATTTTTAACCATTATATCGTTAATCTGGCAATCTGCCTAAAATCGTGACGAGAGTCTGAAAAGTCAGTTTACATTTTTATCTTATTCTGATAATTTTTTAAAATGTATTTTAAAATGTATTTAAAATGTAAAATGTAAAATGTAAAATGTATTTGTTGCTTGTTATATAATAGTTGTTTAAGATTTTTAGTTTTAAATGCACAATTGATAACGGTAGAAAAATGAAAATTTATTTTTTTAACGAATTCTAAAAGTTTCTTTCACATTAGCATAATCTTCAAATGACCACCAATATTTTTATAAAAATGACATATAAGAAACAGTTAGAACAATTTTTAAAGTCTCGATTCCTGGAATCTCATTATGTTATTCAATGTTTCCGATTTCTTTCTTGTCATTGTTTCACTCTTCTCTGATATAGTCATCGGATGTACAGTTGATGTTTTTCTTAATACAAAATTCGAAAATTGCAGAATATTGAGAGTTGATAGCAATATTCCAAGATTTCGTTTGTTAAATCCCAAACATGAAATTTGAATTATAAGAGGAGTTATCACAATATCTGTTAGTAAGATGTATGGTATAACTTTAATTGGTTCAGCTGCTCCTTCAATCAAAATGTCTATAAACACGAAGGAAGTTACCTGAAACTTTAGGGTTCGTTTTCTCATAAATATTTGATTTACCTACCATTTTAAGAATAAAAACTATCATAGTCTGCCATAAAATGTATTTTTGAGGTTTGCTTTGTTTAGCAGATAATACAATCGCAAGCTTTTCAACACTTCTCACAATTGGAATGTAGAGGATAGCAGATATGAGGATCAGAAGGTTTACAAAGAAGAATATGGCCTGAAACCGGAAATGTTGAATATAGTGACTTTGAGCCTTATGATTGAGGAAAAACAAAGTGATGTCCGAAATACATTGAGAATATAGATACATCTAACTACAAGCAGCCGACAATTTTTGGTTATGATTTTTACAATGCAGGATTTTTCCATTAATTCTTGAACAATTGTTGTTACAAATATGGAGTTGTGCAAACAGCACAATTTTTCAAATACAATTTGAATACATCACAAAGATTATTTCTTCTCTTGAGAAAATTAAGGCAAACAATTAAACCTTTGAACTGTCGGTTGCTAATTTTCAGGAATTTATACTAAAACACAAAAATAACCTACAGCATAACAATTTTGAGCCAAGACTATTCTTCTTTTGCTTTCAGTAGCTTTTCCAATTTCAAGACACAGTAAAAATATTAAATCCTTGACAATAAATATTGAATAAATGTATTTCACTTTTCTTTGCAAAAAGTTCTGAGTCGGCGAAACATTTTCCTCGGTTTTGGGGAAGAAATAAAGCAAAAACCTTCTAACTGCAATCAGGAAGTAAGTGATAGACTTGAATAATATAAGTGATAGACTTGAATAATAACAAACAAAGTGTAAGTAGTTATGAGAAATACGCCAGTTGAGATTTTTGCGATGGTTCTAAAGTTAAGATTTATGATATTTTTATTTTTTTGTTTTTTTTTTAATCTGAAAAGAAAAACTCACGGAACATTTGATTCGTATAATTTAGCAAAACTGATACTTACAACAGAACACATTGGCAAAATATATGCAGTTCTGGCCATTTTATAAAAGTGATTTGTAATGGGAAAGAGAAGTGTCTGAAAATTTTTAATTTTTTAAAACCGTTCCAACAAAATTTTTTCTAGCTAACTTTTAAACTTTTAAAATCATTAAAAATCTGAAGAAACGCATTTGCAGGGCTTTAATTTTCGGGGCAAAAAATCAGATTGAAATTTAAAAAAGTAAAATTCAAGTATTGCCGTTTATATTTCTGGGAAAATTTACTTAAAATATGAGATTTTGTAATTAAATGATCCAATTCACAGTACTTTAAATTTTCAGAAAATATGCATTTTCAACAGTTTTGTATCTATTTAAAATCCCTAATATTAAGTTATATGTAATTTTTTAACCCTCACCGTTCCATCATTTTCCTTCTTCCTCTTGTAAACATACGTATAAAATGGAAAAATCAATAAATTCAGGAAGAAACCAATAATCAGTATACCATAAAAAGATACAGTCACTGTGAACTTGAAAATGCCCATAGATTTGAGATTTTCAATGAAAAAATCTATGTATCAATTGAGCACGTAGTGAGGCAATTGAAAGAATCAAAAGTTATGGCGGCTAATTCAATAAATCAAGTAGTTTCTTATTGAAGTATATAATTTCACCTGTTTTAATGAAAAGAAGTTGAAAGGTTAAATACGTTATCTGATATTTGTTTGCACCTGGATGGCTTGCTGTTAGTTTTCTGAAAACATTGAGATTTTTACGGTGTGAAGTACCCAACTGGAGTCGGAGAATAAGCTTTCAAAAACCAAAGTCTTGAAAGAATTGGTTAAAAAATAATAAAAACAAAAGAAACAGTTTAAAAAACTTGGAATTTGTTTTTATTTGTGTAATTGGTTTCCAATTTTGAAAATTGAAAAATAATTGGAAAAACATCGATAATTAACTATCATAAATCAAAATAAAACTTCAAAACACTAGAATCCAGAGAAAAACAATATTTGAAAACTTAATTTTCTTCGAACATTCTAGTTCATATTTAATAATTTTATTTATCAATTTCTAGAAACAGTAGATATCAATTTTCAGAATGTTGCCTTAAAAATCAAATTATTAAAAAATTAAAGTTATTTCAAAGATAAGGTATCTTTTAAAACCCTTTTTATATGTTTTTAAGACTATGCACTTTTTCTCGTTATTTTCATAGGTACGTCTAAAAAATATTTTCTCTAATAACTGGGTAACCTAATAACAAGGTAATAACTTCAAAAAATTGTTGTATTGTTTTCACATGGTATGAACGTGTTTTTTGAACTCGGTTAAGAACTAAAAAGAAGGCTAATTATTCTTGGCAAACTTTCTGTTCAGAGAAAATGAACAAAAATTATTCAGCGTAACTTTACACTTTCCCTTCGTAAATCAACAGTTAACTATTGTGAATCGACATGTATTTCCAGAAATACAAAAAGCTGAAGACAACTTATTTGATAGAAGTTATGTATAAACTAGGTTTCACACAGAACATTTTAGTTTAGCAGTTCTAATTTATAGTTTGTAACTGAATTCACCAATTTTAAACATCATATTTCTATTCGGGTCGGAAGCATTAAAAATAGTATCAAAAACAGATAATTTTTGAAAATTGAGAGAAAAAACAAAAATGATACAATAATATGTACCAAACTACACTAAAAAAATTCAAAAATTAGTTTCGCAAACATGATCTCAATTTAAAAGTTCTAATTTACATTATATAACCAATTTTATATTTTTCAAAACTATATAATTACTTTCGTCAGGAATCGAGAAAACTTGAGTCAAAGTGGCGCTTAAATAAAAGTTGAACTATTGAGAAAAGACGTTTATATCAGAGAACAATTGTTTTCTATAATTTTTTGTGCTTTATTGAAACGTCATAATCATGATTTTTACAGGCATTGGAATGTGTGAAGTGTGCGAAGTCGGAACTTGAAAACCTTGTTTTTTTTTTGTTGTTGAAATAACCGAAGTACACAGATTTCACGTGCAAAACTTGGAACCGGATAGAGTTTTTCAATCACAAAGTCCAACGGAAAACTTCCTATAGGTAATTAAATAAAAGGAAAATCAAACAGATGAATATGTAAATGTAATTGTATTTCAGGACCGATAAAACAGTTCATGTTGTCTTCATTTTTCAATTTTATTTCTTGTCAAATCACTCGCAGCAATACTCAAAAACTATGATAGTTAAATGCAACATCAAAAACAGTTACAACTTAATTTTTTACGACTCCTGGACAATCACCATATTATTCAATGTTTCCGATTTCTTCCTTGTCATTGTATCACTCTTCTCATCGGATGTACAGTTGATGTTTTTCTTGCCAAACAATTCGAAAATGGCAGAATCTTGAGCGTTGATAATAAAATTCCAATATTTCGTTTGTTAAATCCCAAATACGAAATTTGAATTATGAGCGGTGTTATCACAATATCTGTTAGTATGATGTATGGTATAAGCTCAAATGTGACAGCTGCTTTGTCCAGGAAAAAATCTATAAACACAAATGAAGTTACCTGAAACATTATGTTAATTTTCTCATAAATATTTGATTTACCTACCATTTTGAAAATGAAAACTATCATAGTCTGCCATAAAATGTATTTTTGAGGTTTGCTTTGTTTTGCAGATAATACAATCGCGAGCTTTCCAACACTTCTTACAATCGGAATGTAAAGGATAGCGGATATGATTATCAGAAGGTTTATAGAAAAGAATATGGCCTGAAACAGGGAAAAGTTAATTAGAATGATTTTGAGTTACCTCATGATTGAAGAGAAACAAAGTAGCTGACAGTTTTCTTGTCATGTTTATTCACACCGATTTTGCAAGAATTACTAATGCGATGTATGTTACGGTTCTAATGTAGAGTGGTGCAAACAGCACAATTTTTTTCATTTTTTTTCTCAAAAAAAAATTCCCGCGTCAAAGAACATTTTCATTTCGAATATCCCATCCTGAGCCCACCACTCAACATATTTTCATTTGGGATGTACCAAAAATGTATGTTTTCCAAAAAAAAAATCTTGAGTAAGTTTATCAGTATACACTTCTCCCATATTCCTACAATTTCTTTACAGTAACCCCGGCATCTCTATTCAAAATTCACAAAAACCTGTAAAATGTCGGCTGCAATTTTTAAATTTTTACGCACTAACCGCATAACAATTTTTAGCCAGTTCTACTCTTCTTTTGCTCCCAATTGAATTTCCAATTTCAAGACAAAGTAGAAATATGAAATCCTTGACTATAAACAGTGCATAAATGTATTTCACTTTTCTTTGTAAAATGTTTTGAGCGGATAAAACAGTTTCCTTAGTTTTTGGGAAGAAGTAAAGCAAGAATCTTCCGACTGCGAGCAGGAAGATCAATAAGTGATAGACTTGAATAATAAGGTACATGATGTACAGAAAAACATAAATGATGTCCATCAAGAGGTCGCCGATAACTCTGAAACTTTGGTTATGGTAGTTTTTAAAGTTTTTTAGGTCTTACGGATTTTCCACTGCTATAAAAGTTTTTAATATGTAGATCACAATAGAACACATTGGTAAGGCATAGACTGTTCTGACCATTTTGTAAAAGTGATTTGTAACTGGGGAGAGAGGTGTCTGAAAATTAAAAATGGGCAAAAAGTACAAAACTATTACTACTGCATTTTCGGAACTTTATCGTTTTATCATTTTCGAAAATTTCTGAAATTTCTTTTAAAAAGTTTTCACTGTTACAAAATCTTTTTAAAAATCCCTAATATTAAAATATATATTCATACGTGCGCCTTGAATTTTTTGTACTCCACCTATAAGATTTTGTGATTACAGTATTCAAATCTCAGTAATTCAAATTCACAGAAAATACATCATCTTTTTAAAATCGCTAATATTAAGTTATACAGGGTGGGCCAAAAGTATGGTAACACATGAAGCGCTCTTTTACATGAGATTTTCGCGCGACTGCCACGTCATACGTACATTCTTTTATCGAATACTGATAGCTGAATAAATTTCCTTCAATTTGACCCAAAATTTGTAATGTTTCCCAATAAGGTGCGATTTTAATCGCCTCGGCAATTTGGCGAACCCTTTCGAAAAAACGGCGTTTTGGCACGCGGCACTTCCCACACAAACGCACCTCCCACGCACGCCAATAATTTTCAGATGTATGATTTTTATGTTAAATTGAAAGTTAAAGAAGTGAAGAAGCGTTTTTGATTGTTTTTGTAGCATATAAAAATTTTCTGTGTCGACACTGGCGCCTAGCAAGAACCTTTGAATATTTCATGAATTCAACTTTCCGAAATTTACTCAGTTTTTTTGGTTTCACAAGGCGTAACGAGCCACAAAATCAGCAGAGCTAATTTTTTTCTAAAAATTCTGAAAAGTCAGGTCAAACCGTGCCAAAAAGTACTAAAATGAATTTTTCTTCATACTGCTGCCGCCGCTCACATCCATCTTTCTGGCGACTGAGTCATTCAAGACTTTAACTACTGCCACAGTCCATGACAGAAATACCACGACAGAAATTTTTTGGATTTTTGTTTTTAAAGAATCTCCAGACCAAAAGCATTCTTTGAACTATAAAAACTTGTAAGATACATGATGGATTCCTCGAGAAAAAGTAGAAATCCCGCAGAATGCCGACTTGCGTGCCATAAAGATCGTGATCTCAAAAGTTCTGAAGGCCTGCAGCGATGCGGATGGGAATATTTTGAAAATTCAAAACGTTCATCTGGTCAGTATTTTATGGAGAACAAAACTTGTACACATTGATGTAATAACTCTCTCCACATGTGAAGTTATAGAGCTGCAAACGTGGTACCATACTTTTGGCCCACCCTGTATATGTGCGCCTTCGATGTACTACTAATGGGGTTATTCAAGTAGTGTCGGAAAATTAAAAAGTGTAGAAAAATTACGTATTACGTCACAACCTTATTCAAGTATATAAAAACATGTATTTAAATACATTTGTGACGTCACAAATGTATTTTAATACATTTTGCTACATTACTTGAATAACCCCATAATTTTTAAAAAACCCTACCGTTCCATCATTTTCCTTGTTCTTCTTGTAGACATACATATAAAACGGGAAAATTAACAAATTGAGGAAAAACCCAGTAATCAGTATGCCATAAAAAGATACTGTCACAAAGAGTCGCAAAACACCCATAGCCTTCACATTTTCCAAAACTTTAGCGGTATTCATTGAGCACGAAATGAAACAAATGAAAGAATCAAAAGTTATAATTATTTCAATAAATCAAGCAGAGTCTTGGTGCATAAAATTTCAGATGTTTTTCAATGTAGACAAGTTGAAAAGTTAAATATGTTATAACGTTATCAAATATTAAGAAACCATATCCATCAAACTATTATGTTCGCTTTACTTGGGAAAAAAGGTAATAATATTGCTTTTGGAGAACTTCTGAAGAAATTGATTTATTAGTACAAAATTTTGCAGAGAATGCAAATGTTCCCAGAAAATTCTTTCACAATTTTCTTTTTTTTAGTGTACGTCAGAAAATAATGATTCAATTTTTATAATTAGAGAAAACACATTCGGTAATCATCGAAATTTAGATGTTTCGCATTGAACTTATACTTGCGTTTAATATAGATCGCTCACAAATTATTATTTTAACTTGAATATGAACACATTTTTTCAAATCAGCTTCTATTAGAGAAAAAAATTACGATTTTCAATTTTTCGTCACTTTTTGACAATACAATTTTTAAATCCGGCCTTGATTGTAGGGGTACCTAAGAATTTTGTGATTTGCTTATAATTTTTTCATTGATTTTTTATGCAAGAAGCAAGCACTGTGGATAATTTTTCCTAATACTTAAAATATGAAGTCGAAACATTAACATGTAAATCTTTCTGAAAATATTGTCTGTGAGCATTTTTTTGGTAAAAAAAGGTTTGAAATGAGGTTGAAACCCTATTGGTGACAAAAAATTTTCACAAGATTTAAAAAGCACATGAAACATTGGAGGCAAAAATATGTTGACATTTAATTCAGAGACTATCCTCTTCATGACATGAGTTACGGTATATACTTATTTCAGAATTTTTTTAAAGTTCGTATTTATTATTGCCAATTTTCAGTGTTATTTTGCTGCTTACAAACAACCAAAATTATACTCTGAAAAGTGTAGGGTATACGCAAACTTGATTTCTTATTTTTTAACATAATAGAGTACGTATACAGTGCGTGCAACTTCTTTAGCGCCCCCTATTTTTTTCGTGTTTCGTCACTTTCCCAAACTTTTTTGAGAAAACCATTATAGCCATTCGATTTCAAATGTCAAAAAAACCCCCTGTCCGAAATTTTCATGAAAAAATATCAAAGACTACGGTAATTAGGTCAAAAAGTCTGAAAAACGACCGTGCAACTTCTATAGCGCTCCCTCGAATTTTCGCTATTTTTCAATAAAATACCTAGTTTTATGAGATTTCTGAAAAGGATATAGTATTATATATTAAGAAAAATGATCATAAGGTCTCATTTTTCAATTTTCAACAGAAATATATTACGTGAAAACTTCTGGGATCCCAAGAGTGGCCTGAAACGCTTCACTTTGCGTTAGTGACCAGTTCTCGGCTCCCACTGCATGTATTGATACGAAACTTGAACTAATCATTTAATTTTGTTCACTAAAGATATTTTGAAAGGTTGATATTAAATTCGGTGAAGATAGGTAAGGTAGATAGCGCTGCTCATTGTGAGGAAATCAGTTTTTCTCTCTAGAACAGATTTTTGCGACGTGCCAGAGATTGGACGCGGTTCATTTCTGGTAGAAAAGCTTCATATTCATTGTTGAAATTTTTATAAGTGTTATTCGAACAAAAAACTTTTGAAAAATGATTGGTCCAATGCAGGAGATCTCCTTTAAAAAATTTGCACATACATCAAAACTGGACGAGTTCACTGCCCGCAGGTTTTTGGGTGAATTTTTAGTTTTTAACAAACACTTTGAAATATTAAGTTCGGATGCAAGTTCTGTGACCCCTCTGAACACTTCGACAGTTCTTTTGTCGTTCGATCTCGAATGAAACGCGCGGAACCACGGGAAACAGACCCGCCCAGTGTTTCTGCACCTGTTAATTTGTTTGAGGGATATTTCTCGAATTTTACCGATCATTTTCCAACATTTTTTCGATCCGGACAAAATTTGTTTTAAATAGTTAATTGAATGGATATCTTGTCTACCAGAAAAGACGCACATCCATTCTCTGACATGCCTCAGATGTGTTTTATCGATAGAACAACTGATTGGTTACTAGCCTTACTATTAACTTGGGCTGTCAACCTGGCCCATATTGACCAAATTTTATGACAACTTATTGAAACATTATCAGTAAATCAAAATGAAAATTTCGGTCAAGTTTTGTATCAACAAATGCAGTGGGAGCCGAGAACTGGCCACTAACGCAAAGTGAAGCGTTTCAGGCCACTCTTGGGATCCCAGAAGTTTTCAAGTAATATATTTCTGTTGAAAATTGAAAAATGAGACCTTATGATCATTTTTCTTAATATATAATACTATATCCTTTTCAGAAATCTCATAAAACTAGGTATTTTATTGAAAAATAGCGAAAATTCGAGGGAGCGCTATAGAAGTTGCACGGTCGTTTTTCAGACTTTTTGACCTAATTACCGTAGTCTTTGATATTTTTTCATGAAAATTTCGGACAGGGGGTTTTTTTGACATTTGAAATCGAATGGCTATAATGGTTAAAAAAGTTTGGGAAAGTGACGAAACACGAAAAAAATAGGGGGCGCTATAGAAGTTGCACGCACTGTACGTACTTCACGTTCGAAAATAACAAGACGTTGAAACCGATTTATTTATTTTTCTCAGTTTATGTTTTTATTTTAATGTGATAGCTAGTCGTTTGAAGAAAATACAATCAGAATACACATCCACCAGAAAAATTATATTCATTAACTGACAAAAAAAATGACTTCTATTTTAGTTTCGATTTTTTTTCAAAAAAAATAATGTTTCAGATAAACTATTTTAGAAATTAAATTTTTCAGAATCATTCCAGAAATTCATGTATGGCATTATTTTCAAGCGACGTGTAATGGAAGAATTTTAGTGCAAAAAAAATCTACAAATATTGGAAGTGGTATCTAATAACTTTAATTTTTTAAATCTACTCTTAAAAATTCTTTTGCGCGGAGATTTTCAGTATTTTGCAGTTGCGCAACAATATAATAAGAAAATGTTTCAGAATTTTTCAGGTTGAACACTTGAACTCGCAGTTGTTCGACAACATAATCTTGAAGACTGTTTCAACTGCAGTGTTTCCTTAAAACTTTGCAATGTTCGTCTGTTGCTCCCCAAGTAACTAATTTGAATAACCAATGGAGTTGTAAGAATATTCAAAAATGCAATGATTATCAAATAGGCTTCCAGATAGTCTCCATTGAAAAATATTAGTGAAATTGCTAGAGGAACATAAAACTGAAATAAAAACATTAAAACCGGCAAAAATACTCAAATTTTTGGCATACTGATTTGAATAAGAGTACTGTAATAGTCTTCCAAAATATATATCTTTGCGGTTTGTTTTCTTGAGCTGATGCGAGGTATGCAAGTTTTCGGACACTGACGTAAATCGGAATATAGAAAACGGCAGAGATGAAAATAAAATTGTCGATGGAGACAAACATTATCTGAAATTTAAAAATTTCTTAAACATCACATCGAGAAACAGTGATTTTTTTAAATTTTGCATGTTTCATATTTTGTTAATTTCTCTTTACATTGGACTTCAAACATGCAATAATTCTCTAAATTTCTTAAAAAGCCCTAATTTTCAATGCATTTTGCAATTTCTGTTGTTTTTAAGCTCCAAAACAGGCCCTCGCACCTGATCTGCAGTAAACAAAACAAAATTATTCTAAAAAATAAGAGGAATGCCTTAAAAATTCTTTTAATTGAGCTTTTACCAAAAAATCAATAAATCTTATAAACTCAAACTTACCGAATACAAAACTGTATGGTTCGTGAAATGCCAAACATTTTCCGAATCAGATTTCACGGTGTAAATCACAAATACAAAATCCCTAACCACAAAGGCGCGATACAAAACTTGTATTCTATTTTTCAAAAAATTTTGAAACAGTGATATTTTCTCCTCGGTTGATCGGAAAAAGTAAACCAATACTCGCTCAGCTGCTAGAAGAAACGTCAGAAAATGGAAAACTTGAGTTATGACAAAAAGTGTATAGCTGGTGATAGCTGCCAACGCGAAAGGGAATACAAAATATGATCTGAACAAAAATTAAAAATATTAAAGCACTTTGTTAGTTTCTCACAAATCATTAGCTGCAAGGATGTTAGTCACTAGACTAAGTATGAGAAGACAAATGAAACCAATAAAAAACTTAAATTGGCAGGAGAAGTTCAGCAAAATCAGTAAAATTAAAAGAATTGCATAAAGCATGGACATTGCACCTTCTGGAAAACTCACAGTTTCATTGGATTTGGAGAAATTGTAGTCCATATTCTGCAATAAGTGTTTTGTAATTTTTTCTGTTACATTTATGTTATGATTGAAACATGAAATTTTTTTAACAGCTGAATTTTTAAAATTTTCAATTTTCATTTCCAGAAAACAAATGTCAAGTACAAGCAAAGCACTATGGTTTCTGATTTCTGATAATTTTACCACACAAATATGTACTTTCTGCATTTCTCAATTGTAAAAAATTATTTCTCAACTAATGATTTCAGACCTTAATTTGAAAATTATTATAATAAAAGTATTTTAAATAAATTCTGGAGATCGGCTTCAATTTAATACACAATCAGGCAATAATTCCTTAAAAACGGTTTAGGAGTTTTTTCCCGGATAGGAAAACTTTTTTCTGTCGTAAAATTTTTGGAAAAGGAATTAATTTAGTTTCCTGTTTTAATTATTTTTTAAAAGGTTTTAAAAGGTATGAAAATTATTTTTAGTTTTTGGAAATAGCTCTGGCAACTCAAAAAAGTGGGATTTTTTACTTTATTTTTGCATAAAAATTTCGATTATCACCCAACTAGCGTTAACAAATTACAGATTCTTTATGTCAGGTTGGTGAAAATGCTTTGTATTTTTTTCTCAATTTTGATTTTTTTTTTTCAAATGTATTTTGTATTTATATAGAAGACCATTAACAATAGACTATTAACAATATTACAAGCCCATTAATATCAGCCATATTGGGCCACTTTGAGAATATTTCCAACTCAAAAATCTGCTAACGAAAAAAAATTTCAATTTTTTGATTTTTATATGAAATCTCGGAATTTATATTTTTGGGTTTTTTGAAATGAATTTCGTAGATACAGAGACAGTGGTTCATCAACCTGAAAGAGGAAAAAATTTCCTATTTTTTGAGGTAGGACACTTTTTTGCTACTTGAATATAACCAATCAAAAATAATTTCCAAACATTTCATTGGTGGCAGCATTTTGAAAAAAACAACATTTACCAGTTGCATCTGCAAATTCCAATTTTTTCCTCAAGTATTAGCTTGCTCTCAAGACTTGGAATAAGTCATAGTTAAAAACACCTGAAAAACCGAATTAAAAGTCGAGAAGAATTAAAGTGATTAAAGCTTATTTTCCCAGTTCCAGCATGCTTTGTATGCAATTTTTTACTTTGTTCATAAATAAACAAGCGAAACATTAAATTTGAATACTTTGCAAATTCTTATAAAATGAAGGAGCACACCGACATAAGATAAATTATAAGAGAAACATGTTTGAAAAATATAAAAAACAAATGAAACAGTTGGAGTACTCGATGCAATTACTTTGTGCTGTTAAGTACTTAACGGTCATGCGAAAAAATAATTTCGGTTTCAGATAACCTATGTTAATCATTGAGTTCTCCGAAATTATTGAAATCTTCAAGTTGATGGGCAGTATTTTATTCATAACAGAAGCTTCTACATAACAATTTACGAAAGTTTAACAGTTTCAAGCATGTTCCATCGATAAGGGCACATGGATTTTTCGTATTTGGAGAGGATTGAGGAGGAAAACAATTTTTGGAGAGGAAAAAATTCCCTTCAGAATAATAAAGCAAACAATTCGATTGAAATTTTCCGCGATCCCTTTTCGGGAACCGGCGGTCGGCGATCGCAGCCCTCCCCTGGTCTTGATTTTAGCATTTTCTTCATGATTTTCCGGGAAAAACGGGGCCTTAATTTTGGATATTTGCGTACACGCCACGCAGTTTTTTTGAGTGTATAAAACGTAGAAACAGTTGACAATTAGATAAAAAAATGTTTACAAAATAAATAAAAAAATGAAACAGTTGGAGTACTCGTTACAATTACTTACTACTGTTAAGCACTGAACGATCTTGTGAAAAATAATTTCGGTTTCAAATAACCTATGTTAATAATTGAATTTTTCAAAATCAATTCTTCGTTCATGCTTTTCTTTTTCATGTTCTTCAATTCAAAACGATCTTCATGTTATAATTACCTTCATTCCCTTCATTAATTCCCGACATTTCTCTCAACATCTGGATGAACAGGGGATACGATGTTTCGGGTGAATATCCCTTTCACAAAAGCTTTAAATTTGATCGCAGACATTAGAACTGTCAAATTTTGTTTGTTGCATCCCAAATACGACAATTGAATTATTAGAGGTGTTGTCACCAAATCCGATATGATAAGGAAATCCACTAAAACGCCTATAGTTGACTCAGAGTGTATAAAAAAATCTACAATTATTGGAATCGCGATCTAGAACAGTTGAAGTCAATTAAAAATTGCATAAAATTAAAACGCACCGATTTACAAATAAATATAACAATAGTCTGCCAGAAAATGTATTTTTCAGGATTACTCTGTTTTGCAGACGTCAAATTGGTTAATTTTCGTACACTGATCATGATTGGAATGTAGAAAAATGCAGATGTAAATATAAATATTAGAGTTGCAAAATATACTGTCTAAGTTGAAAAATTTGAATTTTTGACGAATTTACAAAAAAAAATGGTTGTTTTCTTGTTATTGTTGAGCAATTACGCATTTTTCAAAATATTCAATTTCAAAAATTGAAGCGTTTTGGAAATCGTAGAAAAATATTATTTTTTTTGTCGAATTTCAAAATTATGATTAAGTCATTTTAGAAGCAACTTTTCTACAAAGCACTGTCTTTAAGAGTTTCATTTTACCAGAAAACTTACCATATACGAAAACTCCAGCCAAAATTGGTAATTTCCAGATGATACAAGCCAAGAAATAATGTATAAAGCATCTTTTATTGCAAAAATTGCATAAAATGAATTGAAGTGTCTATGTATAAATGTTTGAATAATTTGAAGAGTTCGTTCAGTTGATTTGAGAAAATATAAAAGGAATCTTTCAAAGGCAAGAACAATTATGAGCAAGTAAAATATTTGAGTGATTACGTGCAAGCAGAAGATTATTATAACCATCACAATTAGGAAAGGAACAACGAAAAAACTGAAATTTCTAGAATTTATTAAATGAGTTTGTTGTGACTACGTTTGTGTGCAAACTTCAAACGCACAACTTTAAAAATTTACTGTTTCAAATAGCTCATAATCTAGTTGTGAAGAAAATTCAGATAATGCTTTGTTGATGTTCTGAACACATAAAACTTAAATTGATTTTATGAAATTGTTTGTTTTTAAATTTCTTTAACTGTTACATACTATTTTCAGTTAATTTCAAACATATTTAGATATGTATGACGATGAATTTTTGAAAACGTTGCAAAGCTGAGTTCACAGAAAAAATACAAAATTCAAAATCTACCACAACCTGCCATTTTGAGTAAAGCGAAATAGATCAAAATCCTACCTTTTCTTGTAAATTAGTGCAACTGCAAAGAAACAATTGACTGGAAAATAGATATATCCTATAAAAGCATTTTTAGTCATTTCAAAAAAATGATTGGTAATTGGAAATACAAATGCCTAAAATATTAAGCTTGTTGTGCTGATTTTTTTTAAAAGTTACATTTTTATCTCTTTCCTTGTTGACTTTATTCACATAAACATAAAATGGAAATACTAAGATGTAGAATAAAAATAAAATTATAAAAATCAAGACATATAATACGGAAAGTAATATTCCTTCATCAATAAATTTAGCTAGGAAATTTTGATTTTCAAAAACTTGAGAAAAATTCATTTCTATGTAGTAGAATAAATATGGATTGTACTACGAATGAAACTAACTTCACCTGTTTTCTTTTTTTCTATTAAAGTTTGGAAAAATTGCAATTAAAATGGAAAAGTTCCAAGTTTCCATTGTGATAGAGAAAAACGTGGTTATTTATTTTTCCAGAAAATAAAGTTACTGTTTCATGATGTTGAAAATACGCCTGCAGTTATTAATATTTATTTGCAAATAGAAAGGTGGCAATTAAAAATAAAATAAACAATGGGAAAGCAGGCTATTCAGTTTCAGTAAATAAAATCTGATTTGATAGAAAATATTTTATCCGGGAAAAAACTTTGGCTGTTTCTCAATCATTTTATTTAATCTGAAAAACGTGAAAAAGTAATAGAGCTAGGTTCCGAAAAGCTACCTTGACTGCCTATTTTTTTTCAGGTAAAATTGTTTTTAAAAATTGAATTTCAAATTTTAATTATAAACATGGGCTGGAAAAAAATATGTGTTTTGTTTCCTGTCTGCCAATCATATTAGAATTTTTAGGTTACCAACTGAAAATTTTCAATCCGCTAAAAAAATCTGTTTCAACTCGAAATAGACAAAAAACACAAAAAAATACACAAATTAATTTTTTGTCGGTTTCAAAATTTCTTTAATTTTTGGAAGCTTCTAACAGTTTTGCTTCGCCATATGCACCAGATCCAAAACTAAAGTAATCTTTTTTGTCCAAATTTGCAAGCAATTTGGCTCGAAACCCATCTGCGCCAGCACTCAAAGGTGAAGAAATGTCATTTAAAAGGTTTGGGTGGCAGTAAAAGGGCAAACCCAAACGAATTCATTTCCTCCTCCTCTTCTTTTTTCTTTCTTTCATCCAAATTTCATCCTCCTTCTACCACTCCACCCATCCCACACTCTGACCACCACACAGCTGCCCCCGGTTGCTCCGAGTATCTGCGTCTCTAGAGATCTGTGTACTGTCTTCTAAATGGCTTGTCTCTTTCTCTCTACCAGCCTGGGTGTCAATGTCTGAGTGGATGGTGGTGCCCAGAGCCTGGGAAACCGGGCTTATTTTCCATTGAGACGACTTGTTATCTTTGCTGTTGCACCCATTGAAGATATCACAACAACTCTAGAGACTCTAGACGTCTTAACTCTTATCACCATAGCGATGTTATCAGTTGAAATAGGAAGTGAACACTTGAGGTATTAGCAAGCTGTAAATTGACATTTTCACAGAACGTTCGTTAATGTAGATATTTTAGTGTTCATCTTAACATCTACATTTTGAAACAGTAATTTTTGTTTTTTTTTGTTTAATTTTTAAGTTCAAGCAGAACATCTGAAAAACTAACAGGATAGTAATATTTTTAGATAAATGTTGCTGAAATTTTCAAAAAATATTTCGATTAGAATTTTGGATTAGAAATGTAACAGTTTTTGTGAGTTAGCTTAAATTTGTTTTTTGAAACAGTTTTTTTTTGTTTTTTTTTTAATTTTGACACTTCAACGTAAGAATGTTTCATTTTTGCATATTTCAGGTAATTTTCAATATGTCTAAAAATCCTACTTTATTGGTGAGTTTAGAAATTTCATCTTTAAAGATTTTCAAAATTTCATGTTTTAGAATCATGTTTTGAAACATAGTTTATTTTTGTGTTTTTAGTAGGTCAATGATTCATAAATTCCTGCCTTTAACGCTGCCTAAAACTACCTCCGGCCTACCCTGTTGGGCCTTCTGCCAGCCAATGGGTAGGCCTGAAGGATGGCATTAAAAAGTCAGATAAACCTGAAGTGCTTCTTCGTTTTTTTTTCTAAAATTAAATTTTAAGATTATATCATACATTCTTGCAATAATTAATTTGTTTTCAGTACTTTCAAGAATCTGACAAAGCCGATTCTATTGACACCGATTCTATTATGCCGCTTTAAATAAACATCGTGAAACGACTTGTTTTTTAATTCAGAAAAAAAGGGTTGTTCATTCACACTTTCATTTTTTAACATTTATATCTTATTTTCTAAAACTTTTTGAATTCTTTCTAGTTAGTTGTTTCTGATAGAATTTTTGCATCTAGAACGTATTTGAAACACATTTTTTCCTGAAAAAAGTTGTGGTTCAAACGGAGATATCAAATTTAAATTTTAAAAGCTGTAACATATTTCTGTCAGATGATAAATTTTTATTCTCAAAATCTCAATAATTGCAGAGTCTTTGTTTTAAATTCGAATTTTAAAAAAAAGCAAGCTTTTTTTTTGATAAGCATAAAAACCCAATTAATTTTTTTTTTCAAAAACTAAAACAAAAACTACTGTTTCGGTATGTTGTTTTAAAACACCGAAATTTGAAATAAATATTCACATCTTCACTTTTAGAGCATTTGTAAAAAGTTAAGCAAACTTTTTTGATAGAAAATTAATCTATTTTGGCATGCAATTTTTATGGTTTCAGAATTAGAAAGTATCAAAATTCTATTAGAAAACATTTTTTCGCAATCAGTTTCCCTTTTTCCGTTTGTCCCATTCTTTGTTCCAATATTTCTCTCAACAAGATTTTGGAAATGGGTCTGCACAGATATTTGGCCCTTTTCTGTTTTTACCGTTCAAGTTGTTTCTAATTTTATAGTTGTTTTAACGTTTCTAGAGAACTTTTTGAACAATATAGTTTATGAAATTTTTTTGTGTTTCAAAACTTTTTTAAAACGTGTTAATCCATGCTGAAGTCAGTCTTAGCGTATTGTCAATTTCTAATGTGAACTTTTTTGGCGTTTGCAACAATTACCGTATTCTTAAAATTAGACTGACCAAGATAACTACTTTTACGTGAATTATATTTAATTTCAGGATTCAACAGTCAAACTAACTTTGAAAATCTAATAGAATGTGTCATCCTTGAAAACCTTGTAGTTCCACGAAAAAAATTTCACAAAATTTTTCTGTTTCAAAGTGGCTACATATTTTTTTCAATTGTTTGGCAATTTACTTGTGCTAGAAAAATGTTTCTAACATTTGAAGGACATCATCGCCGTCTTTTCTATTCCAGTCATCAAACAAATGTTATGTCAGATTACATCTGGCCCCGTTTATTATTATAACTGTTGATTTTCCCCTCCCTCCCGAATTGTTTCGACGATTTTCAAATTTGATAATAAATTATTCATTTCTTTGATTTTAAATTCTGAGATAATAGCTTTCAATTTTGACAAAAAAAACGTTTTTTCGAAAAGTCACAAAAAAAACTTTCAGTTTCATGTTGTCGATTTAGGGGCTCACAGTTCAACTTTTTTTAATTGTTGCACAGAATCAAAAAAACTCCAATGTTTCACACTGTTTTTATGTTTTAGATCATTTTATTCAGAATCAGTAGGATCTATTTTAATTTTTTTAAATTTTAATTTTTTTTAAATTTTAATTTTTTCAAAGTGTAATCGCATCAAAAAATTCCGCTTAAAAAAAACTAAAACCTTAAAGTTTAAACCCAGATTACCATATGAGCAACTTCAATCAACTACAAAAAAATATAATAGGTTCTTGTTACTGGGATCAATTTTAGAACTACTTAGATAGTAAACCATAAAGCATGCAGTATAAACTTTTTTTTTGAAATGTTTTCGAAATGCGTCAATAAATAAGCTTTTATTAAAGTTCTCGGATATTCAATGTTTTTGTGAATTTTCTGAAACAGTAATTTAATTGTTTGCAAATATGTTATTGAAGTGTTCTAAATGCGTCAAAAAATGCAAAAAGCATGGAAACTACTGAAATAGCAGAGAGCAAACAACCAAACCTAAATAGCTTTGGCTTTTCTATACATCCTTAAAACCCCTTTTTCTGCAAATTTCTCTCTCTCTCTCTCTCTCTCTCTCTCTCTCTCTCTCTCTCTCTCTCTCTCTCTCTCTCTCTCTCTCTCTCTCTCTCTCTCTCTCTCTCTCTCTCTCTCTCTCTCTCTCTCTCTCTCTCTCTCTCTCTCTCTCTCTCTCTCTTTTTTCATTGTCATGTCACAACTTGTCAGTGTATCTCTTACTCTCTCTCCCACCAATAACATCAAACAGCTTAATCCTCAATCCTTTGTGAATATATCAATCCGAGAGAAGATTTCCCTCATTACTATGTCAATCTATTCATTTACTACTACATCATGTTTCTGAATATTTATTTCTTCTAACTTCATTTCTTTTCTTTTTTTGAACATTTGGTTTTTGAGTTTTGATTATTTCCACCTTAAGTTATCGAATAATGTTTTTCCAATATGTATCAAAATTTATTTTCTTGCAGAAACAGAAAAAAATAATTTCCAGTAGTCTTCACATTAATTTGGAGTTCAGTATTTCAGAACTTCACTTAATTTTAAAACATAAAATTTTTTTTCAATATTTTTTCTGCGATATTTGTTTGGTTCCGGAGCCCAATTCGTTATATGTCAATCCTAGAAAAGAGCCTCGTTAAAATGCCAGGCTTGACTCCTCTTTATTACTTTTTTCCTCTTAATCCATTTTCAACTGATGCTCCAGATGTAATAGACAAATAATGAGACTTTTAATCTTGATAAAAATGAACTGTTAACAAAAAAATTACGTTTAGAAACATTTTCAAGCCTAGATTTTTTTGTTTGCTATTTACCGTTTTTAATAGAAAAAAAATTAATGTTTCAAAGTATTTTCAAATCTGAACACTTTTATTTGATTTTATTGAGCAATCGATTCGGGTTATAAGATTCGAAAATTAATAAAATTGAGAAGTATTTCTTAAATGATTAGGCAATTATGTAGTTTATTTAAATTATTTTCGAGGAACTGGACTGGTTCACAGAATTTTCCAAAGGAAAATCGATTTCTCATCAATTATTTTTCATGGAACACAATAAGTTTAAAGCCCGAAACAATTTTTTTTAACATTCTCCATTCGTGTTTGTTTCTAATATTGGCGCCGAAAAAAATCGGTTTTTTTTTCAAATTTTTTAGTGAAAAAATTTAATGTTTCAAAGTGTTTTCAAATTTCAAAAATTTTACTTACTATAGTTATTAATTTTATTCAAAGTTGTAAAGAATCTGAAAATGAATGAAATCAAGAATAATTTCCCAGAGAATTTCGATTTCTCATCAATTTTGTTTCGGTACTGAAATTTTGAATTTAATGCAATAACCTACATTCAAGAAACATTGTTTTTCTCTACTAATGTCTCACTTTTTTTTGTTCAAATTTGGCGCTGAAAACCAATTGTATTAATCTGAAAATCATCAGTCTGTTTTTTTTTTTGCAAAAAAGTTTAATGTTTCAAAGTGTTTTGAAATTCCAAGACTTTTACCTAATTATTATTCCGGACTCCGAACGTTCAGCCTTCAATTTTTTTTTTCATTTTCAGGCAAAAAGTTCGTCATAACATATCAAGGTGCCGAGGAAATTGAGCATTTCTCTACTAATTTTACGGTAAGAAACTCAATTTTTTTTTCTTTTTTCTTTCAAGTTTTACACTGTTTTCTCTCTATTTGTTTGCAAGTCTGTAGTTTTTTGATTTTTTTTTTATTATTAATGGTGAGAAACTGAAGCGCTTTCCTTAACTGTAAAAAATTCGATATACAACTTTTCAAGGAACATTTTTTATATTACCGTTTCAACACGCTTATGTATTGTTAATGACAAATCAAATTTAGTCCATTCTTGGTGATAACTTCAAAAAATGTCTTTCAAAATTAAAAGTGACTAAAGTTTGCTAAAAATGTGTAAATGTAAATACCTGAAATTATTTTATTTTTCTGCTGTTTCAAAACTGTTTTTTTTTAAGTTTGAGTTTATTAAAAGTCTAACTGCAATCTCATGAATTGTGGAATTTTTTTGTTTTTTATTTAATCACCTCGGGTTTGCGTTCAGAAGAATTTGTAATTTATTCTCAATTCAAGAAATTATATTCAAAATTTTCAGAAAATTAAAATGAAAATTGGCTGTTTCAAAAAAATGTCCATGTATTGCTAGTAAATATTCAAAATTAGTCAGCCTGATGAAATTTTATTTGAAAAAAATGTATACCTATGTATCTTGTTTTTTTCGTAATCTCATTTCCAAATTTTAAAAACCCTGCTTTGAAAAAAAATACAGTTTCAACTAGATCTTTTAGTAATCCTAACCACCGTGAGTTTACTGATGTAGGGAATTAACCAAATGTTTTAAATAAAAATTACTTTAAAAATTTTAGTAAAGGTATTATAATTAACAAACTAAGTTTTTTCTCATAAAATATTGAGTTCCATAGTATTAATTTTGGTTGATTACTATTTAAATCTGAAAAAAATTCTACTGTTTCAAAAATTCTATGAATATCCAGGACTATATTATATTTTAATTCGCCCGTTAACTTGAACGAAAATCGGCTGAATTTGAATTTAGTAAAAAGTTTAAAAAAAAATAAAATAAGATTCACTACTATTCGAATAATTACTTTCAATTAATGGTCCTTTTAGAATTTGAAACTTTGTAATGGTAAAAAATTCTAATACTTTATTGTTTCAAGTCGTTTATAATTAAATGGTGAAATACGTGCAAAACATTTTTCAAAAAAAAACGTATGAAATAATTTATTAATACTCAATGAAGCTGTCAAATCATTCATTCTGTTTGAATGTCTCTAGAAATTTAAATGTTCAACAAAATCTTAAATTCAAAAAAAACTTGCTGTTTCAAAAATTTAACAAAATATTTATTTTAGCTTTTCTGAATTATTGAATGAACCTTAGAAAAAAGTCAACATGAGCAATAAAACTGCTGTTTCAATGTGGTCATAAGTTTTTGTGAAATCTCAAAAATTATTGATGAAAAATTATAATCTTGAAAATCATTGAATGTGAAGAATTTTCAAATAAAAATGATTATTTCAAAATTGTGATAAATTATAAAATTTTGAAATTATTGTGTGTTGTTGTGGAGTCATTTTTTAATGTACATTGAAAATAAATTTTAAAAATGTCTCAAAAATTATTGATTGTGATCGAAATAGTTATTTACAATTGAAAAAAAACATTTCAAAAAAAAGTGCTGTTTCAAAATTGTTATTAATTTTCGGAAAAGTTTCGAAGTGTGTTAGGATTTTCGAAAATGTTACGATTAAGTTTTTAATTTGAATTTAAAGAGAAGGAACTAATTTTGAGTATTTCCTAGAAAAAATGAAGTTTTTTTTTAATTTAAATAATTTACTGTTTTAAGTAGTTTATTAATAACTAACAAATATTTCCAAATACTTTTCTAGCCCTCCGATTTAATCAGTTAATTTTAAACATGACGCTTGAGAAGTTTTACTTTTTTTAAAAGAAAAATAACAGAAATATTTAAACTTTTCGTATTTTCAACTTTACACAGCTGATAGTGTGAGATTATTTCCAACAAAAAATTCTGATCTTTCAAAATCTCTATATCAGCTAACAATAATACAACGACAATATTGCTTTTTCTGCAAAGTTGTCATTGAATCTTATATATTTTTAGCTTTTCCTCCGCCACTCCTTTCATTTTGTTTTCTGTTTCTTGTTCCGATTGTTCTGTCTTCGAAGAAGCACCCTTGGATACGCTTCCGTGCGCAAAAAAGTGTGTTTTCCGCGTTTTACGGGGCAGTTGTAGTAGTGCCAAACACATTGATTTTTATGCATTTTTCTTCTGACCGCAGCTGCACCGAAAATTATATTTTCTGCTTGAAAATCGGAGAAAAAAAATTACTGTTTCAAAATCGTGTTAAGCATTTTTGTATTTTCATTATAGATGATTTGAAGATTTGTTTTGCGCTCTAAATCTCTATTTCCGGGTTTTTTTAAACAAAAAATGACACTCGAAACAATTTATTGTTTCCTGATGGCTTCTCCCAAGAGATATTTTGTTCGAATTTTTGAGAAATTTCTTCCGTTCCAATTCTTCACTTGGTTTTTCTGGGTTTTTCTATGTTATATGTAGAATTTTCTGAATAAAATTTGAAGTAATAAGCTTTTTTTCTTAAATTTACCCTGAACAGAAGCATACATTTTTGTATAGGAATCTATGAAAAAATGCAAGAAATTCATTTCAAAAAATTGTTGAATTAGTTCCAAGTCGAAGTAAAGTAGCAATGAGATGAGTTTTGAAATTGCTGGCAACGGACCTGCACTATGGGTGAAGCTAGTTATTTTTAAAGTTTGAATATTTTACGGTTTGATAGCTGAAACAAATATTTTTAATTTTTTCTTATTCTTTTTTTTTAATGAACAAACTACACAATGACATGGATTTTTGAAGATCTAAGAAGAAACATCTATGAAACTGTGAACTAATTAAATCATGTTTTTTTTTTCAATTTTTCAGAATTAGATTTGCAAGTGATTTAAACATTTGCATTACAACGTACAAAAATGTTTCAAAGCAAAAATTACCAAAAAAAAGTTTGCTGTTTCATAGCTGGAATAACTTTTTTACAAATTTTTAAAAGTTATTAGTGAGACTGTTCTGAAAAATAGCGATTTTGTAGTAACACAAATCTTTTTTTTTCATTTTTCTGTTTGTTCGAACTCTTACAAATCAGTATTGAAATTTTATTCGAATTTTAACGCACACTTACTCGCTAACTGATCTTCTGAAAACCACCTCAATATTCAAAATGAACATGAAGCCGAAAATTTTTAAAATTTTTAAAATCTAAGCCCTCAAAAATCAGAAAACTCTCGTATTCCTCAAAATTTGTTCCCTTTTTCTGTTCCACCCAATCTATGTATTTTCCAATTAGATTCGCCCCATTTCATGTGTTATTGAAGAGAGAGAAAGAGAGAATCATTGTGCAAAATACAATGTCATTGGATTTATTGGGGGAATACCCCATACGCAAATATTCTAGATTTTTACATAAGAATTTGAATTTTTCTAGATTTTCTAGCAGAAAATTGATTTTTTTTTTGTAATTTTAAAATACGATAGTTAGCCACGAAGTAACATTTTCATTCTGGGGGTCAATGAATATCAAAACTATGTGAAACAGATAATGTTTTTTTTTTTTTTTGAAAAGCTTGTGGATTTTATGCACAAATGGACTGGCTGAAAACAGCCGAATTTCAAAAAAACTTTGTTAGCAATTTTTGTACCGCAATTTTTGTAATTAATTTATTAATTAACGAACAATTAATTTTTTCTTCAAATAACATCGTTTATTTTCTTTTTTTGTAGTTCATTTTAATAATATAAACACCTTTTAAATTACTAAAAATTCAAAAATCAGCTCAAAATCAACCGAGTAAATTGATAAAATACCTTTATTAAATTGTACAAAACGAAGTTTTTGAATTTTCTATATATGAAATTCTGTTTTTTTAAGTCATTTCGAAGCCAAAAACTCGCAATTTCTATTTCCCTTTTAATTACTGTTTCACCAGATTAATATTAGTTTTTAAAAGTTTAAGCGGGATTAAGATGTATTTTAGTATTTTTTATATTTAGACTTGCCAAAAAAAAATTGTAATGGTTTAAAAATTTGAAAAAAAGGACTAATTTAAAGCTAAAATCTTTGATTTTGCCAACTTTTCCGTGTTACAGAAGTCGGAAAAAGAACACATTTAAAGTCAACAGAAAACCAATTTTGGCAAAAATTGATCTCTTAAAATTAGCCCCATTTCCGGAAATATAAACCTGCATAAACAATTTTTGAGATAATTTTAGATGAAATTTCATTACGAATTATTTTCATTTGAGCACAATTTCGGTGTATACGCTTAAAATACACGGAACCTATTATATGTTCCCCCTGTAAAAATTTTAATACTGTTCCAACCAATTTATATTTGCTTTGAAACATTAAATGAAAATAGTATATAGAACAAATTCTTGGTTTCTAATTTAAAACAATTTACTGTGAAAACTGCAGAAGCGCTCAAACCAATCAGCGCAGCTAGCCACGCCCATTGCACTCCGCTGATTGGTTGGGGCATACGTGCGCGCGAATTCGAAATTTAATCTTTCGAGCAAATATTTTTCATCAGATTATCAGACCTCCGTATCATTTTATTGACCTCTCTGCATTTCTCATTTGATCTCTGAAAAAAGGCGGGGGGTCTTAACAGACCAACCTGTTCTCGTATTTAATTCCGCAATTTGTTCAACGCCTAATCCATTTGTCATTTGTGTCCTCCTCCTCCTCCAATCCCAATACGTTTTCCTCCATTTCAAAAGAGCCCATCATCATACTTTTGGCTCTTCATATCGAAAGTGTCAATATTTGTTGTTCGCTCGTCCTCAGTCCAATGTCTACTACTCATCCTTTTCACCCCTTCCCGCCCTTAAAAATGTCATTAGGACAAGATCTACAATAAAAAAATTTTCTGTTTCAGCATTGTTATTTTTTTGGTAAAAAATAAATAATAAAACATTTCCATTAAAAAACCCAAAAAAAAATTTTTTTTTGAAAAACCGTATATGCATCTCTATTGAAAAACCAAAAAAGAAATGTTTTTATTTTCTATTGTTATGTTTCACATTGTGAGCCCCCTTTTCACACTTTTTTGGCATTTTTTCTCATGTTTTGTGACAACAAGCTTCATCATGTGAGCTGACTGTACGTCTATTGAATTTGTGGCCTAGAAAATATGAGAAAACTCGGCCACCAATTTATTTTTGGTTTTTTTGTCCAAAATATTCATTATAATGAGAAAATCGTTCTCAGCTTTTTATTCATAGAAAATGTGAAACAGAGAATTTTTTTCAAAATTTCAAAAACATTTTTGAATGAATTTTTACTGATTCATCATTCCGATAGTATAACTACAAACATAATTTACAAAAAATTCAAGTTTTAAAATCAAAGTGCAAGCGCGCTCCACGGCAAAAAGTTTATAGTTTCCGCCGATTTCACTCACTTCGAGCAATTTAGTCATTCATCTCTTTGAAACATTATTTAAACTGAAAACAATTGTTTAAATCTACAAGAGATGCTCAAAAATTGGTGAAGTCGGGAAAAAACCGATTGGAAACAATTCCAAATTTCAGACCGAATTTTCAAAACGTCATAACTTTGCTGAAACCCAACCGGGGCAGCTAAATTTTTTGGAGGGATCATCTGGAATACTCTTCTATTGGAATTTCAACATGAGAATCCCAAATCTACGGACCCCCTCAAAGACTTCCCTTGTAAATATGGATATTAATATTTATAAATATTAATGTCCATATTTAGTGTACATTTGAAAGTGTATTTGTTTCCGGAAAAAACATGTTTTTTCAAAAAAAAAAAATTCACCGTTTCAAAAAACTAATATAAAATTTTTACTATTAATATCAGGTTGTCCCATAAGTTTTTGTACTTTTTTTCAAATATTTTTCCAAAACTTCTAGAAAGTTTTAAAATTTTTTCATCGTAGGTCGTGTCAAGGTCGGGTCGTCCCCTTTCAGAAAAGATTCATTTCATCCATTTCTACTTTGCCACGATGACAATCATCAAACTTGAACGTCGAGACGTTAGATTGCTTCTTCTTTATGAATTTCGTCTTGGTCATTCAGCAATGGAAGCGGAACGAAACATATGCGGTGCGATGGGTGAGGGAGCACTCTCTTATAATACAACAAAGAGTTGGTTTCAAAAGTTCAAGAACGGCGACTTCAGTCTCGAAGAAATAGAACGTTCTGGGCGACCGGTAGAGTTAAATGAAGAAGACCTAGTGAAGCTGGTGGAGGAAGAGCCTCGTCTTAGTCTTCGTGAAATGGAAGAGAAGCTTGAGTGTTGTCATAGCACAATTGCACGTCACTTGGGTCGCCTTGGTTTTACTTCAAAACTTGGAATTTGGGTGCCTCATGAACTTTCGGCATCACAGAAGCTCACTCGGGTCAACGTTTGTACTCAACTTCTAACTTTTCGTCGAAAGTTCGATTGGCTGAACAATCTGGTTACTGGAGATGAGAAGTGGGTGCTCTATGTTAACCATTCCAGAAAACGTCAATGGCTTCCGATCGGTGAGAAAGGAATACCGACGCCAAAGCCTGATCTTCACCCAAAAAAGATTATGATCTGTGTCTGGTGGGGTGTTCAAGGACCCGTGCACTGGGAATTGTTGCCAACTAATAAAACTATCACTGCTGATTACTATTGTGCCCAATTGGACCGAGTTGCAGAAAAGACCAACGGAAAATATGAAAAACTATATTTTCTTCACGATAATGCTAGGCCTCATGTCGCCAAGAAGACTTTCCAAAAGCTGCAAGATCTTGGTTGGACTGTTTTACCGCATCCACCATATTCTCCAGATCTTGCACCAACCGACTACCATTTGTTCTTGTCTCTCAGTGACTACATGCGCGACAAGCAATTCGACGACGAAGAGCATCTCAAAACTGAACTCTCCACTTTCTTCTCATCGCGTTCGCCGGATTTCTTCTCCCGTGGCATCATGATGTTACCTAGTAAATGGCAACAAGTGGTGGACACTAATGGTGAATACTTGTGTGAATAGTACTACTTGTCGCTTGAGAGAAATAAATTTTTTTCAAAAAAAAAATAGTACAAAAACTTATGGGACAACCTGATAGTAAAAATTTAACGTTATTGTTTTGATAGTTCTTCTCTTCGTAATTTTCAATTTTCAAAACTTGAAAATTTTCTGAAACAGAAATTTCTTTACCAATTTTTTTCAAATATTTTACATTATACGACCTTTGTACTTTTGTGTTTGCTTTTTAACCCAGATTTTCCTTAGTTGGTTCAAGAGGTACTTGAACCCAGGGAGCCAAGCCCATTAATTACCCTGCAAACGCGCTCTGCTGAGAGAAATTTGAATTTCTACAATAATTCCTGAGAAAATGGTGATGCATTGCTCGTAAAAAAGGGAACTTTCTGGATTTTCCGTTCTATATTTATTATTATTTTCCAATCTACATAACATCATTTTCTCACACTGGAAAAGTTCAAATGCCACGTCAATTACTTGTGTGTGTGGGTGTGGGAGTAGCATATCTTTAGCGATAAGACAATTTCCCGGTCTTGAATGCATTTGAAAAATTATTGTTTATCAGTTTTTAATCAATTAGGTCATAGTTTTGAATGTTCAGAATTTTCTGCGTCATCTCTTAAAATTTTCGCATTGAAAAAATATTATTTAGCATAACAATTGAGACATTTTTCTTTTTTTTTTTCTTCGATCAGCTCCGCCCAGTCGTCATGATTTTTAGCCTACGTCATATATATTTTTCTCCCCCTTCTGATTGTTATAAATTTATATGAATTAATAATTTTTTTCTGCTCATAATTCTCATGTAAATAATTCTCATAATTTTCCAATTTTTTTCATTTTTTTGTTTCTTTTTCGAGAAAATTTCATTTTCATCTCTCTCTCTCTCTCACGCCTGAAATCTGATCTTATTTCAATTTTGCAGGCGGCTGGAGTCGTCCAGATGAATGGAAATGGAGAAAATGGGACGGATGAAAAGCAGAAACTCTTGTCCGTTGTTGGTGTTGTGTCAGAAGAGGTTGTCGAGATGAATCGCGTCTCGTCGGCCAGGTTTCAGGTGGGTTTTGAGTTTTAAAAAATTGTGGTTTATTTTTAAAATTTTTTAAAAATAAAACTGTATGTTTAAATTCTATTTTGTCACTTTAAAACGTAAATAAACATTAAATAAAAATTACCTACCGTAACTTTCAAAGGCGCATGCCTCCCCTCACAACTTGGGTCTCACGCCGACTTTTTTGACTACGGTAGTTTTTCGCGAATTTTCTTTTCGAAATTCTTTCACACAATTTCCAACGCATTTTCCTCTCTAAAAATTCGATTTTTAAATATTTTTCAATGGAAAACGAACCTCCCGGGGTTTCGAACAGTCGGTTTGAGGTATTTTAATGATTTTAAGCAGCTTTTAATTAATAATTTCCAAGTTTCAGGTCAGTAAAACTGACGAGGACGAGAAAACCAGCGACGACAATTTACGAAAATTAAAAAGTGGCAGTGAGCCGCCTCCTCCGACTCAAAATCATGAAGCAGTGACGCTTGTGACGAGAAAAATGAGTGCCACTGGAAGATTTATGGTAGGTTCTAAGCAAAATTTGGTGGATTTTGAGGCAAATTTTTTTTTATTTTCCGTATTTTCAGGTAACCTCTGACACAAATCCGGGTCAACTCGTCGCTGAAGTCGCTGATGAACTTGGTATTGATGTTCCGATAGATCCGCCGGCGGAAAAATCGCCGGCTTCACGTGCTAAAGGAGTACATTTCTCTGTTGGAGACAAGGATTCCGGTAGCATGTCGGAGGATGGCGACGAGAAACGAAATATAACACACGAGAATCAGACAACGTTCAATATGAAAAGTTGGAGAAATATGAAGACGATAGAGCATCCGCCGATTATCGATTTTTATCGGAATTCGATTGATACAGATGGGGTGTTCAACAGGCCTTCGATGGCTCAACTTATTCATGGAAAAGAGCACAAAGAGCAAGATCTCGGATTTGAGGAGTTGAATGTACGCGGAAAAGTTGATTTTTGCAGAGATTTCCGCGAATATTGCCGAAAATTCCTGAAATTTTGTTTCAGAAAAAGCCGGAAACGGCTCAGTTGGCCAAGGTTATTGGGTTAAATCTCCTTAGTAAGGAGGACCAAGAGAGGCGAGATTTTGAGCGGAAAAAGCGGATTAATCAACAAAAACTGCAGGAAATGCATAAAATGCATAAGGAAACTTATAATTTTCGATAGCTTTTTTATGTTCAACTCTCTATTTCGGGGCTTTTCACCTAAGTTTTAGCCGATCTCTGATTCCTCCCTTCTAACTGTCCAATCAATGATTCATGTGCAATTAAATTGTTTAACGATTTAAATAATTAAAATAAAAAAACAAATTTCAGGCTCAACACCACCATCTCGAAGATTCTCCAGTTCACGAGACGAAAAACGAGTATCGAATGGAGAAAATGCACGCGCCTCCATCGCAAAATCGAGTGAAATTCGGTTGGATTCAGGGAGTATTCGTCAGATGTCTCCTGAATATCTTCGGAGTTATGCTTTATCTTCGTGTCAGTTGGGTTTCTGGTCAAGCTGGCGTTGGACTGGGTTCCTGTATTGTTCTGCTGGCTTCTGTCGTCACAACGATTACGGCACTTTCCACGTGTGCAATTTGTACGAATGGAGATGTGAAGGGCGGTGGCGCGTATTTTTTGGTAGGATAATTAATTATTTTCAGGGTTTTTGATCTATTTTTGCAAATTTAACATTTAAAATTGGCAAAATATCGCTTTTTCACATTTAAAAATGTGCAAAAATAGTCCGAAAACGAGAAAAAAAACATATTCCAGCTTGTCCATGTGTCCCCCGTAAACCGACATGTCTAAAACCTCGCCGCATCTTTGATCCGCCATTTTTTAATACGAAACTCTTCTAATTTCCTTTTAAATGAGCGAAAATCAATGAAAATTGTTGGGTATCAACGTGTATTGACCCACGACGTGGCTAAGAAGATCGTACAACGTGAACTCATGAACTAACTTATTTATTCCTTAGTTTAATGTAATAATAAACTACTCGTCTTCTCCTCCTTGTCCCGCCTCGAAGACACAACAAAAATCGATTGAAATTCAAAATTTTGCGTCACATAAAAATCAAAAAATTAAAGGCGCATGGATTTACGCGCCCGTCAGGTCTCGCAACGATCTCTCGAAAACAGGCGGAAAACTCGATTTTTATCGCTTCTTTTTCATTTTTTTCCCTTTTTATTTTAAAAATACGGCGTAAAAAGAGAAAAAAAACAAGAAATAGGAGAAAAATCACTCAAATAACCCCACTATTCTTCCAGATTTCCCGTTCACTTGGTCCTGAATTCGGTGGCTCTATTGGAATCATTTTCTCAATTGCAAATGCAGTCGGTGCAGCAATGTATATCGTCGGTTTCGCCGAATCGTTTCGTGATGTTCTCATCGACTATAATATTGGAACGATATTTGATGGAGGTCTTTGGGATGTTCGTGTTATTGGATTCGGTAAAACAATATTTAATTTTTTAGGGGAAGCCCTGATTTTTAATTTTTCCAGTGACATGCGTGATTCTCATGGGAATTGTGTTCATTGGCTCCGAGTTTGAATCGAAAATGCAGCTTGGACTCCTCGTGATTCTGCTCGTTTCCATCGCCAACTACGTCTTCGGATCGTTCTTCCCGCCAAATGAGATTGCAATGAATCGAGGTGCAACTGGATATTCACTGGATACTCTACAATCCAACTTTATGCCACATTTCACTGAAAACAACACTTTCTTCTCAGTATTCTCCGTCTATTTCCCCGCTGCCACTGGAATTATGGCCGGCGCGAACATTAGTGGAGATCTAGCGAATCCTCAACAAGCCATCCCACTTGGAACACTTCTGGCAATTCTTGTCACAACTATCGTCTATTTGTTAACAGTTTGGATGACTGGAAGTACTGTAGTTGCGTTTTCAAATGGAACAGAGCCGGCTGTCTTCAATAATTCGTATTTTGTTCCACCAGATTGCACGCCGGATTGTCCGTTTGGATTGGTTTCTTATTATCAGGTACTGAGAGTACCCTGAAATGCTGAAACTGGATTCAAATTCCGAAATATCGCAAAAGAAAATCGAGAAAATTGAAAATTTGGATCAATTTGAGAATTTTTATAATCTTTATTGTATTAATTCTCAATTCCTCACTACTTTCAGGTCGTCGAAATGTCATCCTTCTGGGGTCCTCTCATCACTGCTGGAATCTTTGCCGCAACTCTATCCTCTGCTCTCGCCAGTCTTGTCAGTGCTCCGAAGGTGTTCCAGGCGGTCTGCAAAGATCGGCTTTTCCCGAGAATCGACTATTTTGCGAAGACTTATGGAAAGAATGAGGAACCAAAGAGAGCATATGTTCTCGGATTTTTCTTGGCGATGGGGATCGTTGCAATTGGTAGCTGAGATTTTTCAGAAAAAGATATTCTGCTGAATGATCGATCTGGGAATTAATTCATGAATTTTGCAAAAGCGCCGCACAGAAAAAGAGGCGGAGCGTAATTTTGCAACCATGCGGCACACGAGTAAAAAATAAACAAAAAAGTGGAAACACTGTGCCGCAGTGTTGCGAAATTACGCTCCGCCTCTCTTTTTGCAAAATTCACGAATCGATCGTTCAATTTCAACAGTAATTTTCTGAGTTTTAATTTTAATGAAAAATCATTATTTGCAGGTGACCTGAACGTGATTGCTCCAATCATTTCGAACTTCTTCCTCGGCTCCTACGCTCTGATAAACTACGCCTGCTTCGATCAGTCCTTTGCCGATTCACCGGGCTTCCGACCGGGCTTCACCTACTACAACATGTGGATCTCCCTCGTCGGAGCACTTCTCTGTGTCTTTGTCATGTTCATCATCGATTGGTTCTCGGCTCTCGTCACTTTCTTCTGTTTTGGAGCCATTTTCATGTATTTATTGCATAGAAAACCCGATGTTAATTGGGGTTCATCGACACAGGCACACAGTTACAAGAACGCGTTGTCCGCTATGATTAAGCTTTCGACTACCGAAGAGCACGTGAAGAATTACAGGCCGCAGGTGTTGGTACTTAGTGGAAATCCGGCGAGTCGATCGTGTTTGGTGGATTTCGCCAATAATATTACGAAAGGAAGTAGTTTGTTGGTTTGTGGACAAGTCGTACCGGTGAGTTGAAGGTTAAAAGTGGACTACGCTCAGTGGGAAAATTGCTGTAAAACACGCCTATGGGACCACAATGACAGAATATCATGATTAAAAAAAAATTCAAAAAAATTTTCTAGATTTTATATGATTTTTTGAAAATTGGAAAAATCACAGTTTTCACCTAATTATTTTTGAAATTCCGCCAATTGGATTTGTTCGATGGAGCACGCAAAAGCCAGAAAAAAATACAAGCCAGAAATTAGTATTTTAGCAGTTTTACGCATTTTCAGATAATTTTTAGGGATAATTTCTCATTTTTCTTGTTTATTTCTTTCATTTTCCGAGGAAAAAACATAGAAAATTAAGAAAATCAGTCAAATAACGAGAATAAAATAAAACAGTTAATTAAAATAATGCAAGCGCGCTCCATCGAACAAATTCAATTGGCGGAAATTCAAATATAATTAGATGAAAACTGATTTTTTCGATTTTCAAAAAATCTAGAAAATTTTTTTGAATTTTTTTATCATGATATTCGGTCATTGTGGCCCCATAGGCATGTTTTAAAGAAATTTTTCCCACTGAGCGTAGTCCACCTTTAAATAAATTCCAAAATAATGTATTTCCTTCAGTATGAGCCATCTGATCGTGTCTATATGGTGATGAAGCGTCTCGACGAGAATATCAACGTCTGGCTTCGAAAACGTCATCTCAAAGCGTTCTACCGTGCTGTCGCCAACTCGAATTTCCGGAAAGGTGCTCAATCGTTGATCCAACTCACTGGAATCGCGAAGATGAAGCCGAATATAGTTTTGATGGGATTCAAATCGAACTGGTATAAAGGAGGACCGACGGAGACGAATTTGAACGAGATGAACGAATATTTTGGAACTATTCAGTTGGTTTTTTTTTTTGGTTAATTTTTAATTTCACCTATTTTCAGAGACGTTTTCGACTGGAATATGGCAATGTGTGTTCTACGAAATGGCCAAGTCGGTCTCGACTTTTCTGAAGCAATGAGAAATTTGAATCTTATTGAACCGAATCGATTAAATGTTCCACCGATTGAGGAGAAGGAGAAAGAAAAAGAGAAAACGAATGAAAACTCGCCGGAAACGGTTCATTTAATCGAAAAAGACGAGACAGCGAGAACTGACAAGTCAGGAGACGATGGTTCTTGTAAGTTTTTGAGCAGTTGCGTGCTCTAAACGTTTCAGAACACGCATAGAAAACCAAAAAAAAAATCAATAAAATTTCAATTCAGCAGCTCGTCTATCATATCGGGGTAGTTGCCGAAGTGTTGAAATGTTCCAGCGGATTAATGCTTTTTATATTAATGGTTCGGACAAATTGTCGTAAAAGTGTTGTGTAACTGTTGTGAAGCATGAATCCCAGTTCCAGATATTCGAAAAAAAAATGGAAAAAAGTGGATTTTTCTCAAAATTTGAATTTCGCTGAAAAGGGAGGTGGAGCTCGATTTTGCAAGCCCGCGGCATGCATGTTGATTTACGAAGGATTTTGTACTCCACACGGACAAGTCTGAATTTAATTTTTTTAGCAGAGTTTTGCGGTTTTTTGATATTTTTTTTGCAATTAACACTTCAAAGGTCTACATTTATTTTTAAAATACATATTTCGAGTTAAACTCTCAATTTTCACCTGAAACATGGGAAATAAAAAATAAAAAGGCCATTTTAATGTTAAATGCAATAAGAGTTGGCTAGAAAAATAAGATTTTAAGGCAAAAATTGTAAAACTATGCGAAAAAACAATTCACAGCTTGTCCGTGTCCGTGTGTAGTACAAAAATCTTCGTAAATCGACATGAAATAACCCGCGCCGCAAATTTGCAAAACCTTCGCTCCGCCTTTTTTTTTGAAAACTGTGCCTTGCGGAATTCACATGTTGATACCGTATATCTTCTATTAATATGGCCTCCCTATTAGACTTGCACTTCCTATTAGTATTGCCCCTCGGAGACCTTCCGAAAATTAGTATGGCACTCCCTATTAGTCGTGCGTTTACTCTTTTTTATTGCAGGCCCGTCTTGTTAACTTCAGGATTTCAACAAAAAAATTTGCCTATTTTGCAACAGTTTTTCACAACATTTATACGAGATTGAAGTTTTTGAACTTACATGTTACAATTAAAATCAAATTTTCTGAATTTTTACATAAGATTCAAGCTTTTTCAGAAAAAAACTAGTAAGCTCAAAGTCAGAAAAAATGTTCTGAAAATTAGTATTGCACTCCCTATTAGTATTGCAAGCGGGAAGACCATCGAAAAATAGTATTGCAGCTATATTAATAGAAGAAATACGGTATATTGTTTTAAAAAACTGAATTGTCGTCGTAATCGTAACCCCATCATCCTCACTCTCTCTCTCATTTTCTGCCCATTTTCAGCATCCATCTCAATCAACGAAACATACGTATCAGATGAGAATCAAGAAGACGCAGATGGCGATGATGATAATGATAATGATGGAGAAGAATCTGGAGCTGATGATGAGCATCAGAAGGAAGATGATGTCGAGTTGGGCGTTATTGATGAGCAGGAAAAGCGACATTTCTCGTTGAGGCGGAGAGGGTGAGCCAGGAAAATTTAGAGGCTCGGGAAATATGTGAAAATATTCAGATCTCGACGTCATACTGTTGAGCAGAAGGCGCTTCTCTCGTCAATTCAGCGCTTCAATCGGAAGGTCAAGAAGGTAGATTTTGCGACAAAAAAAGCAGCGTCGGCGCACAGAAAAAGAGGCGGAGCGTAATTTCGCAGCCCTGCGGCACGGTTTTTCCTCATTTTTTAAAAAGCCCGTTTTCTACTTTTTTTTTTCTTTCAATAAAATTTCGGTTTTATTTATTTTATTCTCATTTTCCGATTGAAATGAGAATAAAGCAAGTTAAACCAAAAATTGAAAAAAATCGACAAAAAAACAGTAGAAAACGGGCTTTAAAAAATGAAGAAAAAACCGTGCCGCATGGTTGCAAAATTACGCTCCGCCTCGATTTCTATGCGGTACTGCTCTTCGAAAGAGCCTCGTCTCCAATATTAAATTTCCAGGGAACCATCGACGTTTGGTGGTTGTATGATGACGGAGGTCTCACTCTTCTCATCCCACACCTTCTCGCCATACCGAAAAGCTATCTGGAAGGTGCCCGCCTTCGGATCTTCACCATCTCCACGTCATCCCGAACGATGGAACAAGAGCAACGTGGAATGGCGGCTCTTTTGTCGAAATTCCGAATCGATTATTCGGATGTCTACGTCATCGCTGATATTGGCAAGAAGCCGCGTCAGGAGACGATGAACACGTGGCAATCGGTAATCGATCCGTTCATCGCGCAGGACGGAAGCTGTCCGATTGGAATGACGACGAAGTCGGAGTTGAGTGCTCAACGAGACAAGACGTATCGGCAGTTGAGAGCTGGAGAGCTTCTGAATGAGCATTCGATAAATGCAGATCTTATTGTGATGTAAGTTTTTGAAACTGTCTGACTATAAAATATATAAATATGTAAATTTAATTTCAGGACTCTACCAGTACCACGCAAAGGAATGGTTAGCTCATCATTGTACATGTCGTGGCTGGAAGTGATGACTCGAAACTTGCCTCCAGTACTCCTCGTTCGCGGAAATCAACAATCCGTCTTGACTTTCTATTCTTAAATTGTTCTTTTCCAAAAAAAAAAGTTAATTATTTATTCCCGCCCGCATAATCTCCGGTTGTTCTACTCACACACTAATTGTGCCTCTTTCCGCCTTGTGACCAACAAAATCTGGTTTTTTCTCCTCTTTTTAATTCTTAAATTAATCTTTTCTAGGTAAATACTTCTTCTTCTTCTACCGCCTCCTCCCCCCATCATCTGATAATTCCAGCTTTAGCAATCAATCCCCACTTAAAAGTGTTTCCCTCTCACATATCTCTAAAATGTTTTTTTTTTTTTCGTTTTCTTCTTAAGGCTTATGCTGCTGCGGTTCACCCCCCTTCCCGTTTTTTGTGTTATATGAAAAAAGTTACGGATTCCATTTTTGTTTCGCTGATGAATAATAGTAGATTATACTGTTTACTGTGAATAATAAATTTTCCAAAGTTTATTTTTATTTGTGAAAAAAAGAAATTAAATAGGGAAAAATAAAATAAATTAAAATTAAAAATTAACCGCTTTTCTCTGGGCAGCAGTAGCTAATAATTTGCTCATTGGTTGGACGACGGGCGGAGCAAGCAAGTTGGAGCAATTGTTGAGCTGATGTTTCTGGAAATTTCAGTTTAAAAACTAAATAGTTTAAATACGTGGACTTAAAGGCGCACGCGTTTATTTGAATGGGTCTCGTCGCGAAAAAATAGCTTACGGTAGGAACCCTTGTTTCTTTTTTTTAAAAGTCATTAAAGAATTGTAAAAATTAGAAGAAAAAAAAAGGAATTTGCTCGTTTTTTGTTCAATTTTTCGCGGCGAGACCTATCAGAATAAGCCCGTCACGGGCTCCTTGCCTTGCTCATTGCATTTTTCGCGCTCCAATGACAATCGCCTGCCGGAAAACGCGTGGAAAAGTGTGTGTACTCCACACGGACACGATACATTCAGTTTTTCAATGGAAACGACGCGACACGCGAAGCTCCGTAAATCGACCCCAGCCGTGGCCGAGCCAAAATGTGGCCTAAACTGGTAATTTCAAAATATGAGGGAAGTCAGGTGCGCCTTTAAGAAATTATTTCCGAAAATTTCTATTTCCAATTTTTTAGAACCCAAAAAACTGGAATAAGACATTTAAAAAAATTACTGTTCCAACCTAGAAATTTAAGACAAACTGGTATTTTAACAAATGTTTTTCACATATTCCGTGGATCAAAAAAGTTCCAAGTTTGATCTACCGACGTCGCCGAGAAAAAAAAAATTCGGCCACCAACTTACTTGGTTTATCTGATGGTTGGCACGGCTGTCTACAGACTCCTCTCGCGAGCAAAGTGAGCCGTCTCAAGCATTGTGGATTGACTTGAGCCAATGGAGCTGCAGTCGTTTTCACGGTGGTGGTTGTAGTAGCAGATCCAGATGGAGCTTTGGTTGTAGTCGGGGCTGGAGTTGGAGCTTCAGTGGCTTCTTCTTTCAATTGTTGGGCCTTTTGATTTTTGAGGTGACGGTGATTGTTATGCTTTCGGAATGGAAGACTGTCGATTCCCGAAATGAAAAGTGTCAGGAGAAGAGCAATGATGAGGGTTTTGTGGTGAAGCATCTGAAAATTGGAGAGGGAATTTTTAGAGATAGAGTATTGTAGGTATTTTCTAGTGCCTATAAGGCAGGCAAGACTAGCCTACTTTGTAAAGAGGTAATGAGGTAAATCAGAGCAAGTTCAGGTAGGCATGAAGGCCTATTCAAGCCTACATTGAGGTTGTCAGATATTGAAAAAAAAAACATAAAGAAAAGGAAAAAATGAGAATAAAAAAAACTGTTTCACCACAAATATGTGAATTTTTGGCTTTTTGGCTTTTTGGCTTTTTGGTTTTACATTAAAGTCAGTTAAAAAGGAGTCCAAAGTGGCCTAATATCATCATAAAATGCTTTTCCAAATCTTAGATTTTTCAAAAATATCAGGCAATGGTTTTCGGAAAGTTTCAAATTTTCAGAAAATATAGAAATTTTGAGTGCAGGTTCAAATCCTACAATGTTCAAATACAACTGCTGAAACCGTAATAAAATTTTGAAACTCGCAAAAAAATTCGTTTTTGTTGGTGGATTTCTAAAGTTATGGCTTGTGAAAACTTAACAATTGCGACTTTTTGAATGTAAATTTAAAATTAATTTTAAAAAATTATTTGCTAAATTGGAGGTGTTCTACTAATAAGGAATGTAGAAAATATGGAAAATACAAATTCGGGGATGAACAAGGACATTTGCATGACAATAAGATATCAGAAAACGTACTCAATGACCTCTAATAGGTACGAACGCACGAATAATAATAAAAGAAGAAATAGACATAGATCAATTGATCACTTTTTGGTGCGTAATGGGTAATAAGAGGGTGCACGATGGACCGAATTGGCAACTTTGGGAAAACGGATCGATAATTCAATGAGCAAGAGATTTGAAATTATTTGGAAGATCTCAACTAGAGTATGGACTCAGGTAACTCAAATCTAATATGGGAATATTAAATAGCAATATTTTTGTAGTAAATAGCAAAAATAGTTTGTTCGTAATATTTTTAATTTAATTTAATTTATTACGATATTTAGTCGTGAAAACAAATAATATGCACAACAGGCAAAACTTAATAGAAAAAATACAGACAAAACACAATAGAGAAAAAAATTTTCAAATTCAGAAAGATTACTCAATCTAAAAAGATTTCGAATAAGTCTCGGAATGTTGCTATTTTATCTTGAAATATCACACAACTACAAACATAATACTATTTAATATTCTCATACTCGATTTGAGTTGCCTGACTAGAGGACAGGAAAGAATGTTTGTAACATTTTTAGTTTCGTTTAAACTTTTAGACTGAAACAGTAATTTTTCAAAAAAGGAAAAATATCTGATTTCGCTGTTATTTTCAAATTTTATTAATTTTCGGGTCATATTACGGAAAAACTTTTTACAGACGAAAAGTGAAAACTTTTTTTTAAACTTTAGTAAACTTAACCATTTTCATATCATTAGAATATCAATTTTTTATTAAAAAATTCATCGGTTTCAATATGTTAACAAAAGCAAAACGATATTAAATTTTTATTGGTCCGTTGTATTATTCAGAAAACGTACTCAATGACCCCCGATAGGTACGAACGCACTAATATGCAATACAATAATGAAAGGAAAAAGAGATATAGATCATACGATACCCCTTTTCTCTGGTTTGGTAAGTAAAGGGTGCACGATGGACCGAATTTGCATCTTTGGGAAAATGGATCGATAATTCAGTGAGCTTTGAAATTATCTGAAAGGATTATGGAATGTCAAGAATATTTGTAATATTTTTAGTTTCGATTAAATTTTCAAACTGAAACAGTAATTATTCAAAAAAGGAAAAATATCTGATTCGCTGTTATTTCCAAATTGTATTAATTTTCGGGTCATATTACGAAAAAACTTCTTACGAACTAAAAGTGAAACCTTTTTGTTTAAAATTTTATGTACTTAACCATTTTCAAATCATTAGAATATTGATTTTTTTATTAAAAAATTCATCGGTTTCAATATGTTAACAAAAGCAAAACGATATTAAATTTTTATTGGTCCGTTGAACATTTGTCAAAGTTTCAGTTTCGATAAAATTTTTAGACTGAAACAGTAATTTTTCACAAAAAGAAAAATATCTGATTTCGCTGTTATTTTTAAATGTTTATTAATTTTCGAGTCATATTACGAAAAAACTTCTTACGGACTAAAAATGAAAATTTTTTGTTTAAAAATTTAGTATACTTAACCATTTCCTAATCATTAGTTTATTGCAAAAATATAGGACCTGCTTCAAGATGTTAACATGAACAAATCGATTTCAAATTTTTATTTATTAGTTGAAGCACAACTTTTCACAAATTTTAGAAGAAAACTTAAATTTTAAATTAAAAAACCCCTTTTATAATACCGATAGTACCGAAAAGTGATAGTTTGGCAAAAATTTTAATTTTGAAACAGCAGTAATTCAGCAGTAAGCAGTTTCAAAAAATAAAAAATTCTTGTGAATATTTTCTTAATTATGCGAATGGACTAACTTTCGAACTAAAATTCTGAACTGTGTTTGACTTTACACTGATCATTCAAATATTTATATTTTCAATAAAAAAATTATCGGTTTCAAAATGTTATCATATACAGCGTAATTGTTTGCTAATATTCTTCTGAGCGGGTTAGATCTGTGTAAATTTTTTAATATTAAAAAAATCTATAATTAAATAGTTTTTCAGTTTGATGAAGGTGTACGTTTTTCAAAAAATATTTTTCTTCTAGGAAATGAACTCACTTTAAATTTTTTTGCTAAAACGGTACATTTTTAAGAATAATAAGTTCATATTCATTGAAAATGCTTGGCGTTGGTCATTGTATATTTCAACGTTTCATTACAACGTTTCATTACAGCGTACAACTTTTCAAAAAAAATTCGGTTTCAAGATGTAGATATTAAAAAACCAACTTTTAATTCAGTTCAATAAACGATATTTTTAGAAGGTATTTTAGTTAATATATATTCTGAGATTTATAAAACATCCATTTTGAAAACTACCTACTATCTTAAACTTTCTTAGACCGCTTACTAATTGATCCTTTTGAACAGTGAGCTATTGAAGTAGAGATATTGAAACAGTAGATTTTTGGTTATGATTTGTAAATAAACCCACTCTTAAATTAGACTGTACACCATATTATAAAAAAGTTTTTGAATGTTTATTTTCAGTTCAAAAGTAATTTAGAATGTTTATCAGCAATTTAAACTCCTATATTCATTCTCTACATTTCCACCGGGCTTTTCTTCATTTTAGACTCTTGAACATTTACAAATTCATCAATAAACTGTGTCTCCCTTTGCAATCTGCAAACGTGCTCCATTGAAATATTTCAAAACCTTTCTCTCCTCCACCAGTTTATTTATTTACTTCCCCTCCTCTTTTTATGGCTTCGCATTTTGATTTTTAGCATCGACAATACTATTTCAATTTTTCAGACAAAAATGTTTCCTGTTTCATTGAAAATTATGTATTCTGACGTGGTGAGTTGGTTTTCAGCCATTTTCAATAAATGCCCCGATTCCAGATGGCTACAGTTTCCGACGGTGTTCACAATGACGTCACTCTGAAAAATGAGCATGACGTGGCAAATGATGTCATGAGGTATTTGGAAGAAAACTATGTGAAGAAGGAAAACAATGTGAAATTGGAGGAGATTCAGATTTTATTGGTACATAATTTTTTAAAAAAATAAAAGACGAACTAATTAGAAAAAAGATTAAGAAACTTGTAATGTAGTTGAAATAGTACCTGTTTTTTGAAGAATTTATTGTTAAAAATAAATTTCATGTGTGCCTAAGGTTTTGCAAATTTACAGATTTTTAGAATTTTTTATTCGGTTTTTTTTTTGGTTTTTAATTTTTAATGTTTTAATGTTTTAATTTTTTAATTTTTTAATTTTTTAAATTTTTAAATTTATAAATAAAATTTTGATATATAAAATTGATATAATAAATTTTGATATGATATATATTGATATGATATAATAAATATAAAATTTTGAACTTTTGAAAAAAACTGTTTCACAATTCCTTGAAACCTTGAGAATATAAAATAATTGGATTAAAAATCGACATGTATTTCAAATTAAACTGATAAATTTGGCATTTCTCACACTTTGCTTAGTACATCTATCAATTTTACAGCTCTCCTACACAAATCCACCGCAACTCCCACGTGGTCTTTCTTGTTCCAAATGGATAATCAAATGTGAATCCCATACACCTTACGTTGTTAATTTATTGAATGCAGTGCCATTAAATTGTGACCTATTGCATATTGAAGTGGATAACGTGGGACTTGGTGAAGTGGCAGATATGGAACAAGTAATTACTGCAAAGGATTTGACACTGAGAACTTCTGGAAGTGAAGATGGAATTTCCAGTGAACAAATTGCAAAGTTTCAGGCCAGGAGGTTGAACTTAAATGGGAAAGTTGAAAGAATTTTTGAATAAACTTATTTATTGTGAAAGTTTTGATAGACATCGTTATCAATAATGATATCTGTATGATTTTGGAATAATAAATTTTTTTGTTGTTCTAAAATTCAACTTCAAGTTTGAAAAGGTTTCATATTAAGTAAATTCACAAAAACTATCTAATTAACAACTCTTTAACATGTATTTTTCATACTAACATTCTGAAACCGACGCAAAATATTAGAGTTCAAGTACCAAATACCTACAAGTAAAGTCAATAATAATAGGAGAGTATTAGTTTCAAAAGGATAAACTGAAAATTCGTGAATATTTCTGATTGCGAGTTTAATTGAATATGAACTACGGCAACTCTAAAAGTTAAAAATTATGGAAATACAATTATTGAGTTTCAATATTTTTTGAGAATAATTTAGAAATGTAAAACAATGGAAACATTTTTTTAAAAGAAAAACATTTAAAAGTTATCTGTTTCACTGAAGTTTCATAAAAATCAAATTTTTTTCAAAGTCTGATTTTATCAAAACATCTTTTTGCAGAGTATAAAAAACAATTAATTTCGTGACGCAGTTTTGAAAATTTGATAATAAACACTGATCCAACTTTGTGATAGTAAAGTTTTCTTAAAGGATACTTATTTGCCATACGTATGAAATACTGGTTAAAAAAACTAAAGTCGGAATATTTCTACCATAGTGATTTTAACTTTTGATAGAAAATTTTATTTAACTTCCACGAAACAGTAACTTTTGGAAAACATAAAAGACCCTGAAACACTGAAAATAAACTATTTTCCAGAAGAATGAACTGAAAATTTAAACGGTTTCCAATTTTTTCAATACAAATTAAGCGTGTTCGAAATGATTTCCAGTTCTTCCATTCAGTAACAATACTAATAATGCGGTGTAAATTAGTGCTGAAAGTAAAACATTTCAATTTTAAAAACAAATTGAATCATAGAATTTAATTCAAACTAACAAGTATAGAGAAAATATGTTTTACAAGATTTCAAAAAAGTAATTTTTAAGGTTTGTGTGTGTGTACCCTAAGCCTAAGAGAAACTAATTTTCGATTGGCTCGTAGGGTAATAATAGAACTAATAGTGGAATTAGGGTGTTACTAAGTTCTACTGTTTCACATACTTGTTATAATCACTACCAGTAAAATTAGTTGTTTATTCACTCTAAAGGAAACTGAACTTTTTTAATCACCAGAATATTTTAAATACATCATAGTTGTTTTAATAGTCTCGCTACTCTTCCAAAAAATCATTCAACTGGTGGATTTTATTTTGATCAAAACCAGTAGGGAAGAGAGGTAGTTGTTCTACTTGAAAACGTTTGAAAAAGTAAAGTGAGTTTCAGGAGGTAGTTTCTGAAAACAAAACCAAAATTCACCTGTATGACACGATTTTTTATTGCTTCACAATGCTCATAAAAGAAAAAAAAATTCTGATCAAATTAATACCGTTTCAATATCTTCTTAATTTTGCGAATTTTTGGCATGTCACTTTAAAGGCACACACGGTTTTTCAGAGTGGGTCTCGCTACGATCGCAGTCATATCAGTCGCTACAGGAGCCAAACTGTACAGATTTGTTCATTAGATGTGAAGTTTAGGAAACTTCAAATCATAAAGTTCAAGATGACAATATTACACTGTTTAACTACTTGAAAACGTTTAGAAAAGCAGAGTGAGTTTCAGAAAGTCCACTAAAATTCACATGGATAGCAAGAATTTTTTACTGTTTCACAATTTTAATAAAAATGCAAAAAATTCTAATAAATTTAATTTATTGTGAAGACTGTGACGTAATTTTTATACACTTTTTGATTTTCCGACACTACTTATATAACCCCATAACATTTTTTACATTCTTTTTTTAAAAAAACTCCGTTTCAGAAGATCTTCAAAAGATCGGAACATTTTTAAAATTTTATTTATGCTTTTTCAAATTTTTAGACTGAAACAGTAATTTTTCAAAGAAGGAAAAATACCTGATTTCAAGGTTATTTTCAAATTTTATTAATTCTGGAGCCGAACGCATATATTACAAGGAACACTTTTACGGATTAAAAGTCGAAACTTTTTGTTGTAAAATTTAATGTACTTAAGCATTTTTTAATCATTGGAATACTGTTATTTTCTATTAAAATAACTCACATGTTTCATGGTGTTAACATAAACAAACCGCTTCGGTAAAGCAGTGATAATTTTAAGAATGAATGGCAGAAATTTCAAAGTTGATAATATCTCGTCGTTAATGTACTTTGACAAGCATGTGTCCAATTTATCAATACATGTATATACATATAAAATAATTTTTTCATTGTCTATTTAATTCTTTTTGATACCAACTTTTTTGAATTTGGAAGGAAATTATTTTGAAATAAGTACCACTGTGGTTTGCATATAAAAAAAGAAAAAGTACCAGGTGGAAAAATATTTCAAATGTAATTTTAAAAAATTTTCAAAAAATTTTTGTATTTTTTTGCCTCAAAAATTTAAAATTTTGGCTATGAAATTTAAGAAGAAATTTCAGAAATATTAAAGCAAATTTTGGATCTTTTTATTATGATTTTCGGTCATGTTGAACTATTGTTTATTTAGATAAAATCTACTTTCCTTTGGATTCAAAAAAAAATCGACCTTCAGAGAATCTTTGTCATGTTCATAAAGCAGTGATTTTTTTTTAATTCCCTTTTTTGTTCCTTGTTACAACCGTTCGCGCGTATTACACTCATCAATTTGTGTAGTATAAAAGGATCAGGTTGATTGCAGAAGAACATCATCTTATTTAGAAATGGACGAGAAGCAACGTCTTCAGGCTTATCGCTTTGTCGCCTATTCGGCTGTCACTTTTTCTGTTGTAGCAGTTTTCTCGGTAAGTGATGTGTGGAACAATACCTGATTTATTTAAAAATCTGAAATTTCTAAATGTTTTCACTATTAAGCTGTGCATCACCCTTCCATTGGTGTATAACTATGTTGATGGAATCAAGACACAAATCAATCATGAAATCAAATTCTGCAAGCACTCTGCTCGTGACATTTTCGCCGAGGTAAACCACATCCGTTCTTCACCAAAGAACGCTTCTCGTTTTGCCCGTCAAGCCGGATACGGAGGAGATGAGGGAGTTGATCAAGGAAGCGAGGGAGCTCAAGGAGGTTCATGCTCCGGATGCTGTCTTCCAGGAGCTGCTGGACCAGCTGGAACTCCAGGAAAGCCAGGAAGACCAGGACGTCCAGGAGCAGCTGGACTTCCAGGAAACCCAGGGCGCCCACCAGCACAGCCATGTGAGCCAATCACTCCACCACCATGCAAGCCATGTCCACAAGGACCAGCAGGAGCTCCAGGAGCACCAGGACCACAAGGAGATGCCGGAGCACCAGGAGCACCAGGACAAGGATCCGGAGCTGGAGCTCCAGGACCAGCTGGACCAAAGGGAGCCTCAGGAGCACCAGGAAACCCAGGACAAGCCGGAGCTCCAGGACAGCCAGGAGCTGACGCTCAATCCGAGTCTATTCCAGGAGCACCAGGACAAGCTGGACCACAAGGACCACCAGGACCGGCTGGATCCCCAGGAGCCCCAGGAGGACCAGGACAACCAGGAGCTCCAGGACAGAAGGGACCATCTGGAGCACCAGGACAACCAGGAGCCGACGGAAATCCAGGAGCACCAGGACAACCAGGACAAGCTGGAGGAGCTGGAGAGAAGGGAATCTGTCCAAAGTATTGTGCTATCGATGGAGGAGTTTTCTTTGAGGACGGAACTCGCAGAAAATAAGCAATTTTATTTGTATTTTAGAAATAAATTGGATTTTTATTTTATTTATCGTTGTCTTTAGCATATTGTACATATTTTGCTGGAAAAAATTAGGAAAATGTTATTTTTAAAAGGATAAACTGAAAATTCTTTAAATACTCCAAGTTTCAAATATATATGAACTACGGTTTTATAGTGTATTGAAAAGTTGAAAATTATAGGAATATGATTATCGAGTTTCTATACTTATTGAGAATAATTAGAAATGTAAAACAATGGAATTTTTCAAGAAAAAAAATATTCAAAAATTATCTGCTTCACTGAAGTTTCATGAAAATCAAATTTTATCAAAGGCTCAATGTGTAGGCCAACCTCATCTCAATCTCACCTCAATCTGTTCAGTTTTTCCAGTTGGCTTAGCCTCCTCATCCAACAGCTCAAACGTGGCAATTCTGTCATTTGTGATCACTTCAATCAAATTTCTTCTCATTCTCACATCAATTTCCTTATCCTGAGCCACTTTTTTCAGTGATTTTAGATACGATTCGATTCCCAATAACTGAAAATGTCTTGACGTGATATTCGATGCAACTCAAATCGCAGTATTAACGATATTTATAGGAGTCAGACTTTTTTTTGTGAATTGTGAAACAGTGAAAAAATTTTTAAAAAATGCTGTCTATTCTGTTTTTTCACATAACCTTGAAAAATCTCGATGTTCACACCTTCATGCCAGAAAAAATTATTATACTGTTTCAATATGTTGTTATCAAAGTCTGATTTAATTTGAAAGTGATCTGAACATTACATTATTTTCCACATGAATAAAACAAAAATTATAAATTTTTCAACAATTTCGAGAGTTCCTGCACATCCTAGCAGAAAGGATTTATCATTGCATCTTCTTCCGTGTACTCCCAAAAATAATGAAAATCATGAAGTAATACTAATAATATTAATAATGAGGTGTAAATTTGTGCTGAAAGTGAAACAGTTTAATTTTAAAAACAAATTTATTCATAGAATTTTATTTGTATTTTAGAAATAAATTGGATTTTTATTTTATTTATTGTTATCCTATCGCTATAAAAATGCTCTTAAAACGTAGTTAGAGCAGCATTCGTTCATATTTTTCTGGAATAATAATATGGGAGAAACTGAATTTTAAACAAGTACGACGATACTTTTTCGATTATTTGAAGTTTAAATATAAAATTACGGCACCTCTAGTTGTGATGAACAGTTAAAAATTATGGTAATTTGTTGAGAATAATACAATGGAAACATTTTTTTGAAGAAAAAAAAGTATTTAAAAATTTTCTGTTTCACTGAAGTTTCATAAAATTGGAATTTTATCAAAGTCTGATAAGTTCGAATTCGAGAAAGGAGTATTAATTTGAAAGTGACTCGAACTTTTAATTGAAAATTTTATTTAACTTCCGCGAAACAGTATTTTTTGGAAAACCTGAAGGACCCCGAAACACTGAAAATACATTATTTTCCACAAGAATAAAACAAAAATTATAAATTTTTCAACAATTGTGAAATTTGCTGCACATCCTGGTAGAAAAAAATTTTTCACTGCATCATCTTCCGTGTAAGATTTTTTCCCAAAATAATTTTTCCCAAAATAATAAATAACCAAAAAAACGGTTTCCGATAATTTTTATGCAAATTAAGCGTGTTCGAAATGAATTCCTGTTTTTTTCAATTGAGCAACAATACAAATAATGAGGTGTAAATTTGTGCTGATAGTGAAACATTTCAATTTTAAAAACAAATTTATTCATAAAATTCAATTCAAATTAACAAGTATAGAGAAAAAAAAAATGTTTTACAAGATTTCAAAAAAAGTAAATTTTAAAGTTTGTGTGTGTGTGTTTCGAAAGAAATAACCCATACTGACGTGTGAGTATATAGTATATTTGGTGTTGATGATGGTAGTGTCACGAGAATAAAGGTACTTTTGAATTAACTTATTACAAAAGTACCCGAAAAGATTGAATTTAATAATCAATATTATTATTATTATTATTAAAAAATAAAATAATCAAAAAATCAATGTCTTGAGATTCTAAGAGAATAATTTAAGCAGCAACCTGCTTGACTGGTTTGGAGTGAAGAGAATGGCATCCCCAGATGGCAATAATGGCTGAAAGAGCAAAGCAGAGCACTGAGAGCGAGACGACTGAGCTCACGAAGAATGGCTCAGCGATGCAGAGAAGCTCGGTGGAGTCGGACATGCTGAAAATTAGAAAAGTGTTACGATTATTATAAGAAATAAATGTTGAAACATAAAGAGCAACTGCTGAAACCGTAAATAATTTTTACCTGGTCATCATTGTGTTGTTAGCCATCTCCATCTCCTCCTCGTCCTCTCCCTTTGCGAATACTCGAATGATAGCCGAAAGCTTCTCCTCGGTCTCTCCAGCTTCTAAATCAGCGGATCTCTTCTTTCTTCCATGGGACATGAACAACTCATTGGTTCCTGAATCAAGGCAGTTCGACACTGGGCATCCATTTGGTCCGGCACAGAACATGATTGAGCACACAATTTGCACATCGTAGGATCCATCCAATCGGAAGGCACGAAGATCAGACTTCAGACGGTTCTTGTCAAAGTCTTGCTCGACTGGTCCGACAAGAGCTGGGTACCTTGGGCATCCGTTCTCGATAAGAGTGAATGGAACAGTATCTCCGAATCCTCCGACACGAGTAGCAGTGCACTCTGTCACCATCATGTTGTGTGGTCCAGCTTGCTCGGAAGTGATAACCAAGAGAAGTGGATCTCCGATAGAGGCCTTGTGAAGTGGCTCCTCAAGTTGGTTAAGGATCTGAAGTTCAGCAGAGACTGGTGGTGGAGTAGCAACATCCAAGACTGTTGTGTTCTGAGAAGAAGCCTCATAGATTGTGGTGACAACAACTGATCCTTCCTTGACCATCTTATCCATAGAAACATCACAAGAGACACGGTAGAAACGATCCCACTCAGTGGTGACTTGATGTGGAAGTACTCCATCCAAAGAAACAACAACGAGAGCTTCCATCTTTCCGTCACGAATAACAGTTCCACAATCGGAAGAAACAGTTGGTGGTGGGAAAGTGATCGAGATTTGCTTAGCGTTCTCGACGACTTGGGAGCATGTCGAGAATCTCTCAGCAGCGTAGATGGCTCCGGTGTATGGCTCCTTGGTGTTGACGATGAAGCGGATTCCCTCGTTGGTACAGAGAGCCATTCCTCCGAATTGGGATTCACAGTTGAACTCGTAATAGTCCATTGATGGGTTGGCCTTGATGTTAGCATCCTGGCGACCGACGGCGTAGATGAAGCAGGAAGAAGCAGTGCGATCGTAGTTGATCGATTTGCAGTTAAGGTTCTGGAAATAATTTTCTTCGGTTTCACAATTTCTAGTTAAAAACTCGTTCTCAAAATGTTTTCATTGCAAGTGTAAAATTCACTGCGTATTATGTGTATTTTAATTTTAAAAAAGCTACTAAAGATGTTAAGTTCGAGAAAATTCAATATAATGGAGGGAGTTTAAAGTTACCTTGCAAATAGTCCTTAAGTTTGAGACTAGGTCCAGTCTAAATCTAAGCCTACGTCTGTGCCTAAGCCTAAGCATAAGGCTAGGTCTCAGCCTAAGACTAAGCCTGAATCAACCTCCAAACTGTTCTTACCTGGAAGCAAAGTGAAATACAATCAGAGATGGTAACTCCTTGAGCCGAAGCAACAACTTCTCCCTCAATGGAAGATCCGATGAATCTCTCAAAAGCGGCTTGTTGGCGACAAGTAGACGAAGACAGGTCGGCTGTAAACATTGTAAACGTTCGAAACCCCACTGATGCGGATCAATGATTCGGCTTACCGGCAACACAAATTGGCTCGTAGTAGTCCTTTCCGACGACTTGTCCTTGTTGATCGGCACGGGAGAATGTGTCCTCATCGGAGACAATGCAGTTCTTCTCCTTTGGATTAAATTCGACGGAACGGCAGAAAGTATTCAAAGAGTCGAGACACTTCTGAAGACAGTATGATTCTTGAGCTTCAACTGATTGAGTGTGATCGTAGTAACGGATCTCGAAGTTGGTGGTCTTCACGAAGACCAAGTTTCCTCCGGATGGTCCACAACGGTTTTGACGGGATAGACAGTTGTTATCATAATAGTCAATCTTCTCGGACATACGAACATGTGTTGGCTTAGATCTCTTATCTTCAACAGACAACTCGCAGAGACTGGTGTCATAGTGGAAGTTTACAGATTTGCAGACAAATTCCTTCTCCTTCAAGCAAGCCGACAAGCAGTGCTCACGGTTCTCAACCGTCACAGACTTCTTCACAAATCCTTCCAATTGAGTGTTACGTGCACGTTCGAATGAGAAAGATCTGTAGGTACAGGCCTCATGAGCAGAAACATTTGGAATGCAGGTCTTCTCGTAGTAGAAATTGTTGGCAGATGGGTTAGCAGTCAGCTGGGAGGTACCAGCTGGAGTTGCAGCATCGTCGAAGAAGTAGCATGTCTCACGTCCGTCAAAGTTGAACGAGGCACACACACGCTGGGCTCCGGTGGTTGGTTCGATGTTGTTACGGCAATATTGGGCACATGTCAAGTCGTGTCCTGAAGTTTTGAATTTTTAATATTGTTTTTTCTTGTTTCACAAATGTTTTATATACTCAAAAGTCAGTGCTCATCTGATTTCATTGAACCATATTTTAGCATAAATGATCACTAAATGACAATTTCGAGCCAATAACGAAAATATTATGCAGATCCGGTAGTTTAAATTTGATTCCTAATTTTTGTTAGCCAAATCTCGAGATAACTAGGTTAAAGTCAGGAAAAAGTTGTTCAATAAAGATGTTAAAGCATGATAATCTCCAAAAATATTAAATCCGTTTCCAGTGCTTCATTGCAGAATGAAATCAACTGCTACACTTTTTGGTTCGACATATCGTATAGTTACTTTATTTTTTATATTTTCAACTGTTTCGCAAATCACATAATCACTGAAAGTAGAAGCAACGAATCCTAAATTCTTTCTACTGGGGGTTGCACACCTAATTCTTGATTTTATTTGCTCACATTTTGGTGGTTAGGTTCAATCAAAATTTCAGTTAAAACCTACTGTTTCATATAGTTGATATAAGATTGAACGTTTGTGTTCATTCAATATTGTTATTTGATTGGCATGTACTCAAGTAGACTAAACTTTTTCGGGAAAATAAGTTTAATTTATTTGAACGATCCTATTGCTAAAGATAAGATTATGCACAGCCCGTAGTTGTCAAAAATTTCGTTGCGTGAAATCGTCAAACAGTCTCTCATAAAAGTACCATATAAAAAATATTCGGTGTTTGGTACTTGCTATCATTTCATGTTCATTTGAATATTTATGTTTTCTAAAGAAATTTTATCGGTTTAAAGTTCTTAATATGAGAAATCACTTTAAATTCTATTCGTTCATCATTGCAGGAAATCGGTAAAATTTATTATATTCTGCTGTTTCACAACCTTGTTATACTCTTCAGAATTGGTTTTTCAATGATGAAATCTTCATGGTCGACGATGTATCTACTGTCACTTATAACATTTCACTGGTATTTTTATATTTTGTCGGCTGATATCTTGGCTGCATTCTTTTGCAATAAAAAACATTTCAGCCCATATTTACTGTTTGACACTTGTTATGAACTCTAAAGTTTTTGTTCAATTCAGTTCGTATCTTGCGCTTTCACTATAATTTTTAGGGACTATAATTTTTAGAGCAACTAAACACAATTTTAAATCTCCTAATTTTCGTGATTCTCCAGAACCTCCATATCGGGAAATCGTCAAAAAAACGGAAAAAATTGGAAAGTTTCTGGTATTCAAAATTTCAAGCCAAATTTTTAATTCTCACATAAAATCAGAAAATTGATCCGGAACAAATATAAAACTGCCGAAACATGATAGTTTTGAACTGGAAAAAACGAATTGATGAGTAAGCTTCAAACTTGTTGAAATCGACCGCTAGATGTGTTCTTACAACAAAATATGCAGGTACTATATTTTACTGTTTCACATACTTGTTATAGTCAAAGAAATTATTTGTCCACAATGTGCCCTTACCTGTGCATCTTTTCAATTACCAGAATATTTTAAACACATCATAGTTGTTTTAGTAGTCTTTCTCCTCTTCCAAAAAACCTTCAATTGACGGATTTTCTTTTGAACAAGATCAGTAGGAAAAATAAGGTTCTACTTGAAAACTTTAGAAAAACGTTTAGAAAATCAGAGTGGGTTTATCAAACATTTTCAACAGTTTCACATTGCTCATAAAAATGAGAAAAATTCTTATCAGTTTAATGCTTTTGTGCCATGAATAAATATTATTATCTTATCTTATTATGCTGCATCAAATATTACATATCATAATTTTGCGAACTTTTGGCATGTCACTTTAAAGGCACACACGGTTCTTCAGAGTGGATCTTGCCACGATCTATGTTGCTACACTCAAAATAAAAAAACTGCATCGCGTGTACGCAGAAAACCCAAAATTTAGGCCCCGCCTTTTTCTCGTCTACATGTGCCAAACTTAACAGATTTGTTCATTAAGTGTGAAGTTTAGGAAACTTCAAATCAAAAAGTTCAAGATGACAATATTACACTGTTTAACTAAATAAAACCGTTTATTAAAGCAGAGTGAGTTTCAGAAAGTCCACTAAAATTCACATGGATAACAAGAATTTTTTACTGTTTCACAATTTTAATAAAAATGCAAAAATTTTAATAAATTTAATCTATGTTGAGGACGTCATTGTGACATAATTTTTCTGCGCTTTTTGAATTAAAGGCCTATGCACCGTCTGTAAAACCGAAATCTAAACCATTTCTTCTTTTCCTCCCTAACAAATTTTTTGTCTCTTCTCTATCCAATTCTCCCGGTCATGGTAAGAAAACTGGGTCAATTAGAAAGGAGACACAACACAACACAAACCTGCGGTGGAGATGACAACTGGGGTTCCGTCAAGCCTGGCGCGAGGGATACGAACGAAAGCGGTCGTCTCGTGGGAACTGCACTCGAACACTGATTGTGCTGCAGGTACAATACTCAGTAATAAGAATATTACCCCCCACATTTGTGATATGTTGGTCTGAAAATGTTTTTGGATTAATAAGTGGAGAAAGTTTGTGTGAAGCGAGAAAGAAGAGTCAAGTGTTGCATTTCATTTATATGGGTTTGGGGAAAAAACTGGATCAGGCGGGAGAGGTGGTCAGAACGGGAAAAGTCGGGAATTCGGATGAATGAGTCAGCGGTGGTCGCCAAGGAATTTCGGAATCATAGGAGGATGGAACGGATAGGGAGATTATTTTGTATTGCACGATCAAAGGTAGGGAGGGGAAGAAACGCAAAAAAAATCTACTGTTTCAGAAACTTTACATAAGAATTCTAAATTCTATTCAAACTAATGTCAAGGTAGAAAATTCTTGATTAGCAAAACTTGTAGGTAAGGTTCTTATAGCATTTTTTCGTTTTTTTTTTAATAGAATTTAATTTTTCGCATCTGTTCTGCAATTAGGGTGAATTTACAAATTTCTGGTGGTCTCATTTCAATTAATTGTGGCTCAGGTACTCAGCCGGCGGAGGTAGCCTTTTAGGGTAGGCAGGCATGCCTTTGGCGCCCCTTTTTATGCCTTTTAAAGTCTCATCTCAGTTGATAGAAATTGTACAGTAGTAGTTCCTTGCAGTTTTTCACAAAAACAACTGTTTGCGAATTTTTTTGCAAATTTTGCAGAAAAATTACTGTTTCAATTGATTTTTTTCAATTGATTTTTTTTCAATTGATTTTTTTTCAATTGATTCAATTGAATTTCGTTATAAACTGAAATTTACTAGGCAAAGGAAAGATAGGAGATTAATAATAAAGGAGAAAAATATTAAATTTAAGAATATACTGAAACCCGTTTTAGTAGCTGAATCGCTGAATGATTGATGTACTGAAGTTATATATTTGTTGAGAATTAATTTGAAAAATTGGAAAATTTATATAAACCAAAAACTTTAAAAAAAACTGTTTCACTGAAACGTGATGAAAACTTCTAAATTGATAATTTTGTTTCACGAATGAGAAAATTTGAAAAAAATATTCACATTGAGCGACTACAATCAAGGTTACAAATTTTGAAAAACGAATGTAACTTCCCTGAGACTGTAATTTTTCAAGAAATCTAAATTGGCCACGAATTACTAAAAAAGATCCAAACATCCATGAGAAAAAGAAAGAAAAAAGGAAAAGAGTGACAGTAAGATATGAATCCACAAGTGGGCGATGTGTATCTTCTGACTCCTGAGAGGGTCATCTCCGTTTTCTTTTGGGTCGTCGTACACATCCCGCCGGTGACAGTGACAACGTTAAGGCCTTGACCGACTTACCTTCTTTCGATATCTTAGAAGGCGGGAAGAAGGGGAAAAGAAAGAGAGAGAGAGAGAGAGATATCTCTTCCTTTCCCTTCTCTTTTTACGCGTTTTCTTCCCGAAAACCTCCGAAAACTAAAGGATACACACACATTCCACAATGCCTTACAGTTTCTAGGCCGTCGTTTTTGATGTGGAAAGTGAATGAATTGAACATGAAAGGGCATGCGGTTGTCTCGGGAATGATGAGAAGAAACTGCTTTATTGGGGGATAAGAAACTTGACGACACCCAACAATTGAAAGTTGGTCACATTTGGAGACTAGTTTCAATAGTTGGAACGGAAAATTTGGGTGTGAAAATGAACAAAATGCGAAAAATAATTTTTTAAAAATTTCTGTTCAGAATTTTTTTTTAATTTCACAAATAAGGAAATTTCAATATTTCTTCTGATTGTTTTGCTAACAAGAATTGCTAACAAGTACTGAAAAAGCAAATTTGTTTCAAAAATATTACAAAAATTTTGTTAAAATTTAATGTGCTGTTTCGAAAGTATAATATAAGCTCAACATTTTTGTAGACATCTGATTATGATTTGGAATTTTTGGCCAATACATTGTATATAATAAACTAATTCGATTTAAAACATGCAAAATCGAGCAGAGTCGCCGTACTTTTTTAATTCCTGTCTGTCCGGCTAGGGGCAAGTCGGATATGAAAGCAAGTTGAAAATGTCAAAAAAAACATTGGACAAAACAAACTCTGTTTCAGAAAAATTTTAAAAAATGGATATGATAAAAATATAGTTTACAGTTTCACAACTATACATATAGTCGTTCCAAGATATCAGAAAGCTATCAGAAGCAGAACATGGAAAAAATTATGTTTCAAAAAATTCCAAAAATTTGTCATGTTTCAATGAATTAATATACTCATCATTAATTAACTCATCATTTAGTTAGCTTTGCTCTTGCTATTCGTTTGCAAGGATTGAAAATATTACCAAAAAAGTCGAACAATGGAATTATCAATAGTTGGTATTTGAGCCGAAATCTGGATATCAAATATCCGAGGCTCTACAAAATGCTAAGAAGTACTAAAAAATCGAGTTTGTTTCAGAAAAAATACAACAAAAAAATTTAATGCGATAAAAATGTAATTTGCTGTTTCTCAATTTCAGTATATGCTTAAAATGTTGTATACAAATTATTCATTGGTTCTATTTTTCCAAAATCAGGGTATAAAATTTGAAATTAAAACGAGTTGAAAATTCCACCAAAAAAAGGAAAAAATTCTCTGTTTCAAAAAAATTACAAAATTTGGACATGTTTCAATGAATTAATAAAAACTTATTATTTAGTAAACTTTGCTCTTCCTCTACGTTTGTAAAGATTGAAAATGTTATCAAAAAAAAGCAGAGATATTAAAGCAACAGAATCCGTACCAAACTCGATTATAAAAAAAATGATTGCCAAACTTCATAGATGCCGAACAATGCAATACTTTCCCATTTAAAGACTAGTTTTCAATAGTTGGAAAACCAAAATCTGGATATGAAAGTTCGAAACTCTTCACAAAGCTAACTATAAAAAGTACGAATTTATCGAATTTGTTTCAGAAAAAAACTAAAAATTTTTGAGAGCGATAAAAATTTAATTTGCTGTTTCGCAACTTTAATATATGCTTGAAATGTTGTATGCAAATGATTTTAGCGGTAGATTCGTTTTCTAAACTGGGTATAAAAATTCAAATTAAAAAGAGTAGAAAATTCCACCAACACATAAAGAAAAAATTCTCTGTTTCAAAAGTTTGGCATTTTTAGATGAATTATTAATTCTTGGCTTTGCATCGTTTTGTCACTCTTGAAAATGGTGTCGATTAGATTCGTACAAAACCCGTGCTTCAAAAAAAAAAAAGAAAAAACTTGACAACAAATTCGAGGTGCCAAAATCTGGGTACCATCTTTCAGAATATACAAAGTGTCGTTGAAATGCCGGAAAGTATAAAGAAACTCAAACTATGTGCGATACAAATATAAAATGATGTTTCGCGACTATAATATAGGTTTAAAATGAAGTGGGTATATGATCTCTATGGATTTTTTGCTTGTAAAACTCTAAAAAAACAAAAACTAGAAAAAAAAACAACGTCAGCATAGTTTTCAAAAAATGTATACAAAATAAATTAACTTTCTTGTTTCGAAGATTAATAAAATTTATTATCTTGTTAAAAGGTAAAGATAAAGGTTTTTAAAAAAACTCTGTTTCAAGAAACTGTAAAGAAAGATGTGCATTCAGAAATATTAGTTGACTTCCTTTAAACTTCTTATAAGCTCAAAATTTAGGGCCTTTTTTGCATATTTTTTTCAAAGCTATTTAAACTTTTTAAATAATGAGAAAAATGGCAAGCGTAGGCAGGTAGGCATGAATTTTCATGCCTTCAGGAAGTGTTTAGGTTATTTCCAACAATTCGGTTAGTTGAAAAAAAATTCCTTTTTCAGGAGCATCACATATGTATGCAAAATTTTTAATTTAGCTATTCCGTTGCTCAAATCAGGATCACAAAATTGGGATTATTTAAAACGCAAAATAAAGAAGATATATTCATAGACTTATGTAACGAAAAAGTAACGTTTAACTTGTGGAAATTCCAAGAGCTTTCGAAAAAAATTACTGTTCCAAAATGTGATCATCTAAAAACTTTTAAAAGTAATTTCAGTGGATACTCTTACAATTAACGATGAGCTAAGAACTTTGAAAAAAACCTATCAAAATATGTTAAAATCTCGTGCTTTAAGCTGTCTAGTTATTTACAACCAGAGAAATTGTTTTAATTCATAATAAATTACACAAACCTGACAAGAATTACAGTGCAGCAATTTTGGAAAATTTTTTACTGTTTCACGAAATGATGTTAATAATTGGAAAAAAAATGGTTTCAGTTTTTAAATGAAGATTAAAATGGATAAATTTGGAATATTTGTGTAGACCGATATAAACAATTGTGATTCGCTTTCTTATGCGTCTAGAAACAGCTTTAAAATTTTGCTAATTTTTTTTTCGATTTTTTTAAATTAACAGTACAAAGATTCCAAATTCCTAAAATAAATTGTTTCAAACAGACTGCTTAGTCTCTCCCAGATAATTTTAGAAGATTAAAAAAGCACTAAAATAAATATCTAAACTTGACTAGAATTTGTCACACTTTTGAAAAAAAAACTGTTTCAAAATTTAATGATAACATTTGTATTTTTTCTCTTGTACTCCATCATCTTTCTCCCAAATGTTCTTATCCCTTTTTTTGCATAAGTCTCATCCTCATGTATTCCTTCCGTCATGTAAGATTAAGAAAAAACGATAAGAAGAGACAGAAACCATGACCTCCTATACATTTTTGCGATGATTTTATCTCGCGCATATTTGCGGCCGTCTCCGATTTATTGTTGGATCAGTTGAATGGTAAATAGTACGATTTTTGGGCAATGAGAGAGAGGGGATTTGTGTGTCGGTGGTGCCTGGAGGAGAATGAGAACAAGTACTGATATAGGGTGATTAGGGAGAAGAAGGGAAAGTTTTCTTTTTCTGGTGAAAAATATAAGTTCAGGAGAGTATGATGTTGTATTATACGAAAACAAGCACTTGATTGAACTTGATTTAAATTTTCAGGAAATTCTGAAACAGTGAAAATTTTTATTGAAGTTTGAAAAAAAAACTAGGCCAGTTTTTGGTTGGATTTTACAAGTTTTCGAATTAACGGTATCAACGGCATCAGGCAGATTCAGGCTATGCATTGAAAATGAAAACTTGATCTGAATTTGAGGAAGTTTTGAAACTGTAAAATTTTTTATTATTTTTTTCAGATATTCTTGTTTTAAGGTTAATTTTTATTGTTTCTTACATATTTCGTAAATAGTTGGATTTTCACTGGAAAAGTCACTTCAATTTTCCAAAAAATAATTTTCCTCGTGGAGTACACGGCGCTCTATCAGTAGAGCACGTTTAAAAATTGAGTTTTTATAACATTTTCTTTAAAAGCTAGTGGATCGTGTTTTTCATGTGGAGAATTTCTGTGATTCCGAAAATGAGAACAAGTGTATACTGATATAAATAGGGTGATTAGGAAGGACAAGAAGAAGGGAAAGTTCTCTTTTTCTGTGGAAAAAATATAAGTTCAGGGAGAGTATGATGTTTCATTATTTAGATCAAAGACAGGGAAAGAAAGTAAGCACTTGATTGAACTTGATTTGAATTTCAGGAATTTCTGAAACAGTGGAAATTTTTTTATTGAAATTTGAAAAAAAAAAAAACTAGTCCAGCTTATTGTTGGATTTCGCGAGTTTGTCGAATTAACGGTATCAGATTGAAGAAGATATAGATCACGGATTGAAGATGAAAACTTGATCTGAATTTGAAGAAATTCTGAAACGGTAAATTCATTAGTTTTATTTTTTTCAAATATTCTTGTTTTAAGGTTAATTTTTATTGTTTCTTACTTATTTCATAAATAGTTGGAATTGCATTGGAAAACTCACTCAAAACTCATTCAATTTTTCAACAAATTCTTTTCCTCTTGGAGTACAGGGTTGTCCATAATTATGGTGACAACTTCTCGCGCCTATAAAATTTGATTGAGCTTTCCAAATATAGTTAAAGCACACAGGTTTTATTCACAATTTTCTAGCAAACCAAAAATGATATTAAACTTAGCCAGGTTAAAGCTATATTACCCAGATTATCTGCAAATGAAAAATTTAGAAAATGCTGCTCTAAAAATACGGTGCCCGGTCTCGACACGACAAATGTTGGCTAACTGCGAAGAGGTGTGCGCCTTTAAAAATTACTGTAACTTCAAAATTTTGTTTCTGCAGAATTTTCTTGATTTTTCATACAGTGCATTTTTTTCCAACTTCTACGACTAAAAAAAACGCGCATCCCATTGATTTGTTGAGCGCGTGGCGAGACCAATGACGGGATCATTTTGTATAAATGCGCGCGCCTTTAAAGTCGTAGAAGTGGAAAAAAAATGCACTGTAGTTTTCGTTATTATTTATTTTAATCTAAAAATTGAAAAATCGATTAAAAAAATTCTACAGTACTCATTAAAGGCGCACACTTGATTGTATATAACAAAAATTGTCGCGTCGAGACCTGGAACCCCATTAAATTGGTAAATTTGGATAATCAGAATATCAGCCAAGATCGCTGTAAGTTTATTCTAGTTTTTGGCGTGCCTACAAGGCATCATGTCCGCCGTGTAGGCGCGTAGGCAGGCCTAGATTCCAGGCAGTTCAAATTCGATTTCATAAACTATTCATATTTCACAGAAAAATGAACTGCGGTTTATCCAAAAAAAAGAAACCAGTGGGAATGAAAAGGATCACAATAAATAAATACTAGTATTTAGAATTACATAAATATTTAACTAGAAAAACAAAAAGAATATAATTTAAGCTTAATCCAACTCCTTGAGCACATTCTCCACATGTTTCCGAGTATCTTCTGGCCCTTCAACAGTATGTCCGACAGTCCGTTCGTCGGCAAAAATCTCATGATCGTTTCCGCCAGGCGCGGTTTTATCTCCGAAAAAGTGAATTGTATCGAAATCTGGCACTAAATATTGCAAACAAAAGGTCTTATCCCATCCAGTAGGGAATACATCAACACTAATTTGTCCTCCGATTGCAAACTGGAGCCCGTATTGCCCGAACTTCTCGCGGAGCTGCTCGGTGAACTTTTGGCGAATTCCGTGCTTCTTATCAAACTCCACAAATTGCATTCGTTCCTCTTGTGAGCAACTCCGTCCAATAGGCGACAAATTGATCATCCCGTTTCGGAATTCGACGAAATTTCCACGTTTCACAGGAAGTTGAATGTCAGACATGTAGCGGAGAGCAAAATTGATGAGCTCTTGGAGCTTCGCATCGCCGATGGCTTTCTGGATTGATTGTACTGGATACGGTTCGGTGCCCTTGAATCCGTAGAGCCCGTTCTCCGAGAATGTGTAGTCGAACAGGGAGAGCACTGGAAAAAATGAGGAAATTAGGATTTGTAATTCAAAAAAAAAAATTAGCAAAGACATACACAAATCCTTATCGTGATCTGCCAGCTGCTCTGTGATCTTCTTAAAGTCCGATCCTCCGACGATTGCCAGCGGGACACGCTTGCGAGCCTCGATCAGGAATTCTCGCATTTCAGGCGTAATAGTCTGAAAATGTTGGGGTTTTTTAAATTTAGATGTAGAAGCAAAATTTTGCCCCCCAAAAACGGCGCCTGGTCTCGACACGACATACTCTTCAAAGGCGCATTGTCGTGTCGAGACCCAGGTACCGTATCGCAAAAATCTCGCAGACTAACCTGACGAGCAGCAGTGAGTGTTCCATCGACGTCGAACACCAAAATTGTTCGGCTACTCGCTGGAGAAGTCATCTGAAAAATTTTTTTGGTGTTTTTTTTTAAATTTTTTAAGGATTTTTTTTGGAATAAAAGTTTTTTGTTGAAAAATTCGGAAAATGGAAAATAATACATTTAATGTCAATTTTCTTCGAGAGAGAGACCAAAATGTATAAAGAGAGATGAGTGAATAGTTGAGGATCAAAATGAAGAACACCGATAGAGAGAAATTGGGTGAAACAAAAAATAGAACAAAAAAAGGTTTTTGGAAAACTAGAAGAAAATAAATAAAATAATAATATAAAGAAGGGTAAGTTCAATTTGTTTTTTGTTCAAAAGATAAAAATCATAAAAATTTTGAAGAACAACGAATGAAAAAGCCAGTGCTTCGTGTAATATACGCAACGTGTCGTTAGAGTGTCTGCGTCTCTTCACTCTCTCTCTCTCCGCCATATTTCAGGACGACACCTATTCAAACAGAAAAAAATGTTGTTCAGATTTGGAAAAAAGATACGAAATTCCACGGAAATGAAAGAATATGATAGTTTTGAGGAAAAAACTAAAAAAAATAGGGAAATTTTAATTATTCTGCGTCTCCTCCTCCTTCTGTACAGCCAGATTTGCTAGAAATTCGGCGGTATCTTCCATTTCATCATCGTTTTTTGATGATGATGATGATGATGATGATGTTGAGCTGATTGGTGTCGTTGCTCCGTGAGCCGAGGCGGATGATGACGTGGATTGGGACTTGTTGAATAGGGACATTTGCTCGGAATCAATAATATCTGTAAAATTTCATTTTTAGATTTAAAAATCTGTGAAATTTTGAGGATTTTCTCATTCAGACACGGGATATGTGTCGATTTACGGAGCTCGTGTACTCCTCGAGCAGAAGCGGTTTTCCCTGGAAAAACCAGATTTTGAATTTTTTTTGCTGATTAATAACATATTTAACGGTGAAATCGCCAATTTTTTAATTTTTTTCAGTTGCTTTTAACAGCAAATTCGGCTTTTTGACCGTTAAATACAAAAAAAATTAGAGAAATTGGTCCAAATTCAAGCTTTTCGACAAAAACTGTAAAATTCTCAAACTTCTCCTCGGGGAGTACACAATTCCCGTAAATCGACACGGGGCAGTTTGTGCGAAAAATGCAGTGCCTGGTCTCGACGCGACAAATTTTCGCTAACTGCAAAAATCTGTGCGCCTTTAAAGATTACTGGAACTTTAAATTTTAGTTGCAGCGGAATTTCCAGTGATTTTTATAGTTTTCCGATAAAAAAGTTAAAAAAAAACCAAAATTTGAAATTACAGTAATCTTCAAAGGCGCACACATTTTTGCACCCAACAAAAAATTGTCGTGTCGAGACCGGCCACCGTAATTTTGGCGCGAAAATCGCAAAATTTCGCAGAAAAAATGAGCATTTTTCCGTACTCGGCTGTTTGTGCATCATAATCGACAGAGCATTCGTTGTCCATTCGGCGTGAGCATTCAATTTGTGCATCTCGTGGCACAGCTCATACATTTTCTGAAACAGACAAGCTTGTTCCAGCTCAATAGTTCCTCTCAACGATGGTATCCATTTGTGATGCTTGTGACACGCGTCCTTCTTCGTTCGACAGCCTTCCTCACCGAATGGGCTGAAAATTGATTGATTTGCAATTTTATTTGCTGAATGGCCGAGGTTTTTCTCGGCCACGGTCGAAGATCTGACAAGATTCAGCGATTTTTTTGCTATTTTTCCCGAATTTTTCTTTTTTTTCGGTCATTTTTTCACAATTTTTCACGCAAAAACGAGCAAAAAAAGCTCTAAATCTCTTGTCGGATCCTCGGCCATCAAAAAATTCTCCAAATTCTCCACTAACTCTTCCATTTCAATCAATTCTGAAACTGTCTTCGCCGTCTCAATCATTCCATCTTCCCATTTCTTCGGATAACCGCACACTTTCAAATGCTGTTCATCGCCCAGTTTTCGATGTTCTGGGCACAGAGATTTCAGCCGTTTACAGAAAGAATTCGTTCGCGAATCATATTTTTCACAATAAAACATGTCGTTATTCTTCTCCGGTGCTCCGAATGAGATTGCCTTTTCGCTTCGAGCCCAACACAGCTCAATGTGTTTTGTGTATTTTAGGAGGGGAATGTCCGGGAGACCACACACGATACAGCCTTCGTACTGAAAAAATTGAATTTTTTTACTTATTAATGAAAATGACCGTGTAAAGCTCTAACACGGCCATATGTCGATTTACGTGGCTCGTGCACTCCTCGAGGAGAAGTTTGCATCAATTTTTGTAGAGGATCTCCTTCATTTTGGACTCTTTTCTACAATTACACTGAAAATTTGATAATTTCACAAGATTTCAAGTTCCTAAAGGCACACGAATTCATTCAGATGGGTCTCGACGCGCAAACAAGTTTATGGTTCAATAAAATTACTTCGTTTTTAGCGAATTTTGTACTTTTCGTTCATTTCTCTTGTTTTTCAGGCCGAAAAATGGGGAAAGGACACATTTTTAATGGAGAAAAGATTTTTTGTACCTTGAAACTTATCTAAAACAATTTTTAATGGAAAAAATGAAAAGAAAACGGAAAAAATCGCTAAAACGGGTTTTTGGGTTTCTTTTCATTGTTTCTGTTAAAATTGTTTAAAATCAACTTGCAAAGTTCAAAAATAAGCTTCTCTCTATTAAAAAATGTGCAAATTCCCGTTTTTTGGCCTGAAAAAAAGAGAAAAATGGCAAGAAAACGGCAAAATTCGCTAAAAATGAGGTAATTTCATTGCAAAATGAAACAAAAAAGCTACCATAAACTTTTTCGCATCGAGACCCATTTAAATAAATCCGTGTGCCTTTGAAAAGTTAAAATCTTGTGAAATTACGATATTTCCAGAGTAATCGTAGAAAATAGTCCAAAATCAAGGAAATCCTGTGCAAAATTAAGACAAACTTCTCCTCGAGGAGTACACGAGCTACGTAAATCGACAAATGACAATTTTAACAGGTTTTTTGTTAGTTTTTCGGCTAAAAAACAATTTTTTGTGAATTTAAGAAGCGAAAAGGCGATTTTTTTTTTGTCATTTGAGCAAATGAGCCAAAAATGTACCAAATTATCATCATATCTCTCCTCTGTGCCCAACGGTTGAAGTTTCAACTGTGTCTTTATGAACTCGACGAGCTTATTCAAAAATGCCATCATATTCTTTTCGGATTCCGTCAATTTCTGAACTTCTCGATTGATTTTAGCCCGTTTCGGCTTGATTTCGTCCTCCAAACTGCGCGGCCCACCGGATGGGCCCTCGAAAAAGTACTGTTTACAGCGATTCGGTAGAATTTCAGTGAGCCGCATTCTGGCGAGCTCTTTTCCACACTCATCGGAACAATATTTGCTATCGATTCGAGATTCGTAAATACAATTCGGATTGAGACATTGACGAGGATGTTTATCGGGTTCTGCCTGGAAAAAATTGATTTTTTTTTTCAATTTTAATTAGTTCGGCAGGTTTTTCCTGTAGAAATTAAACGATCAATTCGTGAAAAGCAGCGCCGCACGGAAATAGAGGCGGAGCGTAATTTTGCAACCCTGCGGCACGGTTTTTCCTCCTTTTTCGACAGAAAATGTGTCTCCAATTTAGTTCGTATGATATTTTATGAGAATAAAAATTGGATAACATTTTTATTCGAAAAAAGGAGAAAAAATTGTGCCGCAGGGTTGCAAAATTACGCTCCGCCTCTATTTCTGTGCGACGCTGCGAAATTCACAGATTTGATCGTTCAGTTTCAACAGTAATATACTAACATTCAACTTCAACCCTGCTGCACGGTTTTTCGAGGCACCACGCTTTCAAGATCTGTTCAAAAACAAGATCTACGTTTTCAGGATCTGGCACCGTGCCAACTGCGGTTTTCTCGATGAAAAACGAAACAACGATGCTCCGATGTTACGCGTCGCGCGTTGTTTAGCGTATCTTCTAGAAGAAAATTTCAAAAATAGTTTTCTGAACGCTAAACAACGCGTAACATCGGAGCATCGTTGTTTCGTTTTTCATCGAGAAAACCGCAGTTGGCACGGTGCCAGATCCTGAAAACGTAGATCTTGTTTTGGAGGATCTTGTTTTTGAACAGGTCTTCAAAACGTGGTGCCTCGAAAAACCGTACCGCAGGCTTCCGAAATTACGCTACGCCTCTATTTCTGTGCGCCGCTGCAAAATTCACGGATTTTCGCGGATTTTGTTGTTTAGTTTCAGCAGTAATAGTCTCACATTCAACTGTATACACAAATTAAACGATCGATTCGTGAAAATCAGTGCCGCACAGGAGTAGAGGAGGAGCCTAATTTCGCTACCCTGCGGCACGGTTTTTTCCTTCTTTTTTGTAGATTTTTTTTTGATAAAATTTCGATTTTACCGTCTTTTTTCGAATTAAAATGCTAACCAAGTTAATTCTCAAAAATCGCATTGAAGAACATTTTTATTCGAAACAAGAGATAAAAATCGAAACTTTATTGCAAAAAATCAACAAAAAAAGAGGAAAAACCGTGCCGCAGGCTTGCGAAATTACGCTCCGCCTCCGCTATTTCTGTGCGACACTGCAAAATCCTCGGATTTGTACAGTTTCCACAGTAATAAATACTAACATTCAACTGTGTCCGTTTCCTTCTCAAATCAGCCGACTGTTGCCTCGTCGGCCTATTCGGTACATAATCTCGTTCATTTATAATATTAGCCTTCCGTTGTTGTGCAGCAGCAGCAGCTCCTCCATTCCCAGAGCCCTTCTTTCGTCCTCGCTTCTTCTTTTCAACTTGTTGCTCAATTACCACCGGAGCACTTGGTGCTGTGGTTGTGGCTGCCTGATGAGCGGCTTCTCGTTGTGCTGTTTTTGCCATTATAGCCTTCAGATTTTCGTCGGTTTGTCTTTTTACTGGAATTATTGAATTGAAATGGAGGGTTTTTTTCGTTAAAAAAAAAGACTGAAACTGACCGGAAAAGACCGAATTTCGTGATGAGAATTCTCGAAAAAATTAAATTTTGAAAAGAAAGTTAAATTTTACTAAAAATTCTAATTTTTGCCAACTTTTCCCTTTTCTAGCAACTGAAATTCCGATATTTTAAATTAAATTTTCACCATTTATCGCATTTTTTTGTTGATTTAGGATCGTTTTCAGCCTATAGGCATCAATTTTAGCCAGATGCCTATCGACCTAAAAATGTGCCTAAATTCTCAAAAAAAAAAATGCGAAAAAACTACCAAAATATACGCTAAATTGAGATAATTTCTTAAGAAGCTGGATTTCAGCCATTGTGGGAAAAAAAATTTGCGAAATTTCAGATTTTAGAAGAATTGGGAAATTTTCAGAGAAATTTTATAATTAAAATCGGTAGTTTCAAGCCATTTTTAGTCTATTTAAGGGTGAAATGACGAAATTTTGCTTTTTAAATCAAAAATCGCCCAAACTACCGAATTTCTTCATGAAATGCGCTGAAATTTTCTGAAAAAAGAAGTTAAGGGGCTTCAAAACTTGGGAAAAAAGCCTATTTTCAGCAAAAATTTCAAATTTTGCCAAAAAAAGTTTGAGATTTAGCTTAAAATAGGTATTTTTTCCAAAACTTTCAAGTTCCATAACCTTTTTTTGAGAAATTTTCAGAGCATTTCTACAGGAAATACGTTAGTTTCGGCAATTTCTGGTTGAAAAAACGAAATTTCTGTACTCCACCTGTAAAATAAAAAAATGTTATTTGAAAATGCCTTCGAAAATCGCCTGCAGGAGACGCAGACATTGTAAAAGATGAAAATTCGTTAAAAATGACGTAGAAAAATGGAAAAAAAACGAATAAAAATTAAATTTTATGCCCGAAAATCCGCAATTTATCATGGAAGCAGGTGAGCTACAAGCTTTTGCCGGTTGCCTAGGTTTCCATGCACTTTGCCTCACTAGAACTGAGCTCAGAGAAATCAATTTTTGAAAAGAATTTCCTCCAAATATAAACCTTTCTCATTATATAATCTTTTCGCTGAGAAACATTTCCGCATATCACAAGTTTTTCCATTTCGACACGGCCAACATGTTCCACAATTCTTTTCATCGTTACATCGAATACAATTCATACATCTTTCCTTCCATACATCCTCATTATCTTCGATTTCTTTATTTGACATACTGCTCATCTAAAAAAAACATATTTTTAGCCAAAAAATACGAAAAAAAAAATGGTTAAAAAGCCAATTTTTTAGCGAAAAATCGTCGATTTAATCTTGAATTTTTCGGAAATAGGGGAAAATTTCAATTTTTTAACAAATTTAGCCAAAAAATACGAAAAATGACGCAATTTTTTCTCAAAAATTTACAAAACTTAACAAAAATCCCAACATTGATCAAATTTCGCTAATTTTATTCAGAAAAATATTTTTTTTTCTCCTCTAAAAAATACGAAAAATGGTCAAAATTTGAAGCTAGTTTTGCGGAAAAATACATTTTTTTTTTCGAAATTCCGGAAAATTGGAGAAAAAATTGAGAATTTTTGGAAAAAAGGGGAAAATTTCAATGTTTTATCAAATTTTGCCTGAAAATACGAAAAATGACGCAATTTTCTAATTTTTTGGTCGAAAAATCGAATTTTTCATTGAACATTGTCGATTTTCCCGAAAAAACAAGTTTTTTTCTTAAAAATTAACAAAAATTCAACATTTTATCTTTTTTTCTTCTCAAAAAGGTAAAATCAAGTTTTTCCGGAAAAATTGATTTTTTTTGTCGAAATATCGGAAAATATTTTCATTTTCCGGATCACCATTTGCTGCCAATCTGAAAAATCTGATAAAACTTATGGAATTCTAAACCATCCTAACAGTATACAATATCACGAATATATATATTTCATTTATTTAGATATATTATGGTTATTTACGGGACGTCATTTAAAGAACAACATTTAAAAGTTAAAGAAAACCAAAAAAAAGAAGAAAAAAATAGATCATTAATTGTAGAGGGAGAGATTTGTTTTTTCTATTCCTTGGATTCTTCCACAACTTCTGCGTCTTTATCCTCAGACTCATCAATAACAATTGGTTCTGCTTCTGTAGATGGCTCAGCAGCCTGCTCAGCACTCGCTGGAACTTCTTGAGAAGGTTCTTCAGTTGATTTTTCAGCGGATTTCTCGGATACTTTGTCATCCTTCTTATCGGTTTTCTCCTTTTCGTCCTTCTGAAATAAATTATTACTTTTAAAACAAAATTAACCAAATTTTCAGAATTACCTTGCTCTTCTCCTCCTTCTTTGGTGGTGGTGGCATAACCTTCTCAACTACAGAAAAAATGCGATCAGCATGTCGTTTGCAGTCTTGAAGGGCCTGTTTCAGAGCAGAATTCTCATCTTGAGTGGACTTCAGCTGAGCACTTGTCTCATTCAATTTCTTGTTGGACTTGTGGTAGTGAGAGTCAATGTCCTTCTTTTTCTTGTCGATTTCAGCCTTGGCTTCTCGAAGTTGCTCTGAAAATTGAAATATTAAAGAATTTTTTTAAAAACAAAAACAATTATATTTAATCCCTACCGATTAATGAAAGCTGCTCACTAACAGTACTCTTCGCCTCATCTCTCTCCTTTTCAACTTGCTTCAGCAGCTTCATCTTCTGCACAACATTCACCGCTGATCCATTGATAATAACGACTCCATCCGACGAAGCAGAAACTTCCGATGATTTTACCGCCGCTCCCGAATCAGCTGGTTCCATGCTCTTCGCCAAATTGTAACCGAATCCTCGAATCAAGTCGTCAGTCTCCACTACATCATCGGCTCCTCCTGGAGTATGCCGTACATTTCCGTCCATATCGGTTAGAACATCAGTCAGGTGACGGTAGTTGATCTTGTCTCGGACTGACAACTTCTTGGCGAGCTTTTGGATTTGACCTCTGGATATTCCGAATTCTCCGTTGTAGAGGATCTCTTCAATGTCCTTTTCGGTCAAATAACCGCAAAGGTTTGAATCAAAAAGCGAGAAGGCTTCATATACAGTACGATTGGCAACAACTGATTTGAGATCGATTCGCTCGACTTTCTCCCTCTTTTCCTCCCTCTTCTCGTCTTTCTTTTCATCCCTTTTCTCTTCCTTTTCATCTTTTTTCTCCTCTCCTTCAGCTGCTTTTTCTGTAGTTTCAGCAGGTTCTTTTGGCTCTTTCGGCTCGACTGGCTTCTCTCTCGCCTCATCACGGCGCTTCTTCTCAGCATCTCGATCTCCACAATTGGCAAGAGTCTCGTAGATTGTGAACGCGGCATTTCTCTCGATCATCTCTTTGAAAGCTTCAGCGAACAAGGAGACCTCGAACTGATTTTCCTTGTTATCATCGTGACGGTAATCCAAGAGAGAGCTCAAACTGAGAACTTTGCAGTCAAACTTCCCAGATTTGAAGGATTTTGATGGGAAAACCAAGATCTTCTTGTCCTTTGGAAGTTGATAATGTTTCTCCAGAGCCTCACGTTTCTCCTTCTTCTCCTTCTCGAGTTGTTCTTCCTTTTTCTTCCGCTTTTCTGCTTCCTCCGCCTCTTTCTTGGCTTCAGCTTCGGTTTTTGCCTTGGTTTCCTCTATGGATGGTGCTATGAATGCAGCCTGAAATTTCAATATTCAACAGAAAATCTTAAAACTCTTAAAATCCTTAAAAAAATTACCGGATTCTCTTCTCCGCCTTCTTGTTTCACTGCATTTTCGGCAGCATCTCTCATCTCAACATCCCTAGCAGCAACTGAAGCTTCAGCAGCCTTTTCCGTGTCCAAAGCGGTCTGTAATCTCTGAACCAAAAGTGTCTTGATTCCTTTCGTTTCGAGACCACGAAGCTCCAACTCGACACGAAGCTCGGCAACTTTCATCGATTTCGGGTCAAGATTGCTCCAGTTAGTTGGTCCTTGTCCATTTTCTGCAGCGGGAGCTTCAGAATTGTCTGCATCCGTAGTGCTATTCATACTCACGTCGGCAACAACATCGCTTTCTTCCGCCTAAAATTGAAAAATTAATATTTTTTGCAAAATAAATATTTAAATTGAAAAATGCGGTTCGTATGAGTTTAAAGTTTAAAGTTCAAAGTTTTAAAACTCGTTGTGAACCCGAGATTGAAAAAATATAGTTTGAATTTCAAGAATTCAAGAATACTGGGTGTGTGTGACCTGTAGAGGGAAATTTGAAGTGTGTCTGAATTGGCATGCATTCGTGGATTAATTGGGGGTAAAAGCTTGAGACAGAAACACAAACAACACACACGCACGCACACACACAAACAGAAAAAGAGCACAGTAAATTTTTGGAAAAAAAATAGCAAAATTAAAATGAGAAACCCATAACAGGACGATACTTTCCTTGACGTTATCCAAAACCTTTGGCTCTTCGGCTTGAAGCTCCTCTTCTTTTTTCACATCTGGAATAGACTGCTCTGGAACAACATCTGCAGCGGCGGCGGCGGCGGCGACGACAGATTCGGATTCTTCAACCATCATGACAACAGGCGGTTCATCCTCTTCAATTTTCAGCGCGTCCACGTTGGCCAGCTTGGCCTTGAGCTGCTCGGCAATCTTCGTCTCTGCCAACATCCATTGTGCATCATCTAGAGCCAATGATTGTGTGTCGGGCAGAAGATAGTTGACGTGATCAATGCGTTGCTTATCGGCACGGTAGTAGCGAATTTGGACCATCGAGAACCTGTGGTTGGTGGCAAATGAGAGAGAGAAATAGAGAGAATAAGAGAGAGAGAGAGAGAGACTTCCCTCCATATTTCTCGTGAGATATGGAAATTGACGGAGAAAACTGGTTTTCTGAAGTAGTAGAGAGAGCGAGAATGTCGTCGATTCAGGTGTTTCAGCTCTAACTTTACAAATGGTTTTTTCGTTCGGTGAGAGAGAGAGAGTTGAGAGAGAGAGAGAATTTTTGAAATTTTTTTAAAAAACACTAGCCTCAAAAAAACCGATATAAAATGTTGAACTTACCATTGAGAAACCGAAGACAAATCGATTCCAGTCAGTGATTTTGTTGTACGGACCGCTGTACGGATCATGGTGGTCGCGGAATTCGGATCAGCACCGTCTTGAGATGGCGACCAACTGCCACCGATTCCCATGGTTTCCTTGCCACGTGCGCCTGGAAAAGTTGATTTTTGACGTTTTTAAAGACGATTTTTCGATCAATTTTTGCTTTATTAGACTCAAAATGCGGTTGCAGGGCTAATATTAGGTAAAATCATCAATTTTGTCAACTCTTCCATACCGAAACGGTCGGAAATCAATTTTCAATCAGATAGTATCTTCTGTTGCATATTTTGGCCATTTAGGCATCTTACGTTTTTCGTAAATTCAGATACATTTAAAGCCTATAGGTCACCGAATAATATGCGATAAATGATGATAATTCAAAACAAGGCATTTTCCGACCACTACTACACGGAAAAGTACCCAAAATTAAAGATTTTAGCTAAAATCATTCCAAAATTTGAGCATTTTGAGTCCAATAAAGCTAAAATTAATCCAATTTTAGAGCTCTTACCAACTAAAAAGTGCAAATTCTTCAACAGGCTTTGAGGTTCCTGATGGTCATCAGTAGTACCATCGGCCATTAGACAGAATGCTTTTTTGACAACTTCCGACTTTCCAGCGTGAGACAAAAGCAGCACTTTAACTTGATGACGATGATCAGCATCTTCTGGATCCAAATCCTGAATCTCTTCTTCTCCAATGAAATCCACGTCTTTATTGAACACGTGGAATTGAATTGGATTGCTTAGATCAAGTGATAAATCGAGTTGAAATGATCGAACCCAATCGAACGATAGATCCACATAATCAGATGGAAGGTAGAGTTTCGAATATCGATGACGGAGCACTGATCCAGAAACGATAGGCGAGAGCAGAGCTGGTTTTTGTGCACGGCACTCGTAGCGAGGAATGATTCTTGCACGCCGCCTTGGTGGACTAGCAGATTCACGACGAACAGACGGAGCCACGGAGCCACTAGGACTTCTCTCGCGTTTTCTATCGTTTTTCGCTGGAGCACTTGGAGATGAAGCTTTTCTTGGTGAGGCGGCTCTCCGTGGTGGTGGTGAACGACGAACTTCTCTAGGTTCTCTGGAATCTCTGATCTCTCTTGCTGGTCTTGCGTCTCTCTTTGGACTGCTTGTTCGCCGGGGAGGAGAAGCGCGCCGTGGTGGTGGTGAATGTCGACGAGCTGCACTACTTCGATGTAGAGGACTATCATTTCCTCGAGCACCGCCATTTCTGTCAGCACGATCGGAAGTTCCTGAAGCCGGCGCGGCGCCCCATCTCTGAGATTCTTGGCCACCGCGTTGTGGTTGGTGCATTTGCTGTTGTTGAGGAGCTTGACGAGCAGGTTCTTGTTGAGTAGCCGCGTTGAGAAGCTGAATGCGATAAGCGTTCCATTTGAACGGCATTGATGGGTTGTAGTTGGCTTCTACCATCACTTTATCACCAACACGTGGATGAGATCCTCGGATGACGCTGAAATTGATAGAAATGACATGTACTTTCTTTTCATGTTCCCCATCATCAAGCCTTTTTATTCCCAAAAACCGTTCTAACATTCCTAATTTTCCAGTTTTGTTCAGAAACAAACCTGTGTTGAAAAAATACATCATCGTCGACGAATCCGTAGGTATCCAACATTTTGGTCACAACTCCAACGAAAGTTCGTTGATTCTTGGCTCCCGAGTTCTGTTGCATGTTGGTCCCTTGTTGAAGACTATTTTGTTGTTGGAAATTCTGAAAAGACCCTTTATTTTAACCACACATTGTTTTTCGCGTTTCGCCAATAATGCCATAATATCTCGCTCGAATTACCGGTTGCTGTTGAGGAAGAGATTGTTGCGGGACTGCTCCCATTATTCCCTGCATTCCGAGGACTCCTTGAGACGAAAAGGCGGCTTGATTGACCATTCCCATTGGGACGCCCATTCCAACCATTGGTACTCCACCGAAGTTAACAGCAGAGAAGCCGGATAGTTGGGGTGCACCTCCGGGAGCTGCTGGACGATGCCATTGGCCAGGCGGTTTTCCGCCTCCGAATTGAGACATCTGGAAAGAAGGGAAAGTGTATGAAGTGAGTATACTGGTTGTCCAAAAATCCAATGAAGAAAAATCGATAATCCGAACAAATGTTGGTAGATCCGAGTATCCACAATAATTTGAAAAATTTGAATAAATAGGTTTGATAAACAACAATTGTTCAACAACAGTTAGCTCTGCGAGTAAATTTTGGGAACTAATTTTTCGAAATACTGACAGCCCCCATTTCAGCGAAAATTTACACGAATGAATGATTTTTAACAATTTCAGAACATCAGCATCTTACACCTGAACATAAATTTTAATCCTAATCCCTGAAAAAAGTGTGGGAATTCACAAAAACTGTGCAAAATGATAAAGTTTTCGTGAGAAGACGAACGACCGCGACGCAACGAGACAGCAAAACCGCATGGAGAGTGCAGAGAAAACGACATTCGCTTCGAGACCCTTCATCTGCAGGCCACCAATGCGCCTTTGATCTCGTACTGTCTGCGTATCACTTTCTCATAGAATTCTAGCGAGAATGTGGGAAATTTGTGAAAAATCAGGGTAAATTGACAATAACATAAATATTTTCGCGGGAAAATTCGAAAAATTGCTGATTTGATATCAGGAGAAATCGAGAAGAACTGAAAAATCAGGAAAAAACCGGTTCACCTTCCACCGCCTGGCAGGACAATCCGATTTTACGATCTCGCGTTCGGTTTGACCGTTTTTTTCTCTGCGCTTCTCGTATTTTTTTTCCGAAGTTGATTGGCTTTTGTGTTTGTGACCATAAAGCTGCTTCCTTTCATATAACTGTATTGCTTGCGTCACCCCCGGTGGTTTGTGTTGCGAAACCGTTTTCCAGATGATTTCGCAAGATATCGGATGTCGTTGGCTATGTCTAATTATATTTGTTTGAATAGGGAATTTTGTTGCTTTGCCGAAAAATATGTGCTAAACGAACACTTTGTGTGTTGTGTTTTCGGAATAATCGCATTAATTCTAGAAAAGTCTATAAGGAAGATTATAATTATTTCGTGGTCAATAATAAATTGCTGATCTTCTTATAAAAAAGTATAAAATCATAGATTGATATCACTGTGAAAGAAAAATTCTTGAAAATTAGTTGAAAAAATAATAAAAAATTGCTTACTGTAAGCGCGCTCCAATGACAATTTTTGGCTGTAAGTGCGCTCCATTGACAACTTTTTGCGGCGGGAATTTTAATATTTGAATTTATTTCGAAAAAAAATATTATTTTCGAGCGATAAAGGTTAATTTTGTCAGGTTTTTATGCGAATTTTTCCCATTTTTCTAAAATTAAATTGAACTGGACCCTTTCTAAAGTTTTTTCTGTGAAAATAACGAAAAAGCACTCTGTAAATTCTTCAAATTGCTGCATTTTGTCTTTTAACAGTGTTTTTTTTTACCCAAAAATGCACTTTCCCACCCAAAATTCAACAATTTTAATCATATGCCTATGGAAATTTGACACCTATTCCTCCTCCTCCCTAAAAAACTTCCCAATTTCACCAGTCATCACGAGTTGCCGCGTTGTGTATTGAAATATTGGCTGACTCATTGTTTATTTTTTATTGATTTCTCATATTCTCTGCTCGCTCGCTTTTTTTGACACTTATCAACTGAAAAACCTTGCTGAAAATTCAGTTTTACTCTTTTTCTGGAATATTTTAAATTAAAAATTAACATTTTTTTCAGAGAAATGGCTCAGGTGAAAGCCGAGTATGATTTTCAAAGTCAACCAAACACAGGCGAACTGTCAATCTCGGCTGGCGAAGTTTTGACGGTTATTCGAGAGGTAAGAGGCTTTTTGAGCAGGTGGAACAGAGTTGTTCGAGGATTTTTTGAATCGTAAAATGAAACAATCGGCTAAATTAATTTTGAATTCCCGCGTGAATAAATCGGCGTTTTCCCGTTTTCTGGCGAAATTCATCTGTTTTTTCTTAATTTTTTGTTTAATTTTTGTTTTAAAACACTGATTATTCGTTTTTCAGGCATTTTTCCGAAGCGAAAACTCGATTCCTCGAACAAAATACGCAGAAACTTTAAATCTGGCCAAACGTTGATAATTTACATAATTTTGTCAAACAAAAAAAAACTGATAAATGGTGTAAATTCATTGGTTTTGTCAGATTTCCAGGCGTTTTTCCTGAAAATTTCTTATCAATATATGAAATTCCTGATTTTTAGGCCAATTTTCGTCCGGAGAACAAGTTTTCTCCGCGGAAAAATGTCTGAAAAACTGATAAATGGCGTTTTAATTCAAATATCTCTTTAAAAAAATAAGAAAAACGAAAGAATTTACCCAAAAATGGAAAAAAAATCACAAAAAGAATTTATTATTCGATCATTTCAGCCCATTTTTTTCTATAATTTAAAGCAAAATCAAGAGTTTTTATTTCAGAACATCGACGGAGGATGGATAGAAGGTCGAAACGTGCGTGGATCCGTCGGACTCTTTCCCGAATCCTACGTAACTCCCTATCAAGCTTCTCGTCCGCCACCGGTAACCCATTTGTCTTCTAGTTAACCCACTTTCTCATCTATTTCCGGTTTTGATTGTATTTTGTGTGTGTGTGTGTGTGTCTTCGTTGTGTGTCTTCGTTGTGTGCATTTCTGCGGGGAGCATCTAAATTGGTTGTGGTGAGCCAAAAGCATCAAAATGATTGAAATTGCCTTCTCATCAGCATTTTGAGCTGCTGGAACCCTCTAGAAATCGCTGAATCTGATGCTTGTTTCCGAAAAATATTCAAAACGGAGAGAAAGATGAGTAAAAGCCCATGAAATTTGAATAATAAAAAAGATGGTGGAAGAAGAACGCAACAAAGAGGAGTGAGATGAAGCGGAAGAGACTGGAACAAAATAGAAAAAAAAAGAAAGAAAAACTATTTTGAAATTGGTTTTTCCTCGGGTCCCTGGAGACGTTCGGATCCTCCTACTCACTTGAAGACGGCGGTCCAGATACTTGAAAACAAAATAAGTAGATTCTCAAAGAAGCTCTATATACCTGATTCGTCTTATATTCCACTCATTCTGCCAAGAGATTTCCTACTTTTTATCCGACTTTTCGATCTTTTCGCGAATGCTCTTCACATCGAGTCTTCGAAAGGCCGTTGAGAACTACCCAACACCACCGGGCGGCTCATCTGAAGATGCTCATCGGCAGCTTCTCGAACGTCGTCGCAAACAGATGCTTCGACGACACACGTGTAGTACACTCATCAAACAAGACACATCTGCTTCACCGCATAAGATGAAGCCACCTATTCTGATGGAGGAAGAGGATGAACAGCATTCCACTGGGAAGCACTCGTCTAGAAAGAGCAGTTTTAAGAAAAGTGGAGCAATATCGAAGAGTGTAGGGGTTTTGTGTAGAAGATAATCTTTTCGATTCTTTCCAAACCTCTCAGAAATTCCTCGAAATTCTGAGGCAAATTCATAGGTGCACGTGGTGTCAGAGTGTCTCATTTCGGTTTGACCTACGTAGATCTACAAAAAATGCGGGAGAAGAAACGCAGAGTTCTCCACTAATTTCGTATGGTTAAGAACGTGCTGACGTCACATATTTTTGGGCGAAAATGCCCGCATTTTTTGTAGATCAAACCGTAATGGGACAGCCTGGCACCACGTGTAGGTGCCAAACAGAGTAAATTTTGACAATTTGAAATTTACATTCGCTCACATGGTGCCAGGCCGTCCCATTACGGTCTGATCTACAAAAAAAATGCGGGAATTTTTTGCCCAACAATGTGACGTCAGCACGTTCTTTACAATTCAAAATCAGATGAGAACTCTGCGTCTCTTCTCCCGCATTTTTTTTGTAGATCAACGTAGATCAAACCGAAATGGGAAACTCTGACACCATGTGTTCGCTACCAAACTTAATGAGGTCGATCCTCAAATAGGACACCGCTGGAGACTCCACAAAAGCTCACAACAGATTTGTTTTGTTATTCTACAGTAATCCTACAGTACTCCTACCGTACCATATCACAAAATAGAGCTCTAGTAGTTGGTTACGGGTCTCACCACGCTGACAACAAGTTTCTGTTACTCGTGTCGATTTACAGTTGTCAGCGTGGCGAGACCCATTTTCTTGTGACGTATACGTAATAACTGTAGCTCCCAGAGTGCTCCATTCCGGCTTGATCTACGTTGATCTACAAAAAACGCGCGAATTGAGACGTAGAGTTATCCACTGATTTCGCACAGTACCATTTCGCTTTGATCTTCGAAAATGCGGGAGAAGAGACGCAGACATCTCATCTGATTTCGCATGGTTAAGAGCGTGCTGAAGTCACAATTTTTCTTGAAAAGTATCCCCGCATTTTTCGTAGATCAAACCGCAATGAGACAGCCTGACACCACGTGTGCACGGTTAAAAACGTGCTGACGTCACATTTTGTCGGGCAAAAAATCCCGCATTTTTTGTAGATCAATCCGTGATGGGACCACATGACACACAGATCCCATTTCAATTTTCTAACTTTTTAAACAATTTCATAAATACTCAAAAATTCCAGGTCCTACCACCACCACTCCCACCAACTTCAAGCGGTCCACCAGCTGCCTCATCGCGTCCTTTTGATGATTGGGGAGGCGCTTCAGAAGTTGCTGCTCCACCATCCTACGGAGCCCAACATCATCATCAGCCAACGCCATCTGTACCGGAAGTCACTAGATCTTCATATCCATCACAGAATGATGATTTTGACGATGAATGGACGGATGAGGATGATGAGCAGGTATTTTTAAAATTTTATTTTAATTTTTTGATTGTCCAGTTTCTGTCCGTCCTATTTATACCCTCTAACTCCTAAATCTATATATCCTAAAAGACCAAACGAAAAGTCCAAAAAGAATAGTCATCCTCCTCAAAAATCGCCGGGAAACGACATCGTTGTCGTCGCCGCCGCAACTTGGTTTCCGGTAGAAGTCGTCTCTCCACTCCGTCGCCGCTGGACCCTCTTCTCTTCGGACATTTCATTTCTAATCATTCGAAATTCTCTCTCTTCGTCGTCGGCTGCGACTATTTAAATGTCATCCAGATTTATTTGCTACTACTACAACAACTTCTGCTGCTGCTGAAATTTTCGCGAATGCTGTTTGCTCGTGGACGATCCTCGAGCTTTATCGCTCTAGATCATCTACAAGTTAATCAGTCGCCGTCGTTTCAAAATGTAAAGGACATTTTTATTTAACTGGGATTTTTTATTTAGAATTTTTTTAAGTTTATAGGTTTTATTAATTTTACTCCAACTAACTCTAGCATTCAAAGGTTTTTTCTTAATACACGTGAAGTCAGAAAGTCCCATTTCGCACTTTGATCTTCGAAAAATGCGGGAGGTGAGACGTAGACATTTCAACCAGGGGTGTGCGGCAAATTTGCCGAATTTGTCGAATTTGCCGTTTGCCGAGCTCGGCAAATTTCAAAAAAGTAGATTTGCCGAATTTGCCGAGCTCGGCAAATTTCGAAATTTGCCGCACACGTCAAAAATTTGACAGTACAATTTTGACTAAAACTATTGATTTTTTAGCCAAAAATTTAGTAAAATGATACAAAATTGAGCTATTTTGATGCTTAAACAGACATACTACGCGGAACTTATTCAGAAACCAGATGTGTGTTAAGAATTCAGTAGTTTTGGTGCTCCAAAAAACATAAAAAAAATATCAAATTTTTCCGAGTTTGTTAAGCACGGCGAGTTTGCCGAATTTGCCGAATTTGCCGAGCTCGGCAACTTTGCCGAATTTGCCGTGCTCGGCAAATATTGAAAAAAAGAGATTTTCCGAATTTGCCGAGCTCGGCAAATTTTGAGATTTGCCGCACACCCCTGATTTCAACTGATTTCGTTGATAGCGTGCTAACGTCGTAATTTTTCTGGGAGAAAATTCACGATTTTTTTGTAGATCAAACTGTATTGGGACACACCGCTCCACTGCAAATGAAAACTCTCCGCCCCCAATAAAATAGGTCTCGTTGGGTATTAAACGTGCTCAAAAAAATCATTAAAACAACGGAAAATTCTCAAAAATTGGCGAAACTGATACCTAACGCCAAATACACGGGGTGTCAGGCTGTCCCATAACGGTTTGATCTACAAGACGCGGGAATTTTTCGCCCAGAAAAATGCGACGTCAGCACGCTCTTAACCATACGAAATTTGCTGAAAAATCTGCGTCTAAATTCCCGCATTTTTTGTAGATCACGCCGAAGTGAGACACTTTGACACCAATACCTAACGAGACCTATGGTTCGGGGGCGGAGCACCTTTTCATGTCGGTTTCAAAATTAATACTACGCATACAATTAAAAAATCACCCTGAAAAACAAAAAAAAAACCCAAATTTTCTTCTCAAAAATAGGGATATCCCTTCTCAACTGCTCTTTGCAACACCCCGCGCTTTATATGTGCAAGCATCTCTCCTGATTGCTGCTATTGAGAATCCCCCAGCACTCTCCACCAGCTCATTTTTGCTCTGTCGCCACCCGACGCCTCTCGAAAACTATCATCATGTGTTGAGTCTTTTTTGGTGATCCTATTGGATATCCATACTCACATATATATATATATATGTATATATATATATATACATATATCCATATATATATATACATGCAAAAATGCGTCGACTGCGTCAATCGGACGCCGACGTCTTCTTCTATAACCGTCCTATTCCTATTACTGAAATTCGTGGATTTCATAGGGCGAGCGTCTCGTTCTCACCGTCGTGGGTTCGTTTTTAGATATTTTAGGGGAAACGTTCAGCGTTCTAGCACTTTTTGTAATCCGTTGATTAAGGAACACCGTCTGTCCGTCCATGATCAAGTTGTGAATTATCAAAACTCGATTCGTCATCATCATCATCGTGCAAGTGGGTCTCGAACGGATATGTCCACTGACGACGAGACGAGGAGTAGTCAGCAAGGTTATTAGAATAGTTCTTGTCGGCGAAGCATTCGGACATCTATTACACATTCGTTGGAAGGTTAGATATTGAAGAAGAGATGATGTTCCTCGCAACGAAAAAACGTGGAGCCACGTGGCTTCTCTGTTTCTCTCTTTTCGATCTCTCATTTCCCGCGAATGTGCAATTACAAGATTTTCAAAGCATAGTGGCTTTAACAACGCTCACACATCTCATTGCAGACGGTGCCTACCCCTCTAGCAAAAGAAACGGTAGTGTGGGCTCGTCTACCCGCTCCACGAGCACCAAAAAGCGCTTGAGTAGGCAAGATAGCACCGCCCGACGGAGACGTCTCAGTGAGGAGAGAGATAGTCGACGGAGAGTTGAGAAGTCGGTGAGCTCGTGTTTGAGCTCGAATCGGTCTCACCACGATCAGAATAAGGTTCGGGTTGTTCGATAAGTTGTTTCAAGTGGTGTCAGAAAGTCTCAATCAGGGCTGAGCAGTCGCCCAAAAAAATCGGCGATCGGCGATCGCCGATCGCCCAAACTTTTTTTTTTTCGGCGATCGGCGATCACCAATTTCCGAAAAATTTCGGCGATCGGCGATCACCAATTTCCGAAAAATTTCGGCGATCGCCGATTGCCGATCGCCGATCGGCTATTTTAACCGAGTTATTCGGTCAAAACACCTTTCCGTTTTTTTGTTTGGTAAGGAAATGCGACGAAAAATTAACATTTACTCAAAAAAAAAATTAAAAACAACAAAACAATCGTTTAAAAAAAACATGAGATTTTAAAAATCGAGATGAATTTATTGAAAAATTCCATCGGCGATCGGCGATCGCCGATCGCCGAAAAATCACGAAAATCGCCGATCACCGATCGCCGATTGCCGCTCACCCCTGGTCTCAATGCGGTCTGATCTACAAAAAATGCGGAAATTTTTCGCCCAAAAAAATTGTGACGTCAGCACACTCTTAACCATGCGAAATCAGATGTCTGCGTCTCACTTCCCGCATTTTTCGTAGATCAGAGCGAAGCGGGACTTTCTGACTCCACGTGTTGTTTGAGGCGTACGGGACTGCTCGTTGTTCTGATTGGCTTAAAGTATCAAGCTTCCTTAACTATTGAGGTTGTTATGTAACGCATGCATGTTTTCCTTATTTGTGTCCAAAAAGTTATAAAATAAAAAAAATCAAAAAATTCCGATTTCCAGGAACCAACTCGGCCCAACGTTCAATCCTCGATCGGCTCGAACTCCCGTCGTGACCTCAGCCGTAGCCACTCGGAACACGGTGGACCTGATCGAGGATCCAATAAGGTCAACAAGAACATCAATCGATTCTCGAATTTTGTAAAGTCCGGAGTCGAAGCGTACGTGATTGGTGAATCAAAGACCACCTCACAGATTAGTGAACGACATGAAGTTGTGATGAACAATGGAATTATTCAATGGAAACCGATTCAACAGTACTACACGTGTATAGTGGATAAACCGAAGAAAGAGTCAAAGCTGAAAGGGCTGAAGAGCTTCATCGCATATTCGATTACGTCGAGTTTGACTAATATTCAGGTAAATTTGTAGATTTCGACGCTTACTAACCGCTTGCTAGCGTCAGGTATCCCGTCGCTACAAGCATTTCGATTGGCTCCACGAGCAGCTATCGGCTAAATATGTGCTCATTCCGATTCCACCGTTGCCAGAGAAACAGGTCGCCGGAAGATACGAGGAGGATCTTATTGATCATCGGAAGCACATTCTTCAGTTATGGGTCAACAAGATTTGTAGGCATCCAGTGTTGAGTCAGTCGGAAGTTTGGCTCCACTTTATCAGTTGCACCGACGAAAAAGATTGGAAGAATGGGAAGCGGCGAGCTGAAAAGGATGAATACATTGGTGGAGCTTTCCTGAACTGTATCACTGTTCCACATCAACCATTGGATCCGAATAATGTGTAAGAAACTAATAGAATTCTACGCAGAAAGTTTGATAATCCTGCGTAATCCTACATGTTTCCAGCGATATGCAAGTTGAACGATTCCAACGGAGCGTCAAAACATCGGAAGAAGCGATGCGTGTGATGCAGGAGAGAATGAACATGTTCCAGAAGGTCTTCGCTGGACGTATGTTGGAAATTTTCGAGCTTTAAAAATTTAAATTAAAAAAATCAAATTTCAGCGGTAAAACAAAATTGGCAAAAGATGGGAAGCGCGTTCAAGACACTTCAGCAATCTTTTGAGATTGATGAGACCGTTGGTATGAATCTTTGGATTTTTAAAAGTTCTTGGATAAATTTAAAAATTCTAATTTTTCAGCCAGTCGCCGCCTGACAGAAGCTCTCGCCTACACTGCATCAGAATATCATGAAATTGGGCAAGTATTCGATGCGCACACGAAGAATGACATGGAACCAGTGCTTGAGAACCTTTATTCGTATAAGGGAACAGTGCAAAATGTGCCGGATATTATTCAAGTGCACAAGGTACTGAACAGAGGCCCTTATATCCTGAAGTGGAAGAGTTTTTGAGGGTTGGGAAACTCTGCCAGGACCGCGACGCAGCCGCGTGCGGAGCGGCTCGAATTAATGTTTATTTTAGACGTTTGCCAAGAATGCGTGATTTTCCTTCATTTTTTGGATTTTTTTTGCGTTTACATGGAGGTTGTCAAATTTTCGAATTATAACAAATCTAAAAATATTAAATTTTTAAGAAATAAATTGAAAATGTTCGTTTTTCCGTTTTTTCGAAAAATATCTTTAAATTTTAACAATTTCTTCTTTTTTTAAGGAAAAGTTTAAAAAATAAACAAAACTTGGTAAAAATAGATTTAAAAAACCTTTATTCTCTGAAAAAATCGAAAATTTTGAAGATTTAAATGAAAAATCACGCATTCTGGGCAAAAAATAAAATAAACTTTTCTCGATCGAGCCGCGCCGCTCGCACCTGCGTCGCGGTCATTAACCCCTCCCATTTCAAGATATGACAGAATCTGAAAGCCCGTGGCAAAAGCCTAAAAACATTCAAAACCCAACAATTTTCCAGCAAGCTGTTCAAAAGTTCCGTGACAGCGAAGGACGTCTCTCGTCGGCCGAGGCTGAAAAGATGAAGCAAAGAATCGATGCGATGAGCTACACTGTAATTGCTGAAGTTCAACATCAAACAGCAGAGAAAGTGGAGGATATGAAATCGACAATGGGCACATATTTGAAGAAACAAGCAATGTTTTATCAGGAAGTGGCGACCAAGCTGACTTCATTAGCCGCTAGATATGATTGATTTTTATTGATTTTTATTATTTGATTGCCTTTTTGTGTCAGAAATCGTTTTCCCCCCATAATTTCCCCCATCATTAAAATCGAGCTAGCTTCTTTTTTTTTGAGTCAAATTCCGAATGTTCATATATTTTCTTCCTACTTTCTAATCCATAATTTTTTGTGCAATTCTACTAAATTCCCGTGATTTCAACTCGCCACATTCTTTGTACCATATATGATGATTGCTTCGTTCACATTTGAAAAAAATCCCCTTTTTGAATATTTATTCGCCTGGTTTCCCCCGTTTTTCTAGTTGCATTATGAGTTGAAAAATCCTTTCAATTTTTTTTTTGAAAGTCTGAATGAATTGTGATGAATATGTACAAGCTAATTTTTTATGCAAAACATTTTAAAAAAACAAAATTAAATCCAAATATCCGATGTACAATCTCCACCGGGATAACGCATCTCGTGAGCCAAATAGGGACCTCCTTCAATTTTTCCAAAAAAAGAGATATACGTAAATCACGTTTAAAACTCAAATTTCGATGAAACTTAATATCAATTAATTACACGGAAATAATTTTTCAAAAAAGTGAACTTCAATGACCTTTAATTAGTACATCTTGATAAGGCTTGGTATATAAGCTTGTAGTTTTCGTCAAAACGATCAGTCTACAGTTTTTCGACGGAGGGTCTGCCGGTATGCTGCCATGATGTTGGACAATTCGAGGAGATGGTGGCAACGAGTGTGCAGCGAGTGGAGAAAATCGAGCATCGGAACAGTAGTTTCCTGCTCCGACTGACGGTGTGGGATGGAGCTGTATCTCCGACGTTTAACGGGTTCCGCCTTGATGAGCTTCCTGTGAAATGAAGCAAGACAAGTAAGTATTTTGTTTTCAATTCCGATACTAGAAAAACCCTAAAAATCTGTTGATAACAGTGGAACCTCTCGCCATTTTTTTGTATTGAATTTTTTATTACAGGAATCTTCCCCACCGACCTCCTAACACCTTGACAACGGACATCTCCCCAGGTTTCGACAAATTCAACCCGTCTGACAATGGTCCAAGTCGTGTGATTTTAAGAGGACCGGATATGCTGTTTGTAACCTGCAGCAATTTGGTATCAAGTACTTGGAACTGCAGTCGTTTGTTCGAGATTTAGAATGCAGCAATTTGGTATCAAGTACTTGGAACTGCAGTCGTTTGTTCGAGGTCTAGAAAACGAATTCGAGAGAAAAGAGATTGAGAAGAAAAACTCCGAATTTGGTACCAAAACAAGACTTGTAAGTTTATCTAACACCTAGAAGTTTGTGAATTGAAGATTATTTCAGGAAGAGCATTGGAAATATGAATTGGTTGCTGATATGGTCAAAGCGGAATTTGGACTGTATAGTGCAACAGGTGGAAGGGTGCTTGTTTGGCTGGAACAAATCCACGTTCAACCTCTGGAACTTTTGAGCACCGATGAACGCATTCGACGTCAATCGATTGGAGTAACGATGTAAGCTGAAGTTTGAGGATTTGAAAATGAACAGAAAGAAATGTGATGTTTTTAAAACTAGAACACCACGTTTCCAGTTTTTTTGTACTTTTAAAATTCCATTATTTTCAGATTATGGAATAACATATTGGTGATGATTCAGTGTGATGGAAACATCTTGCCCCAAAAGCACCAAGGTTTTTATCGATTTCATTGTGAGTTTCAACAGCGTTCACTTCACACGGCTGTTATTTTTTCTTAAAATCTCGTACAAATGATTTATTTAATAATTTATTAATTCAGGAGCATCTGATGTCGTTCATGGACGAAGGAAGTTGATGGATGATTTGGAAGGAGTGATCCGCAGCAGCTGAGAGGATCGTGGAGGACTTGTCGACAAACGAGCAGCAGCAGGAGGGAATGCGAGAAGGAGACAATTTTTAAAAGATAAGTTTGAAATTGCTTCAAAAATTTACCAGAAGTACGCAGAAACTGAAATTTATCATTTCTTTTCGATTCAAAATTTGCTTTCCTCCGCCCCATCAAAACACTGAAAAAAATTTTCAGAAGTTTTGTTGCACACTTAAATACAAAATATATTTTGGAATTCATTTAAAAATACAAATAAAATTTCTCGGCATTTAGTTCGAGTGATCAACTTTTCTGAGTTTTCATTTTTGAGATATTCAGAAAAGTTGTAGGTCATTTGAATTTATTGTCTTTCATTTTAAAAATTCATTTAAAAACAAAAATAAAATTTCTGGGCATTTAGTTCGAGTGATCATCTATTTTGAGATTTCATTTTTGAGATATTCAGAAAAGTTGTAGGTCATTTGAATTTATTGTCTTTCATTTTAAAAATTCATTTAAAAACAAAAATAAAATTTCTGGGCATTTAGTTCGAGTGATCATCTTTTTTGAGTTTTCATTTTTGAGATATTCAGAAAAGTTGTAGGTCATTTGAATTTATTGTCTTTCATTTTAAAAATTCATTTAAAAACAAAAATAAAATTTCTGGGCATTTAGTTCGAGTGATCATCTATTTTGAGATTTCATTTTTGAGATATTCAGAAAAGTTGTAGGTCATTTGAATTTATTGACTTTCATTTTAAAAATTCATTTAAAAACAAAAATAAAATTTCTGGGCATTTAGTTCGAGTGATCATCTATTTTGAGATTTCATTTTTGAGATATTCAGAAAAGTTGTAGGTCATTTGAATTTATTGTCTTTCATTTTAAAAATTCATTTAAAAACAAAAATAAAATTTCTGGGCATTTAGTTCGAGTAATCATCTTTTTTGAGATTTCATTTTTGAGATATTCAGAAAAGTTGTAGGTCATTTGAATTTATTGTCTTTCATTTTAAAAATTCATTTAAAAACAAAAATAAAATTTCTGGGCATTTAGTTCGAGTGATCATCTATTTTGAGATTTCATTTTTGAGATATTCAGAAAAGTTGTAGGTCATTTGAATTTATTGTCTTTCATTTTAAAAATTCATTTAAAAACAAAAATAAAATTTCGGGGCATTTAGTTCGAGTGATCATCTATTTTGAGATTTCATTTTTGAGATATTCAGAAAAGTTGTAGGTCATTTGAATCAAATGTCTTTCATTTTAAAAATTCATTTAAAAACAAAAATAAAATTTCTGGGCATTTAGTTCGAGTGATCATCTTTTTTGAGTTTTCATTTTTGAGATATTCAGAAAAGTTGTAGGTCATTTGAATTTATTGTCTTTCATTTTATACATTCATTTTGAAACATGAATAATGTCTCTGGGCATTTAGTTCGAGTGATCATCTTTTTTGAGTTTTCATATTTGAGATATTCAGAAAAGTTGTAGGTCATTTGAATTTATTGTCTTTCATTTTAAAAATTCATTTAAAAACAAAAATAAAATTTCTGGGCATTTAGTTCGAGTGATCATCTTTTTTGAGATTTCATTTTTGAGATATTCAGAAAAGTTGTAGGTCATTTGAATTTATTGTCTTTCATTTTAAAAATTCATTTAAAAACAAAAATAAAATTTCTGGGCATTTAGTTCGAGTGATCATCTTTTTTGAGTTTTCATTTTTGAGATATTCAGAAAAGTTGTAGGTCATTTGAATTTATTGTCTTTCATTTTAAAAATTCATTTAAAAACAAAAATAAAATTTCTGGGCATTTAGTTCGAGTGATCATCTTTTTTGAGTTTTCATTTTTGAGATATTCAGAAAAGTTGTAGGTCATTTGAATTTATTGTCTTTCATTTTAAAAATTCATTTAAAAACAAAAATAAAATTTCTGGGCATTTAGTTCGAGTGATCATCTTTTTTGAGTTTTCATTTTTGAGATATTCAGAAAAGTTGTAGGTCATTTGAATTTATTGTCTTTCATTTTAAAAATTCATTTAAAAACAAAAATAAAATTTCTGGGCATTTAGTTCGAGTGATCATCTTTTTTGAGTTTTCATTTTTGAGATATTCAGAAAAGTTGTAGGTCATTTGAATTTATTGTCTTTCATTTTAAAAATTCATTTAAAAACAAAAATAAAATTTCTGGGCATTTAGTTCGAGTGATCATCTTTTTTGAGTTTTCATTTTTGAGATATTCAGAAAAGTTGTAGGTCATTTGAATTTATTGTCTTTCATTTTAAAAATTCATTTAAAAACAAAAATAAAATTTCTGGGCATTTAGTTCGAGTGATCATCTTTTTTGAGTTTTCATTTTTGAGATATTCAGAAAAGTTGTAGGTCATTTGAATCAAATGTCTTTCATTTTTAAAACTTATAAACACACAGTGAAACTGAAAATAATTTTGTTTTTGAAAAGGATTATTTGGAAAGGTGACAAAACTGTTTTGAAAACAATTAATTTTGGCTCAGACGGGTTTAGTTTGCAGGAACTTTGTTAGTTTTCCACTACTGTCTATTCATATAATGAACTGAACAAAAAATCAAAAATGAAAAAGACAATCGATAAAAGGAGCCAGTTTTTATTGAGGAGAATTCCGGATGTTCATATATTTTCTTCCTACTTTCTAATCCATAATTTTTTTGTGCAATTCTACTAAATTCCCGTGATTTCAACTCGCCACATTCTTTGTACCATATATGATGATTGCTTCGTTCACATTACAAAAATCCCCTTTTTTCAATATTTATTCGCCTGGTTTCCCCCGTTTTTCTAGTTGCATCATGAGTTGAAAAATCCTTTCAATTTTTTTTTGAAAATCTGAATGAATTGTGATGAATATGTACAAGCTAATTTTTTATGCAAAACATTTTAAAAAAAACCAAATTAAATCCAAATATCCGATGTACAATCTCCACCGGGATAACGCATCTCGTGAGCCAAATAGGGACCTCCTTCAATTTTTCCAAAATCGATCAAAAAGTCTCGATTTATTTCCATTTTTCCAGATTCTGGATCAATGTTGACTTGAACCATTGTGGCGCCAGATCTGAAAAATGACAGGGTTGCAAACGCGCTCCATTGAGAAAGTAGGACGAATTTGGTGTTTTTTTTTTGAAATTATCATGAATTATTAAGCGGACGAAAAGAAACATTACCAAGTCTCGACGTGACTATTTTTTCAACGGAAAACGTGTGTGCGCCTTTAAAGAGTAGTGTAATTTCAAACTTTCGGTGCTGCAGCTATTGAACTGTTTTATCGATTTCTCATAGTTGTTCTTTTTTTTAAAAATTATTTAGACTAGAAAAACAAAGAAAAACATGAATTCGTGATAAAATCAACTCAGCAAGTGAGAGAGAATCGCTGCAAATATGAAAGATTTTTGAAACGGTGATTTTTTTTCTAAACAATAATTTCACCATGAGCGTATTTTTAGTGTAAACTACAAAATTCGAGATAATTTGTTTCGTAAGGACAAAGGTTCAATGAATAAAATGAATAAAAAAGAATTACATTTCGCGAATAGCCCCACAAGTGAGCGGAAATAGTTTGCTCAAAATATACTACATTTATGAAACGGTAACTTTTTTCTCAGAAATAATTCTAAATTTTTTCATAAGTAGCACTCACTTGACATGTTCTGGATAGAATTGATCATCCCATTTCTTGTATAAAGAAGTTGTAACATAAAGTCTCTTTCCATCCAATGACAACTGTAACATCTGTGGACCTCCTTCAATTTTCCGTCCCTTCACATAAAGTGCTTCAATTGGTTTTTCACCTTCTAGAACTTTTACATTTGATTCCGTATGTACACTTCCTCCAATATAAACTTGAGAATTCAATTTCACCTTCAATGGATCAGAAATGTCATATTGACGAATATCTCCATGAAGCCAACACGAGACATACAGGAAACGATCATCCATTGAGATAAGGATATCAGTTATAAGAGCTGGCATTTCTGGAAGAGCCCATCCACTTACTTTTTTAGAAGGAATGAAGGCAACGAGAGTAGCTGCATGGGTTGTTGAGTTCTGGAATTATTTGAAAAATTGAATGTTTCTCATTCAACGTATCACTGAAGATTTGTTTTCAGTAGTATTCAACAAACATTTGGCAACTATTTTCATACTGACTATCAGAATTTTGAGATTTTACAAGAAAAAAAATACAAAGTGTGTTAAAAGAACACCTCGAGAACAGGAAAGAAGCAACTTTTCTGAAAAACTTTATTTTCAAAAAGAGGTTATCGCGAACTGTCGAAATAAGTGTAGGTATATGCGCTGCCAAAATTATATTAACTTTTTGAAACAGTAAATTTTATGTTTTTTTGTAATTTTGCCTGAAAAGTTGGTGGCCATTCACAAAAAATAAATTTTTTGATCGAGCTTTTTTGTTTCAAGGGCACACTGCTGAAGTGGATATAATTTTATTTAAAACGTAATTTTTGTTTTCAAAAGTTTACACGAAAATCTACTGTTTCAACAAACTCATTTAACATCTCGCTAGAAAATTGTTTTCAATTGAACTGTGGCGTGACTTATCGACTGTTCTAAAAGAGCTTTAAAAATCATGAGACATTTAATGTTTCGATTGGCTGATTAAATGTTTCAAGTTGAACAAGGTGTCAATTTTTTAAAATTATATGTTTCAGATGATCTAGAAAACCCGGTGAGATTTCTAATTGTCACTCGAACTTGATTTCCAGTGAGACTATACTTTGCACAGAAAGGAATTTTTGTTTCGCAGCAATGCAGCAGAAGCAGAGATAATTTTACTTAAATCTGAAATCGGTTTTTTTTTCAAAAATTTAATAAAAAAGTCTATAACTCATTAAACATCTTACTTGAAAATTATTTGATTGCATTGACATTGCTAGAAAAACTAACAAAATCATAAAATTTTTAATGTTTCAATTAGCTGATTAAACGTTTTGGTTTGAATAAAGTTTCACTGAGACTATAATGTCCGCGCTTTAAAATTATTTTTTAGTGTCGAAAAAAAAATATTTTTTCTTTCTTTAATTGACCGAGTTTTCTTGATTCACAGTCACGCAGAAAAAATCGATTTGAACTTTTTGTCAAAACTAAATGCATGCTGCTTTTTAAAAAAAGGTTCATCAAAAATCTACTGTTTCACTAACCTAATTTTAAAAAACTCGGAAAAATACGTTTTTAGTATTTGCATCATTGTTAAACGTTTAATGAATCTATAAACTGATTTAAAAATAAATTATTAAAAACACTCAAAGATATTTTTTAAAAATTATTATATGTTTCAAGTAGTCTATAAATACTGAAACTATTTTGAATTAATATTGGTTCTTCCAAATGAAAAAAAAGAAAAATAGCAGTTTGGTCTACACAACTTTCTCTGAATTTCAAATTCAAATTATGCCCTAATCATGTATGCCAAAGCATTAAAGGATTTGAAATGTACGAAAGCGCTCTGATTTTCTCAAAATGTCCACATTTTTCTCGAAAGTTAGTCATTTTGCCAAAGAACTTGCTCAGAAAACTTCGGGAATGAAAAAAAATCAATTGAATAGAACGGAAGTTTTGATAACAACGTATTGAAACAATTTATTTATTTTTAAACTTGAAAGTTTCTAATGCAATGTTTCGGTGATCCCAGAAAGTTACACATCAGCTTACAACACTGCTATTCAATTACTGACAACGAAAATATCAGTACTATTGATAAATTGTCAACTCCCCCTACGAAGATCATTTATATTTGATTTCATACGTTTTTTTGGATTAGCAAATGAAATAAACTTCCAATAAGATACAATATGATAACCTATTGAAACAGTTTTCTAAAAGTTTTCTAAAAATTCTTTTCAATATTACTCACCTCCTCAACAGGATGAATTCTAAAAACCGGATCTATTTCAATAGATGACAGGAATACCAACAGAACTAAACTAAAAACAACAGAGTGTGTTATGAGGACAAATTGAAACTGAAAAGTTTTTTGAATGTTTCAATGTTTTCGTAAAATCACGGCATTGATCTCCAAAACTGTTTAACCATTTTCAATTGACTGAAACTTTTGAAAAATCAAACACTCTACTGAAGAGTTTTCATGGAATAAAATTTGAGTACTCTGGAAGAAGCAACAGTTTTGGAAACTTTGCTACCTCCCAATCAAGGATGTGCGGCAGTTCTCAAAATTTTCCGAGCTCGGCAAATTAGTTTTACAATAATTTTAATCTTGATTCTATTCTACGGTTTTAACATATTAATCTCAGTTTCTAAACAAATAATAACTTATTGAAACATTTCAATTTTTCTGAAAATTCTATTGAATATTACTCACCTCCTCAACAGGATGAATTCTAAAAATTCCTGATCCAAGAGCACATCCCACAAAAGCGTGCTCACTGGTTGGCTCATGGAGGAATCGAACTTCAAGTGGAAGTGCTCCAAGTGGCTGTGGTAGATCAATTGTTTGAAGATATTTCTTAGAGTCCCATTCGAAAATATGAACACTGTTTCCGTAGAGACCCTCTCCGACGTGAGCTGGAAAATTTCATGTTTTAAAAAAATTTGTAACTTTTTGGTTTTTAGTGATGCTGATGGCTCATGCCGCAAGGAATAATTTTAATTTTTGGTAAAATGAAACAAGAGGTGTTGAAACAGTGATTTTTTAAAAGTATTTTCAGTTTTCCCACCTGGATTAAATCCCTTTTTAATATGATTCGGTGATCCCCATTCCGTAGAAATCATCACATTTCTCCTTGGCTGGTACCAGAAATCATAGTTAAACGGAACAGTCTTCTCGTCAGCTGGCCATGTTCCTTTCGGCTCAAATGTCTTTCCATCCAACAACAAAAAGTTACCAGATGGAGTTCCATTAGCTTCTCCCAAAGTACTAATCATAATATTTCCATCGGCAAGACAATGTGAAGTATGTGGAAATGAAAGGTTTAGAGAATGAAGTTTTGATGGTTCAATTGTATGTTCAAGATAGATTTTACGCTCATTTTCTACGTTGATAATGTAGATACGGTCAGAGTTCAGGCAAGGAACGATCAAATGGGATCTGAAATTATTTAGAAATTATTCTACTGTTTTGGTTTGTTAATGAAAGTTCTCCGATCTAAAAATTTATTGATCTTTCAGTTGACTGAAATGTGAAGTTTGTAAATTCGAATTAAAAAACTGTTTCAAGAAATTGGTTCAAGTCTAACTAAATTTATAAAAATGATCTTCTCGTGAATGTCGCTCTGATCTGATTTTATTACAAAGCTTTTGCATCCGTATCAAGGGTCGTGGAAAAATTTAGGTTTATCAGTTTTTTCTTGAGAAAATCTAAAAATCAGAAAAACAAACAAGGGAGAATCTATAGATTTATCAAATATATGATGATTTTGTTTGAAGAATAAAAAAAAACATGTTATTGTGACCACTTTTTAAAAAAAAAAAGTCGGAAAACCACACTTCAAAAATGAAAATTTAATTAAAAAAATTTTTAAACAAAACTTGATGTTTCGAACAGTTGATTTAATTTTGCCACCTGTACTAATAGAGTAATAGTATCATCCTAAAACAATAAATATTTTAACTAACCTCTTCTCAGTTGGTTTGTCATGACAAGAAGAGCACGCATTCCATCCAGTATGATGGACTTCATCACCAATATGTGGCACATCAACTCGGCTGATCACCTGAAAATATTAATTTTACTGGAAAATGTTATGATTGATCGATCTCTAAATGCTAAAACTACGAGTGGATATCAATATTTTGAAACCGATAATTTTTTCAATTAAATAATAATTTTTAATTTTTACTATACAATCATATATCGTGCAAATCGATTTAAAACTCTTAAGCTTGAGATAACCTTGAAATCAGAGAGATCAAATCAAAGTTTCCTGATTTATTTTTGGCTGATGCAACAGAGATGAAAATTGCAAAATTGCAATTTTATTCCGGTAATTTGAACAATTTTTCTGATATAGAAACAGTTATTTCAAGCTTTATGGACGTGATCTACAAAAGACAATCAAAAAATTAGTTATTCCTAAAACTCAATACGTCTTTTTGAAACAGTATTTTTTTCCTCCAAACAAGAAAAAAAATCAACTTTACAAATAAAATTTACCTGACAAAAAGTGTCACTCTCTGGATTCACATCAACTGTAAAAATGGCATCAGGACCATCAGCTGCATTTGGAGCAGTCACAAATAAAACTTCTTCTCGTGGTCCTTTTATAGCATCAGCTGGAGATGCATATCCTGGACCACCATGACATTTTAAACCACAGTTTGGGGACATTTTGGTTTTTGGGATTTTTGATCTGCAAATATTGACTTTTTTTTAAAATCAAACAATATAATCAAATCAGTAGTATGGATTAAAAAGTTACATACATACAATTTTTTGCTGAATTAAACTATAGCAAAATTAAATTTTTTTCAAGTTTGACACTATTTTTGTAGCTTTGAAAACAAGTTGCACGAAAACTTTTGGGCAAACATTTTTAGCTTCAGAAAAAATTACTTTTTTTGTCACAGCTCTAAAAAGGGGAATGTAAAAATTAAAAAAAAAATACAGCGAAAATTTGTAAGTTAAAAAACTAACGCGGATGTAGCAAAACCAAAAAAAACTGAAAAATGTGAAACTTATAAACACACAGTGAAACTGAAAATAATTTTGTTTTTGAAAAGGATTATTTGGAAAGGTGACAAAACTGTTTTGAAAACAATTAATTTTGGCTCAGACGGGTTTAGTTTGCAGGAACTTTGTCAGTTTTCCACTACTCTCTATTTATATAACGAACTGAACACAAAAATCAAAAATGAAAAAGACAATCGACAACAGAAGGGGATGACATTGATAAGGTATCACTAGCTGTTCTATGTCTTATCTCTAGCAGTCATCAAGATGATTGTTCAATGAACCAACTAGAAATCTACTAGAAACACGTAGGAAATTATTCTGATACAAACTACAAGTACCGTTTCTGGTTGAGATTAATTTTTGAATTTAGAGATGAATTTGTGAACATTGTGTGACTGATTCAAAGTGCACAGATATTTTGATAACATTTTTTTTTAATTTTGGAAAACCGATCTGACTACAAAACGTGAATTTATTTGAAATTGAAAATAGTGAGTTTTTTCGTTTTTAATTTATCTTCTGATACTAGGCTTAACAGAAAAATAATAAACAATTATTCAGGGTTGTGCGCGCGACAAATTCCAAAATTTGAAGGACAAAATTATTGATGAAGATGGGATCAACTGTAAATTATTGAAAATCTCCATGAGGATTCCTTGAAACAGTAAAAAAATGTATCGCGAATATAGCAAATTTTTAGAAAAACTCAGCTTGGGTTAATTAAATTTGCAAATTTCTTATTACGTTTTCCACTAATAAAAAGGTTTAAACAACAATTTTATTTATTTTTTATTTATTTTAGGTGCTGCAAACGGCAAACGGCAAATGTCACTCGCTAAAAAAAATTGGTCGACGATGAAAAAAAAACTTTCGGCGTCTTTCAGCATGCGAAATTTTTTTTATTTTTATTTTTTTTTTATTATTGGAAATATAAACAAATTTGAATATTAAGTTGTTCATATTTCCTCATGAGAACAGTCATTCAAATCCACCTTAAGCATAAAAATCTCCACAAATATATGGGGAAATTACAGTTAATATTGCTACATGTTAATACTGTTACAATACTAATAGAAAACTCATACCAATAGTAAAATGAGGCATGTTATCAATCTTTCATTTGAATTTTATTGGATTTTCACATTGCTTCTCATTGTATTATATAAAATTTATTGAAACGCCTAATGAAGTTTTAGTGAAATAGTTAAACATTTTTTTGCAAACTTTAAGCAAACGTAAGCCGTTAATAGCTTAACTGTTAACTGGTGCAATTTTGCTTAAATTTGCAGTTTTGAAGTTTTTCTACAATCGGTAAATTTATTCACATTTCAAGTTAGTCTCGATTTGAAATGCAAGTTGAGCGCTTTTAATATGTTTTTTTCACATAAAATTTAATATTGGGGTTTTTTTCAATTTTTCCGATTTTTTAAAAACAATCAATTTTCAAAATTTCTAAGTCAAAATTTCTAATCAAGACAAATTTGGTTACAATTTTTTAAAACATTTTTTGCAAAAATTTTGGCACGGTGAAGTACGGTGTTTCAAAAAAAAGTATACAAAACAGTGAAGCAAGCAAAAGTCTGTGAATTAGACAGAAATGAAAATTTAAAAATACATAAAACTGAAGCGCAACGGTGGGAAATTTGTAAACCGCCTAATAAAAATGTATTGAAACACTGCAACATACAGTGCGTCCAACTTCTATAGCACCCCCCTCTATTTTGAGTGTTTGAGGCTTTCTGGAAATTATTTTGAAAAAGTGTGAATGTAGTTCGATTACAAATGTTAAAAAACCGCCACACCTCGGTTTTTGTGAGAATATCTTAAAAACTACGGAAATTAGGTCAAAAAGTTGAAAAAACGGCCGTCCAACTTCTATAGCACCCCCTCGAATTTTTGACAATTATCGTTAAAATAGTCAATTTTTACTGGTTTTCTTTAACACTAATTTTTTTGTAAACCGTAGGAAATTTGTAAACCGCCTAATAAAAATGTATTGAAACACTGCAACATATATTCCCAAATGTAGAAATATTTTCAACAGACTTTTGCATTATCTTTATTATTTATTTAATTTTGTTAACCCTTGTATATAATAAAGGAACGTTTCCAAACAATTGGTAAATTTATTCAAATTTCAATAATTTCCGATTTTTATTATAATTTTAACAAATTAAAAAGGCTAACTAGGGACTCTTTTTTTGATGTCCAGAGAGTTATGAATTATATGTTTTCTGAAAGCTAATGAAATGAACATGTCAAATTCAAAATAAAACCTTGCCCAAATTGATGTTAAGACGTTTTTTTTACTCCGAATCCGTATTTAAGTCAAACGGTTGTTGTTTTTGAAGCTTCACATCTTGATGGACTTCGAAGATACAAAAAATAATCAACTAACAAAATGTTAAGAACAATATGAAAATTATTATAAACTATAATTGCATTCGATATGTTACATGCTCCTGTAGTTATAAGCATTTAAAATATTGGAAATTGGCTTAAACAAGTGTCATTGTATAAATTAAATTGCGACGTCTAATAAAGTTTTAGTGAAACAGTGAAATATTTTTCTGCAACTTTTGAGAAAACTTTAGTTATTATTAGCCTAACTGCTAATTAGCAACATCCTGTGAACTGTTGAATTAATACTGACACTGTTTCAGACAATTGGCAAATTTAATCAAATTTCAACTTAGTTTTAATTCTGTATTTCCAATCCCAGCTTTTGTCAGCATTTTCACAAATAAAAAGGTTTTATGTTTATTTGTTCATTTTTCTAATGTTAAAAAAATAATCTTTGAATTTTTCGATATGCGTTTTTGAACATTGTGCTACTCGGATGTGTACAATTCCAGAATGTGCAGATATTTTAACATTTCTTTAAATTGAAATTACTGAAAGTCGGTTAAGCTACAAAACGTGAACTCATAAGACCTGTATTGTAGTACCATCTCAAACTAAATTTGAAAAAGAGCTTGAAAATTACTATAAGTATGTAAAAAAAAAATCAAAAAGACTAGTTTGGCAAGTAAATTTTTTTTGTGAGATTAACGTCGTAAACCTGTATAACGGATAATAAAAACTTATGGAAACAGTGTAACATAGCTATGCTATGAGACAAGCTATGAGAAGTTTTGTATTGTGAGTATATTTTTGAAACAATGGGGTGCAAATGCTCAATGTTATAAAAAATAGTTAAAGTCTAGATAAAAACTTATTGAAACAGTGAAATATATTTTCGAAAACTTTCGAAAACTTTTAGAAAGCTTGGGATACTGATATCTTCACTACAAACTCACTGCGTTTTGATTTTCGAAAAATATCAATAAATAAATAAAAAAACACCGTTTCAAATAGTTTTTTCTTTAAAAATTTTTTCTTTAAAATCAGTTCACCAGTTTTATAAAAACTTTATGAAACAGTGAAAGTTACCCAACTCGAATTTTATCCCATCGAAAAAAATGCATGGATTCTGTCTGAAAATTTGCACTCAGATGTGAAAAAAGGTATAATAATTTATTTTCCCACTAGAACAACCTTTCTTTTAAATACTTTGAAGTTTTTTTTTCAGAATGGATTTCAACTAGTTGCAACTCAGAAGCTGGGAAAAAACCAAAACCTTGTAAAAAAAACATGTTGAAACAGTCGAATTTGTAAATTAATAAACCGATAACTTGGAAGCTACAGCAACGAATACTCGCAATACTTTCACTCTAACCTATTTCTATTTCAGTAGTAATTGAAACAGTATTTTTTCCTACAAATATCTCCAACTCGATCCCTAAATTTCTCCCTGGTTAACCCATTATCGTTGCATAGAGTTCCCACGCAATGACCAGTCGTCTAGCGGTCAGTTACTTGGCATTGTGCCAAGTGGCGAGGCAAGGTGTGTTGCCAAGGGACGCAGACAATCTCGTGCGTAAGATAACTGAAGGGGGCAGCTGAAGGAAAGTGGAAAATGGAGAGGTGGGAGAAATGAAGAGTATTAGAGAAATTAACATGGGAATGGAAACGTATGGGTGTTCATTTTTAATAAAGTGGCTAATGGTAAGGACATAAAATACAGTTTGTACAATAATTTTTGTATTTGGAAAAATTTTTTAAAAATTATATATCCTCTATTATCCGTTTCTAGGACTGCATTTCTAATGAAAAAACGGAAAACAACATAGATTTTCAGAAAATTTTAAACATAAATTTTTTCACCTTGCGATTAACAGTTCGTGGTTTTGGTATTTTATTTTATTACTGTCTATGATTTTTTTTCGAAAATATGTTTTCTTGGCACTGGTTTGAATGTTAATTCAGTTTTTATCTAAGTAGTGTGAAACGGTAAATAAAAAAATATTTTTAAAAAACTGTTTGGAAAACTAAAATAATATTCGGAAAAAGTCATAATTTGATTAATTCAAACCGGGATCTAGAGTGCTCTAGGTATTTCATGAATTGCGATAATCAATAATCTCGTACAAAATCAGATTTTTTTGAAAGCATTGTCATCAAAAAATCCAAAATTTGCAGTTTCTCGAGAAACGTTAAATGAATGTTTAACGTTTGAATCATTTTAAGATTGCTTTGAGCGAAAGTCTATAAATGAATTGATTTAAAATAAGAAACATACGGGTTTCGTATTCTGAAATAAAATTCAATTTTTTTAGATAATTAGGAAAAACATATTTTATTCTCCAGCAACCGACATTTCTGAATCTGAATACTTGAGTGCATAGAGTTCCATTTGTTTTTCTAATTTCTTGGTTTTAGGTTTTGCAGAGAAATGTATTCACTTTCGAGCATAAACTGAATGTTTCTAATTATTTAGCGGCAAGATTTTCAGATTATTATTACATTTATCAATTACAAAGTCACCATGAAGTGATCACCATCTCCTGATCAACCATCGTTCATATTTAATAACTATGAGAAAACGTATAATTTTTATATATCAATCCCATTTCTCTAAAAAAATACAATCTGAAATTAATTACAAGAACTTGAATACAATACAACGAAATACGGGTTTAAAAATAAAATAACATAAAATAATGAAAAGGAGATCTTTTGTTTTTTGGAAATTTTATAAGATGATGTTTCTTGAGTATCATTAGAATACGAACTGTGTTACCAATAAAATTATTTAAATCCATGAACACCTAGTAATTAAAAAAATGACATTGAAAAAAAAACGATTGTTGAGGGATGCATTAATGTTGAACAAATCTAGAAAAGAAGGAAACGTTTTTCAAAAAAATGTTGAAAAAAATTCAAATAAAAATTAGACTGTTTTATTGTGTAATTAAAAAAGCATACAGTATCCGTTCTTCACTGTAATAATAGTTTTAAAAAATTCATTAAAAATATTTGCCAGTAGGTTTTTGAGCTGTGATTTGAGAAAATCAGTCACAGAACACAAAAATTTTCAGAAATCTATATCACGACGCGACGATGACGCATTATTTTCAAAAGTTCAGCTTTACGAAAAAAGTAATATTGGAACAGTAAAAAAATTCAAAATTGTAGTGTTTCAAGATGATCATTAATTTTTAACAAAATATCAGTAGCTATTATTTACTACGAGGATGAAAATAATTAAAAAATAGAACAATTATCGATATGGAGTCGATATATTTTGAATCCTAAAATCTCTATGAAATCTATATATTGGGGGTTTTTTAGCAACTTTGACTGTACAAAGAAGATTTCTCACATTTCAGGTAGACATAGGCATAAACGTAAGCAGATAGGCAAAAGCTAGCAGTTTTTTTTATCATTTTTCTCAATTCTTGGAGGCAGCTTCGAATAAACATATAACCTTTTGAATTTTATGCCATTTGGCAGGCAACCTATAAATACCTGCCATCGCTGCCTTCATTCCAATAAGCTAATACTTTTCAAATCAAGCACCAAATCTTATTAGTGCCTTTTTGTAGTCATCAAAAAGTGCCTTTACTATTGCCTTCTTTTTTTTTCAAAATCATTTCAAAATTATTTCAAACTACCTTTGCTGAACTTTGTCCATCCTCGACTTGCTCAAGTGTCCTCTGCACACCACCCGATAGCATTTTTGGGTACTTGAGCAGTCACATTCGACGAAGCACCTGGAAAACATTTTGGTCGGAGAGTACCCAGAGTTCCAGTTATATAAACTAACCACTCTAAGCCCCGCCCACTTGCTATATATAGAGCAGAAATACGGTTTTCAAATCAGTACGAAGTTTTGAAACCTTCTCTTCGTCTGGCAGTGGCATGGTCAGAATATAGTTCACTATTTTCTTTACGAAGAAAGTAGTATTGAAACAGTAAAAAATTTCAACATTGTAGTGCTTCAAGATGGTCATTAATTTTTAACAAAATACCAATTATCGATATGGAGTCGGTATATTTTGAATCCTAAAACCTCTATGAAATCTATATATAGGGGGTTTTTTAGCAACTTTGACTGTACATAAAAGATTTTTCACATTTTCAATTAGGCATGAGGAGTGTACGTAGGCAGATAGGCAAAAGATAGCAGTTTTTATCATTTTTCTCAATTCTTGGAGGCAGCTTCGAATAAACATAGAGCCTTTTGAATATCTTTAGGTAAGCAGGTAACCTATAAATACCTGCTATCGCAGCCTCCATTCCAATAAGCTAATACTTTCCAAATCAAGTACCAAATCTCCGCTCACTTTAATCACTTTTTTTCAATTCCCGTAATCATATGATTCAGTGAATAGATGATAGAAATCCACCTCTCAATCGGGATTCTCGTTATCAAAAGTGATCAACAGTGATTGCGGGGTGGCTACTATCATCAATTGAAATAAATGAAAATAAATCACTGCTAGATTAGCCTATTGTTCGCATAATATTATCATTATATATTCTCGTCATCAACATCATCATTCCTGAAGATAATTCTAGGATTTTAATATTTTATTTAATATTTCCTGTTTCAAGGTGTTAAGACATTCCGAAGAACGAGTCGTTGCGTCTCGAAAAGAAGCAGAGACGAAAAGCTAATCGAGAATGATAAGAAAATAAAAGCTGAAGAAAAAGAAATCGCACAATGACCTAAATACCACGCCCCTATGTGAATCGAATCGCATAAAAACCCATGAGATCCGGGAAGATTTTTCATCATTTTGATCAGTGGGGAATTATCATCCGGAAAGATATGCTTAAACAACTCGCACTTTTTATTGCACTTTTCGGTGCAGTGACCGCGTGGAATCGACAAAGTGAGTTTTTTATTCTAGAATTAAATGTCGCCTACTATTTTAGGAGTTTATGTAAAAATCTAAAATAGTCTGATTATCAGAACTGATACGCCATACGCAATAATAACTCCAATTAGTACAGGATTTTGTCAATGATCTGAAACAGAAATTTTTTCCGAAAATTTTTTTGTAAAAATTAAAAGCTATGGTTTCAAGTTTTAAACTATGAGTTAAAAATTATTTTATCACAAAACAGTTTTTCTGCCTGATTCCGGTACTCATAAAACCAGGAAAATGTGTAGTACAAAGCGTCAATATTTACTGCCATCAATAAACCAACAACATAACTAAAATTCCAGATCATTTCGGAAATCCATGCTACCTTTGCTCCTGTTTCACTGTTTACACCGATCGTGACGTGGCAGTGCCATTGAGACCGTACGCTATGGCAATTGATGGATATGATACTACAGAGGATAGATGTCTGGCCACGTGCCAAAGAGATCAGGTAAGCAAATTTTTTAAATTGAAATTAGTTATACCGACTCTGGATAAACAATTCTCAACTTTTGTGTCACCCTTTGACTTTTGGTTGAAACGGTAAAAATATTGTTTAACAAAATAAATTTCTCCAAGTTGATTTTTCCATAAATAATGTTTCCAGAGGTGCCGGGCAGCTGTTTATGGAATGGTCGGTGGCAGAAGTGTATTCACCTGTGAATTCTACGAAAAATTCAACACAAAAAGTGTGCCTGTCTACACAACATACGTGAATATGTACATGAAACGTTCGAGTGAATGCAAACTGCCAAGTGAGCTTGAATAATTTTATTCTCAATTCTGAAACATGGAAATTTTCAGTCGCACATCTCTCATCGATCGAGATGATCCCAGCTGACAATTCTTCTCTGAAACGCCGCGCAAAGCTGGAAAAACTGATTGGAAGAAAGAATCCGTTCCTCGGATAAACTTGGAGGTAGTGAATTCGAATTGAGAATCTTCAGAGAAGCTATTGATCTCTTATTGGTCTCTGTCACGACACTTTTAATAATGTTTGTTTAAATCTAATAAATCTTCTAGATTAATCAGTGTTTTACAAGTTGTTTTCCTCGAAAAAAGGCAAATTTTATTGAGTTTGTTCTAAAAAACATCTGTTTCTTACTGTTCATAAATACACATGCACAGATTTTAGAATTATTGACATTCGACATCTTTAAAACCTTTTGGACACTTTTCCAAAGTTTTCAAAAAATTCTGTTCCCGGTTTGGCCGCATGGTCGTACTTTATGTAACTACTTAGAAAGTTGCATAATTTTTGTACTTTTAAGTTCTAAAAAATATTATTAATTTTAAAAATTATAACTCTGGGCCATATGTATTTTAAGGTTTAGAAACAGTGTTTTAAATTCAATATTTGTGTGTTGAAATGTGTGATTTTAATTCTAATCAGGCGAACAATAATTTTCAACTAATATGTGATTATTGCTTGAAAAAAAAGAAAGTTAGATAGATTTTGAAAATTTTATTCTAACCTTTCGGAAATTTAGTTTTTCATGCAGTTTTTTCTATTCGGAACGTTATTGTAGCATACTATAAAAATGACGTGGTGTCGGACAGTCTCATTGTGGCTTGATCTACAAAAAATGCGAGAATTTTTCTCCCAGAAAAATGTGACGTCATTGGATAACATTTTCATTCGAAAAAAAAAAGAAAAAAACAAGTAAAATTGAAACCTTACTGAAAAAAACAACAGTAAAAGGGTAGTGGAAACGGGGCGGAGGCAAACCCCGTGCGGCAGTGTTGCGTAAGCTACGCTCCGCCCCACTTTCTGTGCGACAAAAGTTTTTGCAAAATTCAAGGATCGATTGATAATCAAAGAATTCCCATTGCCCTCATCTGACGCGGCACACTTTTATATATCATCTGAAACTGTATAATATATTACCTTCTCACTCTGTGAAGATATTATTAATTATCATATTTAGCATTTTGAAAGTTTATGATAGTTGATGACAATTTACACTTTTCAAGTTTACCGAGAGTTTCATATTTACCTAGAATTATATTGCTAACCAGCTGAAAAGGTGTTTCGTTCGGTTCTCGAATTGTGGAATTTCACTTCTTGGCTTATACTCTTTCATATTGTTATGAAATGCTGATTGAATTATTGAAAAGTTAATTGATATGCCTAAGCATATGGTAGCATAACTTAAAACTGCTTCAAGCTTTTATTTTGATTTTTTCTTTGAACTCCGAAAAATGGATTTTTCAATTATGACGAAGCTATGCAGAGTTTTTCATTAATAAATTGTTGTTTGTAGACAATTTTATCCCCTTGATTGAAAAAGAAAACAACTATTAGCGTTTGTTCAAAATTTATTGACGAGTTTTCCAAAATGCAAATTCAATGTCTGGGGAGTTATTTTTAAACTTTTCAGTAAAACATTAACTTACACATTGGAACAAGACAATCCAAAAAGAATTTGTAAATAATCAAAATGTTAAATTTTCAAAATTCGGACCTCTGTGAATATTAATGATTCAAATTTTGTTCATCAATTGAAATATTAGCAAAAGAAGAATATGCAATACATGCAATAGCATAAATGGAACATACTCGATTTTTTGTAAGTTTTGATAAAACTTCAAAAAGATTGAGAATCTGCTGATTTCCTTTTAGGATTAAAGTTTTCTATTTATTTTCAGTTTTTATGCTACTTATGGGTTTTGCTCCCCTCAAAATATTTTAATTTTCAAAAAACCATTTTTTTTTCTTTTTTCAAATTGGAAGCGTGAGAAAAAGTCGTTCCAAAAAGTTCACGTTTTGTGGTTAATTGTCATTTAGAAAATAAAACATTTTGGGGGTGACGAAACCCATTAGTACCGTTTTTAAGTATTACTGTTTTAGATTGGCTTCTTATAAACACTTCGTTCTCAACTGATATTGGTATTGTTTTCATGAAAAACTAGAAAAATATAGAAAAAAACGGGACACTTTTTAACTCTGTAAATTTCTCATTACCAGCCAATTTTAATAAAGTTTTTCAATGCAAAAAATTTGTCTACACAATAAAATAGGAAAATATGTTCCAAAGAATCCGAGTATTGATTTTGAAATTTCATGAAACTAGAGAATTATAGAAAATTCAAGTTTCCCGTTTAATATTAACGAATAAGAAACTGAAAATAAACCTTGGGTTCCATTTGTCATAGTGGGCCGAATTTTTGAATTAACAGTTATTTTAGTTGAGAAAACTACAAGTTCAGATTGTTTCAGATGCTGGCAAATTAACCAGAAATTTTTATTCCACATTTGGATTTTCAAGGAAATATTGTTTCAGGGTGGTTTCTTTTGAATGAATTTTAACAATGGAAATTGAATATTGTACGTTATTTTATCAAAACTTTTAATTTTTCCATTCGTTTTCCTGAAATGAAACAGCAGAACATACACTTATAAAACATCCAATAAAACAATAAAATCCTAAAATTTTGTTGAAGTATCATTACGTGATTTTTGAAAATTTGTCATTTCAAAAACAAGAGAATTATGGAAAAAAGGATCAGTTTTAACTCTGTAAGTTTTTCATTAAATATTTGAGATTCTTTTAATGGACGACATAATAATAGATACTGATGCAGAATCGTAGTTTCTCAAATGTAGAAAATTTGTTTGCACTATGAAACAGGAAACATTTCTCAAAAAAACCTAGACTAAATTTTGAATTTTCGAAAATGGAAATTTAGAGTTTCTCGTTGAATATTAAAATTTCAAAAAATTTTTAGTAAACAAGAGCTTTATACTTGCAAAATTAAGAATAAAAGTGAATATGTGATAATTAACCCAAAATTCTGAAAAGTCTATTTTTGAATTAACATTATCGTTTTATTTACAGTGCTTCCTGTTTGTTTAACTTTTTGTTTAAAATAGTGAACGTTCTAAAATAGTGATTTTAGAACGTTTCAGATGCTGGTAAAATAATCTGGAACTTTTTTTTTTGGATTTTCACTTAAATTAAATATTGTTTCACGGTGATTTCTTTTGAATGAGTTTTATGAATGGATATTAGTGGTTTGAGTCGATTTTATTACAAAATATCACTTTTTTATTTGTTTTTCTAAATTGAAACAGAAAAAAATTGACTTGCACAATAAATCAAGAAAAATCTAAAATTGTGCGTAAGTATCTTTGCGATATTTTTGAAAATCTGAACTTTCAAACTATTGATATAAAAAATAGTAAAAATAAATAAAATACATGAAACACGCACCTCTGTCCCAAAGTTTGAAAATTGAATTTTTGAAGTTTCCGTCAATTTTTTATTACTGTTTCATGTTGCATTATTTTGGGAAAAATATGTTCAACTCAAATTTTGCTGACATTCATAATACATTTCTAATGTAAGTTTTAAAAAATTACAGTTTTCATGAAATACTGTTTTAGGGTGGCTTCATTTGAACAATTCGTTCTCGAAGGATATTATTCAATTGACAGGGCATCGTAATTTTGTTTATTCATTTCAGTTATTAAAACGATTCTAACAATTCAGCAACTTTCCAGAAAATTTATACTTTCACAGTGTAACAGGAAAAATTGTTCACAAACCTCATAGTGTAAATTTTGAATTTTCGAAAATAATTGAAAACCAGACAAGCGACAGAATATATTTTTCCTGTAACTCCATTCTCCCACGAGGTCAATAATAATGTTTCTGATATCTCTCCGATGACAACTATGATTTATTAAATTTGTATGCTTCAGTTAGTGAGCCTCCAACACACACATAAATACATGGCACAAGCACCTCCGTCCAAAAGTCTGTAAGTTAAATTCGACTGTTTCATGTTGTTGTTTTTTGAAGAAAAAAATATCAGCTCTCAGTCGTTCAGTTTTTGTTGGAAATCATTCGAGAGTAGTAAAAACACACGACATCAACATTTTCCAGATTCTGGTTAGTTCTCTTTTGAGAATAACGTTCTCTCCAATTTTTAGCTTTTATCAAATACTGTTTCAGGCCGGCTTCTTTGAACAACTCGTTCTTAACGGATATTCTTAGATTCCTTAATTTGATAAAAGAATTTAACAAAAAACAATTAAAACTTGAAAAGTTAAACAAATTTGTGAAACGAGACGAACCCAGAAAGAGTACTTATCATTCGTAATAAAATATGATATTATTCAAACAGTTTCCAGTAAAATATATAATTCCATAGTGAAACAGAAAAGCTTTCAAACACACAATAGTGTAAATTTTGAAAACTATTATAGAACAATAAAGTAAAGCCTAAAACAGTTGGAAACTATGTAAGTTTTTCATTATTATATTCAAACTTTTATTATTTAACTGTCAAAATATTTTTTTTTCCATTTTTACACCTTTGATTTATTACATTTGTAAATTTCAGTTACTGAGCTTCATAACTGTTTTACCTGTATTTCTTAAAATCCATTGTTTGAAAATTATCAAAAACTTCTAAAATTCTTTTAAAACTTATGAATAGTAGTGAGATGGTTGAACATTCACTTTTCATAAATTACTGTTTCAGGGCGGTTTCTTGTGTGCGGTTGTTTGCCAATTTGTATTGCTTGCTGTGTTTTAAAGGAATTTCATTTGATTTTTCATATTTTTTAACTTCTATTGAAAATATTTGGATTAGTCAAAATTATTCCAACAAAACACTTAACTCCAAAGTGAAACAGGACAACGCATGCTAGTGTAAAAATTTGAAATTTTGAAAATTTGGAAAATTAATCTTCAAGTAATGTTTCAAGGTAGTTTCATTTTGAGCGGTTTTTAGAAAGTTCACATTGCAATGGTAAATTGCAGTGGTTGTATTTATATTTATTTTAGTTTCCAGAATTTCAAACTTTCCGATAAATTCACAAAATTATTCAAAAAATTATAAGTAAAATTTATAACTCCACAGTGAAACAGGAAAAATAGTTCAACAGCATCATAGTGTAAATTGTGAAAACTAGTAAATTATATAAAAACCAACCAGTTTATAACTATGTACGTTTCATATTAATATATTCGAAATTTGTTCAAATAGAAAAAGAGGAGTGATCATTCAGGAAATTTTTAGTAAAATATATAATTCCATAGTGAAACAGGACAGTTTTGAAACATACAATAGTGTAAATTTTGAAAACTAGAAAAATAAAGTAAAACCCAAAATAGATGGAAACTCTGTAAGTTTTTCATTATTATATTCAAACTTTATTATTTAATTGTCAAAATATTTTTTTCCATTTTTACAACTTTGATTTTTAAATTTGCAAAAAAGCTTCATAACTGTTTTACCTGTATTTCTTAAAGTTCACTGTTATAAAATTCAGAAGCTGCGGCTTAAGCTGCTAAAATCCTTTTAAAACTTATGAATAGTAGTGAGATGGTTGAATATTCACTTTTCATAAATTACTGTTTCAGGGCGGTTTCTTCTGTGCGGTTGTTTGCCAATTCGTATTTCTTGTTGTGTTTTATAGTAATTTCATTTGATTTTTCAGATTTTTAAACTTCAATTGCAAATTTTTCTATTAGTCAAAATTATTCCAACAAAACACTTAACTCCAAAGTGAAACAGGACAACGCATGCTAGTGTAAAAATTTGAAATTTTGAAAATTTGGAAAATTAATCTTCAAGTAATGTTTCGAGGTAGTTTCATTTTGAGCGGTTTTAAAAAAATTATATTGCTAGAGAAAATTTAGTTTCCAGTTTTTCAAACTTTCAGAAGAAATGTCAGAATTATTCGAAAAATTCTCAGTAAAATTTATAACTCCACAGTGAAACAGGAAAAATTGTTCAACAGCATCATAGTGTAAATTGTGAAAACTAGTAAATTATATAAAAACCAACCAGTTCATAACTCTGTACGTTTAATATATTCGAAGTTTGTTAAATTGTCAAAGCAATTTATTGTGTAATTCAATTCTTTCACAAGGTCATTCAGAAAATTTTGAGTGAAATATATGATTCCACAGTGAAACAGGAGACATTGTTTAAACACAAAATTGTAAATTTTGACATTTCGTAAAACTATAAGTGTTTTTCTTTTCAATGAGTTGTGCTTACTTAATTTTTAAATTTCAGCCACTGAGCTAGACCCCAATGAGCCATAGCCAATGAGCCGAGAGCCTAATGAGCCGAGAGCCCAATAAGCCAAAAGCCGAATGGTACTGAGTGTTGTGTACACTTTTTTCTTTTTTTTTAATGTCACACAGCCCTGCTCACGATTCTCGAAGTTTAAAGAGTCTTTCAAAATTCATTCAGATGTCAAAAGAAATAGTTGGTTTTAACACTTACAAAAAAAATTCTGTTTCATGGTGGCTTCTTCTGATCGATTCGTTCTGAACGGATATTGCTTTACGTCCTTCAGGAACTTTTAAAAATATTTAAACAAATAGCGAGGCGTTTGGGTTATTCAATATGTTGTGATTAAAACTATAACTTCAAAGGGAAATTATTCAAACGCATAATATATTTAGAAATCCAAAAAATTATAGAAAAGCCAAAGAGTTTAAAAGTTTCTCATTGAAAAGTTTTTCTTCAATAACTGTTTTACTTTTATTTTTTGAAATCCGCAATTTTAAAAATTATCGGTGCCTACTCAACTCCTTTTGAGGTTTGTGGAAAGTAGTGTTTTGGTTTAATGTATTTTTTATGTAATTTGAAAAGAATAGTCAAAAATTTTCCAGTGAAATACATAAGTCCAGAGTGAAACAGTGAAAATATTTAAAACGCAGGAGTGTAATTTAATTTAATTTAGTTTTATAAAACTAGAAAATTATATAAGAACCAAACAGTTTGAGACGCTGTAGGTTTCTCTCATAAGTGTATTCAAACTTTATTTATTTAATTTTTCACAATTAGTTACTTGTATTTTTTGGAACTCTAAATTTCGAAAATTTCAGAATCTGCTAAAATCCTTTTGAAAATCATAAAAAGTAGTGGTTTGGTTTGAATATTCACTTTTTATAAAGTACTGTTTTAGGGTGGTTTCTTCTGTGCGGATGTTTATAAATTAGTATTACCAGTGGTTTTTGGGATCGATTTCATTTGATGTACCAGATTTTCAAACTCCAAAACCAAGAGGTTCGAATCAATCGAATATTTCCCAGTAAAATATATAACTCCACAGTGAAACAGGAAAAATTGTTCTATGGCATCTTAGTGTAAATTTTGAGATTTTCAAATTTGAAGAATAACTTTCTTCAATAATTCATTTAATTTATAAACTTCCGTTTTTGAACTTAATTTTTGCATTTTAAAAATCCACTATTTCTACAGTCTTCAGAAATCGTTGAAAACCTGTTGGCATTCATAAAAGAAGCGATTTGGTTCGAATATATTTCCATTTTTCATGAAGTAATGTTTTATGGTGGTTTATTTTGAGCCACTGTTTATAAACGAATGCTACTAGGTCATATTTTCAAGAATTGTTTCAGTTTCCAGATTCCAGGCAGGCGAAAGTCAGATTATTCAAAAAAAATTCTGTAAAATATATCATTCCAGTGAAACAGGAAAAATTGTTCAAATTGTGTCAATTAAAATTTTTTGAAATTTTGTAAATTAGGGAATTATATAAAAACTAAATGTTTCATAACTTTGTTAATTTTTCCTTCTTCACTTCATTGTCAAAATGATTTTTCCTGCAATTCAATAATAACCCCTCGGCATCGCTCCTCGCCGCGTGCGGTCCAGTAGGTCAATGTTCAGTTCAATTGAGAATTTCTCGAAAGTGAATCGGTCAAGTATCACAATTTTTTCATACATTTTAAAGAGCGAATTATTTTCTTTCGTTTGACACCAAGAAATCCAATTTTCATCGAAAATAATTATCAGTAAGACGATATTCCCGACGGGCACTCTTATGCGCGCGCGTTTATGAACGCCGCTTGGAAAATCGATATTTCTGAATGACTTGCATAATTCCACAAAGCTAATTAATTTGGATTTAGTAGAGAATAATCTGTTCTTTTTATAAAGTCTAAAAAACTAGAAATTCGTCAAAAAACCACCGAGAAAACTACAAACAAAAATGTGTCTATGTTGTTGAATGCAGGACGGCGAAAAAAAGAAGTTTGTGTTCGTCGTCTAGTGCAAATTGTTCATTTTGTAGCAATTTGTGAGCGGAATGATTCATTGAAACAAAAAATAAATAAATAAACATAGAACAGTTCAAAGTATCACTCACAGACATCCACGTGAGAAGGAAATCCCTGCACTTTTAGCGGGAAATAATCTTTGGTCCCAGAGCAGTTAGCTAATTGCAAATTATACGAAAACTCTTGGGAAATTGATTTAAACGTGATTATTTTGTCTGGAGAACAGGAAATTAGCATATTATCATTATCACAGCAACCGGAGCAGGAGCAATCACGAGTCATCACGAGCACGAGCACTATGGCGGGAAGGAGCCTGAATTTTCTTTCTGAAGCCTGAAGCCCTGAAAAATCCTGAAACAGAAATCATTATTCTTTCCTCTACATATTTCTTCCTTTTCCTCATTTCTCATATATTTCCCCTGTTTCATCATTCCCTGATTCTGATTTCATAATTCGCCCAAAAAAGACCCAACTTCAATAACCGGCTACCCTTTCATTGTAACGTGATTGAGCTTCGCTGTCAAGCACGGAAACATATGTACGGGTGGACTGTTAGAGTTGGAAGAACATGAATATGTATAGTAGTAGTAGTAGTTGTAGTTGTAGGAGTAGTAGTAGTAGCGGCAGGGTTTGGGGGGTAAGGAAGAAAAGAGAGGAAAAGGAGAACGAGAGAAATGGGGCCACGGGTGGAGGGAGACGAATGCTGTGTATATGCCGATTCGCCCCCTCCCCGTCTCTTTTATACCGACCCCGTCACCGAGTGGGCGTGGTCAGAGCACTGCAGGTGGACGCGTGGGGCGGGGCATGTCTCTACCAGGCACCGTGGAGATGAGATGCGCGACGGGCAGAGAGCGGTCAGTCGCGATAAACAACGCGCGGACGTGACGAGATAGTGTGGAGGACTGAAGAGACGGCGAGACGGCGAGAGTCAAGATAGCAATTACGTCCTCGTAATGCCAAGAAGAGCGGTTGGGGGTTTGGAGGACGGCTCTCGTACTAGTCGGGAAGAGACGGGGCGGAGAGATTGGTGTCGGCTGAAGAGACGCAGAGAACGGCCACTATACGTTGTACTTTTACCCTCCCCGCGTGTGGTGTGGTGGTGCGCGTTGCATCGAGGAAATGTGGAATGGGGAGAGAGGGGGAGAGACACCATCTGATCATTGGAACACGAAGAGAGTTCCAGACAGCAAAAGTATTCACTAGAGACCATGGTGACCCGAGAGACCCGAGACACACATCCAGGAGAAACGTCGAACCTTCTCGATAAAGATGGCGAGGGAGTGTGTGGAGACTAAGAGGCAGAGACTCACAGAGCGATGCCGTTGACCAGTGTCTGCCCATACAAGGAAAGAGTCACAAGACCCCCTCTGGGGGAGATTGTCCAAGATTCTCTGGAGAGAGAGAGAGTCACCATTGCCGCCATCACTTGGGGGACCGATAGGGAGAAGCTGATGAGAGACGCAGACAACTAGACACTACTAGAGACCCTTCAGATGTCTAGAGATAGTCCTTCATCCCTCCTTGTTGACCTGAACAGACATAGACGTCTGTGCCGCAAGCCAACCGCATCCAAACGCAACGTCTTAGACACTCGCGAGAAAGAGAGAGAGAGAGTGTGTGTGTTGACCCTTGAGACGCAGACACTTGTCTCTCTCTGTTCACCCTCTTCCGTTGTCTATACGGAATTCAAATGAAATTCAAGGGCACATACGCCGCCCGACGTTTACGATGAGAAGTAGGAGGACGGGGGAAAGATGAATGTGTATTTCACAGAGAGACCGGGGGCCCATGGAATTAAATGCATCTTTGTTTGGAAGGAGGAGGGCGCTGGGTGATGGTTGGGGTGGCCAATTTCTATTCATTCATTCATCAATCGGCCGGCGGTCATTTGAATTTGAAATGAAATGGGGATTTCTAAAATGGCGAAGAACGGAAATGAGAAGCGAACGGCTGTTGCAGCTGCTGCTGGGAAATTGGAATTTGGCATTTGAAATTCTTAATGGACATGTACTTTACGACTAGGACGGAGGTTAAGGGAGCAGTCTGTATATGCGCCACTGGGTGAACAGTTGAAGCTAATGAGTTAAAAAGAAAGTGTAAATTTGGAAAAAAAATTACCGTTTCAAGATTTTTTATTCAAGATTTATAAATTATTGCAATTGCTAAGTCAGGGATCTGCTTTCTTTCTTTCTATCAGTTTTAGTCCAAAATGTCTGATAAGGTTTTTTAAAATTTAATTTTTTTGGCCAGAAGTTTTTTAAATCTCAAAAGCTTCAGTAGCAAGAGCTGTTACGGATCTTACAGGAAACAAGGTTGATTCGCTCTAACTTAATATTTTCTTTCGATTGCGTATACAATGCTCTTTGATGAATATTTAAATTTCTCTAGTGAGAAGATTAAAAACTGAATACCAATTGAATATACCTTTTCTGGAACTGCACCAAAAATGGAAGTTATCAATTTACTTAGTTATGAACTTAATAAAATCAACTGGGTGTTATTATATAACAATCACTGTTTCTGGATTTCTTGAAAAATCATTGCAAATTTTAATTAAGCAGTTTGTATGTGGGCCACTGGGTTTACAATAGAAGTTAATGAGTTAGATAGAAAGTGTTAAATTTGGAAAAAAATTGCCGTTTCAAGATTTTATCATACATGATTGCAATTGTCACGCCAAGGATCTGTCTTTAGTCCAAAATGCCTGATAAGGATTTTAAAAATTTTTATTGATCAGTTAAAAAAAACCCAAAGTCTTCAGTACCAAGAGTTGTGGAAGTTACGGATCTTACAGGAAGCAATTTTGATTCGCTCTAAAAAGAAGTTTCTCATACTTTTTTCAAAAGTTTTACGGCAGATTTTAATTTTCACTTTCAAAATTCCAAGTAACTAGAACTATAAAATAGGGAGCTATCGCCAGCGAACAATGTACAAAATAACCTGATGTAACTGTATAAAATTCACTGTTTTGTGATTTTTTGATTAATGATTGCAAATGTTAAATACCTATTATGATCAAGCCTTATGATGGATATTATAAATTTCTCTGGTGATATGATAAAAACAAAAAAAAAACCAATTCATTATAACTTTTTTTTGAAATTGTACCGATTTTTTTTCTGGATTTCTTTATAAATCATTGCAAATTTAAATTGATAGTATTCTTCAACTTCGTTGTCTTATTTTTTCCTTACTATTCCTTTTTCGAGACATTCACGAGGGCATCTGAATTTAAAATTCTTAATGGATATGCACTTTAAAACTATAGAGGAGCTTGCGCATATACCAGTGAGCGTACAATTGAAATTAGTGGGAGGTTCGGAACAATTTTTTACCGTTTCAGAATTTTGTGATAAATGATTGAAAATTCCAAGTCAGGAATGACAAATCCGTTCGGCTATGTCAGTCCAAAATTTCCGATTAGGTTTTCAAAAATTGCATTAATTAGACGATTATCACATTTCAAATTCCAAAAGCTTTTACTGACTAAAACTCTGGAACTTAGGAATATTACAAAAAACAAGTTTTACTTGATCTAGAAAGCAATTCCATACGTTTCTACAGGATTTCTCAGCAGATTTTAGTTTTTACTGAAAATAACTTAAAGGCTCCAGTGGAAAAATAGGAAGCTGTCATAAATTACAAATTTTTAAATTAGCCGGATGTAACTTAACAAATTTCACCGTTTTATGACTTTATCATAAATGAGTAAAAAATTTTAATACCAATGACTTGATTTTTATCAAATTTGGTTATCTTTATCCCTAAACAGTAAATAAATATTATCATGAGTTTTTTGAAAATGTGCCAGCAAGTTTTACTTTAAAACTTGAAATCCCATCGTTGCACAACTTATCATAAGGATTTAGAATTTTTCTACATAGTGAGATAATTAAAAACTTTAAACAAATCCAATCGGATGTAACTGCACAATATTCAATGTTTCAGGTCTGACTTACCATTTTCCAATAGTTAATATTTAGTTCGCGATTTTTTTGAAGCTGGGTTAACTTAACACTTGAAACCGTAAAAAATTGTTACTGTGCCATAAGAAGAAGTTACTGGTTTACTTTTTCAGTGTTAAAGTTAAAAAAAATACACCGGATTTACTAAATAACAATCACTGTTTCTGGATTTCTTGATAAATCATTTCAAATTTGAATTTATAGGAATTCTATGCTACTTTTTGCAAGAAGTTTACGAGGGAATCTGAACTTGAAACTCTTAATTCCCCATTTTTTTTCCAAACTTTGAACCGCCAAAACAATTTTGAGAACAAATTTTGAGATGTCTCATTATGAAATTTGTTTAATTGAGCACCTTGTAATTCTATATGAACAAAAATCCAAAACCGATGCTCTTCCTTGAAATTGTGAAAATTCTGCCGTTTCATTGTTCTGAGATAAATGATTGCAAATGTTAAATAAATGTTAAACAAGGCATGTGTAGGAAAGGCATGTGTTCCACTAGTCGGGCAACGCGGAAAAAGTATAAATTAATTGCATAAAATTCATTGTTTCGTGATTTCACTAGCAATATTAGGGAATGTAATCTTTTTAAACTCCATAAATTTCCAAAACTATTGATAAGAATTCCCATACCTTTAAGACAAGTTGTAACGGATTACCAACTGCGGGAGTCAAGAAGTTTACACATGAAAAATAACTGAACATGCTGCAGACCAAGCACTGTTTTTAGATTTTTTTTCTGATAAAACCACAAGAATTTTTATATTTTCTCAAAAGTGCCTCAACAAGTTTTTGTTATCATCTTCGAAATTGTAAAATAACTTGGCCAATAGCGAAAGTAGCAGGTCTCAAAATCAATCGAATGGTACTACATAAATTTCACTGTTTCGTAATTTTATGATAAATGTCTGGAGATTTTACATTCCAATTCCACTATAATACTCCCTACATCTTTTGAATTCAGTACCTCGAAGAATGATAAATTGTATTATTTCTCCCCATGAGACATTAAAAAATCATGAATCCAATCGGATGCAACTGGATGGATGGAAGGCCAAGCAACTATACAAAATTCACTGTTTCATGGTTTTGTGATAAATTGCCTGTTTTGTGATTTTATGATAAAGCGTCAATTTATTCGCGTATTTTTTGGAACTGTTTTAGCCTACCACTCACTACGGTAAAAACTCGTTTTACATTCTAAAGTTACGGATTTTCTTGATAAATGATTTTTTTTCAAATGCTAGTTCTCTGAAAAGATTCATATTCTTTTCCTAACAGTAGCTCAGCAGATTTTACTTTTTTGAACTTTAAAAATACCGAAAGCTTCGGAAACTAGAGTTGTAGTGAAATGTAAAAGTTTTCCCACGCAAAAATCTTAAACTCAAGCCGGGTTTCACTGCATACAATTCACTGTTTCGTCACTGTACGATAAATGATTACTCCTTGTAAATCTACTGACACAGAAGTTTAATAAAAAAAAAATTATCAGCAGATTTTTCTTCACATTTCAAATTCGAAGCTTCCAGATTGGATGTAAGTGCATAAATTGTTTTGTGATAGTTTTGTGAAAGTGAAATAAGTTTTCAAAAGTAGTGAATTTCAGTTTAGTCAGGAACCGCAAAAAAAATAAATGCCACGATTCTTTAAAGATCCATCATATCCGAAAATCAAGACAACGAGATTAAACGTATTTTTCACAATTTAAAAAAGCTTCAGTACGTAGTCCTACGATTTCGCCACTCCTAGTAAAAGATTTAAAAACCAATATAATGTAACTGTACAAACTGTACAGTTTCGTGACTTTTTGATAAGTATTTGCAAAGTTCAAATGCCATAACTCCTTCAAGATTCCGAGACTCTACACCTTCTGGACCTACAAGTTGTATTTTAGCTGCGCTAGAGGGCTTTTTGTTTTCCAATTCATTTTTTACAAGTACTAGTCTTGCCAAAATTTCAAAAATTTTTTTGGAATTTTGGTAGAATTGAACTTGATTGCCATGATTTTTTTCAGAAAATTCTAACAGGTTGTCTGTTGTGAACCCTATAATTCGAATTGTGATGTACGTTCATAATTTTCCTCATGAGAAGTTAAAAAATTTCGAATCTAATCGGATGCAACTACATAACATTCACTGTTTCACTGTTTCTTTATATTATCATAAACGATCACAAATGTTAATTCGATGGGAACATTGTTTTACGATCTTATGATAAATGATTTCCCGTTGCAATTAGGGCTGTGCGGCTGATGACTCGGCTGATGGAGCAAATCAACGTTTTTCAACGTATTAGCAATGATCAATTAGGGAATACTTGTATTTGCCATATCGGCTGAGTCTTGAGCTTCTAATTCTAAAAAAAAGTTTTTAAAAAAGTGCACACCCCTTCCAGAAAAACTCGTTTTTCCAATCAGCCGACAGCCGACAGCCGAGTTACTCGGCTGATTCAAAAAGCCGACTGTTTTGTCAAGGTGTGTGCACTTTAAAAAAACGTTTTTCTAGAATAAGAAGCTCATGACTCAGCCAATACTGCAAATACAAATATTCTTTAATTGATCAGTGCTAACACGTTGAAAAAATTGATTGTCTCCATCAGCCGAGTCATCAGCCGCACAGCCCTAGTTGCAATTGCCAGTGAAGGATCGCTACTACGATTTCTAAAAAGGATCTTGTTAAATTTCTAGCAGGTTTAGGTTTGCAGATTTCAATCATTTGTCATAAATTATGAAAACTTATTCTAGCTAAACTTATGCTGGAAGACATCCTAACAGCAAATTAAAGAAAATCGGGTGTTGAATGAAATTCACTGTTTCGTGAATTCATGATAAATTATTGCAAATGTCAATTCAGGGATAATGCGAACTTTTCTCTATTTTCAAATACCTTGATGAAAATGTTCACACTTTCTAAAGCTGGCTTGAATTTAAAACCTCCAAGACTTCAGTAACTAGAAATACCTAGGAAGTTCATGGGTTTCCAAGTAATAAATTTCAAAAGCATGTGGATATAAAGGCACAAAATGCACAGTTTCACGATTTTATCATAAATAATTGCTATTATCTGATGGCAATAAATGAATTCCTTTAACATCAAAACTATTTTTTTCATTTCACTTGAGAATTTCAAGTTTAATACTGTTAACTCAAATCCCCTCCCGTTTCATGATCTTATGATATATGATTGCAATTACTTTCTTTCTTACTTCCTTTGTGATCTCCTATTACTGAATTAATTCCAATTTCCAGAAAAGATTTTCACATTTTTCCACGACAAATTCTGATTTTAAATATCACTTTAGAGAACCCAACGGCTATTTAATTGAAATTGTAAAAACACTTTTTTTTCAAAAAAAAAAATGTTTTGTGTTCATTTGGTAAATGTGGCCCTGTTCAAGATTTTCATTAGTTCAGCTAATGCTATCCGAAAATTGCATGAGTTCTTGAATTTACTGGCCGATTTTAATGGTTTTTTTTCGATTTCTACAAAGTTAATTTATTTCCTCATTAACATTTTTTTGATAATTTAGGTTTTTTACTGCAATATATATTGCAGATATGCACATTCAAATTTTTATTGTTGCTTCAAATTGTTTTTCACACAAGGACTTTAGGGAAAAACTTATTCAGCTTTTGATTTTTACTGGAACACTTGATAAGTAAACAATAAATTAGTTTCTGTTTACAAAAAAAAACATTTTAAAACAGATGGAAAACAGAGGAACACTGTTCTACATTTGATACAAGTATTCATATAAACTAGTTGAAACAGTATAAATTTAGGTTTTTCTTGTATTAAAAATTCTGGCTCTGAAGAACTTGTGAATTTCTGAGAAATGTTTTAACCAATTCCAAATTTTTATAGAAGAATTTTTTACTTTAAAAGCTTTTTTTGCCTTTCAACATTTTTTATGAATTAACAATTGAAAATACTTGAGCATTCAATTTTGAAAATTTTACTATTTTGTGTTCTTGTTTTAATGGAAATAATGTAAGTGTTTTTCACTTTCAAAAATTTCTTCCATGATTTTGTGTTAATAGGGTAACGAAAATAAAAAACTAATTTCAATAAAATGATTTTAGCCTTTTCTCAAATTTAATAAGGTTGACTTTTGATTTTGACAACAGTTGACAACAAAAATATAATTTACAGTTTCTGACTGTTCATAAAGTAGGATGTTAAACATTTTCTCATTACTAGTCCTATCAACTGAGATACCCAATTTATCGATCAAATGGAATGACTCATAAAATCATATGGCAAACCAAATGGAAAGCAGATTAAATGTTCAGATAAGCTATAGATTACAGGTGAAAATAAATATATATTTTTAGCCAAATGAAAACGGGATTAAGATTAACTTGTCAATCTGGAAAATATAATGTTAGAGGGTGAAATAAAATGTCCTTAAAAAAACAACGTTGAAAAGTGTATTCAAACATTTAAATCTTGAAGTTGAAACAGAAAAAATAATAACTATAAAGTGATGTTTCTTATGGTCTATGTAATCTTTGCCACGTTTTTTTTAGTTCTGGCAATCTTTTTAATTTTCCAAAAAATTTCAGAGAAACTATTAAAAATATACAAACGATCTTTTGATTTGTGAAAAAAAAACTGTGAAAAAAAGGGGAAACTTATTACATTTAGTTGGAAAACGCGAAAATTCTCAAATTAATTAACGCCTCCTGAAAACTCTTTTTTTTTCAAAAATTGAAATTTTCAAAAATTGAAATTTTTAAAAAAGAAAAACTCCATAATTTTGATTACAGTTTTACTCTGTTATTACGGTCTATTTTCTATATTTTTCACTAAATTCCCACTGTCATGCGTCACCACTATTTCCAGACTTTTCACAATCAGCAGAGTTTTAAAGTTTATTTTTCAATTTTTTAAAAAGTATTTCGATTTCAGCCAGCTTAGCTAATTTTCGTTATACTGTAGTTTGTTTCAGGAGTATTTTCTATTTGATTTTCTATTAAATTTCTGAAATTTCAGATAATTTGATAGTAAAATCGTGGAAAATCGTGCCAACAGGAAAATCGTGCCATTCAGCGCTGTCAAATCGCTCGCTCTTTGATTTCCCCGTTTTATGATTCCCGCGGTATTATTCCCGCGGTTTCAATTTCATGACCGCCTTCGCCTCCATATTAACATAATTCGATCAGCCCTTCAGTATATAAGACACTTTTCACCCCTCAATCATTCATTCAATCGCTCAACCCAACTTCGTGCATTCTACCATTTCTTTATTTCTTTGTATTTTGCTGTTATTCCTTTCAATAAATATTAATCTGGGAGATAGTGTTGGGAACTCAAACTGTCTCTAGGACAATTGGTGACCCAGGCCGTTACACGTGCCGCTGGCGTACAAGCGTACAAGCGCCAAAGAAATATGGGGCCACTGAACGTTTGCGATTTCATGAATCCAGTTCGCTTTTTAATTTAATTCTGATTTGTTGTAATTTTTTTCAAATTGGAATCAAAACATTTGTTCCTTTATCATCGGAAATCATAATGACCTACTGTAGCAGTTACTTTTTGAAAAATCGTTCCACTTTTTTAGTCTCTCCACCAAAACCACTGCAAACCAATAAAGTCAACATAATTACGCAACATGAATAGATAATACTATTGCAATGTCAGAGGTCAACATTATTTGTCAATGTGCTTACTTATCGTTAGGCGATGATCCTGCTCAGTAGATTACTTGGGAGAAAAATCAATTTACGTTGAACCTGAAACAGTCAATCGGAAAACTATGAATTTGGAATTTTTTGTAAAAAAGTTTATCTTCTTCGGAAATCAAGTTTAAATGAAATTTCATAAGATAACTAATTGTAATATGAAAAATAAAATGAAAATCGTTACACCAGATAATGAAGACGAGTTTGCTGAAAGAAACACGTTTTATGCAGTTTTCCATTTTTTTAAGGACTGGAAATGTTTGGAACACTGCACGTAGAAATTTGATCCTGTCAAAAATTAAATTTCAGAAAATTAGCAAACTTACCATAATAATCACCAATAAATGCAGCATTTGTGGCGTATGTAACTCGAAACGGAAAACGTCTTGGACTGGGTAGTAATGGATTACCATGCACAACAATAGTACGATTTGATTTTGATATTATGTTCTGGAAAAATGTGGAAATTTTATTTTTAGCAAGGAAATATAAATCTGAATGTTCTATTGAGTTCTCAAAAGGTTCAGCAGAGCGAAAATATCAAATTTACTGAGAATTGAATTTTTAAAATTTTCGCTGTTTCAAAGAGTTTACGAATAAAAAGTAAAAATGTTCACATTTTGTTCATCCAGTTAATTTGTATTATATGATTAATTCTAAAAAAAGTGTACTAGTTTTTCGAAAACATATTTTCCAGCTTTAAATTTGATTATTTCACAATTTCAACTCACCATTATACCTGGTAAATTGACACTTGTAAGATTCTTATTAGATAAAATTTGAATAACATATTCATCATCAAATAATGCAATATAATTCAAATATTTGAGGAAATTCAGATTCTCCAATGTTGTATTTCGAATTATCAACGATCCGAATAAATATCTAACTAGAGAAAGCTTATTCACATACTTTTCATCACCATTTTCTATTAAAATATTTCCATAAATAATGGTACAATCCTCTTGCAAAGCTTCAAGTTTTGTTGAATTACAAAAAATATCGAATAGCTTTGGAATAAACTTGGTGTTGCAGATATTAGCATGGATATTCAAAAATGATATATATTTGACTAGGAAAAACATAATTTCCTCGAAAGTTAGACAAAAGTCTGGATGTAAATTTTCCAAGTTGACAATAACCGGATGAAAATATGAAGATTCAATTCTCTGAAATTCGTTTTTTTCGTTATTTAAATTTTTCAGATTTTTTGAAAAACATGAACAATTGTTTATTTATTGATACTTATTTTTTAACAGAAGAGCAGATATCCTACATATCACATTTTTAGTAACATTAACATTAATGTTTGAAACCTTAAGGCTTGTACCTCGAGGGTGAAGCAGCAAAGATTATTTATTCTTAAATGAAAACCAAAAACAACCCGAAAATTGAAATTTAGATTGATTCTCAAACTTTACCACCTACTTATTTGTTTTTCCTGCCGCTTCAGCACGTTTTGATAACTTTTAAGGTTTTTTTCATTTGATTATGTTATGTATTTGCAGTTAAAAATAAGTTAATTTTTGGCTCTTTCAATAAATTATTCTTGCTTCTTCACAATAAATTAAATGACATTTTGAGCGATTTCAGAACTAATAAAAATCAACTGTTTCACCATGGTGTTAAAAATCAATTAGAACTGTTGTTGAATTATGTATTTTTGAACGTCTTTTCCAAAAGTAAAAGTATTTAGCGATTTTTTATTTATAAAAACACAATATTCTTTAAACAAAAAAGTCAAAAATTGTGTCTGGAATATTGCGTTTCAAAATATTTCTTCAAACAGAAAATATAATATCCACATTCAAACTTAGTCTTACACTTTGAGCTCTAAAAAATTCAACCGTTTCACCATGGTGTCAAATATCAATTAGGATTTTGGTTACTAATCTGCTAAAAACAAAAAATTAAACAAAAAATTTCTCAAATATAGTTTTTCAAAATATTTTTTAACAGAAAATCTTCAGAACAATATTTAAAAAATCACCTGTTTCAGGTTGGCGTTATATAGAAATAATGATTTTAGCTGAATTAGTTTTGCCCAAACATATTTTTTTGAAAAGAACAATATTTGACTCCTTAGCTATCTTTTATCTCAAATCATTCTTTCTACAAAAAAAGTTCCAATCATTTTGTGTTGAATTTCGCGGTTCAAAAAATAATTTGAAACAGAAAATCAGTACAAGGAACCAGAGAAAATCAGTTCTACGTGATTGAATTTCCATCGATTGATTCAAAATTTTCACTAGAAAAAACTTGAGAAAATTAAGTAATTTTATTCTTATTCACATTTAAATTTATTCGGACATTTTGAACAATTTCAAAAAAATCTACTGTTTCGGATTGGCGTCAAATTTCCATTAGAATTGTAGTTGAATTAGTTCGGATCCAATATTTTTTTGAGAACAATATTTGACTCCTTCACAATCTTTTATCCCTATAAAAACCGAGTATTTTTTCTACGAAAAAAAAGACAAAAATTCTGTCCTAAATATCGATTTTCAAAATACTTTTTCAAACAGAAAATATATTATCCACATTCAAACTTATTATTGCATTTTGAGCACAATTTCAGAAATATTTAAAAAATTCAACTGTTTCATCATGGTGTTAAATATCAATTAGTATTTGAGTCAATTTGCTCGCAATAGTGATTAATAAATTCCTCTCAAAAATCGTTTTTTAAATATTATTTTTTCAAACAGAACATTCATACAGGAAATCAGAGGAAATCAATTCTAATTGAATAGCCATTAATCCATTTGAATTTTCTAGATAAAAAACTTTAGAGGTTTGACTTATTTTTTCTGGCATGTTTCGTTTGTGTTGTAAAACTCGAGCAGTTTATATAAATACAATGTATAGATTCATTTATCAATTTGAACAAACCTTCAATGCTGGCAGTCCAAATCTTTTCATTTCTGGATTATCGTGTATATTCAATGTAACTGCCTCATCCATTAAGCTATGCTGTGACTTTATCCATTTCAGATTTTTTAGAAATGATAAATTCTGGATATTTGTCATTTTAATTTCCATACCTCCTGTAACTGCTGTAATTTCAGCCAAAGCCGTTAAATCATCGGATTCATTGGAGAGATTGAAATCGTATAAAACCGAACAATTCCGTAATGTTTCAATGTTTGCAGAAGTTATCCCATTGCCAGGGCAACCTGATTTTTGGAATTTTTCGTGACAAATGAAAATATAATAGAAAACTCACCACAATCTTTTAAATTTCCAATTGACTTTATTCCAGACATATCTTTGACTTTGCAGAGCTTTCCAGTATCCAATTTAGGATTGTTCTCAAATAAAAATGGACAGGTTGATGTGTGCCTGTCTGTTAAATAGAATATATCTCGGAAAAACTTGAAGTCCGTGAGGTGTAAATTGTTGACAACGGTTAGGCCAACTGAAAAAAATTATTTTTGGCTGAACTTAAAACTATGTGTATTTACTTTCGTTTGTTATTTCAATTTTAAAACAAGTAGAAACAGCAAAATAGAATTTGTGAGGACTGGGCTCAGTTTGATCATTTTAAGCAAAATATGTTTCTACTAGTTTATATAAAAAATCGTTTGTTTCGGCCAGAATTTGGAGACATCTGGTAGGTGATTTTTGTTGCTTTGAGATTATTTTAAGAACAATGCAGAAATAATTGTAAGAAAGTGAGACATGAGCAACATTTTGGGGTTTTCTCAGGTTCACCAATAAATTAACTATGAAACGGAAAAAAAAATCAAAAATACACAGTTATCAAAACTCAAAAAAAAAACTCAAACATAATTTCGATATTGTTAACTTACAAGTGTAGCAGCAAAACTCAAATTGATCAGACCATTCACTTTTTGGGAAGAATGTTATATTTGTGAAATTAGTGTTATCAAATACAATTCCTCCATAGAATACAGATATTGTCTCAAATGCTTTAGTTAATTGAGCCACAGAAAGGTCAGTGTTGGCGTTGAATGTCATTATTCCGCATACAAAAACACAGTTGTCTCCATTAGGTAAAAATTGAACAGTTTTTGATGTTATCTCAGAATAATTGAATGTGCATTCAGGATCTACAAAAAATTGACATAGGGATTATTCAAAATTTCCAATAAAGATGAGAATGTCCAACGGGAAAATTGTTTAAACAAGTATCATTGATGAAACGTTAAAATTTATTATATAAATTAAAAATTGTCATCCAACCCAAAACAACTAAAGTCGGGCAGAAACATTTTGAACATTTACTTTCTCCTATTAAAACAATTTTCTCAATTTAAAAATTCTACCGTATGGTAATTCATATCTGAATTTAAATAAAATGCGTCTAGACTAAGCTAAAATGATAACTTTCAAAGTGTTGAACTTACCAATAGAGATAGTGAAAATGAATTCGAAACAAACATGCATTCCCGAAAAAATTAGAAACTTAGAAAATCTACTGTACAATTCAAACACAATTCAAATACAATTCAAATTAGAGTAAATGAAAATTTGAGAAATTTGAAAAAATTGTATTGTTTCACGTTTTCGTTTTAAGCAATTCCTCCAAGTGGCGTGAATATCGCGCTCCCCGCTTCGAAAAACATCATCTAGGCAATGTTCCCCGAAATAAAATAATTTCTCACCGCATTGGTGTGTGAGCACAACCATTTTCAAATTGGACTCAAAATCTGCCTTTACTGAATACCACCAAAAGAACAAAAATGCGACGTTTTTCATTGTGCTGATATAATTGAAAGCAATGAATTCTGAAAATATTACGTCTATCAGTTACATCAAATAATTGAAACTCTAAAATTATTTTCCTAAAAACAAAATATTGTGAAAACCAAAAATCTGCTCACTGTTAGCATCACTTTTCAAAACTACAAATTATGAGCCTATAACTAGCACCTTTAGTTCTGAGAGAATATTATTTCATTTCAAAATTTCAATGAAGTTTGGAGTTTGTTTCGAACTTTATCTGGTTCTTTGTTTTATCCCAAGAAATTCAGCTCATTTTGAAGAAGACATTCAAAAAATTGTTGAATTTTTTCGATGTGGTAAGTTATCTAAAAAAGCGAGCTTTGAAATTGTGATTTGATCGCTTAAAATTGTTACAAACGACGGGGAACAACATTTTGCATTAAAACTATGAAAAAAATAACAAAAATCCTTTTAAAGTCCCGAAAAACACCAATAATTTGACCCGAACTTGCTCTGGAAGTTATATTCGTGAAAAAGAAAAATTTTAATTTTTGAATTTTTTTTCTGTTTCAAGGTGGGCTTATGTTAAATGTTTTCCATTAACTTGCAATAGTGCAGGCATTCGAAAATCGTTAATTCATAAGTTATCGCAAAACTGGTATCTTAAAAGAAATATCTTAAAATGACCAATACAAAAATGTGCAAAAATATAATAATTGATCATTATTTTTGTATTTATAAACTTTTTGATATATAATTTAGAAACCGAGATATTGAGCCAAAAATTATTCTAAAATACTATAAACATTGAAAATTTTACCGGAAAGTGCTCTGGTGGTTATATTCCTGAAGAAAACAATAATTTCTGTTTCAAAATGGGCATATGTTAAATGTGTTTAATTGACTTGCACAAACTTGTCAGTTGTTTTACATATCAAGGTTACATCTGACGGCTTAAAGCGAAATCGAAATAAGCTTTATCCGTTTTAATAAATTCTAATTTAGACCCGGAATGCACATTCAATCATTCTGAAGTTACATCAAAAACTATCAAGGATTTCCCATCGAACTGCGAGATAGTCTGTGGGATTTTAAATTTCAACTCGAATACTGATTTATCGGAAGATCAATTAAAAAAAGTGTTTCAAAATCTGAAAGAACTTGATGGAGATTTGAAAGTTGAAAACTCAAATCTAACTAGTCTATCGTTCTTCTCTTCATATGATTTCAATTTCTGCTACTATAGTATGTTAATTTAGAACTTTATAATATAATCCGGGGTAACTTTACAGCTGGAATATCAATAATCAACAACTCATTATTAGAACATGTCGATATTCTCAAAAAAGCGTATTATATACGAGCCAATGAGGACATTGAAAACGTTTTTCAAATCATGAATAATACAAAATTGGATGCAAGCAAACTATGCAATCGTGGGAACATGAATGATTTGTTCGAATTAAAAGTTCTGGGGAATTTGAAAGATTGTGGTAATTTTTCGTAATTTGTCAAAATTAGCACTCATTTTTGTATACTTATGTCATAGATTTTTTCAAGGAAACATTCCTATAATAGAACAAGCTGAGAAGGCTATAAAATTGAAATATATGCTTTCATCGAACAGGGAAATATTTTTCGTGAACACTAATAGTTAAATTGTTGGTGTGAAAAATGTGCGAAGTTTTATTTAAATAATGTTTTAAATTCGGTCGAAAAACCGTCTGTTCTAATAGAGAAACTATAAATCACAAAAATTATTTGAAAAGTTTTTAAAATACATTCCCGATGCTACTTAGGAACTACCGTACCCTTGCCTGCAATACAATTGTGGTAGAAGACGGCCAGTCTAAAAATTAGAGACATTTCTGGATATTTCTTGAAAAATTTAAAATTAATAAAATTCGTGACGTTTCTTGGAAATTCTAGAACATTCAAATATTTTACAGTGTCTATGAGAATACTTTTTTAAAACTTACAAAAAAAATCTACCAATTCCCCCAAATACTTCAGATTGTTATAGAAACGTATCCATGAAACATGATCCATAAAATAACTTGGAATTTTTAGAATGCAATTTTTTTTACTATGGCAAAGGGTATGCAAGATTCTCCTGAACATTGCTTGAAATGTAGATTTACAACTTTTTTTTCAAGTTTAATGCTCAAAAAACTCCCACTGAAAGTATTACCGGTACAGAGAGTGTAGATAGTTAGAGAGTGACAGACATCCGGGACCCAATGGGGCGGGGAGCGCGGAAGAGACGATTTGTGTCGATTTACGAAATTTTCCTCGTTATCATCATTTCGTAAATCGACACAAATCGTCTCTTCCGCGCGCCCCGCCCCATTAGGTCCCGGATGTCTGTCACTCTCTAACTATCTACACTCTCTGTACCGGTAATAGTAATATTGAAAATAGTGAAATGTTTCTGAAAATTTGGAAACCTTCTGAAAAAACTTTCAGTGTGCTCCAGAATTGCTTGAGCATATTAATAGAAAATATTGAAATAGTATGTCAAATATCTTAAAAAATAAGTTTGAAAAACTATGAACAATGCCCCAACAAACTTTAGACCAATTTAAAAACTTATAGAAACATGATACATACATCAGAATGAAAAATAAATAGTAAAACTTCTCTTTTAGTTTGACTTTCAAAAAGTCTAACTGAAAAATGGTAATGAATATATTTCGTGTCACTTTATTATTTCAGGATGCTATTTCGACCTTGCGAATAACCCAAATTTTGATGGTTTTGAGACATGTAAAGTCTTATATGGAGGCCTAAACCTAACTAATATTACTGAGAATTCTGTAAATTTCTCTAAATTTCTGAGCATTGGCCACTTGAAAGGAAATATTGAAGTCGCTCATACAAATTTCAAAGACTTATCTTTTTTGAAAAATCTCAATACCTTGCAAATGGAAAATGAAGTCAGAGAAAATGAAATTATTATCAATATTCATGATAATCCCGAAATGACTCGACTTGGATGGACAAGTTTAGAAGTTTGTGTTTCATTTTCTGTATTAAAATAAAATTCAATATTTCAGTATAAGCTTGGATACCGAACAACTTATATCATGAATCTTGAAAATTTGCATCCAGATTTCTGTCTATCATTTCTCGAACTCATATTCTTCTCAAAAATAGGAGTAGAATTCCGGAATATTCAGGCAACATACTGTCAAGATTTCAATGAGACACTTGATGCCAATTATGGATTTTGCCAGTTTCAAACTCTGAGCAATTTGGGTTATGGATGTGAAATAATATTCGGTGATTTGGTTATTGATTCCAATGAGGGAAAATATTTGGAAAAACTAATTCATATTCCATTTTTGTTTGGAACATTGAAGATTCAATATATGAAATCGGAAGGTTTGGATTTCTTATACGGACTGCAATATATTGTGAATCTGGATGGTAAGAAAAAAAAATGCATTTATCGAATTTTTTTTGTGGAAATTAATTTTACTGTTTCGCATTGCACATAAAAGTTAGATGTAACTAATGAGAGCGATGGTAACAAATTTTTCATGATCTTTTTTTCTCAGCCACTCAGCCAGCCATTACGATACGTTCGAATAAGTACTTGAAACGAGCAAGAATACCAATGCTTGAGGTAGTTTTTTTTTATTTCTGACTTTGAACCAATCAGTGGTTCGTCCCGCCTACTTTTGTCTTTTGCAATCAGCGTCTTCGATCTCCACAAATACGTTTGATTGGTTGAAAAGTAGGCGAAGCGATTCGCTGATTGGTCTTGCAGTTCTTTTTTTTATTTTTGGATTTTTTTTCAAATGTTAGAACTGTTTTATTGTTTGTTTTTTGGTATTCTTTCACAAATTTCCAGCACGTAATTTCAAAGACTAGCGATGATGTGGTAATGTACGAAAATCCGTCGATGTATAGCAATAATCAAGAATGCCTACTGTACCGTATAACCTATCAAACCAACTTGAACATTAGGAATCTAGATTGTGGTTGGGAGCCTCCTATTTTGTTAGAAATGTTGGTTTACTTTCCAGATACAAATGTCTTCAATGAATCAGACAACATTAAGCATAATGGCATCATTTTCATGTTTTGGTTAGGCATTTTAAATATTAAAATGTTCATGGTTTTTTGAAGCTTTGATGATGCGAAATTATGTGTTTGGGGGAAATGACAAATCTATACCTATACCTATACCAGCTGACAATAAATAATCAAAAATCAGTGATAATTATAATGCTTATTTTGAAAAATAAAGGTAAAAATTGCATTCAAACTTTTTAAAAAAGATGAATTGGACGTTCAGCGAATATTATGTAAATGAAGATTCCCATCCGGATAATGCAAAGTTTCAGGAACTAGCTATACAACTTGATAAACTATTAATTTTCTCCAATCCTTTTACATTTATTTTTTCCTGTTTCGGATTTCTAATTAATATTTTCCACCTCATCACAATCACTAGAAAATCACTGAGAGCCAATAGTGTATACGTTTTAATGATTGGAATTACTTCGAGTGACTTATATACCATGTTTCATATTAATTATGTATACATCGATACAATTATATCTACTTACTTACATAATAAAATGTATGAAGGCTACAAATGTTGGTATATTTCAAGAGTTACTCATGGGTATTTCCATGTTCTATGTGAGCTTTTGATGAGAGCTCTTGGAGATATTCTCCGTCGACTTTCCACGTGGCTTGCTCTTTTTATGGCTTTATTTCGTTTTCTGATTATCCAGTTTTCAATGAACGCCAAATTCAATTTCGTTTCCACACCAAAATTTGCCTTAAAAACTATCATAGCAACATTCCTGATAAGCTTTCTTCTTACCTTATTTGCATATATTGGTCAGTACAGGGTAGTAGAAGATGGATTGCAAGCCAGTTTATATTGTGAAGAACCACTAGATTTTGAAGTTCCACATACATATATTGTTGGAAATAGTCGAATATTCGATGATTATTGGCCCGTTGTTGTAAAGTATTCGTTGATGTCCGAGGGTATTACAAAAGTAAGATCTTATAGTTGTTTTTTTATTATTTTTTATAAAACAACACCCGAATGACAAAACTTATTCGTACAGATTTTGAAACAGGCTCGAAATTTCTGTGCAAATGAGGAAATCTTATATTCAAAATCCGGGAAAAATCCCAATATTTTCTAGCTTAAACATATAGAAATGATTTTCGGGGCTTTTAAAATTTTGGTCATAATAAAACTCAACTTGTACGCCTAGCCTGTTCTATACAATGGTACCAATAAAAATTTTAAAACACCTTTCCCTGATATTATTAGATTTTAATAATTCGTCGGCGCCATTATATCAGTTGAAACGTAAAATACAAAGGCATAAATAACACGATGCTGAAACAGTGAACCACTAGGATTAAAAATTTTTATACGACAACCGTTAGAATTGCGCCCGATTGTTCAACTTTGGCAGGTTATATCTCAATTGTCGCTTGCTCTATTAAAAACGTTTCAAAGAACAACAAATGTGTTAGTTTTTTTTTTCATACTTGGCACCTTTTATTTATAGATATGCTTCAAACTAAGTGAGATAGAACTTTCAAAGTAAATCAGTCGGGCGCAATACTAATTGAAGACATATGTACGATATATAATTTTTTGTTTCAGATCATACCGGCTGTAACTCTTCCATTCTTGACTATAGGCTTAATTAAATGCCTCCATGAAGCTTCACGCGCACGACAAAAACTTAACAGTCCACATAAAAACGCTTCAAATGATAAATCAGTGAAAATGGTTGCCATAATGACGATATTCTCAATGATCGCAGAAAGTCCAAGTGGAATTATTCATACTTACCAATTCTTCTACTACGACTATTCGTCTATTATGTAAGTTGAAATAAACCTTACGAAACCCCCATAATTTTTTTCCAGAACGTGTGTAAAAAGTCTTGACAAACTATTTATAAATCTATCTATTCTAAATGCCATCGTCCATTGTGTGATCAGTTTCCGAGTGTCTACACAGTATAGAGAGGTTGCTAAGAAACTTTTCAGCTTTAAAAATATCCGAAGAACAGAGGCAGTAAGATATTTTAAAGCAAAATTTGAATTTAGAGTTCCAATTTATTTATGTTCCAGATTGCTATTAAGAACTCTATACATGCAGTCGAGACATTTACATCTTTTGGTAAATCAAGTTCTACAAAATTTGTAATTGAATAGTATACAATTTTGAGTAATCTCGTACTTTTTTTGTGAACACATCTCCATTGTTCTTCCCAAACCACCTCCTCCATCCTTTTTTGCTGTACATCGAACACACTCTGGCATCTCTATTCGAAGCCGCCCCGCAAACCAATAAACTCGTCCGGGGGTATAGCTCAGGGGTAGAGCGCTCGCTTTGCATGCGAGAAGTCTGGGGTTCGATTCCCCATACCTCCAATATCTTTTTATTGAAAAAGCAATAAAAAATGTCAATAAAAATCACTATTTTTACGTTGTCGACCCAATTAATGTTTAAAAAATTATTATTTTTCCATTTCAAATTAATTAATTGTTAAATTCAAAATTTTCTGTCCAGCGTAGGCAGAAAATCCGTCGGAGCAATATTTATTAAATATCAGGTTGTCCCATAAGTTTTTGTACTTTTTTTCAAATATTTTTCCAAAACTTCTAGAAAGTTTTAAAATTTTTTCATCGTAGGTCGTGTCAAGGTCGGGTCGTCCCCTTTCAGAAAAGATTCATTTCATCCATTTCTACTTTGCCACGATGACAATCATGAAACTTGAACGTCGAGACGTTAGATTGCTTCTTCTTTATGAATTTCGTCTTGGTCATTCAGCAATGGAAGCGGAACGAAACATATGCGGTGCGATGGGTGAGGGAGCACTCTCTTATAATACAGCAAAGAGTTGGTTTCAAAAGTTCAAGAACGGCGACTTCAGTCTCGAAGAAATAGAACGTTCTGGGCGACCGGTAGAGTTAAATGAAGAAGACCTAGTGAAGCTGGTGGAGGAAGAGCCTCGTCTTAGTCTTCGTGAAATGGAAGAGAAGCTTGAGTGTTGTCATAGCACAATTGCACGTCACTTGGGTCGCCTTGGTTTTACTTCAAAACTTGGAATTTGGGTGCCTCATGAACTTTCGGCATCACAGAAGCTCACTCGGGTCAACGTTTGTACTCAACTTCTAACTTTTCGTCGAAAGTTCGATTGGCTGAACAATCTGGTTACTGGAGATGAGAAGTGGGTGCTCTATGTTAACCATTCCAGAAAACGTCAATGGCTTCCGATCGGTGAGAAAGGAATACCGACGCCAAAGCCTGATCTTCACCCAAAAAAGATTATGATCTGTGTCTGGTGGGGTGTTCAAGGACCCGTGCACTGGGAATTGTTGCCAACTAATAAAACTATCACTGCTGATTACTATTGTGCCCAATTGGACCGAGTTGCAGAAAAGACCAACGGAAAATATGAAAAACTATATTTTCTTCACGATAATGCTAGGCCTCATGTCGCCAAGAAGACTTTCCAAAAGCTGCAAGATCTTGGTTGGACTGTTTTACCGCATCCACCATATTCTCCAGATCTTGCACCAACCGACTACCATTTGTTCTTGTCTCTCAGTGACTACATGCGCGACAAGCAATTCGACGACGAAGAGCATCTCAAAACTGAACTCTCCACTTTCTTCTCATCGCGTTCGCCGGATTTCTTCTCCCGTGGCATCATGATGTTACCTAGTAAATGGCAACAAGTGGTGGACACTAATGGTGAATACTTGTGTGAATAGTACTACTTGTCGCTTGAGAGAAATAAATTTTTTTCAAAAAAAAAATAGTACAAAAACTTATGGGACAACCTGATAAATAAAGGATTCTTTTAGAATATTTTAATTTATATCAATTTAATAAGTAATAGTTTTAATAAGAAATAGTAATTTAATAAGTAATAGACCTTTTTGTCTACAATAGAGTTGGATTTTGGGAGATGCCAGATTCGTTTGAAAATTTGAAAAGATACTGCAATTTCCAAGCATATTTGTGATCGATTTCTTAAAACAAATAAATTAATAAATTGGTTTCATTGATTCAATGAATCGAATATTCTTTTTTTACGAGTTTAATTTTATTCAAGTCTGCGAGTGTCCGCTGCTAGAAACACTGAAAAATGTAAATTCGTAGCACAAAACTTTATTTTCATTAAAAATTACACAAGTTTTAATTATTTTCCACCGCTTTCTCTTCTCGATGAGCCACTCAAATGTGATGATTTCTTGCTTTCCGGTGTTGCACTTCTTGATGTCTTTCCAGATGCAACTGATGTTATTGATTGACTCCTTGTTGATGGTCCAGTACATACTCCGGCTCCACTTTCCGGTGATGTTCCAGACGGTTTTGATGTTGATGCCCCTGATGTAGAGGCTCCAGATGGTGCGGGAGTTTTCTGAGTTTGACGGAACTTCTTCCATTGTTTCTGGTATTCTTGGTATCGACGCCATGCTTCTTCGCTGTACGCTTTGCGTTTTTGAGCCGCGATTTCAGCGGCAGTCAGTGGACGGGCTGGAAATAAAAATTCGTAAGATTGACTGAACCATAGATTGAAATATTATAAACTGCATCAAATTGTATCAAACTGTAGAAACAGTAAAATGTTAAACTCAAGGAATTTTTGTAAAAAATCGGCGAAACTTTTACTATTTCATACAACAAACATAGCTATCTTGTTAATATAAACTTACGCTTGGCAGGTGGCGGAGGTGGAGGCGTCGGCTCTCGAACTGGCTCTGGCTCAGGAGTTGGCTCACGAGGTGTTGGCTCCCGTGGAGGCGGTGGTGGAGTTGGCTCTCGAACTGGACTCGGTTCAGGTGATGGGAGAATTAGTTCTGGAAAGATGTGATAGGTAATTTCTAGATTTTCAAGGTTTCAGCCAAGGTTATAACTGAATTTCATGCCTAGATATTGAGCGGTTAGTAAAATTAAACAGGAAAACTTTTAAGGCGTTTTCTTGGTTCCTTGAAACTGTAATTGTTTTCTCAAAATAATCTCGATGTTTTTTGAGCGAGATGTGATATCAGAGTGCTTCTATTAGGATTTTTAATTTATTTGAGCGAGCCTCAGCTCGTAATGTAGTAATGTATAAGAACCAAGTATCTTCAGCAATATTCGGTTAAAAAGCCCTGGTTCAAATAAATAGTTTGAAACATAATTTTTTTCAAAAAAAAATCAATCATTAACCGAATTTCTATCAAAAAATCAAACTAAAATATGTTCACTCTCTAACATCAAACCTTGATCATCATCCGATTCTTCAGGTGATGGTGTTGCAATCGCAAGTGATACATCAGTTATTGTTGGACTTGGTAGAGGTTCCGGTGTAACTGGTTTTGGAGATGGAAGACGATAAACCGGTTGAGGTGATGGGGGTGGAGTTGGAGTCGGATCACGGATCCATTCACATTCTGAATTTGCACTGCATATTCATTAGAATCACACAAATAAAAGATAACTTCAAACGTGGGCTGTTTCAGTATATAATTTAATTGTGAAACATTAATAAATATTTGAATTGAAAAATAGCTTTTTTCAGTGGAATATTATTTTTAACTACCTCTACAAAGAACATTAATAGTTTATTATTATTTTTTTACATTTTTGATATATGGAAAATCGGAAAACCAATATTCAAAGTCAAATTTTATCAGATTTTTTTTTGAATTGTTTTGATTTTTTAAATTTCAGCTTGAAAAAGGTAAAAATTTAAAAAAAAATCAGCAATTTTTATATAACAGTTTCGATACAAACAACTTCCTTACAGTTTTCAGTTTCAACTAACCTGGTTCATCAGCGAATTCAGCTTCAAATCGATCAGACGGTGGCTCATAAGGCGGCGGTCTGAGTGTCTCAATCTCTCCTTCCTCCACTTTAATCGCTTGATCCACAAAATGATCCAAATTCAAATTCTTGACTACGGTAGTTGGAAGATTGAACTGGTCACCGAGGTTTTTGACCAGTGCTTTCATTGTAATTCTGAAAAAATTAATACCACCATGCCATTGTGAATACTACAGTTCAGATAGTTGTTATTAAATAGTTCTGTTGAAACAGTAGAACAATTTTTGTTTTTGAAAAAAATTCTCCGTTTCAGAGCTTCTTTGAAAATAAAGTTGTATAACTAAAATCTATTGAGACTGAGAACTTACTTCTTTCCTCCAAACCATATAGCCACATTTCCAACATTTTCGATTTTTCTTCCAAAATAATGCAGCTTCTTCAATGCATCTGCGGCGATTTCAATGGCAATTGTGGTAAGAGCAAGACCAATTGCAATGTAGACTATTGTAATGAGCATATAGGTTTCACTGAAGAAAATTGTTTATTGATAATAAATGTATATTAAAATTAAGAGATGGAATCAATATATTGAAACTGACAAAACCACATTTCGATAAAGCTGAACTACACAGACTTAAAAATATATGTTTTTTCTTTTTTGTTTCATTCCCGCTGTTCAATTCAAAAATGATGCTTTGTGGAAAATTTTTGTAATAAAACTGTACTGAAAATTGGGAGAAACTTTGAAATTTTCGAATTAAAACAATTTAAACTCATTTGTCATGATTAACTTATTGCTTTTTTTTTTGTATGATGAGACTTAGAGTTCCCCTGAAATTTTTTTTTCAAAATTTAAATTCGAATCATTTTTTAAAAATATTTATTTCTAAAAAAGATACTCAATAGCTGTTTCAAAGTTATAAATATTCAAGAATTAAAATTTGGGAAGTGCATTTTTTCATTGTGAATATGAAACAGTTGAAATTTTAGACTGAACCAAAAAAACACTTTAAAGGTAGGAATATCGTTTTCAAAATTAAAATGGAATCATTATATCGAGATATTGAAACGGTTCAAGTAGTGAGATGTAAATGGCACTATATTTTTATTTGTATCGATAAAGCAAGAACAATCTGTAAACAAACTGGGAAAGCTCCAACTGAAAAATCTAAATTTTGAAAAGCTATGCCATAGCTTCAAAAATCAGAAATTATAAAAAATGTGTTTTTTTCATAAGTTGAATGTTATCAAAATATTAGTGGAGACACAAAAAATCCTCAGATTGAAATCTTACAATATGTAGTACTGTTTGAAATGGTAACTCTAAAACAGTTAATTTCTCGCGGCAGTGAAGAAATATTCAAAAGTATAAGGAAGCTTAGAGTTACCTTGAACCAGTGTTTTTTTCGCAACAAAACACTTTTTACTTGTCTATACAGTTTCGGATCATTTTTATATTCTCACCAAATTGAGAAATTTTGGTGATCTGATTGAGAACGTGAAATAAGGACAACACACCGTCGAGAAACTATAATAAACTAATAAATGTTGTGTTTTTAAATTAGGAATATGAAACAGTCGAATTTTGGAGATACTGAAAAAATCTTTTGGTGCTAACGCGAGATTATTTTTAAAATTATAACGAACTCATATAATCGAGGTGTTGAAACGGTAAAGAAATGTGGGACATCAATGAAATTTTTTCTGAGTCAATAAAAGCTATAAAAAGTAATATTTCAAATGGTAAATCTGAAGCAGTTAAATTTTCGCGACAATGAAAAATTTTTTGAAATCATAAGAAATTCAGATTATTTTAAAAGAAATTTAAAAATTAGATTATTTAAAAATTGACAAAAGGTAACATTTTCGTTCTTTTTTTATCGAGTTAATTCCTATTTCTAATTACCATATTTTCCTTATTGGTATTGCTCTCAAATTCAATAATTCAACAGGTTATGTAACTTCAATGATGAAAGTATAAACTTGCTGATTTTATCAAAATGTTGAAACAGTAAAAATTTAGAATGCAAATGCGCTTCATTCAAATGTTTTTAGTTTCTAAATTTGTCACGCTTCATCAGCATGTTTAAGGGAAAAATAACTATGTTTTTACAGCAGATTACTCTTATCTCAAGTTTTAAAACATAAAAATTTTAATTTGAATAAAAACCTATGGATTGCGACGAAAAAATTAAAATCACCAAATCCCGATAAATGTTTAGATTGAAATTATAAGCTTGAAACAGTCAATGTTTTCTTTGAATTTATTTGGATTGAGAAAATGAGACGAATCAATCAGAGATACTAAAAATATTCGTTTTTTCTTTACTGCAGTTTGTGTTGAACGTGTTTGTTGGTAGAACGTGTGAACGGGGAATATTCTAAGCATTTTCCTTTGATTTCATATAGACATGTTGAAACAGTTGTTTTTTTTTTCAAAATATTTGAAACTACCAAATAGTTTAAACTTCAGCTAAATGGTTTTAAAACTTCAAGTTTTAAAGTCAAATTCAGTTTCCTTAAACTAGAATTTCAAGCACCTACCTTCTCGGTACAATATCTCCCAGACCAATTGATGTCAATGTCACAAAATTAAAGTAGACCGCTTTGAAAAAGTCCATATCAGGTTCATAAGCAGCTAACATGAACCCTCCAAATGCGATATAAACCAAAAATAAAATGAAAAGTGACGTGGCTTCTGTCTCTGTCAAATCGTCTTCTTCTTCTGATACTTCTGAAGTTTCCGGCTCATTTTCGATTTTCTCATTATCCAATATTTTCTCCTCAATATCCGTATTTGAAAGATCCTTTGCGCGAATGAAATTCGGGTTCCACGCTTTTTTGAGTTTTCTGGAAGTTTTAAAATTGTTGCTGAGATAGAAAAACACTTGAAGCGTGTGACGTCACACTTGACTTTATTGGTTAGATTTTTAGAGAAAAAAGCATCACATAATTTGAAGCAGAACACCAATTAATACTTCAGGCACTAATGAAACAATTTTCAAAAATTTTTGAAACAGAACAAATTTTTGTTTCAATTTTGCTATAAAATCCCAGATTATAAGCAGGCAATACTATTTCTCACTGTTTCAGTAAGTTTTTTTTAACCAGCTGATTTTTCAAAATTTTATTATTTTTGTCGAACTTCTTGAATTTTTTTGGAGAACTCAAACTCAAGTCGACTAGATTTTTTCTTCTCAAAATCAAACTCACTTCCAGGTTTTCCTACAAAAACTTTTCGCCTCCACCATCATTTCTGATATGAATTTTCCGAGATCTGCAATTGCCAGCAGTGTAAACGGAATACCAATTAGACCATAACCAATGACAAATAGACGGCCACCAAATGTTCGAGGTGCCACGTTTCCGTATCCTGGAATATAACTATTTATTAATAGTAAGTACGAGGTTTACGATAAAAATTTGTTATTTTCCTGGAACTGAGCTTGGAAATTATTTTCTTACAAGAATTTCAGCACCCGACTTTAGAAAGGACATTACACAATTAAGGTAGACGTCAAACTCGGTTAATGGTGGGCGATAAAACACTAAAAAACTCATTTTATTTTGAAATTTCTCCATTACTATAAGAGCACATTCTGTCCTGTTTGATTATCTTTTTCCACTAGTTCGCTTATTAATTTTCGAACAATAAATTGGAATCATGAAACTGCACGAAACATGTTATCAAACTACACTGAATGTTTTACCAAATTTTCGAAACAGTAATTTTTTTATAGAAAAAAAGCAATTTCTCTCACTCAAACAGTCAATTCAAAACAATTGCATCATTTTCAAAATAGAAATTAAATGCAGAAACCTGTTAAAATACTCTAATAAGGAACAATTTTGTGTGATGTGAAACTGTTATTGATTTTTGTTGTGCCCGGTCACTTTAGGTATCATTTGAGAAAAGTTGAAATGGTAGAAAAAATATTAAAAACTTTTAAAGTAGGAAATTGTAACAAAAAATATTAAAATAGAGTGTAAATCCCCATTTTTCACTAATACAATTTTTTTCAAAAAGTTACTGTTTCACCATTTTTTGAAATAAGAACAAGCAATTCGAATGGCAGTAGTCCCATCTTTACTTCACCCTTCAAAATCTCTAATTAATACCCAAAAACTCACCAATCGTCGTAATAACAGTGAATGCAAACAACAACGAGTCCATAAATGACCATTCGGAAACATCTTCTTCTGCTTCTTCCCCAACTGACTCCACTTCTTCCTTACTATTCGTGAAAAGTACATGATTCACATGAGTATTATGTTCAACTGCCACGTGGTAACATTCATCGAGTGCTTTTACGAGCTTCTCGTCGAGAGTGTCAAATGAACATTCCATGCTTGACATTTTCTAGAAAAAAACAAATTTAAAATTAACAACTGTTCACGAAGTAGCAAAGATTTGCACGCTCAGCTTACTATTATGAGTTAGGCGAAACAGTTAAAAGTGAAAATTAAAAATTGGAATTAAAAGAAATTTGGAGCACCAGACATCAATTAGCATTCGCCATTCAATAGACAAATAGAAAACTAAATTATATTTTTTTTCTACTGTTTCAACATGCTTTCGTATTTGGAACGGTTTTCAATTCTCAGTACGGCTACTCATTTCGGTTTCCAAATAAGCTCCGAGTCAAAATTGATAACTTTGTTCGTCGCGTATCGGTTTTTTTTGAAACGGTGGGAATTTATGTTATCATCCATGGTTGGACAATAGTCACAAAATGTTTTCACCACCCCAAGTGCCCTAACTCGGATCCATTTTTTTCAGGCATTTTTCCGATCTCGCTTCTTTGCAGCTTTGAATTGAGGTTTGTGTGTGAATTTTGCTTTGTTTAGAATGCATTAAAAAAAACAACTAAAGTTTGAAAAAAAAACCGTTCAAAAAAAGTTTTTTGTCGGTCGTCAAAAAATCTTCAAAAAAATTATTGTAGAAAAATACTGAATCCGAAATGGAGCACTTCGGGCGGTCAAAACATTTGATGACTTTTGGAGACCTAATGTTAGAGTGAATTCATATTTAACCTGAATGTAAACTTGAAATACATAGTAGTAAAAAACGACTAAAAATCATAAATAGATAGAATAAAAACTATGTTTCTTGTGTTAAAATTTCTTCTGTTTCAACATAATTTCGAATTCAATACGGTTTCAGATTTCAGTAGTGAGCTTTCTTTATTAATTAAAATTTATTACTTCAAATATTTTCCAAGCCAAAACAAAAAAAAAAACTAAAAATCACCTTTATCACACTGATAACGCATTTTCGACTTCTCATGATATGCGCTGCTGCACGTTTTTCTCTGGATAATCTGAAAATTATTTTTTGATTTTCATGTTTCAAGTTGTTTTCAAATTATATTCTGCTTTCAATGTCAATTTTGTGTGTCCATTTTACAGTGTCCATTTTCGGTTTATTTTTTCGATAATTTTGATCAAAAGTTCCAATTTCTCAGTTTTTTTTTTTTAATTTTCCCGAAAAAATCTCTCAGAACTTTTCAGTTATTGCTAGTTTTTTTGTAAGTTTCACTTTATAGTTCAAAAACAGTTGCTACAACGGTTCCTGGAAACCGGACAAAAAAAATCAGTTAAAAAGCGAAATTTTGGAGAAAATTCTAAAAAATAATGTTTCAGGTTTGTTATGTATTGAATGTATCAAGAAGAGAGTTTATTGTAGAATAGAATAAACAATACAATGGTTTTCAAATACTTAACATATTTAGCCTATTTGATACGATCTTTCGAAATAAAATATTTACTTGATTAAAAATTAACAATGGGAAAACTACAAAAACCCCCATGAACTCACTTTTCAGACAAATGGTCTTCCAAAGCTGTCTCATTATGTCTGCGTCTCCGTCGATGTCTTTGCTCTAATGTGATTGGAGTTGGTGGATGTTGAACTGAAAGTATAATTTGGTTTATTAAAAGCTTTCAGCTCGTGAAAAAAAAAGATTTTTTTTCGTAAAAATGTTTTTACAGTTTCTGACAATTAATAAATATCGAGTAGATTTTTTCGGATAGTACAACTACTCCAAACAATAATGTTGAATTTTAAATTATTCGGCACTTTGTAGTGTGCATAGAATTCACAAACATAGCCTTTACCTATGAATTCAATCATTTATGGATCTCCTGAAACGATTTTCGAGCGTATTTTTTTGCACCCGCAAAATTCGTAATTGTAAAAATAACTTATTGTTTTGAATTTCAAACTTTCGAAACTATTCAGAAATTGTATAGTCTCAGAAAACAAATGTTTAAGCAGTTCTAACCAGCTTTGAAGATATTTTTTCTAAATGAAAAAAAATAAAAATAAATAATATGGTTTCATTATATTTTTCAATCAGGTACATTTTTATTTCAAATGTTCTCTCTTTGATCCACAAAACTTACAATTAGTCAAATTAACATGTCTTCTGTGAACATCCGTCTTCTTTTCAATACTTGTGACAGTTCTCGATTCAAGACTTCTCATTACAAGTGCTCCAAATATTGCGTAGGCACCCACACTTACTATCATTAGAAAGTGAACGAATAGTGGTGTCGCCTGAAAATTCAAATATGGATTTTTACTTCAACTATCTTCTATCTTGACAAATTGATTTTCACATTTCTTCAATTTAATCTAAAATTCGCCTGAAACAGTAACCTTTTGCAAGATATGTTTATCCCTTGAGAATACGGATTTCTTCAACGTGAGCTTCATTTTTAGGTATTAGTATGACCTGAAGACCGGAATATATTTTTGGCGGCGAGTTCTTCTTTTTTTCCGAATCGTCACGCTTTGGCATATAATCCACCGCCAAAGTCAACCATCCGTAACCTCCAAATAAGTTTTGAGACCAATGAGTTTTCTGGATATTTAAGGGAAGAGGTACGTGTGAAAGAACACATTTCGATGGATTCGATAGAATCAAAAAAATGAGATATTGGAAATTTAAAAATAGACATTTATGGAAAATTGGGAGGTTCGGAATGCATAAAAAAAAGAAAATTAGCAAAATCTTCAGATAAACATCGGGCTAAATCGACATCGTGAAACAGTGAATTTCAAATTTAATTAAATTTCATTTCAAAAATTTTAAATACATAGTTCAAAGGGAGTAATTTTAGATATAATGTAAAATCAGCAATTTTATTGCAACAATTTTTTTGAACAGGCACACATTGATGCCTACCTGCCTAGGATATAAAAAGTATCACATCAAAAGCTGGTGGTCTCAAAATAACTTACTGAATGCGAAAAGGATGGACAAATTTTTGGTTTTTTAATAAATAAGCTCAATTTGATGGAAATGAGGAATTGAGAATCGAAATTAACAGGTTGATTTTTTGAATATTTGAAAAACACTGATATTATCAATGAATAAGTAAACAGTTAAATAAAAATCAAAATAAATCAACTACGTGAAACAGTAAGATTTTTTAAATTTCAAATTTGTTCTGAATAGTATGAAAAGAGAAAGAAAAATCTTGGCGTTCGCGGGTTCTCATTTTAAGCAGGCTCGCATTGTTGCCAGCCTACCTGCCTACGTGCCTTTAAGCGTGATATCTATTGAATTTATAGTGAATCATTGCAAATTTGTTTTTTTTTTCGATAATTAGAAAGTTCCATTTCAATACATTTATAGCTAGGTAGGCATGCGCAAGGTAGGCCAAGGTTGCCTAGGAAGGCAGGAATTTTTTTGCATTCATAGAACGTTTCATTATTATTTGAATGGAATATTGAATTATGTCTTTGAGTTATGTATTTTAAAAATAGAAAGTGTTCTCAAAAACTGACGAAAGAACCGAAAAAAATGGAATTTTTTTCTTTGTGATTCTACAGTTTGCATAAGTAAAACTGCAATTTTCAACTGATAATCACACAATTTACTTTAAATTTTTTTAAAATTCAAATTTTGTAATAATTCGAAAACAGACAACTATTTTTTAATGTGAATACAACTTCGAAAATAGTTTTTTTTAGAAACTTGTATGAATACATTTTTATCAGTATGTTCAAAATATTGACAAATGAATTTTTCAGCACAAATGCAAAGAATCATTTTTAGGATGCTGCTCATAGTAAACATGAACAGGATTATTCGGAAAATCTACAAATTAACTGAATGAAACATGATTGTATTTTTTAAACAATCTTTAAAATAAAAATTCCAAAAAAAATGTAATGCCAAAAATTTTACTGTTTCATCATCTAGACGTAAATTATTATTTTTTTCAGCAAAATGCTATTATTTTAGTCTTGTTTGTTAATAAAAACAAAAAAACGAGATGTTTGAGCCCGAAAGTTATAAAATTGAAATTTAAAATTCTCGAAACAAGTGGAGACTCTGACGACTACAATAAAAAGTCGAATTGGCCACCAAATCAAATGAATAAGTAATTGAATAGGAAGCACTGGTTGAGAAAATAGAACTCCTTCTGGGAAAAAAGAGTGAAAAAGAAGATGGGACGCCCCCTAGTAAGGAAAGCAAATCGGAAAGAGATGGGCTTTAACCAAATATAAACATTTTAGTGGAAAATTGAAGAAAAACATGAATTGGATGGGAACGGGAAGTAGTACAACACTATGGCAGTGAATGTGAATGAAAATTAATATTTTGAACAAAATTTCGGAACAGTTCAGATTGGCTTAGAGATTTGAAAAGGGATAGCATTGTTGCGACATATCAATTAATTTTGTTTAAGAAAACCTAAAACACATTTTTGAAGCAGGAAATTTTTTGAATTGAAACGTTTTTAATCGGTGTTTTCTGAAGACTCAAAAACAAATCTCAAAATTATAATAAACATCAAATAAGTAGAAATTTATACTTGGTCTTAATAGTCTAAAAATTTGAACTTTAGAATTTTTGTTCAATTTTATATTTGAACACATATATTTTAAGTTATTTTTAGGATAATTTTTAGGATAGTTATAGAATTTTCTGAGTCATTTGTGAGTCATTAAAATTGTCAAATTAAACAATTCATTTAAGGAATCAGTGAAACAGGAAACTGAAATGAAAAAAAAAAGAGTTACCAACATTCGTTTTTTTTTAAATTTTAGATTTTTAAACTTTTAATCCTCCATTTTTTAATGCCCACTTTTTTAATAAACACATTTAACTGCATTAGTCAAAAAAAAATCTTATAAATTTCAGCAAATGAAATATCTAAAAATGATCCGTTTCAACCTAATTCTAACTCTACAATGTCCAACATTTGAACTACAACGGAAAGTCAAAAATGATGAATATGTACCTCCGTAGCTCCAATTAACTGAGTGTACATGTCTAAATGGTTTCCCTTTTCACATTCATCATAGAGCAAATGCACTTTTAGACCATTCACTCTGTTGTCAATGGTAACTTGGAAATTTGAAACATCAAGTAGTTATTCAGAAGGAGTAGACAAAGATCCGATTACTGGAAACAAGGAACCAAATTTTTTATGCTGTTTCAGAAAAAGACTATCAATCATTTTTGAAATTAATTGGTTAATGGAATTAATACAGTATTGTTACAGAGAGCAAAATCTCAGAGCAAAATTGTTTCATTTTCAGACTTCAAAATAGATTTTTGAAACTAAAAAACTTGAAAAACTTTTGATCGTGTTCAGTGAAATTTTGTTTGAATTTCATGAAACTGTTACATTTATCTAGAAAATAATAGCAAAAATTTTTGTGAAAATTAATAATAAGTCTAACACTAAACTGTATTTTTATGCAACCCTTCATTAACAATTTGAAGCATAATTTTTTTGAAATAAAAAATCACTGTTTCAAATTGAAAATTTGTCGGTGAGAAATTAAGTTTTGATACTAAGACATCGGAACACAAATCTTTGAAAAATTGAAAGTTAATCTTGTGAACCCTATAAATACTGAAGTGAACGTTGTTTTTTTTTAAAACAAAACCGACACAAAAAAGTCGTCAAAACCTGACAGATTTCTCACTTTTCCTACTTTGATTTATGAATTGTTGAAAAGGAAATTTTGAAAAAAGAGGAAAGACTTTTAAATGTGAGTTTCTAAATAAGTATTACATTTTAATCTAACACTAAAAAAGTAAGAAAATATTTTCAAAAAAGCTGAGATTTTCTGAATTTTTTCTGTACTGAAAAAGCAGTGATGTACTCCAAAAATAGCTAATATAAGTTTCATTACAAGGATGATTAAAATAGACTGAACAATGAACACTGAAAAATTGAGCATTTTATCAGCTACCGAAAACAGTAAATTTTTTAAAAAATACTGCAATAGTTTTATTTCTCAAATCTCAAGTATAAATTCGGCTTGAAGTGTTTAGTGAAGCCCACCTGCTTCTTTAATATTCAAAATTGCGGGAAATGTTTACGGTCTAGAAAACTGTGACGTCATGAAAAAAAAAACTAAAGATTTATCAAAAACATGTTGATTTTAATGAGAAAAATAAGAAAATTTCATGGAAACATCCCGAAATGACCAGAAACTATTGGAAATTTGGGTTTTTTTTCTTAAAATATATGAAAACTATAAAGGTTCTGGGTAAAACTCGTTTTTTTCAAAAAAAAAGTGTCAAGGTCCAAATTTGAAAATTTCATCAATTTTCTCAATTTTGACATGTTTTTGTCTATTGGCTTTATTTCCTTATTTTTGCTGTACAATTTTTGACAAAAGTCATAAAAATTGAATAATTTAAATTCGTTTGAACAAAAAATGATATAGTAACGGCCAATGCCATTGTTCATTTTTTTAATTTCCTGATTTCTTTTTACATATTTAGTTCAAAATATAAAAAATTAAAAATAAATATGAAATTTTTAAACAGGACCAAAATTAGAAGAATCTTGTTACATCGTAAAAAGCGAATTTTCGGCATTTTGACCTAATTTAAAACGAGAGGAAGTAGAGAATTTTTTGTTGAATTTTTTTGCAAATATTTGACTGGCATGAATTTTAGTAAACTGTATTATATTCAAAAAACTCATTTTTAAAAACAATATGAAACAGCAGGTTCAATTTTCACAGATTCTTAGTGAAAAATTGCTTGAAACTGAATTCGTATTCTGTTTTGAACTTGAAAAAATTCAACTCAAGATAAGAAAAATGCGAATAGCAGACAAGAAAAAAATGCGATGAAAAAAAAAATCAAAAAAAGATTTAAAAAATAGATAAAGGCAGACGTTCAAAACATCCAAAGAGCTCCAAAATGTCAAAAAAAAAGGAAACTTCTCATTTTCAACTCTCCCGTTCTTTCCAATTATCCAGCTAATCCCAAAGGAATTCTTCCTTTTTTAAAGGGAAAAATAATTAAGCTTATGCAGCTCACACACCAATTCTCACCTTTTTCCCGGCCTTTTTGACCCAATCCAACTGCATTTTTTGAGAAGATAAGGATGAATTTGAGCAATGTTTCGATGGCAATCCTTGTCCTAGTACCAGACAGTTTTCTTTGGATTCAGTTTCATTGGAATATCTAAAAAACTGATTGAAATTAGAAAAATTGGATATTGGTTAGCAGCCAAAAAAGTACATATTTCGAGTAAAGAAAAATGTTAAAAACTACTGTTTCACACAAGTTATATGAATTATTATAAAACGTTTATTTTACTCTTCGTTTTTTCAGTTTGAATTCCTAATTTTTTTTCAACCTTCAACTTCAACATAGTTTTTTTAATTCCTCGAAAAAAATTTTAAAACCCAAGTTAAAACTTTTTCAATATTTGTTAATAAATTTTTTTAATCAAAAAATGTTTTTTTTGAGTAATTAAATAAAAGTAAGTTTTAAAAGGTTTAGTTTTTCCGTAGCGAACATACATTTTTGATGAAATGGAAACATGTTTGGAATTGTATGTGCAAGTATAATAGGGAGTTCATACTAATAAAAGAAATACGGTAGTTTTTATTTAGTCATTTTTTGCTAAAATGTAGATGCTGCTGAAAATTTAAGTTCACTTTTTTTAGAGACGCCTAATTTTAATAACACTTTCGGAGTTTTAACTCAATTTAATTGAAATACTGTAAAAATAAAAAAATATATTGTTTCATGTGATTCATATAATTTGAAGTGAATGTTCACTTCACTTCTTCTTCCTGATCGTTTGAATTAAAAAAAAACAGTGCAAAAAATCATTTAAGTCACTTCAATATCTAGTTTTACTTTTAGGTAAATAAATAATGAGTTCATAATTGGAAAATAAAAATTTGACAATTTCTATCTTAGGTTTGAATTAGCAGCCAGCTGTTACATAGTTTTTAAGGAGTTACTCAAAAAGTTAAAAATATCTGTTTCAACTTGCTTTCATAAGAGAATAATTTGAGTTTGTTCGATCAGTCGTTTTCAAAATATTGTTTCAGGGTGGGCACATATTTTTATTGAAAATTGAAACTTGCTTCAAGATCTGAGAGTTCTAATACAAATTAAACTTCACGTGATTATTTTCAATGTTGAAAACAATTTTGTGGTTCATACATTTATTACATTCTTGAAGAAGCGTGAAAAGAAAAGAAAGATGATACATACATATTCATTGAAATTCTGTTTAAAAGTCCACATTTGATTCCCAAAATAAATTGTTGGAAAAACTCAACTTGAAAATGTCAAAATAAAATAAAAAATGTTTTTTACTAGTTGTAATAATTCCCAAAAAACTCATTTAGAAATTTTGCAATTATAATAAAATAATTTTGAAGTAAAACAATCGAGTACTTTGGAGCTTCGAAACAGCTAACTGATATCAATTCTCAACAGGGTTTTTAAACTTTTCACACTGCTCCGAGCGATATGTTTCAAGAAACGTAAGCGAAAATAAATTTTCGGAAAACAAATTTGAGAAATTTCAAAACATACATATTTGATAAAAAATCCTTGAAACAGTAACTTTGAGATGAATAAAATTAAGTTTAAATGTTACTGTTTCAAGAAAATCTCATAACATGTTTGCTTTTCTTATGAATGATTTATGAGTTTTCCGAATGTTATTTTATAGATTTACACGACTTTTATATTTAATTGAAGTAGTTCTCCAGACTAATCAGAGTCTATTTATGCCAGTATTATTTTGTATGAAAAGAGTGTTTTTCGAAAAAAAATGCCGGTTTGAAGCCCAGTTAAAAGCAATTAAAAGTTTTTAGTTTTTTAAATTAAAATTGTACCTTTTCAATATTTGCATATGTATGATGAATCATTTCCTGTCTAATATAGTAATATCAAAAACTCTAAAATTAGACAATATAAAGAAATTGGGTCATACTTAAAAGTTCTTTATACATTGCCAATGTTATTTGTTAATTTTGAAAAAAATCTGACGATAAAACCTTATTGCTTCTTGAAATTATTTATTGTTTCAGACTTGCTTCATTACTACAATTTGTCTCCACTAGTTAGTACCATTAGGCTTCATTTTGGCAGATGTAACAAGTTTCCCAATTTTTAACTGTTTCAAGGTGTTTGTTTATATTTTTGAAATTATTTTCAAAGCATTACAATCAACAATTGTTGAGAAAAATCCAAATTCTACAAAATAACTAATCCTTACTTAGAAAATTATACGAAAAAAGGAAAGTGAGCTCAGACAAAAGAAGAAGCTGTCTCAGGTTTTTATGATCTTCTCTAGAATTATATTGTCTCTTTCCGTTAGTTTCATTCGTAGTAGTAGTTTTTTGATGGATGTAGTAGTGGGTGAAGCCGTAAGAAATGAGACTTGGGCGTGGGTTTTGAATTATGAATGTTTCGGGTTTTTGATTGAATCATATTGGAATGTAATGTTTCAATTTGTTATTAAAAGAAATTGCATTTTTAATTGATTGATTCTTCGAAGTCTTTGTTGTGAAGTAAATTATTTTGCACACTTACGTAAATTTGATAGAGTACTCTTATCATTTCTGAAAATTTTTATTTATTTTTTATTTTTTCTTAACGGAAAATTTTTTAACAGAGCAACTAAATTTTCCAAACTTTTCATCTTCACAAAATTAACTCAATGAAGTGAAAGTTGAAAATGTGTTATTTATTTCTCTTAAAATTTCCGGTCAAAATTGAACTCATTGGGTCAGATTTTAACTTTTTTTGTGGAAAAATCACGGAAAACAATGAGGTCGTCAAATTGTCAATGCCAATTAATGTCAAATTCTCTAAAATTGGTTTTGTTTTTATTTGATATAAAACAAAAGCCCTTGAAACAGTAAGTTTTTTTTTTCAAAACCGACTTCACTAAAAAATATTTTTCCCATTTCTGTGTATGTTTTTTTTAGTTCTCTACCTCGATTTTAATATCAAACGATTTTAATATCAAAAAAATTTTTTTTCCTATCTAATCATGGATATGGTGACACATACATTTTAAAACATTCATAAAATGTTTTTCATAGTTGATAAATGAATAAGTATATAGTAAGTATGCATTAAACACTTCAAAAATTGTTTAGACAATTAAAAAAATTCTTTTAATTGAATTTTTCGGAAAAGGCTAAATTTACAGAACATTTGGTTTCTTTTAAGAACTCAGAGAACTCGGAGCCTTTCAATGTTTGTAACTATAAAATGTTATACCATAATTTACCAAAAAAAACCCCAGGAGAAAAGCTTTTATGGATGAATTCCTAAACTATGATTGGCGAAAACTAAGAAATCTCCATTTAAGACTACAAATAAAGGTGTTTCAAACATTTTTTTAAACTGTATTGCAATAATATTTCGAATTTCCATAACATGAGTTTTAAACAAATTTCGTACTTTTAAATCAGATTTTAAAACATTTCTCCAAAACTTTTCGTGAACCAACTTAATTAAATTTCGAATATTTTTAATGGGGAAGTAGAAACATTAATTTTTTCTGGAGAAAAAAAAACTTAATCAACCAAAAACTGACAATAAAAAAGGAGGTTGAAAAGACAAAAGTGTACGCGCTTCCACCTGAAAAAAAAAGGAAAGTGCACTGACACAACGGCACGCATTCTATTCAAAGACGCGAAGGAGGTCAAGTTATTAAGCACAACAACCTTTTTCTCTCTCTTTGACTTATATTGAAAAACGAAGAGAACAAGAGAGCACACATCGAAATAAAATGCAAAAGGAAACAGTGAAAACTTGAAGGAAAAGTATTTTTGAATTGAGAGAGAGTTTGACAGGAAATTGTTATTACTTGGCAAGAACGGCAAGCATTTGAATGGAAATTTGTCATTATTTTATGGAAACCTTCACAGCTGTTTTGTGGTATTACGCTACTTAATTTATTTAAACTTTGCACTAAAATTATAATTTTTTCAGATATAAACAAATTTTGTGAAACCGGTAAAATTAGATTGAGCAAAAAGTCCATTAATTCAGAAATAAAATCTATTTTCAAACCTGTTGGGAGAAATTTAGTTACTGTAAAATTAAAAATGCAAAAAATAGAAGGCAATAAGCACTTTCAAAAACTCCTTAAAATTGTTGTTTTCTAGTCAAAAGTGACAAGAAGTTTATCTGGTTCAATTATCTGAATCAGTTCCGAATTAAACAAAAATTTTCAAGTGTAAATCGACAATATGAAACGGCCAAATTCTAGAAATTTGTAAATTTTGTAAAAGTGAACTTTAAACAAGCTGTTAAAAAACTGAACCCCCTAGTCCCACAGAGTCATACGGTAGTCATAAAAACCAGGTTGCCTAATACCTGATCACCGTCATTATTGAAATGAATAAGACGGACCACTTCATTTTGAAGGGCCGTCTCATAAGGTTTCAATATATACCAAGGACTAAAGATCTCGTTCAAAAATTTGTATGTAGTTTTATTTAGGGTATATTTAACAAGTCCAGGTAAAGCGCTTTATTTTTGAAAATGGAAAAAAAATGACCGATAAGGTATGACGAATTACGCAACTTGTGTACTCCTCGAGGAGAATTGCACCTATTTTTTTGATTCTCAACCAGTAAGTGTTTTTTTTTGTAATTAATTAAATTAATTGAATCACCTAAACAGTAAAATTTCAAGAATAATTTATAAGAATATGCCTGCCATTTATGAAACATCTGAAACAGTTGATATTTTGAATGTTAAACAATTTTGCAGAATTTTATTTGCAAAACATTCAAAATAAATATGTTTTTGTTCTCGTAGATGACGGAAGGAAAGCAAAAAGAAAGATGAGCGGCATAATGAAAAACATTTGTGACTTCAAAGAAAATATATTTCTTTACTATTGCAAAAATACTGGCTTGGAACCGTTTTTTTTTTTTTGAAAGTCGTAAGATTAAAAGAGACCCATTAAATAAATAAATTAATTAAATAAATTTAAAAATATCAACTCTCTAATCAATACTTTGAAAATGTACAAGCTTTTTCTAGCTAAAAAGAGTTTGGAAAATCTTGGTTCCGCGTTGAAACTGAACTTGAAATATTTTAGTAAGTAAGTTGTGAAAATAAGTTTCTTTGAGAGAACTAGAAAATAAACAAACATACGCCGGACTTCCGAAGTCTGTTTGAAACGGACGTCTGGAACAACCGGGATGTCCGGGGTTTCAGCTCTATTTCAGACGTTTTATGTACTTTTCAATTTTATGTAAGTTGACAAAACAGATGAAATAAAACGGCACGAACAACATAACTCACTCAATTATTTTATGGACTTTGACTCGCAAACTCCAAAGTCCAAACTGAAAACAATATGAGAATTCAAAAATGCAAACATTTTATCAACTTGCTGAAACAGACTTTGAAAATTTTTGTTCACATAACTGTTTACTTTGCAAAAATTGGATTAAGATATCAAAAAAGGTTCTTGTAGAAATTGTTTTTTGTAGTTTTTACAGTTTCACCCAGACCATTTTAGCAACTTGTTGAAACAGACTAACAATGTTTCAGATTTAAACAGATTTTTTCTGAATGAAAATGATGTCCATTTAAATAAGTTAGGCTGTTTGAATCAGCTTGCTTTGGACATTCTGGAATTGCTCGCAAGTGTTTGATAAACTAAAAATTTAAAAATTTCCGTAAAAAATTTTATGTATATTTTTCCATCACAACCGTTTGACAATTCAATTTCCTTGGGGGTTTTCAGATAAAATCATTATCAAACGAATCTAAAATTCCAATAATTCTAACAACATTTTGAAACAGTCGTCAAATTATTTTCACTAAAAAAGATGTTTTCCAAAATACACAGGGACCTTCATAGTTTTCATGTAAATAAGTATTTCTATCACAAAAAGGACAGAAATAGAATTTGTAGAAAAAAACAAATATTTCTCACAATTTTGTCGATCACGTTTCACAAAGTTCTTAAAAAATTCCTCAACGGAAAACTACATTGAGATAAGCCAACAACAAAAAAAACAGTAAACCTAATTTTGGATGGGAAATAAAACTTTTTTAGGCAGAAAAAACTCCAAAGATCACTTCAATCACTTTAGAGTAAGTAGAATTTTTTTAAGTTCCGAAAAGACAGAACTAAGAAATTCAAACATTTCAAAACTTTTAACAACATTTTGAAACGGTCGTCAAATAAATTTTCACTAAAAAGTCATTTTTGCCGCTGAATAGGATCTTGTCGAAAAAATTGTTCTAGTCCTTTTTGTTATTACTGTTTCACTGAGTCCTTATAAAAAATTGTGTTCCGCCTTTTTTAGTATCTATTTTCAAGAGCACAATAGGAGCAGCGAGAAAACTTAACAACAGGAAAAAATATATAAAAACATATAAAAGTTAGCTATGTTAGGAAAAAAATCGTATCAGTTTCAGGTATGTTGGAGATTTTTCCAATTTTTCCAGATAGCACTGGCCAACAGCAATTTCAGACTGCTCTTGAAAAATTTTCATGTAGATTTTTTTCCATCAAAACCGTTTAACAATTCAATTTTCTTGGGGGTTTTTAGATAAAACCATTATCGAACGAATAGAATGCCTAAAATTCCAATGAATCTAACAACATGTTGAAATGGTCGTCAAATTATTTTCACAAAAAAAGGTGTTTTTCCACAATTCACAGGGAGCTGCATAGTTTTCATGTATATAAGTTTTTCTATCACAAAAAGGACAGAAATAGAATTTGTAGAAAAAAAAACAAATATTTCTCACAATTTTTGTCGATCACGTTTCACAAAGTTCTTAAAAAAATTCTTAAACCGAAAACTACATTGCGACACCGATAAGAGAACAAAAAACAGTAAACCTAAAAAAATTCCGTGAAATGACTAAAAATGACTAAAAAATTCAAACATTTCAAGATTTTTAACAACATGTTGAAACGGTCGTCAGACTAATTTTCACGAAAAAGTCAATTTTGGCGCTAAATAGGACTTGTCGAAAAAAAAAGTTCTAGTAATTTGTTTTTATTACTGTTTCACCGAGTTCTTATAAAAAATTGTGTTTCTCCTTTTTCAATGTTTTCTTTTTCATCGTATGACTCTGAAAGAGCTGAAGTCTAGTTACTCATGTATTTTCAAATTTGTAGGAAATGTTTGTGAACTTAATAATTTTCAACAGTTTTATTTTCATATTACGCTTAGAATTTCAGAAACAATAATACCTCGTTTTAATTTCCCAATTTGCCCTGCGATATACTAAAATGAACGATTTAGAATTGGAAAATGAGCTTTTGAAATGACACCAATAAATTGGTCGTAGTCGTTGTATATCTATCCATATATATATTTCAAAAATAAAAACACGGATTGAAGCATTTAGTGGAAGAAGGAGGGATGAAAGAGCAAGTGTTCATTCGTAGTATTTGAATTGAAAAGAAAGGCAGACGGGGGAGGAGCTAATGCTTTCGGTTCAGTTATTTTTCAGGGAGGTTGAGTTGCAGGTTGAGAAAATACATTAATACTTTTCACTCTACTAAAGATTTTCGAAAAATTCTGAAAGTTGGAATATATTCTTTATACCAAAAATATACTAGTTCTCAACACAACAGTTCTCAACACGTAATGCCAAATTTATTAATTGACCACACTTATCAACAATTTGAAACAGTAAAGAAAAAGGTTATTTTTAGAAAATTAAAAAAAAATTAATGTTTCAATAATATTTGAATATCGGTTCGTTAAAGCTATTCTCATTAAAACTATTCGTTAAAACTATTCTTTTGAGAGGTTGTTTTTCTACCACCACAGAATTTCACAGGCTCAGACTGCAATAATATCGCTGAGATTTAGGAACAAAAAACCAATTTGAAAATGAATTAATCAAAGTAAAATCTATGAGAACCCCGAAAATGAATTCTCCAGCTGCTGGGAAATGTTCAAACTTTGAGAAAAAAAAGGTGAGCGGTTCAATTCAATAACTTTTTTTTCTCTAGAATATTGGTTCAATTCCATCTCAACTCAATAAAAAAGTCAATTTTATTTCATATTATATTCCGATAAAAATTGGATAGCCAAAATGAAATTGGTAACCGTTTTAGAACAAATTGAACTTTCAAGGAATATTGATACAAAAGTGGGATGTTAGTTTGTTGAACATAATAAAATAAAAAATATGGAAACGCATATAATGACATACTGAAACATGAAAATTAATGGAATATTGGAAATAAAACTCCGATGTATGAAAAAAATAAAGTGGAAGCATTTTTGGAGTTCTTTAGAAATGTAAATGCCGAAATGGATTTTTTTCAGAAAATTTAAAGTTGTTTCTACTGTTCCACTTTCATTGTTTAATTTCAAACAAAAATGGAAAAAACGCAGGGCAGTTGCAGTTGCATGTATATTTAAAAAAAAATCTTTTAGTGCACGATTTTTTTGAAATAAAAAATTGAATTCATCTATAATTGATTTCACAGAAATTGTCTATATTGTAGACTACATTTTGTAACTTCTCAAGGAAAAATTATTCTTGACAAAATCTTGCATGGTGTTGCATGGTACAAAACATATTCGATGACTCACAAAACATTTGAAATTTTCAAAACGGGATATGAAATGCGAGTAGGCATAACAATTAAGTGTCTATATATGGAAAGTGTGAAGATACACAAAATTTGAAAATTTATGTATAATTAAATATTACTTTTTTGTTCATGTGTTTAGTTTATATTGGCAACGAGAAACCAATCAGAATCATACAGTGTCACTGTCACTGTTTTTTTTTTATTTTTGCGTGGTTTCCAAACAGAAAAGATGTATTAATTCCACCATTTTCTGAAGTCTTATTTTTTAAGAAATGAAAACAGTAACTTTTCTGAAAAAAATTTTCTTTTCAGAACGAAAAACCCGTAAGTTCAATTCAATATTTCTTAACACAATAAAAAAGTACATTTCATTGCATAGTACACTCAAAACAAAAAACTGCGTGGCGTGTACTGCAGAAAACCTAATATTTAGGCCCCGCCTTTTTCTCGTCCACTCACGGAGAAAAGGCAAAAATTTTGACCTAAACCAATATCAGGCCGCCGACATCTCACGGGTTCCGCGCGCCTAAATTGCATATTGATGGGAGAGAGAAGGATGATACAGGCGCGTTCAATTTGCATCTCCATTAAATGGAAAAAATTGCGAAAATTATCATTTAAGGGAAAAAAAATTCCATCTGAGCGTATTTAACAGCTTTTCGTAATTTCTAATCAACTGTGCAATGTTTTATAAAACATTCACATATTTTACGGGCAATCAACTATTCTTCCAATGCGATAGATGTTTTGGCAGCGTTCCAAGAAAATTCATTTTCAGCCAATTCTCTCAAAAGTTGAAAAATTTGTATGTTGCCTATGAGCGGCAGATTAACTTCAAAAAACAACGATTTTTATAAATTTCTGGCAAATTTTATTGGACTTATTACAAATTAAGTTACAAATTTGCAACTAGAAAGTGAGTCCATGTCAATAGGAATATCATTATGCGTTTCATTTCTTCCTACTAAAAACCACACAATGAAACATGAAGTAACGAAATTTTCAATTTTCTAAAGTATTGAAAAAAAATAATTTTATTCTTGTAAATTTCCATTTTTCCAAATTGCACTAAATAAAAATTAGAAATGTAGAAAACTTGATTTAAAAATATATTCCAAGTCAATTTACATATAGAAAAATTTAAATAAAAGGCTAAAAAAGTCAGTACGCTTTTCAATTTTCCATGCATAAAACCACACTTTGAAACATGAAATAAAAAAATTTCAATTTCCTAAAGTATTGAAAAAAAAGGAATTTTATTCTTGTAAATGTCCATTTGAGACATCTTTGTACCCAATTTCCATTAAGCAAATCACATGTTCTTGACCCTCGAAAAAGATTCAAATTTCTCTTTGCAACAGAAAAAAAGCACAACCCGGTCATTTTCCCACAAAAAGGCCAACTTACTTTTCGAAAATTGCAGTTTTTGATTCCATGATTCCGGGAACAGAATGGGGTGACGGAATGAGAAGAATGAAAATGTTTAGATGTAGATGAAAAACAGAAATGAGATGCAAAATGAAAACCACATGAAAAAAGAAAAGATTTTGGTGGTTGACCAATTTATCTCTATTTCTCATTGGCTCACAATCGATCACTTTTTGACAGCTTGATCTAACTCTTGAGGTACTAAACTGAAAATTGAAATTGGAATTCAAATATCATGTTTGATCAGGTAGAAATAGTTGAAATTAAAAGCAGGTACTTCCTTATATAGCACAACTGTTAAGTGGAATTGCAATTTGACAACGTTCTGAAAAAGTGCAAAATTTTTTAGATTTTTAAAAAATTTTCTGTTTCAATTTTCGAATAAAACAATGTGTGATTAAAACAATTTTATTAAGTAGTGTGATGTTATAGAAACCCAAATTAGTTTTTTGAGAAAGACGACGACTATGAAAAGTTTCCGGTCTGTAAATCTACCAAAAACCGGTAAACTTTCGTTCTGGAACATCATGGGAGGGTCTCACAACAAAACAAAAAACATTTGAATCATTTTTTATATCCTTAAAACATATAAAATATTGATAATTGAAACATTTTCTACTTATTCTAATATTTTATTTATTTTTCCTAAAATAAATCTATCTACTCCACTTATCTCTTTGGTGTCTTCCAAACATTGCATTGATTGAAAATTAAAAAACTGGAAGCTGGAATTATATCTTAATTTTTTGAATACAACTCTCAATAGTCCAATACAACTTGTGAGCGCATTTGAAATTTAACAACTGTGCGAAACAGTGATTTTTTAAAATTATTTTCGTAACTGTTTTTAAAATTTTTATGTTTTATATAGTTTTGAAAACATTGGAAGATAAATAATAGCTAGCTTTGCTTTCATTTAATTTTCCAGGCACCAAGAGAGCACAAAAAACATTGCAGAATAAATTTAAGTCATTTGAGCCAAGTAACCAATTGTTTTTTATTTTCTAGCCTTTTGAGGTTACTAATTGGAAGTTGATAATTTAGAAATTGGAATTAATATAAATTTTTAGTGAACAAAATTTCTGCATTAGAACAAACTTGTAAGCGTAGTTGGAATTTCACAACTGTTTGAAACAGTGCAAATTTTTTTAGATTTAAAAAAAACTTCTGTTTCAATATTTGAATAAAACATTGTGTGATTTAAACAATTTTTCATGAAATATGGTGATGTTGAATGTGTGGATCATTAAACACTTTCTACTTACTCTAATTGTTTATTTATTGCTCCTTGCATAAATCTACTCTACTTATCTTTTTGGCGTCTCCACAATTTGATTAAAATTGAAAAACTGGGAATTGGAATCAAATCTTAATTTTTAGAATACATAACACATTCGTGTTATGTATTTTGAAAATATTAGGAGTTTAGTAATATTCAGTTTGTTGTGGATTAGGCATTTTAGGTACCAAAGGCAGCGTTTTTTTTAAAGTTATTTTCTGAACATTTTTCTTATTTGACAAATGAGTTGTGTATAAATTGTTATTTCACAGTATCCTCCCATATTTACAGTTTTTGAATATATTTCCCCATTAAAATTCAAAATAAAATTATGCTGTAAATAAATCAATAAATTACATTTTTGTTTGAGAATCACACTATATAATTTTAAAACATGCTTGTTATCAGGAATTTTCCGCTTACATTGATAAATGTGAGTATTTTCAATTTTTTTTACTGTTTCTAATTGTTTATTTGTTGTTCTCAAAAAAATATCTACACTACCTTTGGAATCGATTACAAACTAAATTCTTTTTTTTTTTGAATGGTAATTTGATTTCCTATAAATCTGTTCATCAGTACTTTTGTAATAATTGTTTAAATGAAAAATTTTTAGTAAGTCACTTTTCGGTACAATAACAAACTGTTTCTAAATTTCTAAAGAGTAATTGAAAGATCACAACTATTTGAAATAATATAATTATTTTTGGATTTTTTTTGATAAAATTACTGATTAAAATTGCAAGATTAAATTTTAAACCGGTTAACTTGCTAGCTACTCTTGTTTTAGTTCCCAGAGAGATATGAAAACTTGTTTTTTCTGAAACATCTGTCAAAGCTGGAAAACATTTTTTCGGAAGGTCTCCTAAATATGCGCTTCAGGCAGCGTTTTTCAGCCATTTGTAACTGTTAAATTTGATATAAAAAGTTTGTTTCGCTGTGTCGAAGTATTTTTCCATATTCACATTTTTGAATACAATTTTCCCATAGTATACGTCAATTAAAATTTTGTTTCAGATTTCTCTTGTATGGCTTTGAAACATTCATGTTTATCGAGAATATTCTGCAAACATTGATAAATGTGGAACTTTTTTCTATTGTTTCTAATGGTTCATTTATCGTACCCAGAAAAATCTTTCTACTGCCGTCTTTGTTTTGGCTTTTAAAAAATTTTTATTGAAAATTGAAAAGCTGAAAATTGGAATTGAAACACCATTTTTAGTCGAGCAAATTTTTTCTCCGTAAAAAAACTGGTAATTGTAATTGCAATTTGACACCTTTCTGATAATTTGTTTATTTTTAATTCTATAGCTTTTTATATTTCCAAAACTTGTATGTTTCATATAGTTATGAAAATATTGGAAGATTAAGTCTGTCCCATTCTGTGCTTAGCCGCGTTATCAAAAAAAATAGTTTTTCAGGCACCAAAAAACACGCGAGTCACAAAAAATAGAACTAATTGGAATCTTAAAAATAATTGGAATCTCTTCTTTCTTTGCTCTACAGAAAATGGACTAGGTATATATTATCTTAGGAAATTCTGACGTCACAATAGTATCTTTAACAGTGTTTTAACAACATTTGAAAAATCAGAAACTTCCAGAGCAAAAGGTTGCGGCACTTCCTTGGATCAAGCACATATGGAACATAAATAACATACAGTTTTACTTTTTCAACAAAAAAAAACTCTGCTACTTTTATAGATAGCTTTTCTCGATTTTATAAGTAATTTCATTGATTAATCGACCCATTCATCGAATTCCTCCACAAATCATTTTCAAAACATTTATTGAATTCGTTAATTACTGAATCTAATGGCGTGTTCATTGTCAACATCGTACAGTTTACTTTTTTTCAATTGTTTTTTCATCCTAGGAAACTGTGCTTCAGAAAATTTAATTATAATTGATTGCACATTATAAAAACATGCTTTCAGTTACCTATAGAATCTATTACAAACGCAATTCATAATTTGAATGGTCATTTGATTTCGCACAAATCTGCTCACCAGTAATCCCTTTCCAATTGTTTGTGGGATTAAAATTCCAACAATTTCACAGTTTATGTTACATACATCAAAATTATTTCTGACCTATTTTTGCATTTTTGTGATGAGAATTTATGTTTTATTGTTGATTCTTTTTCCAATCGGCAGTTTATCACTGCCAATGTTTTTAAAATGGTTATTTTGCACATGCTGTTTTGAAACGGATATATTCGATTATCTTAGTGAGTATAAGATACAATTTGAACAAATTAGACTCTTCCGGTGGAAAAAGTGAATACTTAAAATATTTACGCACCTTTTAAGCTTGAATGAGACAGTTTGTACTTTTGTAAAAAAAAGCCAAAAGAAAATCTGTATTGAAAATTTGAAAGAACTCCCTTTTTGAGTTAGTACTTGTTATAGTTTCCCATTTCAGAGCTACACAGAGATCTTTCTAGATTTATTTATGGCCAGCATTTGGTAATAGATACTGTGGTTCGTTCAATCAAATCTCACTGGCATAATGAGCATCCTCAGAAACCGTTAGTTCTCTCATTTCATGGTGGGCCGGGTACTGGAAAGAACTATGTGACTGAAATCATCGCAAAAAACACTTTTCGGTAATTGTTCAAGATTTTGCATACTTTCTGAAAAAAATGCATTAGTGTTTCAGAAGTGGACTTCAAAGCCCATATGTGAAGTATTTTGTTGCAACAAAGGATTTTCCAAACAACAAACATATAGAGGATTATAAATTGAAACTAAAAGAACAACTAATACAATCTGCCGACGGATGTGATCGATCCATTTTCGTGTTTGATGAGGTGGATAAATTACAAAGTGAACTGGTTCAAACAATCAAACCTTTTCTTGATTTTTATCCAGCCGTTTTTGAAGTTGACTTTCGAAAAACTACCTTCATTTTTCTAAGCAACAAAGGAAGCTCTGAAATTGCGAACATTGCATTGGAACATCGTCGAAATCTTAAAAAACGGTCACAACTCGAGTTGAAGCATTTTGAACGAACACTTATGTCACATGCATTCAATGAGAAAGGTGGTCTACGAAACACTGAATTGATCTCTAATCAGCTTATTGATCATTATATCCCATTTCTTCCCTTATCTAAGTTCTACGTTTCCCAGTGCATTCAAGTACATCTTCGAAAACGCGGAAGACATGATTTGGCAAAGGATGGAGAATTCATGCAAAGAGTTCTCGATTCTCTTGAATTTTTCCCTGAATCTAGCAAGGTATTTTCCTCGTCAGGATGTAAACGTGTAGATGCAAAAACTGAACTAGAAATTTCCAAGATGGGATTCTCACTCAATTCGGAGAAAGAGTTTAATGATGAGTTGTAGTTTTTTTTCTGTTTCAAAATGTCCAGAAATTTGTTTTCATTCTAAGTGTTTAATTTTTTTGTTGATTTAGCAACATTTACAAAATTGAATGAACTCAATGATGAGTTGTAAATATTTCCCCTGTTTCAAATTGTCCATAACTACGTTTTTATTGTATTCATTTTATTATTTAATTTTGCGAGTAGAAAATGATTTTGAACCAGATACTTTTACCTCCACCAGGTACTCCACCTTTCATAAGTTAATTAGTTTTTATTATCTTTGCATTAAGCTTGAACTGTAGTAACTGCTCAAAATAAAATTGAATTGGTACAAAAATGTTTTTGAATAAAATCAGCCCTTTTGAAATGAAAAAGTTCGCTGAAAAATGGTTTCTATTGAAATTTAAATTCTATGTTCAATGTTTCTTTATCTTCAAATTTCGTTATCAGTGCATCAATCTATTTTTCGGTGTGATTTCTCATGGATATTTTGATGTTAGCAAGAATACGCAGATAACAAGCGACATCTTCTGTTCCATTTCATTTTCCTTTACTTCTCACTTGTCAAATATTTTGTTTTATTCTGAAAGAAAGATGCAATTTTTTAAATATATTATTTTCGTTATCATTCTTAATCAATTAGTCGTCGATGTCCACAGCTTATCAATGCCAATGTTTTTAAAATGTTTATTTTACACTTGCTGCGGTGAAACGGATATATTCAATTATCATGGTGAGTAGCAATATTTTAAGAAATTCAGTCAAAATTCAGAACACCATGCAAATTGTTTCTAATGTAAAACACAGCTATATACAAATTTTGAGTTGTGCTCCGTGATAAGGAGCATTTTTCGCACTTTTTTTTTTGATACTTTTGAAAGAAAAACCGTTTATTTTTTAAATATTTTTCTAAACTTTACATTTCAGCGTTATACAAAGATTTCGATAATAAAATTTTCGGGCAGCACTTGATGGCAGAATCTGTAGTTCATTCAATCAAATCTCATTGGCACAATGAGCATTCTCAGAAGCCGCTAGTTCTCTCATTTCACGGCGGAACCGGCACTGGAAAGAATTATGTGACTGAAATTATTGTGAACAATACTTATCGGTAACTTTTCATTGCTTAAAATTTTTTTGAGAAACAAGTTTATGTTTTAGAAGTGGAATGCACAGCCCATTTGTGAATTATTTCGTTGCAACAAATAATTTTCCGAATAAAAAGTATATTGAGGATTATAAATTGGAACTGAAAGATCAACTTATAAGATCGGCCCGAAGATGTCAGCGATCTATTTTTATATTTGATGAGACGGATAAGCTACAAAGTGAATTGATTCAAGTGATCAAACCATTTCTTGATTATTATCCGGCGGTCTTTGGAGTGGACTTTCGGAAAACTATCTTCATTTTTCTAAGCAACAAAGGGAGCAAAGAAATTGCTAATATCGCATTAGAACATCATGAAAATGGTAAAATAAGATCACAACTCGAGTTGAAGCATTTTGAACGAACACTGATGCTTTCTGCATTCAATGAAGAAGGTGGTCTTCGTAACACTGATATGATCTCTAATCAACTTATTGATCATTTTATACCATTTCTTCCCTTATCTAAGTTCTACGTTTCCCAGTGCATTCAAGTACATCTTCGAAAACGCGGAAGACATGATTTGGCAAAGGATGGAGAATTCATGCAAAGAGTTCTTGATTCTCTTGAATTTTTCCCTGAATCTAGCAAAATATTTTCCTCGTCAGGATGTAAACGTGTGAATGCAAAGACTGATCTCGAAATTTCCAAGATGGGATTCTCACTCAATTCGAAGAAAGAGTTTAATGATGAGTTGTGAAAGTATTTTCTCCTGTTTCAAGATGTTGATAAATTTGTGTTCAATATTTTTTATGGTTCGGTGTTCTCTAAGGCTTTAAGTGGTTTGAAGTTCCAAATACTTATTAATTTGTTAATTTATGCATGTTTTTCTTTTTTTTAAATATCATTATCATCCTCAGATGACTCCGCGGAAAAATAGTGGAACGATGGGAATGGAATTCAACAAGAAAACTCAGTGTGAGTTTTTAAAGTTTGTAGAACGCCAAAAAATTTTGTTTTCTTTAATTTTTTAGGCAAATTTAGAATAAATTAAAAAATTGTAAACTTATGCAAAATTAGATTCTAAAATAGGTAGCAATATGTACACAAAAAAGATAGCAAAAAACGTAACGCCTGCTGTAGGTAAGGCCTATCTAAAAATCTACCTACAATGTAATCCGTAGTTTTCTATTCAGAAATGTAACGATTTCCAGATTATTCGCAATGCCAATTCTGCACTTTGAAAATTTGGTCAAACACGGAAATTGTTCTTGCTGGTGGAAATGTAATTTGCAATTTGTGCATTGCCGAAAAAAGCCGTGAGTTTTTTCCCCTAAAAGTCCAGAAATGTAACTATTAACAATATACATGCTACTTCAGATGCCGTTCAATTCGACAGAAAATATATGATCAAAACATTATCAAAGACATTTTCAAGAAAGTGGGAAATCTCGAATAATTTAATAATGACACTGCTGATTCTTTTGCTCTCTGCACTTTTTTTTATATCTCAAGGAACTTTTTCAATGCTTCAAAATGAACCAAACCAGGTTTGATTTTTCCACATAACTTTGTTCCTTTCGACAAATAAATTTGCTTATTTACAGGATCGAAACCCCTACCAAAACTACATAGAATCAGTAAGATCCTTTGTCAATTCGGATTTCTCAGATATTTCAAAAGAAAATCGGAATCTTTTGAGATTAATTGGTGAACAAATGTTTTTACATCCAGATGAACATGCTCCGCTTGTCATAGTTATTGCTGGTTTGAAAGCTAATGAGTTTTCTGAAAAATTAAACAAGGCAATTCAAAATTCTAAATCAGAGACAAATTCAAATAATTTACCAATTGAAATTGGAAATCAACTTGAAAGAGGAGAGCTACATGCAATATTGAACAATGGTTAGTTTTTTTTTAACTGTTTCACCAAGTTCATTAATTTTGGGCATTTTTGACACTTACGTTATATAGTTGTAAATGTATTTTTCCGAAAATCTCTTGAAATTTATTTCACTTACCACTTTAGCTCTCGCATCACAAATGACACCTAGAACAGCAGTCCTGACAAATATTGATCTTCTTGCATGGGATGCAGTTTTAGTGCTCCATGCCTTTGCGGACCATGGAACTTTTCCCATCCCAAAAACTGTACTCCTCCTAGCAGTATCAACAGAAGAAACTACTTATTCTGGGAATAGTTGTGATGGGAAAATTTTGAAGTAAGTGATTTTTATTTTTAAAATAAAAAGCAATTAAATTCCAGGCTTGTAACGAACCGCTGGATCGAAAATGGAGGAAACTATGACAATATTCCACCAATTGTAGCCAGGATTTCATATTTTATGTGCTTATAATAAAAATTATTTGTTTAAAAATTTAGTTTTTGTTTACTTGGAAATTGTGAAAAAATATGGAATTTTTAAACTTGGTTACTGCAATTTTGTTCACCGGGAAAAATTACTGTTTCAAAAGATTTGTTTAATTGAAAATCCTCATGTTTATTTGGTTCCTTTATATTAAAATTTTGATTAGAAAAATATTATTCACGAGAAAACAAAACAAGTTTTTAAGTGTTTCTGTGAAAATTTAGGGCAGATCAAGTGTAGATCACACAAAATTTTAGGGAAAATCTATAGAAATGCACATTTAAATGTGAAATTAGAAGAAGATATAATATGATCTACGTGTGATCTACTCAAATTTTTCTCAGAAACGCTCAAAACCAAAGGCTGACCGCGCGACAAAACGATTTTGAAAAAAAGTCCTCTTCGAACTCAGAGAATTTAAAATTTAAACTATATTTTGTAAACAAAAACAATTCTTTTTCCTGTTTGTTTTTTTCATCATAACTTTTTATCAGTTTTTCCGTTTATCAATTTAGGGTTCAGTTTACGAAAAAAATAAAAATATTTACATCAATTTTAAAGCCTTTTTCTTCAAAAAACTCGTATTCATTGATGACATTTTCGGTTCCTCATTATTAGTTTTTTTTTGCAGTTTTTTTCGGCATTTTCTTCCTCGATTTAATTCCCTCAATTTTGTGTGCACACAAGTGCTTTTTTTTGTGTGCGTGTTTGTTGTGTCTTGCCCCCTCCTCATCCCGTTGCGTCTCCTCAAAACATGACAAGTAGTTGAACGATAGAGCGAACTTGCATCTTTCGATTTCTCGGCTGGTGGGGCGGGCGACGTCGCAGCAGCACGTCTTCTTCTCGATGAGAATATCGATTTTTCATATCCCAACACGCACTTTTCATGTTTCAATTGTGATGGCTTTTCATTGAAATAATCCTTTTTTTACAACTGGGGTTTTTAGCTAAAAATTGGGAATTTTTGAAAAAAAGAAAATTTCACAAAATTGGTCTCTGGCTGGTCTATCGCTTACTAATTGTTTATTTTATAAAAATATTGTTTAGTTTCTCGTCTCACTGACGAAATCCAATCTAACACCATAGAAACTATAAACATTTTGCAATAGGAACTAGTGTTCTATTCGAAAATTGGAAATTTAATTGAATTTTTGATGTAATTTTCAAAAAAAAAGCTTGACTAACTCCGTCTGCGTCTGAACACTTTTTTCTCAAATTTTCCAAAATTTTGCAGTATGGCCCACCTCTCGTGGGTAAGAATTTCAAATGCCACACAAGATCCCGAAACGCGGTGTTCTGTAGCCCAAGATCAGATTGTTAAGGTGGTCCGTGAGGAGGGGGATTGGTCAGTGCCACGTGGCAGTGCCAATTTATAAAATCTTAACATTTCTAGGTGTCACATTCAAACCATCGAAGGGGTTTCCGGTCGGGTTCCCAGAGTTCTTACATTGCCCATCGTCGACCCGAAAAGGTTTTTGCTTTCTCTCTAAAAGATTGTCGTTTCACAAGATTTTGAAATTCCTTCTTAAAGGCGCACGGATTTATTTAGATGGGTCTCGGCGCGAAAAAATTTTGCGATTGTTTCTTCGTTTATTATGCGAATTTCACCGCTTTGTTTTTAAATATCAGTTTTCAAAGTACAAATACACTCTTTTTCTATAATTTAAGATTATCGATTTCCTTTTAACTTAAATGATTTTTAGCTGACCGAGAAACAGAAAAAAATTTTAATACAAATTTTCTCTGTGTTTTGAGCACTGAAATAATTTTTAACACGAAAAAAAGACTACCACAAACTTATTCGCGCGCCGAGACCTATCTGAATGAACCCGTGTGCCTTTAAAATAGCATGGCAAAATTTTGTGAAATAACAATATGCATTTCATTTTATCTGAGACTGTTTCTATATTCTTGCAGACAACCTGACGAGCAGGTGTATTGCTCAATTGAAGCTTACACCTCTATCCGCTCCGATGATCTCTCATTTGCAGAATTTTCAATCTTTGGTATATACTTTTTCCAACAATTTATTTCTCTAATTTTTGCAACCAATCAGTTAACTAACCAATTTTATCAATCAATCACATTTTCAGTAGCAAAACCGTCGCGTTCAAATCCTGGTTATCTGGACGGATTCCTGGTGAATGACAACGCTGTTCAAATAGGACGCCGTGGATTGTTACCGGAGGCACATTTGGTCAATTTGCATGTTTCTGCTGAAAGTCCGATGAAGCCGTCATTCACCACGGATTTCAGTGAGGCTGATGTCCGATTTCGGACGCCTGCCACTGCTCCGAAAGCGGCAACTTCGAATTATGCAGTGTCGCCGTACGCTAGAGCTGTTTATGATTTTCAGTGAGTTTTTACGTTTAATGAATTGAAATTTTTTTTTCAAATTCAAAAACACATTTAAAAAATTTGTCTTCCAACGTGGTGCCCACTTTCAGTTTTTTTTCGTTGATAATTTCGCTAATTTTTACCAATTTTAATGCTATCATCACTAAATTGTGCTCGAAAACCAAATTTTTAATAGAAAGTGCGTAACAGTAAATCAATATTTAAATCACTTTTCAAATATGCCAAATATTTGCATTAAACACATCTCTATCAAAAACCAAAAAGTCAGGAAAAAATATATATGGCAGTTGAAACGGGAAAAGTGTTACGCCTTTTTAAACGATTTTTTCACAAATTTTTGGATTAAATTGGTTAAAATACATAACTAAAATATGATTTTATCATGGCCGTTGTAAAGAAAAAAGTTAGCACGTGCAAGAAATAAAATATTACATGAAGATTAATTTATTTTTACAAACTTTCCATTAAAAATGTGGTTTTTGAGTTGCAGTAATAATCTTGACTCACAAAATATCTGACGCTTTATTTTTTGTCATGACTGTTTTGGGTCTATGAAAACAAGTAGAACTAGTTATAGGTAATTTTTTGTTGGCTGAGCATTTTTCAATAACATTCCTAGTTCTCGAGTTATACTCATTTAAAATGGATACTTTTTTGGCCAGTACTACTGTATCTTATTGTGAAATATTGTCACGTCAAAGTAGGATAAATAATGTGTTTTTATTCAGTTTCAAAATTCATTTCAATCTTCTCAATATTCTAATTTATCTATATATTTTCCAGAGGCGAATTTGAAAACGAGCTCTCTTTCTCTGCCGACGAAATCATCAGCTTACGTCGTCGAATCGATGCAGAATGGCTTGAAGGATCGATAGGATCTGCTCGTGTCGGAATATTCCCCACTTCTTTCGTTCAAATCATCGTTGATCTACCTGACGATGACACTACATCGCTTCAAAATAACCGACGAAGCACGACCACCGAGAATGATGGAATCGGATTTGCGAATGTTCGGCACGCGTTTTCCGGTCGTCAAGGAGATGAGCTGACTGTGAATGCTGGAGACACTGTTCGAGTACTACGAATGGTCAATGATGAATGGGTTATGTGCAAGGATCCAGATACAGAGAAGACTGGAATTGTACCTGTAGGATTTTTAGAAGTTTATCTGGATGAAGAAGATGACGATAATCAATCTTCAAATGCTATGAGGCGTGGAACTGGAGGGACCAGCGATTTTACGGTGAGACTTGAAGAAAATAGGTTTTTATAGTTAAATCAATTATTTTTTTTCAGTTTGGTAGCTCCAACAATCGTTCCTCCTTCATCTCAAATGCTGAATCCTCATCCGATTGGAGACCACCCGCTGGAAGAACAAACACCGATTGGGCAACCTTTGAAGCAGTTCCACCGGCAGCGCCTGCATCAAAACCTGCCCAAAATTGGGCAACCTTCGGCGAAGAATGGATTGCTCCAGTTCAGCTAGCAAAGACTTCAGCTCCAGCCCGACCACCACCTCCTAAGCAAAGTTCTATTCAATCACCTATCAATGATATTGGCAACGTGGCTGACATGTTTGGAATGACAGATACTCCAAAACCAAGTAACCCTGCGATCCAGTCTGCTGGCAGTGACTTCGAAATTGGACTGATTTCCGCCACCGAAGGAGCATCAAATGATGAGGATAAACGATGCAGAATCATTGAGGAGTTGATAAGCTCGGAACTACAGTTCATCAGTGATATTAATTCCTATACAGAGGTATAGTTCAGGGGTGCACGGCATTTCAGCAATCGACAATTTTATCTTCAAAAATTTTTATACTGTTTCAAAATTTTCATTTAAAGTCTGACGAAAAGTCTATGACACTAATACGTCTGGGCGTTTACTTTCATTTACTTTCAGCAATTGATCTTTTCAGAAATTTTCGCCATTTAGCAATTTTTTCTCCTGTTGAGAAAATATATTAAGTACTATCTTAAAATGGCTTTAACACCGATGTGTGTTGTTTATTATTTATTCAATCATCACATTTCAATCAAAAATAATTTCCAGGCTGTAGACGGAACTCCTCTCCTGAATCAAAAGCAAAAGGTTATTCTGAAAAATGGATGTGCTCAAATTGTACAGCTCTCGGCTAATCTTGTCCAACTTCTCACCAATGAGCAGAGTGAGTGCTAAAATTCCAGTTTTCAGTATTTTATTTTTTTAAAATGTTTTCAGTCAAACCACAAGATGCTCAACTAATCGGTGCATGCTTCCTACAACTTCGAAAACCATTTGCTCAAACTTATGGTTTTTACTTTAGAAATATCGAGCATATCAATGCTCTTACCAACTCGGCGGTAAGCTTTTACCTGTTGTTAAAATTAAAAGTATATGAATTTCAGAAACATGAGAAAACTATGGAATCAGCACTTCAGGATATTGTTAAACGTATGCGAGAAAGTGGATCCGTTGTTATTGACGGACCAACTGCCGTTTCGAGACCCATCCAAAGAGCCACCAAATATCCGCTTTTCCTGAATGAAATTGTCAAGGTTTTAGAAAAAATGGCCTTTAAGAAATTCCTAACTCATTAAATTTTTTAGCTCACCCCACTTGTTCACACAGATCATCCAAAATTGACAGAAGCCATCAAGCAAATGTCGAATCTTGGGCAGAAAATGAACGAGTCGAAGAGAAGGAAAGAGCTCAGTGCGTACACTTTTTGAAAAAAATTTTGAAAAGTTAACTCTAACATTTCCAGCTCAAAAATACATGTCCGACGACAAGCAAACATTCGGAGAAATGCTTTCCAAAATGACATTCCATTCGTTGAAAAAGAAATCGAATCGGTTTACGTATCGAATGGGATCATCACTGGGTGTTGTCAAATTGGTGAGCTTCAGATTTTGTCTTACAATTTTAAAGTAATATTTTTTCAGCTCCGAGATACCGATTTTGACCGCCTTGTATGTGAGCTGGACAGCGCAGAACGTCGTCTGGTTCGATTCAATTATATGATGGTTATTTATCGAAAAAAGATGTTCCATGAGACTAGAGTATTGATGCATAAAAAAGTTGTCGAACCTCGTGAGTTGTTTTTTTTCCATTTCAAAATAACATCAAATTCAAATATTTTCTCTCCAGGAAAAAAGCATCTCTCAAGCAGTGAAATCGATCTTCAACTGCAACCATTCAACCATGCAATCAAAACATGGGCCAGTGAGGCAAATGTACGGATACGTGATGAAATTGTGAAGGCGTTGAGGAGTATTCCAAAGAGACTTATAAAGAAGAGAAATGATAAATTAATGGATTATGAAGCGTCGAGAACAAAGGAGAAGGGTCTTGGGGTACAACTTCGAATTTTTATTGTGGAAATGACTTTAAACCAAGAAATAATTTTCAGAAACGAGACTTTGCGGAAATCCAAAAAGACTATGAAGCCTTGAACACCCAAGTGAAGCAGCAACTTCCAAAAGTTACCGAATATTTGACTACTGTGAGAATTGCCCTAAAATTGTGAAAATTCTCAATAATATTTTTCAGGTCCTTGCCACTTCAATGAGAACAGTGTCAGAGCAGGACAAGGCGCTGATGGAAACCCTTCGAAAGCTCTTCAACGACGCAAAATCGAAGGCGGCAGAAGATCAATCAAAAGCTGCACGATCACTCATCATTCCCACAACAATCTGTTTTGTTGATTATTATGATCAGGATCGTATGAAGCCGTTGCAAAAGATTGCGAATAAGGTGAGTCAGATAGATAAATATTGGATCAGTTTTGGGAAAAAATACATTGTGACTCACCCGGCCCTGTTTCTATGTAGAATAAAATTTTAAAATGTTTGATCTAGGAAAAAACAATTTAGTTTTAAGAATGGGGGGATGTCCAGAACAAGGCTGTGTGGAAAATGTTCTGTCAAACGTACATAACTTCTCTTTCAATATGATAATCCAACTTTTTTTAAATCTTAAATTTATATAGAATTGTAAAAAATAGTTCCAAAAAAAGGAAAAAATGTTTTTGTTGTTAAAAAATTCGAAAACAGCCTCAAATAGTGCCTGAAAGTCGCCAATTGCTGAAAATTTAACGACAATTCGCAACCTTCTTCAGTGTTTCTTTTTCAAATAATTTTTTTAAGCAAAACGTAATATTATTTTTAGATTGATTGAACCTTTTTCAACAGTTCTATATCAGTTTTAGATTAAAAATGGGTTCTCTAATCGTAGTTTGATAAAATTCAATGCTTAACTTGAAAGTATATTTTATTTTAAACGGTGAAAAATTGTTTGAAAGTTGGAAATTGCTGATAGAAATTTGAAAAAAATTAAAAAAAAATTATTTTGAAATGGAACAAATCTTTATCTACATTTTCATATTAATTTTGGATTAAAAAAAAAAAGAAATTTCAATATGAAATAAGAAATGTTGGCGGTATTTTCAGCACCGGCCTTGTTCAGAATTGATAACCTCTTCACAAACTCTATACAAAAAATCTGCAAACTGAAATTTATGACTCATTTTGAATATAAGGAATATGTAATATGTATGACGTGGCATTAGTTGCAAACAATATTTTTTATTAATCTTAATGCTTGTTCTTCTTCCAGGCCATCCAAAACATGAAGCAACGTGCTCGTTCTGTGTCTCCAAAAGGCTCAAAACCTGGAACATCATCATCGTCCACCACTGTCACTGAATCACCTTGGGCAACTGCTCCGACATTTATTCCGCCTGCCGCAACTGAAATCTTACCCACTATCACCGAGGGATCAACTTCAACGCACAAGTTCCGAAATCAAAATGCAACAGAACGCAACACGATTCTTGAGAAAGCCACGGCGAAAGGACGACTTGGTGATATTTTCGTGGCAACTTCACATTACCCACAGGATTCTGGAATGTTGAAAATTGCGTTAGCTGAAGGAAAATTGCTGATCGTCAAGCAGAATGACCTGGTTTTGGCTGTAAATCGAGAAGTGCCCAGCATGTGGCTTTGCTATAACGGGTACTATAATGCTATGCTGCCAAGTAGCATTTTGAAACCGTACACTTCAATTGAAAAAGGTGTTGATGTGGCAAAGTCCGCTCAATTCACGGGACAAACTGCTCAAGTCGTTGCTCCGCAGGCCCCAGTTCAAAACCAAAACGCCCCGAAGAGTCAAAACTTGATAGATTTGGAAGATCTTTTCGGTGGACCACCCCAGCCAGCTGCAGCAGCTCATCCAACATCTTTGGCTTTTGCTCCAGCTCAGCAGCAGCAGAACTTTGCCACATTTGATTTCACTTCATCACCACTACAGCCAACATCATTAGTACCTCAAGCACCTGCACAGAATGCTCAGTTCGATTGGAACATGGCTGCCAAAACGCTTCCGTTGGCACCAGCTCCACCAATGCAGGTTTCACAGCAGGCTCCACAGCAGCAGCAGCAGGTTCAAGAAGGAGCAGGTGGAGCCAATTACAATCTGGATCTTGACAATCTGTTCTCTGGACTCTCCACCATTGATTGGGGAGCAAAGACTTCAACAGCTCCACCACCACTCTACAGTAATACTCCATTGGATACTGCTACATCTCCGCCAGTTTCTGCATTCCGTGGAGTTGACTTCCAAACCGGTGTATTCAATCCGAATTCTCTTCCCGATGAAGCTCCTCCACCGCTTCCGGTGATTGTAAACCCAACGCGGGATGATCCATTTTCCACTAATTTCGTTCCAAATTTTGCTGCAGCAGCTCCAGCGACATCTCCATTCGGAACCGCCAGCAATTCATCTGTTCAGTTTCCTGTCAGTTTTGATGAAGCTCCATCCTCTATGGGAAGTCTTGGATTACCGACAGGAAGTATGAATCAGAAGCGAAGTGCTTCCGCCGCAGCTCAGCCTACGAATGTGTGGCCGACAACGTCTATGATGTCTAGGTGAGCAGTTTTTAAAAGTTTTTAAGTTCAAAAAAATTGCATATTTCAGAAGTGACTCGCCGCAGCCGCTAATTCCATCTCGCCCTGAGCCGGCTGTCAAAAATGTGTACCCGAGCTTGAATGATGGCTCTGCAAGGGCTCCCACATTTGCTACAAGTAAAAAATATTAAAAACATTTTGAAAATAAAAATTGTAAAATTGTTACAGCATTCCCGTCACAAGCCAACCAATCTTTGCCAATGTACTCAGCAGTGCCAAATGATACGATGAGTATGAACTATGCGATGCCACCAATGTATGATACAACTCCGCAGTGTAAGCTTCTTTATTAGGATTGCATTTTTAAAAAATGGCATTTAACTATTCAAATTTCCAGCTCCACGAGTTCAACTGCAGCAACAACACCAGCCAGCCGCGTATGACACTCCTCCAACAATTGCACCAATTTATGATCAACTTCCAAACGAGTCTCCGGCGTCGACAGCGATTCGTCCAGTGGTAGGTTTTCTAGAACGGGAAAATCTTTTTGAAACTGCCCTTTTCAATATAAAAATCCAATTTTTGATCTAAAGTCGATATAGAAAGGTAGAAAAGGCTTTTTCTTTTCGAAAAAATATTTTTTTTTGTTTAATAATTTTGAAAAATCCCTCAAATAGTTCCAGAAAGTTTCCATTTGCTGAAGAAAATTTTAACGGCAATTCGCAACTTTCGGGCACCTTTTTCAGTGTTTTGTTTTCTAAAAGTTTGTCAAACAACACTTAATTTTATTTTCAGATTGATCGAACCTTTTTCAACAGTTCTATATCAATTTGAGATTAAAAAGTCATCTAATTATAGTACTCTTAATGTAGTACTCAATTTAAAATAATGTTTTATTTCCGATTTGAAACGGTGAAAAATTGTCTGAAAGTTGGAAATTGCGGAAATGTTCCGGATGTATGGCGGATTATTTTTTCCAGCAATTTTCTGCCAAGCAGCCTCTAATAAATGCCGAGTGTGTCGACTCCGCCCCTTTTTCGCGTTTTTTGACGCTTTTTTTGGCTTGCGAAAAAATGTCCCACTTCGTTTTCATTAATAACTCCAGAGCCGTTTGACTGAATTTTATAATATTTGACAGCTTATTAGAAATATTTCACCCCACGGTGGAGCAAAAAACTGCACAAAGTTTGGAGCAAAACTGAGCTCAGGGCGGCTTTCCCCAGTTTGAAAAAATTTTTTGTTGCTCTTTTTACCCCCAAAAAAGCATGTTTTAATTGAATTAAAATTCGGGTTTTGCTCTGTTTTGTTTCAAACTCATGTGCAAGATACTACTCAGAGAGACTGATTTTTTGAAAAAAAGTTTGAGTTTATAAGTGCAAAAGAAAAAAAGTTGTGATAAAACAAAAGGCCAAAAAATGACATTTTGCCAAAAAATTTTTTTTCCCGAAAAAGTAGTTTTTCGTCATTATCTCAAGTTCTACTTCATCTTTTTTGATATATAGCACGCTGAACACGATTTTTAACTCAGAATTGAAAAAAGGTTTTATGAGTCGGCCGAGCAAGACGAATAAGTGCCAAATTTTGAACACTTCCCCATTTTCGAGAATCTACTTTTTCAATCATAACTCGGTCAGTTTTCAAGTTTTCTTAGTTTTTTAAAAAATGACGTGTAGGTCTCATCAAAACTCATCGAGACATATAAAATTTGTAACAAGTTCAGTGGGAAAATTTTTCAAGAAAAAAATAATTCAAAAATTTAGTACTGGGGGGAATGGTTTCCTGCGTCTCCTGAACATTTTTTCCACTAAACTTTTGCGGAAAGTATTTTTGATTCATAGTTTTTGATTTTATTTAATGGAAGATGAAGTTTCGTGGCATTAACAACGCTCTGCCAAGAGATATTTTTTTTTTGATTTTCAGACCAAAACTTGTTTTTTTTCTATACATCTGTCTGTGTACAAGATATAGCCCTCAACGGCACGTCTCCTTTTCGGGAATTCAATAATGAGTACAATCCTGTAATAAAATTTTCAAAAATTCGTTTTCCCACTGACTAATCAGTGATAAACGGTTTTCAAACATATTTTCTCAAATTGTCATTATTGAAGAAAGCGGAATCGAAAGACGACTCCTGTCCAGAAATTTTCCTTCCCTGCATCTCCCTGCCGGGTCTCTCCCGCATGGCCGAGTGGTTAGTGCGTATGCACAGGTGATTCGCAGTGTAAGCAAAATGCTTCGACGCACACAATGCTCGTGTTTGCGAAAATGTGCGCCACAGTGGCAAGCATAAAGGGCACAATGCGAACGCTCGCAATGTGCGCATTTTGTTTGGCCGTTATTCCCATCACTAAAGTGCTCATTTCAGTTAGTTTAAAGCTATTTTTGTTTGAGTTTTCTGTTTATTGACTGTTTTTTTGCTGATACTAACGTTTTTGAAAAACAAAACTCTCGATTTAGAAGGAACTTGTCAGATTTCGAAAATCATAAGGGTCCCCCCTTATGATATAAAATTTTTGATGAAATTTTTTTGTTTCGAAAATTTTTTCGAAAACATGTTGAACGTGTAGAAAATGATCAGTTTGATATTTTCTACAAGTGTGAGAGTTCACGATGAATGTTCAGCCAAGAAATCATGGAAAGTCTAGAGTTGGGTCATTGAAACATAGTATGTTTGAGAGCTCCTAACTTCCTTGAGACGTAAAATACAAAACTTTCTTTAACTGAAAAGTTGTCAGAAATGAACTGAACAACCAGTTATTAGTTGACCATATTTTTCTATCTTGCATGCTCGAGAAGATGGACACAGTTGAGTAAGAGCAAAACAGCACTGACTTCGACAAGCCATATTTTGGCACATTACACATATAGGAAACATTTTTTATTTTTAAAACGTTTTCCATAACTAGCTAAACAAATTTGTAGTTGATCGTTTTTTGATATCTTGTATGCCCAAGGATGCTCACTAGCTTCAAAAACCTATACTATTTTTTGAACCCTTCAAGAAATGGTCATTTTCTCAGCTAAAAACTTTCTTTTTAACGTTTAAATTGACACAAATAGAGTAAATATCATTTACTATTGTATCTGATGATTTAAAAGCAAGTTTTCAAAAAAAACATTTTTTTGGATTTTTGAAATTCATAAGGGTCCCCCCTTATGATCCGCTTTGAAAATCATAAGGGTCCCCCCTATGAAAATTTTTTTTCGTGGAAACTTTTTTTTTCAAAAAAATTTTGATTGTGTTTAATTTTGTGCAAAAACATTATTTCAGCATGTTTCACAGTTTTAACCGCTCAATAACGTTTTTGTGGCAAAAAATATCGAAATCTTCCTGGATTTTTCCAATGAACACCTTACTTGTAACACAGTTTTTCTCCGTTGGCAGCAGGAATACAAAAAAGTCGTCAACTTAAAAGTTGTTTACAATGAAATGAATAACAAATTTTTAATTGACATTTTTTTCCTATCTCGCATTGCTGCAAAGTTATAGTCTTCTCGTTTTGAGCCCAATATGACTGTTTTTCAGTGATCATATCTAAATAATGAACAAAGATAAAATGTTTATGTTTTATAATTGTAATAGATCATTTCAAGTTTAATAATTAAATAGTTGATCGTTTTTTAATATCTTTCTATTTTGAAAAGATGTACATCTTAGACGAAATGATGAATATGATTGAGGAGTTCAAGAAATGGAGGTTTTTCTCGTTAGAAACGCCTAGTTTGACGTTGAAATTTACATTAAATAATTACTTTTGTACTTTTCTCAATATTCAAAAGTTGTTACAACAGTTTCAAAAAAAAAATTTTTCTAGAATTCTTGAATTTTTTTTGCAAAAATTGAAAAAAAAACCAAAGGGTCCCCCCTTATGAAAATTTTTTAAAAATTTTACGAAAAATTTTTTTTGAAAACTTTTCAAAATATGATCAGATCTTTTAAAAAAATGCGATATCTGTTGTTTTTTTCAGTTTGAATATTCAGAACACGATTTCAGACGAACACCCGAGGTTTAGTAGAACCCCTAAGTTCAAAAAAGGCATTCAATTCGAATGCTTATATCTCCGTGGAAAAAATTTTTATGACAAAGTGATCAACTACAAAGTTGTTTATCTTGATTTGAAGTACAACTTTGTAGTTGATTGTTTTTTATCAAAAAATTTGGTGGTTGAGATACAAAGAGAGAAAGAGAAAGAAAATACAAGCATGAAGGTGTGGCACTTCTCACAACTTTATCTCAACCACCAATTTTTTTGATAAAAAATGATCAACTACAAAGTTGTATTTTTAATTAAAATAAACAACTTTGTAGTTGATCACTTTGCCATAAAAATTATTTCCACGAAGATATAAGCATCCAAAGTGAATGGGATTCTTGAACATAAGAGTTCTACTATACCTCCCGTTTTTGTCTAAGCTTGTGTGCTGAACATCCAAACTGAAAAAAATACAAACATTGCAATTTTCTAAAACATCTAATAAAAATTTGAGAAGTTTTCAAAAAAAAATGTTCGAAAAAATTTTTGAAAATTTTCATAAGGACCCTTAGGATTTTTTTTTCGAAAAAAGCTTAAAAAAATTTTCCAAAAAGTATCAAATATTTATGAGATATTGTAGAAATATGTTTATTTTGTTGTTTTTAAGCATTTTCTTGCAAAATTCGGTGCTTTTCCATGAGTCAAAACGGAATTCTTTGGGACACTGAACAATAAAACCTTATGTCTTAAAAAGGATGTATCTCATTTTAGAGGCGAGGTATCAAAAGTTATCAATTACAACATTGTCAAGCTTAAAACAATAAACGTTTTCATAGTTGTAAGCATTTTCTCACCTTTATCGAGAACTGAGATATAGTTGAGAACAGATCTATAATTTGTTGGTCATCTTTCGGAGCTCACATCTCCGCAGTCACTGAAGATAACTAAAACGTACCAACTAACAAAATGTTTTCCATATTATTGTCAACAACTTTTTAGTTGGCCACATTTTATTAATTTAAACGCCAACAGAGTTATAAGTCTTTGAAAGTAAGATGTCTATATGCTCATTCAATTCTAATTTAAGTCATTGTTTAACTCAAAATGGAACATAAAAGTCCAAACTTGTAAGAACTACCAAAATTGTGTTTTTTTTTATAAAATTGAACAGTTTTTGAAAAAAAAATTCCAAAAAAAATTGTTTTTCAACCATAATTTTTTTCAACCCTTATGATCAAAATCGGAAGATCGGAGGAATCAGATTAGAAGAGGACCCTTATCCCTTACGAGCCTTCTGAGCTGAATATTGAGATCGTAAGTCAGAATAATCAGATCATAAGGATGAGCCTTATAGTATTCCAAGCTATTAGGTTGGTGAAAAAGTCTTTGCAAAATTCGTATGTTTCTTCATTTCTCAGCGTTAACTCGTTATTTTCCTATTCTGTTTTTTTGTTTGTATAGTACGTAATGTACATGTTTAATACATTTGAAAAAACTTTTGGGTGCTGTTCAAAATGACCGAGAATTTGCTCGCCGAAGGTCACACCCTCCGAGGGGTTTTTCTGTATGGGTTCCCCCAAGGCTGCAATTGCAACGAAGCTCGTGGTAACATGTGTGCAGTGTTAGGCAATAACTCTGTCACCTATAAAACCATAAAGTTTTTGTTCGAAAAGTTCACGAAAAAGAACTACGATCTCGACGATGAACCAAGATCCGGTCGGTCTCGTTTGGCTATCAATAAGGATAATTCGAGAGCCCTGGAAGATGATCCAAGAGCAATGAACCGTGAACTTTCTGCGACTCTCAAGCATCCCCAAAGAATCATCATCAATCATCTCCACGAAACCGGAAGGGTAGAAAAGTTCGGTCATCTCGTTCCTCACAATTTGTCCGATTCTCAAAAAAATTGTTTTGTGACCTCTCTTTTTCGCTGCTCACTAGGAAACGAACGACGGACTGGATTAAGGATATTATTACTGGAGATGATAAATGGGTATTGTATGTTAACTATACCAGAAAGAAACAGTGGGTTCCGGTCGAGGAAACCATGAAACCTGACCTCAAAGGGGAACTTCAAGAGAAAAAGTGCTTCTCTCAATTTGGTGGGACAGTAAGGGTGTAATTTTCCGAGGGCTTTTTCCAGACTCCGTTACAATCAACGCTGGCCTATACTCTATTCAATTGGAAAAGATGGTCCGTGCTCATCGATTACATCACCCTAGAGAACCAAAATTGTGGCTGCTCTATGACAACGCAAGACCGCATACAACTTTGAGGACCCGCCAGAAGCTCCAGACACTCGGAACCCAAGTTTTGTCTCACCCACCGCATTCGCCGGACTTGACTCCTACTGACTACCATTTGTTCCGCACTCTCCAGAATCACCTTACCGGGCAGAAGTTTCATGATTGAAAGATCGTCGAAACGTGGTGGGACGACTTCTTTGCCTCCTAATCTCAGGAGTTCTGTGCGGAGGGTATTGTTCAACCTTCGTTGGGTTGGCAAGAAGTCATATACACTAATGGTGAATATATTACCCATTGAATCTCGTTCGCTTTGAATAAATACTCTCTCCAAAAAAAAATTCAAAAAGTTGCAAAGACTTTTTGACCAACCTAATAGTAGGACATTTCACAGCCTTTTCCCAAAAGAACATTGTTAATACATTAAATTGTGAGTGAATTCGAAAATCCGTTGAAAATTGCATTTAAAAAGTTGTGAAATATGAACAAAATTAGTTGAAAAATACATATCTAGTTGAACTAGTTGAAAAAAAGTTGTCACCATTGATCCTAGCCCCACCAAGGTACACCCCACTTTGTCACTTTGGATACTTTATCTCCAAAGATCTCTGCAAAGAACCTTCGTCACAAGCGGTTTTTGCAAAGTGGGAGAAGACTCGGCCACTAGCATAACATGAAAACGGATCGTTTTCTTGAAAACCTGGTACGGTGGATCGCCTTGAGAACTATTTTAGATAATTTTGGGTCAGGTATCAGAATGATGGAGCTAAATGCGCGAGATAACTAGCAGTGAGATGCCCTAGATAACTACTTAAATCGCTTTGTAACTAACGAAAGCGCGCGCGGGATTGGTCAACAGGTAAACTTTCAGAACTCGAAGAAACAGATCGGTGGTTCGACTCCGGATGGTAACAGAAAATCGTTTCCAAGTCTTGAAGTGGCCTAATCATGTCTTCGGGTAGTGGGGGTGGCTTATACAAGGACTGAAGTTATATTTTGAAATTTTTCAGCTGATATAAGTGAAAAAAGGAAGCATAAATTGTTTTCGCAATGTGCCCTTTATGCTCGAGTTTGTTCGCAAAGACGAGCATTTTGCTCCATTTTTGCTTATGTTTTCAAGTACCCATTCGAAGCACGCGCGAACTTCGGATGAAACATAAAACTCGTACTCGCGAATCACCTGTGTGGCTGTGAATATTTTGCTCGTTGGCTCGATTCCCCCAACTGACAAATTTTTTTTGGGTAATTGGGATTCGAATAGAAATGCTCGATTTTAAGCAAAATATGAGTGGGTCTCCTCTCCTCCCATTGGCTCACTGCAATTGTCACGAACCCTCTGACAGGTTCGAGGCGAAGCCGAGAACCTACGTCCGACTGGGGGACTCGCCCTACACCCCCTACAACTGGCGGGCCTGCAGGGCCCGCTAGTCAACCTTCAGACAATTTCTGAGCGTTTTTCCAATTTCCTTAACTAAAATAAAAGCAATTTTAAACGTATAAGCACTTAATTTTAATTATAAAAAAATTGGTTCATTTTGTATATCAATGAACTAGAACAATATCCAACCAAGTATTTTCAGCTGTGCCAAGTAAAAGTCGACTACGACTTCCTTCCACAAGGATCCAATCAAGTCGAAGTGAAAGAAGGAGAAGTAATTGGGGTCTTGCAACGAACAGACGATGATGGAAACCCAGAATGGCTACTCATCAAAAGAGACAGCGGAAAAGTCGGATATGTACCGGCGGCATATTGTAGACCTGTTTAATTTATATGTGAAAATTAATTTTAAATCTCTATCATAAAATGTTCCAGATTATGTAATCGCCTCACATTTTCCTTTGTTATCTATAATTATTCTTACTATCTTTTGAATATTGCCAAGTTTTATCCCGATACATTTCTAAAGAACCTAGTCGTAATAGGCCAAAATTTTATCATTTTCTGAATCAAGCCGCCCATCTTTTTATGAAATTTTCCCCCCATTTCTGATCAACCCGGGTTCTCACTTTGGTGCTCATATTCAGAAACTTAAGTACATTTTATTGTTTTAAGATGTTTTCCCGTTCCAGAAATTCCCAGTTTAGTACACATATTTCTTCTCGATATTTACTTATTGCATGTTTTCAGTTATATATCTCCTTTGGCCCTTTTTCTCTTTTCTTTGTGTGCAGATTGTGAAGAACTTTATTTATTTTTGTTTAATTTCTTTCGAACTTTTCAGAAAAATTTAAATATGAAATTTTTAATTTTGATCTGATTTTCAAAGTTTAACAGACAAATGTACGCATGTTGGAAAATTTGAAAAGTACCGCTTTTAAGATAATTTTTCTCAAAATTTAAAGTTTTATGAAATTTTTACCGTTTCAACTTACCGTTCTGTATCCATCATCACAAAGTTCTAACATTGCAAGAAAAGAAAGAAAATCTTACAATGTACCTACATAGTAAGAAGATCTTGCAATGTACCTACATAGTAAGAAGATCTTGCAATGTACCTACATAGTAAGAAGATCTTGCAATGTACCTACATAGTAAGAAAATCTTGCAATGTACCTACAGAGTAAGAAAATCTTGCAATGTATCGAAGAAGACAAAAATGAACACAATTAGGGTAATATTTTATTATTTTCTAGCATTATCTTTTTCAAAAAATATAAAATTCACAAGAAGAGAACCCGATTTCATACATTAGTATTTTTCGTTGAAGTCCAACGAAAAAAAATCACATTTTGAGCCACAATTTTTTGGAAAGAGGGAAAAGACACAGGAGCAATTTTTGGAAAAAAGTTGAACAAGGGGAAATATAATTTCAGTATGAACAAATTACAGAGAACAAAATGAGTTATTGTCATGGATAAATGATGACGTGGCACTTTTAAATCCGCGTGACTTCCTCCTCGAATCCACGTAACATTGACGTGGCAAAGCGTCTGACGTCATCCGATACGTCATGATCGGCCACGTAGGAGATTTGTTTTGTTATTCGGGGATTCTGAAACAGTTACATACTTTTGGATATAAGTGATTTTCCAGTGAACCGGATACGACAAATTTTAGAAAATTTAATTTAGAAAGTGGGCGGTGCTGGAAATAGTACTGTATAGCAAGCCACGCCCACAAAATGGACATCACCTAATTCGTGGATGTGCTCTCTGCATGTTAAGCCAGCACTTTTTTTTTGGCAAAATGAACATATTTTCCGACAGATTGGCGTCACGCATGTGTCTTTACAAAATTATTGTGACGTCATACTTTTGAAAATATTAGGTAGTCGTGCACCCGTCTCTTTCCTGGCGGTTTTTTTCAAGAAATTAAACTTGAAATGCATTATTTAGCACCATACTTTCCAGAAACTACTAAAATAAAAATCCAAAACTCACATCAAAAATGGCAAGAGCCTTTAGTGCTCCAAGACGAGCATCAGTATTATCATCCTCAAGAAGGCAGAGATAAGATGATAATAGATCAGATAATAAATGACCATTGGCATTTCGAAGATATTGTTCTGAAAATAAAGTTGAATTAGTTTTGCAAGTGTAAAACAATTCATATTGCTTTATCTTTGAGCAATTCATTTTGGTGAAAAAATTGCTGTTTCATAAATTTAGTATTTTGTTTCATAAATTTAGTATACTGTTTAATAATAAAAATTAAAATAAAAAGAATTTATCCTAGGAGCCCTGTGTTTTAAATATTTTTTTAAAATGAGAGCTTTTGAAATTGAAGTTTCAGTTTTCATTTCAAAAATAACAGTTTCACAGTGTTATTCCAGAATTATATATTTTTATTATTGCAAAAATCCACTGTTTCAGAAATGTTATAAACTGAACAATTGAGTCTATGCTGATGATCCAGTTGCACAATTGTTTAGTTTTAGTTTTTTGAAATAAAAAAGCAAAAGTTATTTTTTTCTGAAAAATAAGTTTTTTTCAGTTGATTTTTTGAAAACGACGCGCGTCCTTCATTTTTCAATAAAATTTTGATTTTTTTTTTTTGGAATTCCATTTCATATCATCCTACTTAACAAATGTTTAGTTCGAAAATTGCAAAAAAAGTCGTTCAAACGCCACAAAACGAGAAATTTTATTTTTCAATGGTAAAAAAAATTATCTTGCGGCACGGCTGCGCCAGCGTGCAGCAAGTGCGCTCCACTGCAAATTTTGTAAGTGTTTCTGTTCGAGTGAAAACCCTTGAAAAATTAAAATTAGAAATTAGAAAAAAAACTCACCAACAATCATAGAAATTCGAAAATCTCCTCTCGCCAACAGAACACCCAAATGCTTCAGCGACTCCAATGGTGGGACAACTGGCACATTCGAGAGTCTATCGACAACTTGTGCCACTTTTTGAATATGTTCTGTATCGAGTAGTGTAACCATCCACGCGTCATGTCCCATATTCTCAATATATGGCTCAAAATGTCGCCCTTTGAAAATTCCGACGAAATGGAAGACTGTTACGTGAGAGCAATCCTTTTGAACTGCATCGTTTAGAAGGCAGATTATAGATTCAGCAACTGAAATTCAATTTCTGTTGTAAAATTAATGTTTCTAGTTTTCAGTTAGTTGCAATATTTTGGTAACAAAGTTTTACTGTTTCGATTACTTTTTAAAATTCAATTGAAAACAATGTACCTATTTGATGTTGCACCAGGTGGAATTGATTTTTAATACCCAATATTTCGGCAATTTTTGGCAACATTTTTGAATATTTTGTGAGAAAAATCGTGAAATTCTAAACTGGGATCAAAGTGGTCGCAAGAAAAGTTAGGGTCGATTTTTTTTTGTCCCTTACCCAGAAAACGTTTACAATTCCCCTGAATATTACAAGTTCGAGATGAGCTCTGTGCATTTTCTGGCTTTTTTGAGACTAAATTTTTTTTAAACACAACATTTTTTGTTTTTTAGTTCAGGTTTCATACTGAACGATTCCTGGTTAAAAATCAAACTTCTTTTTTTTTTAATTTTTTTCGCTGTTTCAATTACTCCATTTAATAAATGTATGTTTTTAAAAATTCACTAATGCATTTTTAATGTCGGAGTATTTTTTATTTTCATTTTTTTGTTTTTTCCTATATTTAACAATAGAAATAATAGAACAAACAACTCACCACGACTAACAAGATGTGGATAAATTTGCTCCGTAATATGAGCAATTTGCAATTTAATCTGTGCCTTCAGCTTGTCTTTTGGCACTATTAACGACGAATTCAATGGATAACAAGTTGATAACCAGATTTCTTGAACTTCTGGACAGGCTTCAATCTCTGTGAGCACATTCGAAATATTCGGAAGAGCCGGAGCACTTTTTGCGATTCGAAGAAGATCATCAAGTGTCACTGTTTCAACTTCCAGCCTTTTCAACATTTCAGATGTTTTGTACACAAGTGGACAGTCCGTCTCGATGCTCTCGAGACTCTGAAAATGAACAAATATTGTTCGACCTGTTCAAGTTTTTTTCAAAAACATGTATCACTGATATGAAGGAATCAACAATTTACTAAATTTTCATGAATTCTTACCAAGGATTTGAAACTGCAAAATTTTTGTAACTTAGAAAAAATAAAAATAGGGAAAAATAATCAGAATGTTTTGTTAAAATTCTCTTTTGAACTTCAATAGTTGACTGTTTTTCGTTTTTTTCTTGATATTGGTGCAGATGAAAATTTGAAAATGATGTATAAATTTTAAAAAGGCATCATTTTTGGGGAAATTGGCGTTTTTTGACAGATAAAAATACATTTTCAATTTCTGAAATCATTTTTCGATTTATGATTTATTCAAAACGATTTATTCCAAAAATCGTTACCATTAAATTGGTGTACACATACGAACAAATTTCACATGTTCTGGAAACAGCAACAAAATTTTTTAATTATTTCAAATTTTATTGCTTCACCTTATTTATAAATAGCGCATTCTATTTAATTTGTATTAATAAATTTCACTCACCTCCAAACACTTGAGAATTCGATTTAAATGATAATTGAGACAAGTATCAACTTCTGAACTTCCAGTTCCAGTATTACTGTCTCCAGTCTCATGACATGCAGTCTGCCAGAAATAGTCACTTTCCAGATATAATTTCTCAATCTCTGCAGAATCCATTAATGCTCCAAGTGATTTCCTTCGCTCTTTTAATTGTCTAAATCGTGCTCCTTCTCGGCTACCTTTTGAGCCATGCTTGTTATGACCGTCTAGCACGTAGGGGGAGCAATTTTGACGGAGAGAGTCAATTCCACTGTCATTTTCAGAACTGAAAATATATTTTTTTTGCATAAAAACTGTTTATAGTTTCAAAACAAAACATGGATAATGCGATCAAGGTCGAAGCGAGATACAACAACTAACGCTTATATTTACAGAATTATTTTGTTAATGAAACAGTAACTTTTTTTTCAAAATAATTCGCACAGATTTTTTTTAAACTTCAAAACTTACTGTATCTCATTTGTGATCAGCACATTATCATCCAATTCATCAGAAGCTGTCGATGACGTCATCGGATGATTACGTGGCAGCGAGTTTATCGAGTGAATTGATTGCTTTTTTGATGACTGGGAAGCTTTCTGAAAAACAGTTTATATGAAAAAAATACGATTAAAAATCGAGAACAAATTGGTAAAGTACAAGTCTTCTTTTTGAAAATTAAAAAAAAAACACGGTTTCACAGAAATGATAAGTGTCCGTTAACTTTTTTTACTTGATCCGAAGACCGTTACCAGTTTCGCAGAAATAAAATATAAAAATCATGTCATTTTGAGTTTTCAGTGAGACAGCTCGTTAAAAGTATGGGCAAAGTTATATTAAAAGTTCCGATGAAGTAGATCGGCATAGATTTTTGTATCTGCATGGGTGTATTTAACTGTATAAATTTAGAGTCTCTTCAGGAAAAAATTCAAAATGGATTTTGGTTGAAAAAAAAAGTGCTCCCAAGATTACAAGACGGTTCAAAAAGGCTTTTAGAGGCTTTAACCTTTTTGATTATACATACACTACAATATTTAAAAATTATATACCAATCTGAACAGATGTGAAATTGCTTGTTTCACAATCAAAATTTTTAAAGCAACATGCTGAAACAGTAGTAGAATAATGTATTGTGTCACACAATAGGATTATTATAGCAAAACGTGCAGTATTGAAATAAATTTAGAAATTTTTTGAAACAGTAAATATAATTATTTTATTATTTCCCAAAAATTCCTCATCTTATTCATTTTAATGAACGGAACTAAAATAAAATAAAATTAACAAAAACATATTGAGAATCCAGATGAACTAGGTTGCCTTAAAGGCACGTAGGCATAGGATTTTGTATCTGCGTAAAAAAGCCACTTCCAATTAAATAATTTGGATGAGTTTTCAGGTGTTTTCCTAAAATTAAATTTCCCTAAAATTATTATCAGATAACAATTTTGTTTCCTTTTTTGGCCTCAAAACAATTTTTAGAGAATTTGAACTTTGTGTAACCAATTTAGTTTACAATCGCGTGTTGCTCAATGAAAAAGTTTAAATCAACATAGTGAAACATAGTGTCAAGTTCAATCAATTTGAAACGATATCTGAAGAGAGAGCAACACACTCAGAATTGAGACATAGTTACAATATACTTGAAACAGTATAAAATTATCAAACACAGAATCCTCACCTTATTCATTTTAATCAACGTTTGCCATTGTGCCAATAAATTCACCAAACTGTTCAACTCATCATATTCTCGATACATTTTTGCGGCTTTCGGTTGAATTTCTTCAATAAGGTCTAACAAACCAAATACCTCGGAAGCACTACTATTTGTGTCTGTTTCAGATGAATTTTTAAATTTTCTATTAAATTCTCTCGTAGAGTCCGGAGAGCCAGTTGTTGCTCCGAGCTGTGCAAGACTCTGACTACGTTTTCCCATGAGAGTCGATGAGGCCATTGGAGAATTGGCGAAACTCGTGAAATTCTTGGAATATTCTCGTTTCTTGCTCGACGGAGCCGGAAGGGTGCCTGTATTGAGCTCTTTCGGTATTTTTCGAAGATCAAGAGTTGACATTGCATCAACTGATGGAATTGTTTTTGCAACATCAAGATATATTGAATCTAACATATTCGTTGAATTTCTCCATTGTTCTTTCATTGCAACACGTGCCGCTGATCCACGCTTCTTTTCTCGGAGTACAATACGTGGCTTTCGATCGATTGTCGTTGTTCCGTCAATTTCTGGAGGATTTGGAGCTATTGTTGGCTTTGTTGAGCTTTTCGAGGCGAGCAGAGGTCTGAAGAGAAATTTTTAGAAAAACTGATTGAACATTTAAAAATATAATTTTACAGTTTCAAATCTACCATAAGATATATTTCATTATTTGAATGAAATTTTTATGAAATTTTGGAGTTCCGAATAAAATATAATTTAAATTACAAATAACTCCAGTTGTGAGAGTAGTAAAAAAAATTACTGTTTCAAGCACTGCTTATAAATTGAATAAAATATTTTATTCAATTTAATCCTACTTAATACTGAATGGTTTGTCTCGCTGTTATATATTAAAAATTTGAATTCTATTAAACTATGCTAGATTTTTGAGGAACTTTTAAATCCTCACCTAGCGCAGTAGTAGCTGAATATTAGAAAATGCCGGTATTCACAAAATAAACATTTATAACCAATTAACTTTAAATTTTTATATTTAAATTTTGCACGTACAGCGTGGTTTTACAATATTCGAAATTCGGAAAAAAGTGTTAATATTTAATTTTTTAATCAACACCTAATACCGTATGATCTAAAAACTAAGAAAATCCGGTATTTATAGAGTAAACAATTATTACAAATTAATGTTTTTCACTGTTTCAAAAACTAGTTTTCCATAGAACAATATTTCAGAGAATATTCCGATTAGAAGGAAACCAAACGGATATCTATGAAACTATTGAAAATGTATTTTTCAAAATTTGAAAATCAAAACTGAAATTAAAAAAAAACTCACAACCAAGTAACAACCAGCTGAAGTTTGATAGTTCCCATTGAATTCAAATTCATTGTCACTAATTGAGGCTGCGATGAGAATAGCTGGCACGGATCAAAACTCCGATCATTCAGAGATTTTGATTTAAAAAGTCGGCATTCCGATACTTTAACATCAATCGATTGATCCGGCACACAAGTGAGCACAACTTGCTCTTTTTCCCATTTTTGAGTTCGATCTTGAAGCGTCTTCCCCTTCGTTTTCCATTTTTGTGATCCATGTCTTATAAGTACTTCAAACACGTCACCGGGTGATATTCTTGCAAAACCAACAATTGCCTTAATATCAACTACAACTCTTCCCATAAGATTCGCCAATTCTGCATCAATTGGTTTTTGAGCAGAGACATCGGATTTTGAACGGATAAACGCAGCACGGAGCTCACTGAGACTTGACGAGCGAGCTGTAAAAATGGAAATATTGAAAATTACTTCTGTTAAGTTGATTTTTAATCAAAAAACTATATCAAGTTTTCCGAATTATTTTTGCCGTTTCAATTGCATCACTTAAAATTTACAAGCAATTCAATAGTTAGTCTAACTCCAAATATCATTTTAAAAACCTTTCAAAGTTTTAAAGTTTATGCAGTTTTGCGAACGTTTGAGTAATATATATGAAACCAGTGAACCAGATATGCCGTTTAATATTTTCAGTGAAAACTGAAAGAAGTTCCAAAATCTGAAAAAAAACTTTAACAACATTGCTGCAGGTTTGTAATCCTATGGTATAATTAATTTAATAAAAACTTAAAGCTCGAAAAATATGTTTTTTTTTGAACTTACAAACTAATAAACTGAGTTATTACTTTTTCAAGTTGTGATTAAAACTCTTCAATTTTTTGGAAATGTGTTAATGTAAATATGAGTGTATTTAATCAATTTCCTTTCTGGCAATAACCCAAATTTTGAAACAAAAATATTTTTCAGTTCAACAATTTATTGAAACTTTTTTTGCAATCAATTATAATGTTTCATATAGTTGTTAAAATTTTGTTAAAATTATTTTATACAATGTAATGCTGATGTTTTTCTGTTTGATGAATTCGTGTTATATTTCTAGAAGCGATATATTTTCAGTCGCAATTTTTCTTTTGTTTGACACTTTATTAAAGAAATAAAACCAAGAAATGAACAGTTGAAACAAAATTTTACCTAATTTAATTTGGACATGATCATTTAAAAATAAAATAAAATAAGTTACCTTTCATCTGTGAATACTGTCCTGATTTGTAGCTCTCATAAAGCTTATTGAGCCTGTGCAATCGAGCGTTGTAGATTATTAAATTCTCGTCGCACAATAGAAGTTCCTGAAACTTTGGTGAAATTTAGATATGTGACTTTTTGACAGTGGAGGATTGTATAATTTTTCAAGGGATTCTATAATTCAATTCTAATAATTTTCAAGTTTTTAACTGTTCACTGCTTTTCATGAAATACGCTATAAAAAAAACAAAAAATTGAATTTTCTTTACCCGTTTTAGATAGTTTTTATAAACAGTTCAAAATGTTTCAATACAATGTTGTTTCCTTTTACTAAGCAGCATCGAAGGGTGAAATTGAATTGAAAAAACAAAAAAAAAGTTGAAAACCATTGAAAAATGGTTCCAAATCATCCGGATAGACACCTAGACACTACAGTTTCCCCTAGAGACGCAGAGAATCATGCGGAAAATGAAAAACGGAGCCCCTTTTCTCTCTCTTCCGCGCAGCACGCAGCACGGAATGAATTAACGAACTTAACGAAAGCCAAACAATTCGGAACAATCCCATCGGACTGGAAATAGTGTGGAAATCAGAGAGAGTGGCGGGGAATCAGAATAAAAGAATTGCTAGAAACGATGGGTAAACTTGACCGTCATGTAAATTCCGACTGACGGGTTGGGTGGGGGAGACAGGTGCGAGAAAATTGAGAAAATATTCGCACATTTGGGAAAGGAGCTGCTGGCACGTTATGAGATCAAATTACCTACTTCTAGTTAAGAGAAGCCAAGGTTTTGCTAAAGTTGTTTGGGTCAAAAACTTGTACAAACAACTTTATAATAAAAACATACAAATTATTATTGGCATTCTGAAACTGTGTTTTTTTGTCAAAAACGTTCAGCAGCAAGAATAAACTTCCCAAATTAAAAAAAAATATATATATATATATATTCCTGTTTCACAACTATTTCATTTTTACATGAAATCTACTTTTATTGAAAGTGGGCTCAATAATTTACAGAAAACTCCAAACAGGATAGAGAATAGAACAGTGATGATGCACTACAACAACGTAGAAATATGCAATATACAATTTTAAAAACAACTCGCTGTAATTTTTTTTTTGATTTACTAATTTGGTAGTTGATTTTGGAACAAAATGTGTTCTATTTTCTTTAAAAAATGTTTTTAATTTTTTGTTTCCGTGAGATACTGATTTTTGGTCATTAAAGGTGATTTTTTGATCTCATTTCGGTGTCTCGAATGTCTTTATAAGTGCAAGAACACACATACAGGAGGCGCGTGAAAAATGGAGGATCAAAGCAAATAAAATGAACATTTAAATTGATTTACTAGATTTGGAGCTTTATAATAACGGAGCAATGAATTCTGATAACAGCAGAAAGATTTACAAACAATGTGAAACAGTAAACAAATTTTTGTGGAATAAGTGTATTCCAAACAAAATGTTTTCCGGTTGTTAAAAAACTTTTAAAAAACTATAAATGTTTCACTATTTTAATTTATTTTCAAAAAAATTTTGTTGAAACATAAGAACGATCGACAGAAATAACTTTGTGACATTGTTTTTTTTTCAAAATTTAGTGAACATCATGGAACAGTTAATTATTTTCGAGAAACTTCGAAATCTTGAAGTTGAAACATTTTCAAATATATATGCTAGTACATACACAAAATAATAGTTTAAACATTTTTAACCTTGTGGTTGGTGATTTCAAATTAATGCTAGACGTTAAAAACGCTTAAGGTTTAACAATGTATAGAAGCAGTGGAAACAATTTTAGTAGTTTTAAAAATTTAGTTAAAAAAGTATTTTCTGGCCGTTTGTTGATTTATTTTCAAATTAAAGTTTACAAAAGGAAACATTGAATTTTTTCCAAAACTTATTCGGCACTGTTAAACAAATTAATGCAAACCCTACAACAGCATGTCGATGTTTTTAGAATGTTCGGTGAAAATTATGAAACAGTTAAGAATTCCATTGTTTTGTGGGACTTTTCAAACTCAACTAACACAGGAACTTTTTTCAATCCTTTAAGTGAAAAATATCACATTAAAAGTATATTTATATTAATTTGACAATTAATGATTAATGATGGTGACGGAATGCTAGACATGCCAAATTCCAAATTTTAACGATATATTGAAATAGTGGAATTTTTCTAACAAACTACAATTGTATAAGCTTTCATTTCAGTGGCGAAAAAACAAAGAGTGTTTCATTTTTAGCATAATTGCGCTTATGCTCAGAAGACGATAATAATAACTTCTACTTTTCATTCACAATTTTAACAATATAGTGAAGCAGTGGAATTTTTCAGTAAAATAAAATTGTTGGCACCAACTTTGCAAAAGAAATTATTGTTTTATTTTAAGCATCATTGCACTACAAACTGGAAATAATTAATAAAACATTTTAAAAAAAACTACCGCCTGACCTTCTAGCGTTCATATTCTCAATGTTCGCTCCTTTGCCTCCTACCGCCCGCCCATTTGTTTGCATTAGTTTAAACACCCTTATATATACACAAACACATAGACATTGAAATATATATGCATATATATGAAATTGTTGTCACAAAAGAGAATTCCGATTTGCTGCTTCTATTCATTTTTCCACTTCTAAATACATCGAATCAGTTCAATTGGAATCGGAATTGAAGAAGCCCGAAAAGAAATTTAAAAAAGTCGATTGGAATGTATGTAAATGGATTGAAAGTGGACGAGAAAGTTGGTGAAAGTCGAATTCGGAGTGGATCTTCAAAAAAATTTCACTGTTTTAAAACCTATTCAAAACAGTGAAAACTTGGAAATCTCATCAGTGATACCGAGTCAATAATTTTTTGCTGTTTCATACAAAAATTATACATACAAACATACAAAAATTGCAACAACTACCAATACGAAGTTTGCAACACATTCGAGTAGAATTTCCTATTAGAAAAAATTAAGCTTTGCAGTAATAACGTGTTTTATTTTCATTTTTGACAACGTTATGAAATTGTAGTTACTATTAATGGTTTATTCTTCAATAATATAGAATTAGTAAGACTTATAGGTATATAATATAGATTTAAATGTTTGGAAGTATTCCCCAAACGTTTATTTACCAATATATTTTTTTTTTTTTTTTAAATTTTTCTGCTTCAAAAATTGTAACAGTTCCACGTAGTTTTATTTTTTTAATTCAAAAACTCACATCATTAAAATCCTTCAAACTATCCCCATTCAACTTGGAATTTGCGATTTCTGTCCGGAGCCGTGTGGCTTCTGATTGGTAGTGGTTGATGCATGATCTGGAATTGATGAATAATGTAAATTTTTTTTTAGATGTTTAAAAAAAACTCGTTAAAACAGTGTATTATATTGCTGAAATGAGATTTTTCTTAAACCACGTTTTTATTTGAAAATTCAAAACAAAGCCAGTTTCAAGCATATGTGAAAATTCAATCAAAAAAGAACCTCAGAAAAAAATTTTTTCCTTAATTTATGGCAAATCGAGACAGGAATACTGAAAATTCCCTGCTTAAAAAAACTCACTTAAATCCCTTAGCCAGTGATTGAAAAACGCCTTCAGTTCGCTTTTGGTGAGCACTGTCAAAGCTCATTCCGTCGCTTGGCGCCATTTTCGAAAATGTGTCTGTTGTGGTGGGCCGTCCGTTCTGAAAAATGCACAATATTATAGATAGAAGAAAAAACAAATTTTAAGATTAACAATGTCAAAATTAATTAGATCAATTTTAAAGGTTGAAAGTGGAAATTTAAAATTCAAATTGTTTACCGCCATTTTTGTCAAAATACCTTAAAGTTTCATGTGAAAAAGACACAAAAAGAATGAAAGGTTTAAAAAAAAAATCCAAAAAAATCAATAAATCTGATTGGCATGGGAGGTATAAATGAGGTGGTTGAAAAGAAAGGGGAGATCGTTTTGTTACACACTTCCATTTTTTGTATCGGGGAGCGTCAAATGAACAAGATCTTTAATTGGAAATTGAGACACGAATGTTTCATGATCTCCCATTATAATTTTAATAAATTTTACACAAAAATTTTATAGGTAATTTTGAATGTGCCACTCATTTCAACGTCACATCATTAGTGATAAAGTTTTCAAACAATTACGCATGTATTGAAACTGACAACACTTTTTTTTGGAAAAAATAATTTCAATCGGTTTGTTTTATCTCATAAAACAGAAAAGAACTTTTTGAAGTTTTTATAAAATTAAAACTGCACGACCAATCAGCGACTCGCTCCGCCTTTTTTCAACCGATCGGATGGAGTCTGCAGAGTTCACAGTTGCTAATTGGTAGTAAAATAGGCTTTTGGGAGGAATTTCAAACAGAAAGTTCAGCCAAAATAAAAAATTTACATTTTACCGGTTATTAAAAGCTTACATTTTTCACTGTTTCAAGTGGCCGTAAAAAATACAATTAATATCATTTTTTAATTTACACACTTTAGTCGGGATACAACTCATTATTTTTATTGCAATGAAAATATGATTTTACTTAAAACTAGCTAAAATGTTTCAAATTGTGTAATTTTCAACAGATTTTTATTTTTCTATTTCAGCGATTAATTCAATACAGTGTTCAAAAAAGTGTGACGACATAAATGGTCAGGAAATACGGATTGTTATATCGCTTATCATATTTTAAAAAATTAAATAAAAAATTTAAATAAACAAATCAAGAGAAGGAGCAGCGAAAATTAAAAAATTGGGAGTATAAAACACACAATTAACTGTTTTACCAATGTATTTTAGATTTCCAATGATTATTGAAGTTTGGTAGAAAGCACTAAAGTAGTTTTATTAATTACTCCAGATAAATTTGTTTTAAAAAAACCCCCAACAAATTACTCGTTTCACTAGTTTTCAGGGCCAATTATAAAACTACTTTTTAAACGGACTAATAATATAAGTTATGCAATTATGTACGTCAAAAAATCACGCGGAACACATAATTTTTTGTCAAACAGATGTCCAACTGCTCTCGGAGCCGCGAAGAAAAAAAACGTAAAGCGCAAAGCCGAGAGATGGTATAGTGCAAACTATAGCTTATAGCAACCGATGGCCTGTTGCTCTCTCTCTCTGTCCCTCACATACTCACTAATTTCACCGGAAAATCCGGAAATCTTCTGTCTATTTGTTGTAGTACAAGAGGAAGAATCTTTAGAGATGGAAGGAGGAAACTATGAGAGTACGACAAGCTGATTAACCGGCAAAAGACTGTTGGGGCGGCAAAAGAAAAAAAAAGATGATGATGATGATGGGCTGTTGGAAAAACAATTGAATGAGGATGAAGCATCATATTAACACTTTCTTTTATTATTATTCGAGTTGAAAATAGAATTAATGGAAAACTGGGGAATGAAGGCTAATTTTTGTTGAAATCATATGCGTGAAACAGCAAATTTTTTAAACATATTTAAAAACGTTTTGTTTAACACTTCAACGCCATTGGGGGCTAGTTACCATTACAAAAATTAAAAGACATGCGTAAGAACTTAAAACGCATTGAAACAGTTTAAAAACTTTGGAAAATGTTTATTATTATATCTTATCCCTTCAGCAGAGAAATAGAAACTTTAAATACCCAATGGCGATAGTAAACGTTCAATTAAAGTGGAACTCAGATAGCAGACTTTACCTTTTTTTGAAACCGAAAAAAATTAAAATAAATTTGAACATTTCTCAAAATCTTTTAATTTCATTTAGAAGAACATTTTGCAAAAAAGAAAGATTATAACAAAAAATTGTAGCTTATGAAAAATCAAAGTCTCTTATTTCTCTCTTATTAACTCTCTTATTTTTAAAAGGAACTTTATCAGGTTACTGATACAGTAAATTTTTTTCAATGATGAATGTGTTAATTTTGAAAATAAATTTATAGATTTTTCTAAAGTAGTGAACATTTGAATGAGTTTTGTGCAAAAATGAGTTTGAGTTTTTTATTATTGATTCAACACTTGAAATTTTCAAGGTTTATATCTCGTGAAATTTTTTAATATCCGTGATTTTCAAAAATTCCACCAATATTTAAAAAAGTGATTTTTCGACGGATCTAGAAACGTGAACTTATTGAAATTCTCAACTCAAGAAAAGATTTCAAAAACTTTAAAACAGTTTTTTGAGAGCCAGAAATAAAAATATATTTGAGTCAACCAGCTCAATTAAATGAACTTCATGAAATTAAAATAAATATGTAACAGTAATAAAATGCTCAACTTTTTGAATTCCCTCCAGAAACGGTGTTTTTTTTTAAATTTTTTAAATTAACTTTTGCAGCTAACAAAAAAAAACAAAGACTCCAAAACAATTCCCTTCAATCTAAGAAAACATCAACGTTGTAGGGCCTTATTAGGAACCCGAAAAAAGAGGGGAACACATTTGTTGTCATGTAGACATATATATGTGTGAGAAGAAGAAGAAGAAGCAGAGAAATAGAATAGGAAAGATGTAATTGTAGAAACACTTGAAGGTGATGGAAACAAGAAGAAAAACAACCAGTTTAGATTGAATTGAACTTTTTTTGGCGGTGGACAGGGACAGGGGAAAGTCCATCAGATTAGTGACCTCTAATATGGCAATGTCAGTTTGTGAAGATATTTGTTGAAAAACGAATTGAAAGTGTTTCTTGAAACAATTACCTGAGCCATGCCTATGTGTTTTTTGCGTGTGGTGAGCTCCGGTGTTCTGTGTGAATTTCTATGCAAAATTTGAGGATTTTGACTACAATTCTTTCAAATTTTTTAGAAAACCGTTTCTGAAATTTGACAAATTTAAGACTTGAATAAAATTTCAATTCAAATTTCATGGGAAACCTAAGGAATTTAGCCAGAAAAATAAAAAATGGTTCAAGTAGGCCACTCGAAAAAAAGAGGTCGGAGTTCAACAGTTTTTGCGAAATTGAGAAAAAACATTTTAAAATTTAATAAAAAATTGTGGGAATTGCTGCTCAATTTCTTACTTTGTTGGACTTGAATCAGAAATTTGCGGAAAATAAATAGAGAACAATAGGCGCGAAGGCTGCCGTATCAGGCAGTAGAAATTTGAAACAGTAAGGTTTTTAACCAGTACCAAAAGTTAATATTTTCGTAAAAGTTTTCTCAAATATTTTTTTAAACTTATTAGCCCCTATCATCACTATTATGTTACCCTATTTGAAACAAAGCCCCCGGAAAAATTAAACTCTTACAATTCCCTCTAAACATCTCAATTTTGCAAGCCCAACGAAATTGTTGTTAAACTGTTGTTCAGAAGCCGAATCACAAAGACGAGGTGAGGGCGGTTACAAAAAAGTGGTTTAAACGCAATTAATGATGCGAAGATAACGATGAATAAAAAACCGAGGAAAATTCGATAAAACATGTCATTTTGGAGGATGCAGGAGGGAGGATGTTTTGCACTGCAAAATTTAATGTTTCAGGTAGTTGATAAGTAGAAACAAGTTGAATTTCACGAGTTGAGTAATGAAATGGGGAATTTCGCTTTAAAAAAATAATTTCAAAAAATTAAATCTAACAACATCTGTTTCAGGTAGTTTATAAATGGAGAAGCAAACAAAGTAAATGATAATTTTGTAGGACTTCAATTTCACAAAAAACAAAACTATTGGTAAAAAGCGTGGCAGGACTGTGAGAAACGGTAACGTATTAGTAATTTCCACATGTTTTCAAAAAAGAACTCGGAACTTCAGTTGGATAAGACACATTTTTGGTTTTCAAAAAATGTGGATGTTATTTAAAATTTAACCCTTTTTTTGAAAGCAAGATGAAACCGTTAAATGCCGAATTTTTCGACGCTGAATACTAATAAGTATCTATTTTATTTAATCTATTTAAGAAGACAATCCGGGAATTTTGAAATTTCCGGTAAGGTTTACCTACAAGCCTACCTGCTTGCCTTGTAGGCTTAAAAAACAAACTTTTGTTGCTTTTCGAGAAGGGTTAACTAATTGACACTTTCATAAATATTGATGTTCAGAAAAATATAGGGTTGTGCATTGAATCAAGGATTGTGCATTGGTTGGCCACTTAGAATGGCATTACAGGGTGAGTCAAAATTATGGTAAGTAGTTCCCGTGCTCCATACATTTTTCCAGAAACACAAACAACTTCTAACTATACACATTTTATTCACCGTAAAAAACACTATAGAAAAACATTTTAAAGTTCGAAAATATCTCCATTAGCAGCAACACAGGCCTCCAGACGCCTAGGGAACGAGTCGACTGTGGCGCGCAAGTAGTTGATATCCAACTCGTCCCATGCCTTCTTCAGTGAATCTTTCAACGAATCGATATTCCTATGCGGTTTTGAACAAACTTTTGCTTCGAGGACACTCCATACTGAGTAATCCATCGGATTGAGATCCGGGGATGACGGTGGCCATTGATTGAAAGCGATGAAGTCCGGGAAGTTGCTTTCACACCATGCCTGAACGTTCTTGTGCTTATGAGCAGGCGCCCCATCCTGCTGAAAAGTCCATTTTGTTTTTTTGAAATGCTTCTTGACCCAGGGCATGAGTTCCGTCTTCAACATATCTAAATAGTTGTTTCCGTTAACTTTTATCCCTTGTGGAACAAAAATGAGTGGAGTCTTTCCATTAGCAGTGATTCCGGCAAAGACCATGATTCCTTTCGGGTAACCAGTACGCTAAACGCGGGAGTTTGGCTTAGTTTTTGCATAAACTCGATCATTTTGCGTATTAAAAGACTGCTCAATGCAAAATATCTTTTCGTCGGTGAAAAGTACCTTCCTGTGAGCTCCATTTCTGAATCTTCGGAGTAGATTCATGGCACGGTCTTTTCTCTTGATTTTAGCAGCTTCAGACAGAAATTGACAAGTAGATTTTTTGTAAGCCTTCAATTTCAAGTTGTTTTTTACCATTCGGCACATAGAACTTTGCGAAATTTTCAATTCTCGGGCCATCGCACGGACCGACCGCCCGGAGTTGTGACGGAAGCGTCCACGAACTTTTTTTATCATCGCTGGTGTAGTGACTGTGGGGGGTCTTCCGCGTCCGGATCTATCGGAAAAGTTGTCGAGCTCCTTGAACCGTGCAATGGTGGTAGAAACAAGTTTTTCAGACACTTTGAGCCGTCGAGCAATGCTCTTCGCCGCGACACCATTCCTATGAAAACGAACGATGGGTTCACGCATGGGTGACGCTCTCATACCTGCGAAAAAAAAATTATTTTTTAGGAAAAACGATGGAAAAATAAATGAACAAAACACGAAATAACATAATCAATTAATTTTGGCGGGGAGACCCGAACCACAGAACTTTCGCGCGCGCGCCTCGACTTACCATAATTTTGACTCACCCTGTACTAAACCAAAATTTGAAACTGTAAATATTAAATTGTGGGATTCAGTTTTGAAAGAAATTATTCATTCTCATGATATTCATCCAAGTGCATTTTTGTCCTTTTTCTAATCCGAGTGGGACAAACATGTTTTTCCTCTACCAAAGCAGTTTTGCACGGAGAAAAACAACAAAAATCGGGTGCAGGAATGGACAAAAGGGGCAAAATTACTTTTTTCCTTTCTTGGATTTGAGGAAAAAATTCGCAAAAAAAAAACTGAATAACACCATGAAACAAAAATGTATTTCAACGAAGTGAGCGATTTTTGTCCTAAAAAAATCAAAAGAAAACTCATTATGAAACGAGCAGTCATTTAAAACTTGAAGATGAAACAGTGAATTTTGGTTGGTTAGAATTTTCAATTGTCTCAAAAACTTTGCGGTATATAATTCTATGGACAGCATTAACATATACTTGTAACTATAAAATTTTTGAAAACAAGATGAAATAGTACAAGTCTGAAAAATATTCTAATTGATTAACAACTTCTTTAACCAACTCACGAAGGCACAAACAACGCCTAACCGCCTGCCTTGTAAACTATGTAAACAGGAGTTTTCGTCGTTCTCTGGGAAACTTAGTTGGCTGAGTTCGAATAAATATTTATTTCAATTTTATGACTTCAAAAATGATGCACAACTGTGACATATTGGTAAAACATTTAAACGGTTCTCTTTTACTAACAAAACTTGAAACAGTGTGCATACTCTAAAATACTTGGTGTGCAGAGAATTCGAAAATATAATTTCAATTACTCCTTTTCATAAATATTGCCGTAAAGTTTTACATACATTAACCATGAATTAATTCGTCACTTAAAACTAGAACATGAAACAGTTCATCAAATTTAGGGAGATTCTATGAAGAAGGGTAGTTTTTGAAAAATTAATACTGATAATGTCTGGTTTTCATGAAATGGAACTAAGAATCGGTATAATATTGAGCATATTTTTTCCATCGTTTTCAAAAAAAAGGTGAAAAAGTATATGTTGGAAAACAGCCTTTTCAGCTTGAAAAAGGGCACATTTTTGCTTACCGCGAAATGTTAATTTATTGATTTCTCACAGGTTTGATTTTATTTAGTTCAAGTTTGAACAACAATGTATCAATGCCGAAATAAAATTAAAAGGACTACCGTAAAACACTTAAAATTTTATTACTAAAAGGCTACTTGAAACCGAAAATTTTTCACTTGTGGAAATCAGTAGCTAAAATTTCAAAAAGTTAAATATTCCAGAACTAAGAGCACATTAATGTTCTGGTAATTTATAAAACTTAATTTAAATTAATTATTTTCAAAACTAAAAGTCGAAATAGAATCTACAGGAGTTAGCAGTACTTCCAGCCGTTTTCAAAACTATTAAAAGAAAAGCCAAAGCATTATCAATTAAAAATTACATAACATTTACCGAAAACATGGAACTGTATTTTCCAAAAAAAAAACAGTTTTTGTTGATAAACGCTTAAAACCACACAAACAAAAAAATTTAAAAACACGGTGTTACAATTGAACTGTCAATGGATACCATTAGCCGAATGTCGGGTGGATGGCTATATTTGGAGGGGAATAGATAGTTGACCTTGTTGTTCTTTATAAAAGGGGAACACACACAAATGCATGAAGAAAAGAGGAAAGGACAATGTGCGTGTACGCGTATTGGTGCATTTGACGATCAATAAAAAGGTGGAAATGACCGAGAGAGGGACGGTTTTTGGAAGGTATTAAAGGTGACAGGTGTGGGGTATGTGTTTGTGTTTTTTGACATTATGGGTGTCATCAAGGGGGAATACTTATTGCCAGGTTGGATGAAAAAATTAGCACTTTTCCGGGACATTTCCAGAATATCTATTTACCTATCGTTGTCTCAAAGTTTTTTGTTTTGAAATTTTCATAGATATATAGAAAAATATTTGGACTTGGGAAATATTATTACTTTCACTTGAAAGTTTTGAATAGTTGCTCAAAAAATGCGTATGGCCGAGTTAATTTTTATATCGTCATATTTATCTGTATTATGACAAATTAAATTTGGTTGGAAAAAATATTCAAAATAGAAAAATAAACTCTTCCAGAACAATAATGCTCAATAAAGTGTGTCCCATTTTTCAAGTCTCATTTTTAGTTATATTTTGTAGTTCAAAAATTACAACAAAAAAATAAACAGTAATTTGATGTCATTGTAGAACATAAATAGGCGTTCAAAACCTAAAATTTTCATATGAAGTTGGTGAAACAGTGTAAAATTTCTCTTTCAAAATACTATTTTGTTGAAAATAAATTTAAAATTGAAGGTTCGAAGATAGATAATAAAGAAGTTCCGTTCTTTCTTTAATTTTCAAAAAAAAAACACAGTTTCATTTTATTTTCTTATATCCTAGGTTTGGGCATTATCTTAATATTTGCACCACTTCTCAAGAACAATTCCCTAACTTAATTTTGTTAGATGTAAGTTTAACATCAGTGCTATTTTTACATGTTTGTGTTTAATAAAAATCACAGTTTCATATTACTGTTTTGTATTCAAAATTTTTTTACATCGTAATTAAGAAAGGAAACGCAACCTGAAAAAAAAATTTTAAAGAGCCATACAAATGTTATAATTTTGTAACAGATAATTTTGTACAACTTGTAAAAACATGTATTTTTAAATATAATAGATGAAAAGTTTCATTTTCGTTTAAAAACGTGCAAAATAATTCTGCTTTGAAAATATTTTTTCTAGGATTGGTAATACAAGTGGTTTTCATATGTGAAGCTTATTATATCAGGAAATTGAAACAGAAAAAAATTAGATGGAAAAAGTCAGTTTTTAATGATTATGAGATTGATTTTGAATTCTTTACAAGATTTTATTCAACCTTCGAGAATTTGTGCATAATAAAACTGGCATGTTAATCACGTACAAATGGAACATGACTAATATGGTATGACGGTGAAAAGAATTTTTTACTGTTTCAACATTAACATAAAGTGGGAAACAAAATTTATGCCTAGTAGTCTTATTTAGTTCATTAAAAACACATTGAACAAGAAAAAATTCGAACTGAAATTTTTATAAGATCAAATAATTGTAAATTTGCAGGAAAACCTAACACAGTAGACAACAATTGTTGTTCAAGCATTAACTTTGAGGTGAAACAGTATGAGCAATTTACAAAATTTTTTTGGAAAATGTTAAAGTTACAATTAGATCAACTAAAATTAGGTCAGTAAGTGACCAAGAAACAACTTTCCATCAAAATTTTCATTTTCGAAAAGTTGTTAACTGATATATTAACGTACCTGTCTTTGAATAGTGTCATAATCGGTGAACTCGTTGTTATTGTTCATTAGATGATACTCGCTGCGAGAATATCGTTGAGCTTTTGACTTTTCCAATGATGCAAAGTGCCTGAAAATATTGGATATAAATTTTGTATCATTTCATTTGAAAATGATGCTACAAATTTTGGAAAGAGGTAAATTATAAACTTGATGAGACCATTTTGCACATGATTTCGACAAATTTTTTAAAATCTCTGACCGTTTAAAATGTGTCAGCTAATAATGATACATTCAAAGCGATTTCTTGATAAATTGAGCAGAAATTAGTGTACCAATGATATTACTGTTTAAGGATTTTCCCAAAGTATTTATCAACTTTCTGAAACTGTAAATGTTTTTTTTCCAAAATATTGCTTTATTTAAGAGAAACTATGTTTCTTTTAACTAATTTTAAATATTGTTAACTCAGAATGAAAATACAATACTCTATTGTTTTGATTAATTTCAGTTTTTTCACTTTGGATTAAAAAAGCGAACTCAAAAAGCAACTTTGCAAGCTATTTGTAAACTTATTGAAACATTATACATCTAATTTTTATTGGATCAAAACTCAAAATTTTGGAAACAAGTGTTAAATCCGAATATTATCATAATGAAAAATAAATGTTCTGTTTCTACACCGTTCCATTCATTTTTCTATTTACCAAGATGTGCATTTTCTTCTCTTTTTCTCTTCTATATTCCATGAGAGACCGCGCGCAAGTCCTCTTCTGACGAGAGAGAGAGAGAGAAAATAAATAACAATAGGCTGAGTCTTATCATATATTTAATGTTCGTATGGTGGTGATGCGGCGGCTGCACATGTAATATTGTATAAATTAACATATGCAGGCAAAAAACTGGACGATGGGAACATGATGAATACGATCGAATATGACTAATACGATGGGACGATGGAATGCACAATTTTTTACCGTTTCAGCCAAATATTAATGTTTCCGCAAAAAATGAACATATTGATTTCAACCTTCCAGGAAAAAAGTTTGTTTTTAAATTTACAAACTAATTTAAATACTTTGATCAGAATTTTTCAGAAACTAACCAAATGATTTTTAAATCAGAATTTAAACAAAAATCAAATTAACAACATGGTTTTACAAAAATTTCTGAAAACCAAAAAGAAATTCTCGAATATTTCACTGCGAAATTAATTAATTTTAGTAAAAACTAAAGATTATCAAAACATTTTAAAAATTGCGCAAACCACAATTTCTAGAATAAAAGAACATAGAAAAAGTAAGAGATAGATCAAGTCAGTGTGTTGCACAGTTTTGATCAAACTTTCATTTTATGATGAAGCAATAAAATTTGTCACACTTTTACACGAAAGTTTCAGGAACAGTTTCGAATTTATAGTTACGGGCAAGTAATTAAGTCTATAGTGGGGTTATTCAAGTAGTGTCGGAAAATTAAAAAGTGTAGAAAAATTACGTCACAACCTTATTCAAGTAGATAAAAACATGTATTTAAATACATTTGTGACGTCACAAATGTATTTAAATACATTTTGCTACATTACTTGAATAACCCCATAAGGAAAACTGACCAGTTTTGAATTTTTTAACTCTAAAATTACCCTCACATTTAAAAAATACTGTCTTAATAAGCAAAATATGATTAGTGTCTAGGCTTTCCTGAACTGGATTCTCAGTATTATAAAAAATAAATACAATTTAATTGTTAAAATAGTGTTTTACATACTGAATAAATTAGCCCTTAATTCATTCTTTTATTAGATGGTGCAACAGAACCCGCAAACAATTGGAATATGGAAATACAATCTGGAGCTGTCTTGTGATGAAACATGGGTAATAAATTGGAACATTGTGCACTAATAAATGAACAACATGAAACTGAAAATTTTTTTTCGGAAATAAATGTTGCAGTTGCAGTTTGGATTTCGAAAAAAAGTTAAATAACATACTCGTGCAGTTTAGAAATAGTTTATTTTAAAAACTGACTGAAACAATATTTGGTAAAAATCAGAATATTTGTAAATTAAGTTTTATGCTGTGGAAATTTTCCTAATGAAAAGTCGACAACTTCGGTTTAAAGCAGTGTACCTAATAAATTGTTTTCCATGTAAGGTTTTTTAAATTTAAATTGGAAACAAATTGCAAAGTATACTGAACTGATAGACTCTAATTTGGAAACCACACGAACCCAAAAAATCTACACTTTTTTAATTTTATTGGCACGCATTTTGAAACCAATTTTCATCATTACTTTTTAAAGTGTTCAAACGAAAAAAAAACCCCTGTTTCAGACTTAAAATATTCCATTAGAATATTTCTCTAATTAGTGGATTAGTGGCCGTTTCATAACTTGTGTGAAAATCGTTAAAAACATTTTTGAGTTCAGAATATTTGTGATTTTTCTTTCGCAGAAAATTTTAAAATTCTCACAACATACCTGGAAATCTGTATACATGTTTTTTCAAAAAATTCACTTTTTCATTTTGCTAATTTAAGATTTCATGAATTATGAAGCTTTTGCTGGAGCGATTCTTTGAAACTCCCTTACAAATTTCCAATTTTTTAAGAAACTATTTCCCAATTTTGAAAACACCGACCGGAAACGCAAAACCGTAGGTGTTTCCCATGAATTTTCCGAATTACTGATAAGGAAGAACATGAATCATCGCATTAAGAGAACCGATAAAAAATGTGTAAAACAAACCTTCCACCATGAACAGTATGCCCATTATGACCTGCTCCAACCACTCGTCCTACTGTAGATGCTCCCATATTGTTGTACAGTATACGATCATTCCATGTAGCTGATGTTTCATGAAGTCCTGAAAATGGAAGTGAAAACTGATTAGAATTGCTAAATTGAGAAATTTATATTTGTTTTCAAAAATTGATTTCATTTAAACTATGGGTATTATGTATGTATAAATAGAGGAAATGTTCAAAAATTCAATACGTGCCTAAACTGTAAATAACTTTGAAGTTTAAGAGGAAAAATCGGTTCAGAATTCAAGAATCTACACAAGCCTCACTGAAAAAAAAACTTGTGAAATAAAATTTTGGACGCAATTTTTGAATTGTCTGTAGTTTTCAACATTTTTCAGTGAATTCCTTATTCACAACACTCCTTTTTTAAAAACTTATTAAAATTTTTATTTTTAGATGGATGGAACATCGTTAAATACAAGAGCAAGTATTTCACATCAACTGGAAACAGATAAAGGCTGGAAATTTTTATAATTATTTTTAAGCACCAAAAAAGCAAAGAAATTAAAGCGAAATTTGGGTTCAAACATACTTATCTCCCTTTTTAAAATACCTCTGAAGTGCAATTTTCAAACCAATCAACGCTTAGCCACGCACATTCTTAACCGGTGTCCACTTTCAAACTAGAAGAAAAATATGCAATTTCGTAATTTTTGAGAGTAGATTTATTATTTTTATTCAATTTTACTCGACTTTTTTCTGTGATAACTCATAACTTTGTTTGGAATTGTTGAACTAATTAAAAATGAAACAAGGAGCCAAAAAAATATCTGAAGTTTATGATCATACTGAAGCGGAAAGTTTTTTTTTCTAACAAAAACATATTTTCTATGCTATTTGTTTTTTCCCAAGATTTTTAGGAAGTTATTATTTGAACAAAAACTATTTTCTTTTTTAAGAAATGCAAGAAAAAAGGGTAGTTTTCCGATTTCTGCCCCCAAAATGTTTTCGACATTTTCATTATTGAAACGTGAACTTTTTGTGTAATTTCAGGCTTATAGTTAGTATTATTGTTTTCTAAACCTAAAAATTGAAAGAGTATTGAAATAAACTTTCAAGTGTGAATTTAAATTGAAATATTGAGTGTTATAAAATTGACAAACATTTTGGGGTTCAGAAATCGGAAAAGTGCCGAAAAAACAAAGAACAGTTCCCACTGGGAATATTAAAATTGAAGAAAAAATATTTGATGAAATGAGAATCTTAGTCTGATTTTTAAAAACTGTGCTGTTACAGCAATTTTATATTAGATAAGCAGAAATTTTATGTCTTGTTAGAACGCGGTATAGCAAGACCAAAGTTAAGTAACAAAAATGAAAATGAGCCTTTAAAAAAACTAATGAAAATGATTTCAAATAAAGTGTCACAATGGAAGCTTCTCATTACGGAAGACACCTTTAAATAAAATAACCATAAATAGTTTTGTACATGTTGATAAATATTTCCAGTTGATTGAAAAAATTGTTTCGGATAAAATTTCATAGCATTCTGAAACATGACAGAATTAAAATAAAAACTTTTAGGTTGGTACATAGGACAAAAGCAGTAGTGAAATACAAAAAAGATCTGAAGTTCATGATCATACTGAGATGGAAAGTTTTTTTACAAACAAAAAATTACATGCGGTTTTTATTTGCTATGTGTTTTTCCAAGATTTGTACGAGATAATTTTTTCGATTTTATTTCCTAAAAATCATTTTCCCTTTTTTTCTTAAAAATGCAAAAAAAATCAAACTGAGTGGCAAAGAAATGAGATTCTCAGTCTGAATTTTAAAAATTATGCTATTACGGTAACCCTATATTACATCAGCACAAATTTGATTTTCTACTATGTCGCATGATGGACTTGAAAACAAGAAAGTGAAAGTGAGCCCTGTACATGTCGGCCGCCATCTTTAAAAAATTATTTTTAGAGTAGTAGTACGGTGAGACTGAAAAACCGACTCTAATCCTCTGATTGGTTTAGAAGTAGACGCAGCGCGTCTGTGATTGGTCATACTTTATTTTTCGGTAAGCAATTCAAACAGTTCGTGCATTTTTACTGGTACTCAGGTTTCGGTTTTTTTAAAATAAATTTACCGCTTTTTAATTTATGGTTCTACCAACAACTCTACCATTAAAATTTTAATCGTAAAAAAATGTAAAACTCCATTGATAAATTGCCTGAAAAGTAACATACCGTAATTTCTGGGCAGTGTTGACGCATGCATTGGGTCGGCTGTGTAGGGTCTTAGCTGAAACACGTTTAGAATTTTTAAAAACCCGCTAAATTCAATAGCAAGTCAAAATAATTTTTGTCACTGTTTCAAGTATTTGTTAATTAATTAAACGTTATTATGTGGTACTGGATAAAGATTTAGTTTTTCAAAAAAGGTTCCAACTAGTTCTAAAACTCACCATATGATCCTCATAAAGTGCCAAATCAGTATCCAGGCTAACGAAAAAATGTGACAAATGTGGGCGCTTTTGCATAATTTTCTACTTCAGAGAGAAAATACAGTTTCAGCTGAAGAATTTCAGAGAATCTGAGTCACACAAAACGTTCCGGAGAGAACTAAGAGTATGAACAACCGGAATAATAAAGAGGCAGCAGAGAAAAATGGGCGGCAAAAAACAAAAAAATATCAAAAAAGAATGAGAGAGAGAGATGATTCACACGTTACATATAGACTCTCTCTCTCCTTTGGCGGAAAAAGTTAACTGGAGACGAAGAGACGCAGAGAAATAGGTTTGGAATATTTTGTTGGTGGTAACCAAACCAATGTATAACATGAACTGACAATGTGCGTCCGAAAAATATGTATATACATTGAATTTAATGACATTTCATATTTTATTGAAACTGACTGACATTTTTTGTATGGGGAGAGAGAAGATGCGGTAGTATTGTTTTTTGATGGAAAATAGTGCTTTTTATGGAAAAATTTTTTTGAGCGCCCGACATTCTACGAGTTTGATCATTGATAGAACCGAAATATGTCGGGCGCTGGCGAGAAACATTGAATGAGCCAAGTGACTTATAAATTATTGTAAGTTCAGAATTGGGGAATTGGTAAATCAACGAATTATATTTTTAATTTTCCATTTTCAAAATATAGTTTGGTTTGTAAATTGCAGAAAAATTCCGGCAATTAGTTTCAAAATCCTGCAGGTTCTGCTTGCCGAAAATGTTTAAATTGACCGACTCAATAGTTTCGTATCTTTTCTGTGGAATTATCAGTATTTATTGAAACAGTACTTTTTTTTTAAAGTAGAAGCGTTTTTCAGAAGCGGCGTGGCAGGTTTTTCAATAAAAAAAAGAGCGGCAAATAAGCTTCACAGTTCGAAAAAAACCGACTATTGAGCGCCCGACACCTAACGAGACCCGCCCAACTACTGAAATAACGCGAAAATATCGGTTGCCATTAAACATTCTTCGGAAGAAAACTTCAGATTGATTTTATATATTTTTTTTGTTAAATTTGATAATTTGACGGAACAGTAATTTTTTTTCGAAAAAATAATTCAGATCACTACAAACGTGCATAATTTTGATCCAATCAATTTATTTCTATAATTTTCAATCTTTTTTCTCACTCGGGGATCTTTCAACAAATTATTTTTGACACAAAACCTTTTTTAAATACTTTTTGGGCAACTTCTAGTGAATAAACTGAAATAGGATGAGATAGCAAAAAGGTAGATTATTAAAATTTAAATACTCAAAACGAAGAATTTCAAAAACTCACAATTTTGAAAAATTTATAAACTGGGTGAAAGTGGAATTCCGAAAAAACTACGAATGTATTTGTAACAGACTGTCAGAACATCATGATTTCTTGAAACAGTAAATAAAATTTAAAAAAAACACAAGTATTTCATTCCCATGAATAACACACTATATTTAAAATTTGTTCCAAATATAAAACTTTATTAAGGACAGAAAACTCAGTAATATTTTTGATATTTGTGCTTGACGTCGATATAATTTTTTTAATGCGTAAACCTGATCGACTTCGGAATAGTTTGTAATTTTTTGTTGGATTATTAGTATTTACTGAAACAGTACATAATTTGTTTAATAAAAGCGTTTTTCTGAAACATGGTGGCAGGGTTTTCAATAGAAAAAGGAGTTACTTCGAAATTAAAAATAGGTTTTTTTTAGCGTCCGACACCTAACGAGTCCCGGTCGATGAATTTGTAGAAACAATAAATTACATGTTTTCGAAAAAAAAAACAGTTCAGATTATTTAACAATTCCAAAATTGTTTCTCATTATCGATGATTGAGTCAATATTTTTTCGCATTATACAGACTATTTTTATGAATTGTGTGAAACTGAAAATAAAATAATGAAAACACATTAACTTTGCATTTGTTTTTTAATCACTTTTTTGACATTTTAAGAAAGTTATAGATTTTCAGAGTTGAATAATTATTAAATTTGCTAAAAACTAACCCAAGCAACTCTTGCCAAACTTGACATTTTCGAATAACTGGACACTTTTCGACTGATATTTTTGGATGAGCTTCCGATAGGATTCTGGAAATAATTTGTGCAATAAAATTGTTTTCGCATGTTTCACGTGGCTTGTAAATAATTAAAAATTAGCAAAAGCATTTTTTTAAATGAAAAACAAACCTTTGAGAACAAAACAGCTCGATTTCCTTGTGGATTCCGTGTCGGTTGTGGGTAGAAGCACACTCGTTGGGGACCAATATTTTCCAGAGACACTCCTGCAAAATTTGCTGTTACTCAAATTCGAAGAAGAAGATGAAGAAATGAAATATAAATTTATAGTTTCGGGAGTTTTTGTACGAAAAATTTTTCAACTATGTATTAAACGTTGAATTGGTATTTCATAAGCAATTTATGCGTTTATTAACTTTATAAAAATTTAAATTTAATTTATATTAATCTATACGTCTGTAGAAAATGTTATCAATTTTAAATAAGATCGTTTTTATTTGATGGAAATTTCTTTTTTTTTTGTTATTTGGGAATTAATTTTTAAATGATTGCAGGATAGTTTTTTTTTGCATTTGTTTCATCTTAATTTTAACATAAGTTTGAAATAAACAGACTAGTAAACTCTTCCAAAAATTCATTTTCTACTAGCTTTAAAATATATGAAAATCAAAATTTTCACATTTTGTTAAAACAAAATAATTGTTTTGTTTAATTTTCTAAATTTTTATGATTTTCTGAACTTTGCCAAGAAAAAAAAATCAGATATTAGGCTCCACCCACTTTTTGGAGATAACCGTTTTCTGGGAAACTTATTTTTCGTCTGGTGTCTCAAATGGAAACACAAAATAAAATTTGAGCAAAACTAGTTAGGTTTCCTAGACAAAACAACAAAAAAAAGTCTCCAAAATGTGGCCGGAGCCGAATATCTTACATCTTTTTCGTTAGCAAAATTTTAAAACTCATTAAATTTTTTTCAAAAAAATATAGTTATACCCGTCATTACGGTCAATTTTTGTTATTTAAAGCAAAACCATTTTGAAAAAAAACTTTTTTTTTTATCTGTTTCAACAAAATGTGAAAAAAATTTGATTTTCATAAAAAGTGATATGTCCAACGTTCCTGTTATCACTATTTTAAAGCGTTCCTGTAAAAATATTGATAACGAATATGATTGAAAGAACGGTTTTTTCAAGTTTTTTAATTTATAAAGTTTTTACATGAACGGAAAATTTCAATTTTTCGTAAACTTAAAATTCAGTATCCTGAAATTATACGAAGCTTACTTAGCAATTAGCTACATATATTCAAAATTTCGGAATGTTTTCTGGTTAAAAAAGGAATCTCATACAAATCTCAAAATTTTTCTGTTTCAAATATAGTTAAAATTATTTCTGAAAAAATCTACAACAATAAATGTTGAGTCCCTGACCACTAACCTCTTCTCAATTTATCCCGAAATTGAATTGCGTCATAGGTTTTGACGTTTGATGAGTGCCGACGTAAAGTTGGAGAAATGTGCGATCTGGAAAATACATTTTTTCTGAAAATATTTCAAAAAATTAGCTTGGAATTTGAAAAATTACATCATACAAATGTTATATGTGGAATTAATGTAAATAAAAACAAAAAAATTGGTTATTCAATGAAAACCCGAAATAGTGAAATCTCTCTTTTTGCTTTAAGAATTGGAAACAATTTCAAATTGTTTTTTTTTAATTTCATCCAATTCCAAAAACTCCCACATGAAGAATCCAAAAAAACATACTACAAAAATATTTGACAGAAACTTGAAAAGGAAATTTTTCGAAAAATCCGAACAAATAAATAAAGTTTTCTAGCGGCGAAAATTGAATAAAAATTGCTGTTAAAAAAGTAGGATCGATTGCTAATCCAAATTTCCAATTCGATGAGAACGAGAGATAAGGACAGAAATCGTCTAAATCTCTCAAAAAATCAACACCTATTTTCCCGCCATTTTTCCATCTAATTTTGACCTCTAAACTTCGAAAGTTTCTCTTATATCACCTTTTGTTATCATGTTGCATTTCATTTATCAATTGGCTGCTGCTAGAGATGTGTTCTTTGGGAAGATTGATTGTAGATCTGAAATTAAAATTAAAATTAAATACTTTGAAAAATACATTTTCAATAGTTTAAGAAGAAAAAAGATAAAAATGATAAAAATGATTCAGTTGGTAAAATTGAAAACTTTATAAAAAATACTAAAGTTCGTTAGTTTTAGCAGATTCTCTATATAAAAAAAAGAAAAAATCTTCAAACTTTTAAAAAACTGATTGGAAATTTGAAACATTAAATCATTTTAATAGTTATTTTGAAAATTCAACTGATTTTTAATTTTTGTTTGAAATTGTACAAACTTTTGTTTCTCAATTTACCAATTTATTAAATATTTATTCCAATTTTATGAATCACCAGCCGATGACCGCGCCTCCGGCGCGGCTAACGACTGGCGGAGTTTAAAATGTATAACAAATAGATGTCCTTTTAATCATTCAAAAATGTCTCATTAAAAAAAGTTGAAACTTCATCGATTAAATGGCATTTTCTCCTTCCATGGTATACGATTCAGAAAATTCAAAGAGACAGTTAGAATGTTCTGATTTTTCTACTAACACATTATCATTATCAGGCTTTCGAAAAAATTCCACAGAGTTACAGTTTTTTTAATAAGTTAATAACTTTCCTTAACTGGAGAAGTCTGAATAATTAACTACTAAGTTCTTTGAATATAGATGTAACGAAACAAATAAAAACTCCTACAGTTATAGGAGGTTGTAGAGCATTTCAGAACTTTTTTGAATTTTCCAGATGATTCTAGAACAGTCTAGAATTTTCTTGAAACTTCCAGAAGGTGCTGAAACAAAAAAATTGATTCCAGATTAAAAATTTGGATTTCCCGCCAAGCGTTTTCCTCAGAAAATTTGAATTTCCCTCCAAAATCTTTTTTCTCAGAAAATCTGAATTTCCCGCAAAAATTTTTTTTTCCCAGCAAATTTGAATTCCCGCCAAAATTATTCTCAGAAAATTTGAATTCCCGCCAAAATTTTTCAAAGAAAATTTGAATTCCCGCCAAAATTTCTTTTCTCATAAATTTTGAAGTTCCCGCCCATATTTTTAAGGGTCTCTCCACGATGGGTCTCGCCAGTTCCAGGTGGTGCTAACAAAAAAGTTCTCAGAAAATTTGAATTTCCCGCCAAAAATTTTTCACTGAAAATTTGAATTTCCCGCTAAAATTTTTTCACTGAAAATTTGAATTTCCCGCCAAAAATTTTTTCACTGAAAATTTGAATTACCCGCCAAAATTTTTTCACTGAAAATTTGAATTTCCCGCTAAAATTTTTTCACTGAAAATTTAAATTTCCCGCTAAAATTTTTCACTGAAAATTTGAATTTCCCGCCAAAAATTTTTTCACTGAAAATTTGAATTTCCCGCCAAAATTTTTTTCACAGAAAATTTCAATTTCCCGCCAAAATTTTTTCACTGAAAATTTGAATTTCCCGCTAAAATTTTTCACTGAAAATTTGAATTTCCCGCCAAAAATTTTTTCACTGAAAATTTGAATTTCCCGCTAAAATTTTTTTCACTGAACATTTGAATTTCCCGCCAAAATTTTTTCACTGAAAATTTGAATTTCCCGCCAAAAATTTTTCACTGAAAATTTGAATTTCCCGCCCAAATTTTTTCACTGAAAATTTAAATTTCCCGCCAAAATTTTTTCACTGAAAATTTGAATTTCCCGCCAAAAATTTTTTCACAGAAAATTTCAATTTCCCGCCAAAATTTTTTCACTGAAAATTTGAATTTCCCGCTAAAATTTTTTCACTGAAAATTTGAATTTCCCGCCCAAATTTTTTCACTGAAAATTTAAATTTCCCGCCAAAATTTTTTCACTGAAAATTTGAATTTCCCGCCAAAAATTTTTTCACAGAAAATTTCAATTTCCCGCCAAAATTTTTTCACTGAAAATTTGAATTTCCCGCCAAAAATTTTTCACTGAAAATTTGAATTTCCCGCCAAAATTTTTTCACAGAAAATTTCAATTTCCCGCCAAAATTTTTTCACTGAAAATTTGAATTTCCCGCTAAAATTTTTCACTGAAAATTTGAATTTCCCGCCAAAAATTTTTTCACAGAAAATTTCAATTTCCCGCCAAAATTTTTTCACTGAAAATTTGAATTTCCTGCCAAAAATTTTTCACTGAAAATTTGAATTTCCCGCTAAAATTTTTTCACTGAAAATTTGAATTTCCCGCCAAAAATTTTTTCACTGAAAATTTGAATTACCCGCCAAAATTTTTTCACTGAAAATTTGAATTTCCCGCTAAAATTTTTTCACTGAAAATTTAAATTTCCCGCTAAAATTTTTCACTGAAAATTTGAATTTCCCGCCAAAAATTTTTTCACTGAAAATTTGAATTTCCCGCCAAAATTTTTTTCACAGAAAATTTCAATTTCCCGCCAAAATTTTTTCACTGAAAATTTGAATTTCCCGCTAAAATTTTTCACTGAAAATTTGAATTTCCCGCCAAAAATTTTTTCACTGAAAATTTGAATTTCCCGCTAAAATTTTTTTCACTGAACATTTGAATTTCCCGCCAAAATTTTTTCACTGAAAATTTGAATTTCCCGCCAAAAATTTTTCACTGAAAATTTGAATTTCCCGCCCAAATTTTTTCACTGAAAATTTAAATTTCCCGCCAAAATTTTTTCACTGAAAATTTGAATTTCCCGCCAAAGATTTTTTCACAGAAAATTTCAATTTCCCGCCAAAATTTTTTCACTGAAAATTTGAATTTCCCGCCAAAAATTTTTCACTGAAAATTTGAATTTCCCGCCAAAATTTTTTTCACAGAAAATTTCAATTTCCCGCCAAAATTTTTTCACTGAAAATTTGAATTTCCCGCTAAAATTTTTCACTGAAAATTTGAATTTCCCGCCAAAAATTTTTTCACTGAAAATTTGAATTTCCTGCTAAAATTTTTTTCACTGAACATTTGAATTTCCCGCCAAAATTTTTTCACTGAAAATTTGAATTTCCCGCTAAAATTTTTCACTGAAAATTTGAATTTCCTGCCAAAATTTTTTCACTGAAAATTTGAATTTCCCGCTAAAATTTTTCACTGAAAATTTGAATTTCCCGCCAAAATGTTTTCGCTGAAAATTTGAATTTCCCGCCCAAATTTTTTCACTGAAAATTTAAATTTCCCGCCAAAATTTTTTCACTGAAAATTTGAATTTCCCGCCAAAAATTTTTTCACAGAAAATTTCAATTTCCCGCCAAAATTTTTTCACTGAAAATTTGAATTTCCCGCCAAAAATTTTTCACTGAAAATTTGAATTTCCCGCTAAAATTTTTTCACTGAAAATTTGAATTTCCCGCCAAAAATTTTTTCACTGAAAATTTGAATTACCCGCCAAAATTTTTTCACTGAAAATTTGAATTTCCCGCTAAAATTTTTTCACTGAAAATTTAAATTTCCCGCTAAAATTTTTCACTGAAAATTTGAATTTCCCGCCAAAAATTTTTTCACTGAAAATTTGAATTTCCCGCCAAAATTTTTTTCACAGAAAATTTCAATTTCCCGCCAAAATTTTTTCACTGAAAATTTGAATTTCCCGCTAAAATTTTTCACTGAAAATTTGAATTTCCCGCCAAAAAATTTTTCACTGAAAATTTGAATTTCCCGCTAAAATTTTTTTCACTGAAAATTTCAATTTCCCGCCAAAATTTTTTCACTGAAAATTTGAATTTCCCGCCAAAAATTTTTCACTGAAAATTTGAATTTCCCGCTAAAATTTTTTCACTGAAAATTTGAATTTCCCGCCAAAAATTTTTTCACTGAAAATTTGAATTACCCGCCAAAATTTTTTCACTGAAAATTTGAATTTCCCGCTAAAATTTTTCACTGAAAATTTGAATTTCCCGCCAAAAATTTTTTCACTGAAAATTTGAATTTCCCGCCAAAATTTTTTTCACAGAAAATTTCAATTTCCCGCCAAAATTTTTTCACTGAAAATTTGAATTTCCCGCTAAAATTTTTCACTGAAAATTTGAATTTCCCGCCAAAAATTTTTTCACTGAAAATTTGAATTTCCCGCTAAAATTTTTCACTGAAAATTTGAATTTCCTGCCAAAATTTTTTCACTGAAAATTTGAATTTCCCGCTAAAATTTTTCACTGAAAATTTGAATTTCCCGCCAAAATGTTTTCGCTGAAAATTTGAATTTCCCGCCCAAATTTTTTCACTGAAAATTTAAATTTCCCGCCAAAATTTTTTCACTGAAAATTTGAATTTCCCGCCAAAAATTTTTTCACAGAAAATTTCAATTTCCCGCCAAAATTTTTTCACTGAAAATTTGAATTTCCCGCTAAAATTTTTCACTGAAAATTTGAATTTCCCGCCAAAAATTTTTTCACTGAAAATTTGAATTTCCCGCTAAAATTTTTTTCACTGAACATTTGAATTTCCCGCCAAAATTTTTTCACTGAAAATTTGAATTTCCCGCTAAAATTTTTCACTGAAAATTTGAATTTCCTGCCAAAATTTTTTCACTGAAAATTTGAATTTCCCGCTAAAATTTTTCACTGAAAATTTGAATTTCCCGCCAAAATGTTTTCGCTGAAAATTTGAATTTCCCGCCCAAATTTTTTCACTGAAAATCGAACGTTTTTAAATTTTCTCGAATTTTCCAGAAGGTTCTAGAACATTCCAGAATTTTCTCGAGCTTTCCAGACGATTCTATTTAGAACATTTCTCGAATTTTCTAATATCCCTTCAAAAGACGAAAAGTCAATTTTTCCTAAACTACAGTAATCCTACAGTACTCCTACAGTACCTCTACAGTACTACTACAGTACCCCGACCACATCCCATCACTAACCTCAAACCAATATCCCTTCAAAAGGCGAAAAGTCAATTTTTCCCAAATTACAGTAATCCTACAGTACTACTACAGTACCCCGACCATATCCCACTACTAACCGCAAACCTGTATCTCTTCAAAAGACAAAAACACAATTTTTCCTAAACTACAGTAATCCTACAGTACTCCTACAGTACTACTACAGTACCCCGACCATATCCCACTAATAACTACAAACCTATATCCCTCCAACAGCCGAAAACGCCTTGCCTTTGTAAGCTATGACGTCACTTCTTAACAAACGGAAACTATTTTTTTATATATAGGTAATGATATTAATTCTACTACCAAAAGTGTGATCAAATATTTAAAATACAGAAATACTTATTTTGTTGTAGTAAAAGTAAAATAATTATTTCGAAAAAGCAAAAACTATAAAAAATATGTTGGTGCAATGCAAATTAACTTAGTGGGATTTTTACGGTTAAAGCCATGACGAATACTTGCTCCAAATTCAACGAATTTTTAAAGTTTTCCTAAAACGTAAAGCAAACCTATCTGGATTATCTTATTATCAGACGCACTAGGTTACTTGTTTATGTCACTTATGTGAAAAAGTATATGCATGTGTAGTTTTTTTTGTAAATTGACGGAACTTTTTATTTTCATTTTAAAGAAAGTCCAGATTATTTCTATTCAAGAAAAAAAACGAAAAACCAAAACAAAATTAAACTAATAAAAGTTTGTTAGCAAAAAAAGCAATTAATTGTTAAGTGAAACTGTGAAAAAATAAGAAAATTGTATAAATAAAGAATATGTTTTGTTAGTTTTATCAGATTACCTAAATAAGTTTGTTTGTATTTCAACGAAAATAAAATTTCAAACTGGAAATTGTATTGATGCCCATTGCAGCAAACTTATAAGTAAACTATTGGCTAATTTGAGATGGGAAATACTTTTTCAAAATTCAACAGATAATTAATAGCAATATGAAACGGTAAAATTTTTATCTCAAAATTTTATCCAAAAAACAGATTTATCAAATTTTAATATTTTTTAAAGACTAAATTCGTGCTTTCTGGATGGCATGTCAGATTAAATGCACACGCTAATTTTTCAATGAAATTAGAAATTTCCTGAAAAATACTGAAATTCAATTTCTGTATATAAAATGCACAGAGAAAACCATGATTTTTTTGAAACAACTAAAGTGTAAAATTTTTGAAATTTCAGAAAATTTACTTTTTTGTGGAAACAATATAAAATGTTCAATTTCGAAAATCTAAAAGCTACGTGAAAAATATTTGGTGCAATGTACATAACATACACTTTTGTCATTTCAAAGCCGGTTAACGAATACTTTTTTTCAAATTCAAAGTAAAATACTTTCTTGAAACGGTAATTTTTTCCCCCCAATGATAGATTTTTTTCAAGTCAGTGACTTTGTTACGTCATTTATGCGAAAACGTATCTGCGCATGGAGTTCATCTGAATTTCATGTAGCATTAATTCAAAAAAGAAATCGGAACTAAAACTAAAAGGTAAACTTTGGTTGGATCTTTACTGTGTTGTGGAAACAGTAAAAAATACAAAAAATAAACAGTGAGTAATACATTTGGGAGAGGTTTATAGTTTTGGAAATCTATTGCGAATGTTTTTTTTTCGGTGGGAAAAAAAAGATTTTTAAGACTTTCTGGAAACGGAACAAGTATTCTTGAAATTTCATTTTCGTAACGAAAAATAACAAAAAAGTATCATTGACTTACTACTTACTTAAAACATACTTTGTTGTAAAAATAGTAAAAATAAATGTTAAAGAAAAAACTGATTAAGTCAAATTTGGAAAATCACTAAAGCAAAATGCTTTTATGTAACAAAACCTTAGACATCGAAAACAAAAATTAAGTTTTGAGTCTGAACGTAGGCGTCACCGCATCATCCGAAACCAGATAATGTTTTTTCACACACACTCTCACACAATAATATAAAAATCACCCCTCGAACGGGCATGGATAAACGGAAATGAAGTGGAGAGAAGCTACATAGTACATCAATTAGAGAGACACAGAGAAATGAGAAAAAAAACATTGGAGAGGCGATTTTGAGCAAATAGGAGATCGCCCGCCGTCGATTCAAGTGAGAATATGGATTGTTGTGTGGATTTGACGTGGAGATATAGAGACAAGAAAGAGCAAAATATGCTCTTTGTGGTGTGGTGTTGCAATTGAAATATTTATGATATTTATGAGATATTTGAAGGGAACATGGGAAAGGTAGAAAGGTATCGAATTTTGCTCAGTTTCAAATTTGAGCTACGAAGAATGACATAAGTTGACCTCAGAGTTTATACCTATTTTTAGAAACAGTAATTTTTAGTATGAAAAATTTGTTAACGATCATCAGGTAATTTCATAGTTTATATTCTTTCCTACATATAAATTTTTTTCAAGTTATTCTTGAAGTAAAAACAACCATTTTCAAAGTGATTCTGATTTGAATTGAAGCAAAAAGAAATTTCGAACTGCACCTGTAATTTTTGTGAAAAATGAAAACAATTCGAAACAGGAAAAGTTTTAAAATATTTTCTCGACAGTGGTTTTTTCAAAAATATACTTATAATCCAAAAAAAAAAAGGTTTTATTTTTAGTATTTGATTGTTACAATACGATTTTATTCTAATAGCAAAGTAATCGCATGAAAAACGATTTGGCAAAATAAATAACCTACTCAAAACAGTCAGAAATATTTACACAACTTACTATTTAGTAAAAGTTTTTAAAAACCATTTTTTCTCTTTTACCAGATTTCTGCAAACTGTGATCAGTTGTTTTCAGCGATTATATTTGTTTCTAGAAATAAAAACTATATTTTTAAAAATCTGAACAGACTTCAAATTTCCAGAAAGCGTCGTTTATTCCAAAATATTGCAAGCTAATTTATTTTCAAATAAAACAAAACAATGCTATGCATTACAAATCCATCTGAAACTGAACGCTTAAAAAAACATAGAAACAACGGTTTTTATATAAAAATTGTTTTGGTATAATTGGAGCTACTCAATTACCAAAAAAAAAATTCGCTTCTTTTCATCCACAATTTGAAACAGATGATTATTTATTTTTCGAAATTTTTTAAATCAATAAAATTAAAATGCAAGGGGATAGATAGGAAAAATGAAGAAACGATTGATTTGAAGGTTCAATAAAGAATACATCGTGGCTAGTTAGGGCTGAAACGTTTTAATTTTGACTCCGTGACAAAGTCTGTATAAATTTCACAAGTTTAACTTCAGAATTTCAAAAAATTTACCGTTTTCAATCATATAAAAAAACGAGGATAATCGGAGAAATGTGTGATCTTTCCAGGATATTAAAATAAAAATAAACACTAATCTCAATAGCTTCTTCCTTATTTCATTCAATTCTCCAAGTTGCTATCTCAAGTGGACTGTCTATGAGTGATGCCGCTGATGTTTGCGTAACCAACTATAGACCAAAAGGAATGAATGAATAAAAGATATGGGATCAAAATGAGATTGCATCGATTCTTTACGAAGAATAATTTTATAAATAATTTCAAAATCTATGGATAAAAAATTGCTGTTTCAAAATTTTAATTAAAAAACTCCAATACAATTGTACTTGTTCCTTCCTAGATTTTGAAATTATTTTGAATTAATTACGATTCAAAAGCATTAAAGTTAAAAATACTTAAATACAATTCAAAACATAAGTTTGTTAAAGGGATTTTATTTACGATTAATTGTTTAAGTAGCATTTCCCAAATTTCCTGAAGTCGAACTGATCGTAATGGAATTTTCGGTTTTTCAAACAAAATTTGATTGAAATTGAGATTTATTGTAAATTTTCTGGGAAATTTTTTAGATTTTCCGGAAAATAGAAAATTCAAACATTTTCTAAAATCGGAAAAAAAATATAAACTTTTTAGATGCCACATTCACTCCTGCTTAGGTTAAATGAAAATTAAAAAACGTAACTTAAAAATGGTTATTGTGAAGCTGCATTTTTTTTAAGCAAAAAACATTTCGATACAAACTATGATATTTTGCAGGACTGGGGGACTGGGTGGTAAAATCGATCTTTTGAGATTTGTCTTGTTCAAAAAATTGCGGACGAGCACCAAGCAAATATTAAAAAAAACATACACCCAATTTTATATTTAATTTGGCACTATCTATGCATTAACGCATGTTTTTTTTTCATTAAAACTACAAAAATAGCATGGAAAAATAAAAAAAGAATTGAATCATTTAGTTTCATTGTTAAATTTATAAAATAGGTGAAACAGTCAAAACTTTCACGAGAGTTATAATTTTAGGTATCGTCCGATTTTTTCATCACATGACAAAACACTTTACCGGTTTAGTTCCAAGAATTAAAAGGAAAAAAGGTGTTATGATAGTAAAAGAAAAGGAATAATACAAGAGAGGTAAAGAATGAAAGAGCGACAACAAATATGTCAAGAACCATAGGCAAAGACTCTCTTATCCACTTCCCTCCTCACCTGATAGATTCAATCACTCTCGCATTATGTTGTTGAATCAATTGAGAATAAATATATGCATAGTTTGGGCATTTATTAGAACAAACAGCATTTTTAGAAAACCTAAATAGTGCTAAAAAAAAAGTTTTTTTTATATCAAGTAGTTTAAATCAACATGTTGAAAAAGTATGAGAAATTAATTTTGCCGGGTGTTAATTCTTGCGTTGAATTTATTTCGTTCACAATTTTAACTTGAAATGCAAAAATTATGATGTTTATTTGACTATTTCGAAATTGATTTTTAGATTTAATTTTTTTCTGTTTCACCACAACAACAAATTCCAGAAAATTCTGTGTATTTTGATACGGATAAACCAGCAAACTTAACTATGTTAATTTTGACACATTCATAAAATTGCTGTTTATTCCGCGAACTGAAATAGATCGGTACTGGTATTTTATTGTATTAAACAGTTTAGCCCAATTTGTTGGAAAAGTATAAGAAATTGGTATAAGAAAAAATTGCTGTGATTTCACTTTTGTGTTGAATCAAACCAGGGGTGCGCGGCTATTTTTCGGTAATTTCAACAATTGCCTTGACTATCGGAATTTTGAATCTGACACTTTTCGTTTTGAACATAAAATACTAGAATATTTACATGAAAATTCTCTAAAAACACAGTAACTCTTTAAAAACAGCTGTTCGAAAAATTAATTTTAAAGAAACTCTGTTTCAGCTTGAAAACAAATTCTGAAAATTTTCATCTAAATTAATATATCAAGACCAGCCGCTGCCCGCGCCTACTGTTTCAAAAATTCACAGACAGTATGAAAACTTTCTGTTACTTTTTGACCAAGACAGTAACCTTACAATACCACTACAGTACCTTGACATTATCCTCCACCGACTCCTAACCCAATACCTCTTCAAAGGACAAAAAGTCAAATTTTCCAAAACTACAGTAACCCTACCGTATACCTACAGTACCCCTATAGTACCACTACAGTACCTTGACTTGATCCCCCATCAACTCCCAAATAACTACCTCTTCTATGGCTGTAAGCTCAATTTTTCGGAACATTCCAGAATTTTCCCAATTTTTCTAGAAAGTTCTGGAACATTCGAGAATTTTTTCGAAATTTCCAGAAGATTCTAGATTTCCAGAATTTTAGAATTTTCAGAAAATTTAAATTTCCCGCCAAAATATTTTTTTCAGAAAATTTAAATTTCCCTCCAAAATATTTTCACAGAAAATTTAAATTTCCCGCCAAAATATTTTTCACAGAAAATTTAAATTTCCCTCCAAAATATTTTTCACAGAAAATTTAAATTTCCCTCCAAAATATTTTTCACAGAAAATTTAAATTTCCCGCCAAAATATTTTTCACAGAAAATTTAAATTTCCCGCCAAAATGTTTTTCACAGAAAATTTAAATTTCCCGCCAAAATATTTTTCACAGAAAATTTAAATTTCCCTCCAAAATATTTTTTTCAGAAAATTTAAATTTCCCGCCAAAATATTTTTTCAGAAAATTTAAATTTCCCGCCAAAATATTTTTTCAGAAAATTTAAATTTCCCGCCAAAATATTTTTCACAGAAAATTTAAATTTCCCTCCAAAATATTTTTCACAGAAAATTTAAATTTCCCGCCAAAATATTTTTTTCAGAAAATTTAAATTTCCCGCCAAAATATTTTTTTCAGAAAATTTAAATTTCCCTCCAAAATATTTTCACAGAAAATTTAAATTTCCCGCCAAAATATTTTTCACAGAAAATTTAAATTTCCCTCCAAAATATTTTTTTCAGAAAATTTAAATTTCCCGCCAAAATATTTTTTCAGAAAATTTAAATTTCCCGCCAAAATATTTTTTCAGAAAATTTAAATTTCCCGCCAAAATATTTTTTTCAGAAAATTTAAATTTCCCGCCAAAATATTTTCACAGAAAATTTAAATTTCCCGCCAAAATATTTTTTCAGAAAATTTAAATTTCCCGCCAAAATATTTTTTTCAGAAAATTTAAATTTCCCGCCAAAATATTTTTTTCAGAAAATTTAAATTTCCCTCCAAAATATTTTCACAGAAAATTTAAATTTCCCGCCAAAATATTTTTCACAGAAAATTTAAATTTCCCGCCAAAATATTTTTTTCAGAAAATTTAAATTTCCCGCCAAAATATTTTTCACAGAAAATTTAAATTTCCCTCCAAAATATTTTTCACAGAAAATTTAAATTTCCCTCCAAAATATTTTTCACAGAAAATTTAAATTTCCCGCCAAAATATTTTTTCAGAAAATTTAAATTTCCCGCCAAAATATTTTTTTCAGAAAATTTAAATTTCCCTCCAAAATATTTTTTTCAGAAAATTTAAATTTCCCTCCAAAATATTTTCACAGAAAATTTAAATTTCCCTCCAAAATATTTTTCACAGAAAATTTAAATTTCCCTCCAAAATATTTTTCACAGAAAATTTAAATTTCCCGCCAAAATATTTTTTCAGAAAATTTAAATTTCCCGCCAAAATATTTTTTTCAGAAAATTTAAATTTCCCGCCAAAATTTTGTTTTCCACCACGATGGGTCTCACCACGATGGGTCTCGCCACGATGGGTCTCACCACGATGGGTTTTCCACGATGGGTCTCACCACGATGGGTCTCGCCACGATGGGTCTCGCCACAATGGGTCTCGCCACGAAGATCTCGCAGCAACATTTTTTTAAATTTTCCAGAAGGTTCTAGAACAATCCAGAATTTTTTCGAATTTTCCAGAAAGTTCTGGAACATTCCAGAATTTTCTAGAATTTTCCAGAAGGTTCTAAAGCTTTTCAGAATTTTCCAGAAGGTTCTGGAACATTTCAGAATTTTCACGAAGTTTCCAATTTCCCTTCCAAAGACGGAAAGTCAATTTTTCCCAAACTACAGTAATCCTATAGTACTCCTACAGTACTCCTACAGTACTACTACAGTACCCCGACCATATTCCACTACTAACCCCAAACCTATATCTCTTCAAAAGACAAAAACACAATTTTTCCCAAACTACAGTAATCCTACCGTACTCCTACAGTACTCCTACAGTACTACTACAGTACCCCGCCCATATCCCCCTACTAACCCCAAACTAATATCCCTCCAACAGCCGAAAACGCCTTGCCTTTGTAAGCTATGACGTCACTTGTTAACAAACGGACACTATTTTTTTATATATAGGTAATGATCTATTTTCATCAATATCAAGTTCTATTTTCATCTAAAAAAAATTTTTTTAGCAATTTTTTGCCCAATGATATTTATCACAACATTGCATTTGACATATTGGGTTTTTGTTTAAAATATTTTCCCATTACCTACTCGTTTTTTCATCAGTCATCAGGTAGTTATTATGACCGTATTTAAAATTCAAAAAATATTAATGAAATGCAGCGTTATGTGGTTTCTGCTGGGGTGTGTCTGGAGAGTATCAACTTTTTAAATATTTTTTCCATGAGCGGTTCAATTTGCATAGTATAAGGGCTGGAGTGATCAGACGATTGGGAGGTTTTAATGGGACAGTGACAAGCTAGAAGGAATTCAGTATGGTTATTGATCTTGTTGTCTGCTCATCTGACATTTCTGTAACCTTGATCCTAACACTAAACTGCTCTTTTTTTATCAATTCAATTTTGAAATATTTGTTCGACGGTGCAAGACTTGTTTCTGTTTTTGTACCTTCTTCTGTCAGACTGAAGTTGTAAAATTTTTCCTGAAATGTTTATGAATAAACTACTATTTCATGGCTGGATTCACGTGTATTCAGCTCGACCAACGCCTCGAAAATTTTCAAAAAAGGCGGGAAAAAATATTTGAATTCCCCAATAGGAATTTCACCGCAGCGCGTGCAAAAATGTCTGCATTTGCGCGTGACGGTGTTTGCACAAATTACACCGAATGGTCGAGCTGAAAACACGTGTGGATTCAATCAATTATCTTGTGAAATCTGTAATTTTTATGAACGTGTCGAAACAGTAGTTCACTAATTTTTGAGGTCATGAACATCTGCACAAATATTAAAAAGTACCAAATCCAGATACTTTTAAAACATTCTTGAAACATTTCAAAAAATCCAGCAAGAGTTAAAAAGTTACTTTATTTTTTTGTTTTTTTTTGCAAAATAATTTAAACTTGATATTAGTTTGATTTTTTATTAATTTGTTTTCGTCCCCAAACAAATTTAAATTTGTGTTAAATTGCAAGTTTTTACTGAGAATTCTAAAGCTAGGCTTATTAGTTTCACTAAACAGATTTTTTCTATAAGAACCTAGTTGGCAGTTCAAAATCGAAATTTCACGATTTCAGATATGAATATCAAAAAAACTTTAAAAAATTCACAAAAAAACCAACAAAATGTTTACAGTTTCAAGTACTTTTGAACTATTTTTAAAATTTTGAAAAATTACTGTTCAGCTTGTTAACTGTGAGATTTCTTTATTAAATACATTAGAAGTTTGAATAAATATTATGTACAACCTTTGTATTCAATATTTTTCATTTGTGCATGATTAGAAAATAATAATTATTTCCGAAATTGCACACATCCTAGATCCCTGTGAACTCAGCCTAATGATTTATAAAATAATTTGAAACTGACAAAGTAATAAAGGGGTGTTTTTTCTTTCAATTTAGGTTGAGAGATACTTATTATTAAAAAATGTTATAAATACGTCTTAAAAAGACTCGATTGTGAAAAAATTATTCATGCTTCCAGTTTCTTGATTAAACTTTGTGTTTGAAACATTGTTTTTTTAAAAGTTGCTCAGCAATTTTCAATTAATTTCATGTTTTACAGAAATAGTTTGCAATATCAAGTTCTTGTTAATTGCCATATACTTGACCAATTTAATAATGTGGAGTTTCCATTCACATTTATTCTAAACCCACCCGTAACTAATCAGTGAAGAACTTTTATGTTCAAAACGATTGTGATTTTTCAAAAAAAAAAAAGTTTAAAAAAATAAGTATTTATATCAATTTATGTACATTTATTGTATACCAAGTGCCATAAATTCCTCCATGAAGTTTTCGACTTATATTTATACATTGAAGTCAGGTTTTAAACACGTATACTTTTTTTGACCAAAAATCTGTCGTGAGTAAATTTTAAAAATAATGTAGTTTTAAAAAACTTAAGTTAGTTGAAACATTCAAACATTTATTCACCCACCAATCCTCAATTCAAATTTTTCATCATTTCATCATCCCAGGGAATACCCCTAACCACAACAACTCTCAGTCCCCCGGTCTGCAAAATTTAAAGTAAGAAAAAAAAGAAAATCTTAAAATTTCCTTCCGTCTTCTCTTGTCATCGGTGGTCATTGTCAGCCAGACAAAAACAACTCTAAAATTTCCGGTTTTTTTGGGGAGTATTTTACAATTTTTATGATAGTCCGAGAGACAATGAAAGGTGGAGTCATCATCGAAGGGGACCAGAGATCTTTTGAGACTTGAAACAGAAGATAAATATAGAAGATATCATTGGTTTGTGATCTTATCTGAAATCTCATCAACGTGACTTTCTGACGGCTTTAACAGCTTGGCGAACAACAGACAATTGTGATGATCTTTCAACTGATTACAGTTCCATTTTCTTATCATTTCTTAGCTATGATGTCACTGATATCGTTAAACGTTTGTCACTGAACCTTTTTGACCGATTCTCTGTGTGATGGGTGCAGTTGTTGATAAGATAAGAAGCTGATATTTCGGGTAATTGGAGAATTGATAAGACACAAGTCTACAGTAACCTTGATAAGCTGTAGGTGTGTTTCTCAAATTGTTGTTTGCCAGTTTTACTGTAATCAAATAAGTTAGCAAGAAATTGAAGTACATATTCAATTGAGATTATTTTTGTGGTTTCAAAAGTGTGAAAAACCAGGATAATAAAATTTTTAAACTATTTGAAATTCAGAGCCTATAATGCAGACAATTAATCAATATTCTGAAACAGTTAAAAATTTGAAAATTGTTGTAGTTGTCAATGAATGAAATTTTTTCCTGCAGCTCAAAGTTTAATGTTTTCCACTGAAATTTCGAATAAAACAGCTCATTCTAAAACAATTATTTTTCCGCTTTACCAAACGTTTTTAAGTTTTATTTAAAATTTCAGTGGAAAACATTAAACTTGAGTTGCAGGAACTTTCCTTCATTGTCAACTCTAAAACAATTTTCAAATTTTTAACTGTTTCAGAACATTGATTAATTGTCTGAAGTATTTCTGGTAACCAATACTATTCCATTTAATCATTGTAGAAATCACATCAACATATTTGTTGAAGAGTGTTAACCTCAAATTGGCAGAGTACACTTTCCGTAAATTGTCAGTTAATAAATTATAGTGACGTATTTTCATTTCTTAAAACCAAACTTAAAGAGGACAGTATGACTAGGTTTCGAATCTGAACATTTAAAAAAAATTTACTAAACAAAAAGTTTCAAAAGAAATCAGCCATAAGTAATATTCAAACACGAACGCAATAATCTAAAATCGAATTTTAAAAAAATATAGTCAAACTGTTGAATTCCAATTGAATTTTCAAACTTTTAGTCGCAAACTTGTACATACTATTCCAGATTTTTTTGAAATTTCAGGCAACAAAATGGAAACATTCATTTCAATCTTTTCAAAAAAAAATTATCAATTTTTAAGTTAGTTATTATTTTTTGGAAAAATCGAGAATATATTTTAATTTTTCTGTAAAATTAATTTGTTGGATAAATATTTATTTTCGTTAATTTTTTCTTGAAAATTAGTTCATAGACTGACTCATTTTAAAACTTAAAAAAATTTCATCTAACTTTTAGCTTTTTTGTTTTTTTAATACTTTTTAATGTTGAAATGAATTTTGAACATTCTCAAACACAAACACAATTCCCAATCAATCAGAGAATTAAATAAAATTGAAATCTGACTTTGAAAACTTTCCATCAGACTACAATCTTCCTTTCAGATGCAATCACCTACCAGAACAGATAAGTTTACAAAAATCTTGTGTGGAACACGATATTACAATACAAAATGGCGGTTTGATCTGACCAAAGATGGGTTTGGCAGGGGTTTTACATCAATAAGTTTAGTTTTACTTTAATTGTGGTTCATGCAACACACGGAAAAAAATGTGATGTGTTCATTAAAACATTTAGTGTTTCACTACCTTTATATAGCTGGGAGACGAGCTAAGCATATGATTTAACAAATGACGGTAAATCTAATCATAAAATTAAATGATTTGAGTTCAAAATGCATCGATATTTTGTTATTCTTATGAAAATGAAGAAGCTGGAATTTTTGGCATAACATTTGCTATTTTTTCAACCTTTTTTTCAAATATGATAACGTGTTTCATGTAACTGTTATGTAGATAGAAGAAATGTTTACTACATTCGGGAGGAAATATTCGGGACGAAATTTAAACTGTTTCAATTTCTGGAAAATGAATCAATTCCGCGATTATCGAGCACCTTTTGGTTCGAAATCCGAAGATCGAATGCTGCTACTTCAAACTTTGTTAGATTTCAAAAAATTGTCGTTTATGTTCTAGAAAAAGTGACGTCATTCGGGTGGGAAGCTGGATATCTCGCATTTAAAAAAACAGGAAGTCGAGCCTTATCAAAAATTGCACATTTTTCAGAGTTCAATTTTATACGAATTTTGAATAACTTATTGGCAAATTTTTTGAATTCTTGTTTTAGCATATGAGTATAACACTGAAATATGTGTTTTGCCCGTTTTCAAGATATTGGCGGAATACAGAGTTATGAATTATGGAAGCTTTTCCAAGTTCGAATATTGAACATAGAAGTTAATATTGAACTTATCGCACGAGTATTCTGTAAGCAAAGAAACGTCTGCACTTGATACTGTTCTGCTTTCAATAATATTTTGAAACTGTAATTTTTTTTTCAAAATTTTTTAAATTTTTTCAACATTCTTTTCGTCACGATTCAGTTTTTATTAAAGCAGAAATAATAAATCCGGAAATGCAAAAAAAACATTCTTTGGTCAAAAAATGACCAATCAATCTTCCCCTTTTGACCCACTCAGCTCCTCCCATTTTCGTCGTTCTTCGTGAAACGAGTCTCCCGCCCAATTTTAATGAAAATTCTAGTAATGGATGTTACCAACAGATTAAAGTTGACATTAAGTGGGTTACTACTTATATTTCAGTTGAAGGATATTTTTTGACAAATAATTTTTTAATGTTTCAATAAGTTTTTAAGTTGTGTGAAATTTATTCAGGCAATTCTTAGTTGGCTGTTCTATTTACCGTATATTCTCTATTAGTAAGGCGCCCCTATTAGTTTTGCATCTATCAGGTTGTCCCATAAGTTTTTGTACTTTTTTTCAAATATTTTTCCAAAACTTCTAGAAAGTTTTAAAATTTTTTCATCGTAGGTCGTGTCAAGGTCGGGTCGTCCCCTTTCAGAAAAGATTCATTTCATCCATTTCTACTTTGCCACGATGACAATCATCAAACTTGAACGTCGAGACGTTAGATTGCTTCTTCTTTATGAATTTCGTCTTGGTCATTCAGCAATGGAAGCGGAACGAAACATATGCGGTGCGATGGGTGAGGGAGCACTCTCTTATAATACAGCAAAGAGTTGGTTTCAAAAGTTCAAGAACGGCGACTTCAGTCTCGAAGAAATAGAACGTTCTGGGCGACCGGTAGAGTTAAATGAAGAAGACCTAGTGAAGCTGGTGGAGGAAGAGCCTCGTCTTAGTCTTCGTGAAATGGAAGAGAAGCTTGAGTGTTGTCATAGCACAATTGCACGTCACTTGGGTCGCCTTGGTTTTACTTCAAAACTTGGAATTTGGGTGCCTCATGAACTTTCGGCATCACAGAAGCTCACTCGGGTCAACGTTTGTACTCAACTTCTAACTTTTCGTCGAAAGTTCGATTGGCTGAACAATCTGGTTACTGGAGATGAGAAGTGGGTGCTCTATGTTAACCATTCCAGAAAACGTCAATGGCTTCCGATCGGTGAGAAAGGAATACCGACGCCAAAGCCTGATCTTCACCCAAAAAAGATTATGATCTGTGTCTGGTGGGGTGTTCAAGGACCCGTGCACTGGGAATTGTTGCCAACTAATAAAACTATCACTGCTGATTACTATTGTGCCCAATTGGACCGAGTTGCAGAAAAGACCAACGGAAAATATGAAAAACTATATTTTCTTCACGATAATGCTAGGCCTCATGTCGCCAAGAAGACTTTCCAAAAGCTGCAAGATCTTGGTTGGACTGTTTTACCGCATCCACCATATTCTCCAGATCTTGCACCAACCGACTACCATTTGTTCTTGTCTCTCAGTGACTACATGCGCGACAAGCAATTCGACGACGAAGAGCATCTCAAAACTGAACTCTCCACTTTCTTCTCATCGCGTTCGCCGGATTTCTTCTCCCGTGGCATCATGATGTTACCTAGTAAATGGCAACAAGTGGTGGACACTAATGGTGAATACTTGTGTGAATAGTACTACTTGTCGCTTGAGAGAAATAAATTTTTTTCAAAAAAAAAATAGTACAAAAACTTATGGGACAACCTGATAAAATCACTCATCGAAAATTAGTTTTGCACTCTCTATTAGCACCACTAATAGTTTTGCACCCCTTCATTTGTTTCCTATTTTTAGGAATTCAAAATTTGCATTTTAAAATCGTTCTACAAATCAGGAAAATTCTTACAGACTTGGTAAAACAAGTAAAAATTGGCAAAATATGAGTACGACTCGGACAATGTTTGTGTATCAGTCATAAAATTCGTTCATTTTGGTTCATAAGTTGTTACTGAAATTGATGATATTTGCCATAACTTCATGAGAAACATGAGAAAAAACTGTTTGAAAATTAGTTTTGCATCAAATTAGGTGTCCGAAAATTAGTTTCGCACGCCTTACTAATAGAGGATATACGGTAGATGTAAATTTTTAATATAGTTTCTGTTTCAGCGTGTTGTTTTTTTTAAAGTATTGATATTGATATTGATTTATTCACCATGGAAAATGGATATAAAGAAAACATAACCGGTATTCCTACGTGAAAAGGTATTACTATTTATAAATTTCTGATTTTGAAACTAAATTTTGTCTGTTTCAATATGTGGTTGACTACCGCGATATTGTTTTGACTTCACTACACTTGTGCATATGTACTGTAACAATTAACTTAAACAAAAATTTTTTTGAAGAACAGTGAAGTTTCCTGTACTTTAGTTTAAAAATTATTTTTTTTTCTGTTGATGTTCAAATTGTAAATTTGTTTTCACTCTTTTAGAACTCACATATTAGAATACAACTTTTCAAAAAAATTAGTGGATTGGCCAATTGCGGACATTTTTGAGCACAAGTTAATGAAAAGATGGCTCTAATTTTTAATTTTTTGGGCGAATTTCCAATTTTATCAAGTCTCCCGTTTTAACAAGATTGTTTAATTGAGAACTATTTTAGTTTAGCATTGAGAATGGCCAACATTTTATTTACAGTTTTTAGTACGCCAGGTTTACGCGACTACGCGACCTGTAATTTTGTTAAAAAAAATGACTTCTTATATTATTATACAGAAATCAAAAATATGATTTATATTAAGAAAAAAAATAATGTTTCAAATGTTTCACTCAAGAATATTTCTTGAGTCTATCTAAAAACGTACTGTGAACTTAAAACTTTTTTAATTATTTTCTGTTTCAACAAGTTTTCATCACAGACTTCTTTAATCTGGATTGCTCGTTGAGCCCTAATTTTTTGGAAAAATATAAAAATCTGTAAAAGTATTCCAGATATCTCAACACCAAAAGTTTTTTGATAAATTTTTGATTTTTCTCCGCCAAAACTTCCTATCAATCCATCTCTCATCTCACTCGCCTAATCACTTAGGCTCCGCCCAACTTCGGCATTTTTGTGAAAAAAAAACATGTTCCGCCCATATGTTATTACAGTAGACGCATTTTTATTATTAAAGGGAAATTAGTTTCCGCTGATTTTTGTGATTTTTGTGGCTCGTATATACCAGGGCTATATTCCAATATCAAGGAATTTTTTTACGACATTTCTCATTTCTCATTTAATTTGAATTTAAAAAATATTGTTCTGTTTTTGTTAGTTGTTAAAAGGATCATTTCGATAGTTTTGTATTGGTTTTCCCGATGGCACATGTGATACTTTTTCTAGGAAACATGAAACCTTTAAACTTTTAACTTTCTGTTTTAACGTTTTATTTTTCGAATTATCCCTAAAAATGTGTTGATTCTTGGCGAGAAAATCTAATTTCGAACTTTTTCAGTTAGGACTTTGAAACTATTTTCCAAATGTTTCACAATCCCAATTTGAGCGCATCTCTAAAATTAAGAAATAGTTGGATGGTTGAAGAAGGAGTATCGTCAATGGGGAAATTGTTTTAAAATGTAGTATTTGTATTCAAACTTCCAACGGGAAAAATCCGTTAATATTCAGCATTTAGCCGTTGAAATCGACGAAAGTGGCTGAAAGTGGTTGAATTTGAATTTCGCGCGCATATGAAACCTAGGCCACCACACGATTTCTAGGCCATTTTCGTTCAACGAAATATCTATTTAAATGTATTTATTTCGAACTTTAATTTGTTTTCTTTCTTAGAAGGTTTAAGAAAACTATTTAAAAAATTCTCTACATAAGTTTTAAAGCATTTTCGACGATTTTTCTGACTTAAACTGCTGAATGTTAACGGATTTTTCCCGTTTTTCTTTTGCGATAATTGGAAGTTTGAGTACACATTCTAAATTTTTAAACAATTTTCCCATTGATGATACTCCTTCTTTGAATAGTTTCCGAACATTTTTCGAAGAATCCTGAAAGTTAGAATTCTTTTCACAAATTTTCATATCAATCATACCAATCAGTCTTTTTCTTACTCTCATCGTCCTACATTCTTCCATTTAGGCTCCGCCCAGTTTCGACATTCTTTGTTTTCCAAAAAAAACAACGGTCACTCGAAGTGTTTGTTTTTTTCGAAACATAGCCTTTTGAGATGAAAAATCTGACCTTTTTACCTTTCTACGAATGTAAAAACGTATTATCACTGTGAAACTGTAGTCCTATTAAAAAAAGTAATTCGATTCAGATCAAGAGCCAAGGAACCCTGCTAGAAAATTTGAGTAAAATAAGAAAACATACTGAAACTGAAGATTTTTTTTATTTGTGAGTCTTTTTTTCTGCAATAGGATAGCTTTTCAAAAGTTTTTTTTTTTAATTTTGAAAATGTTTTGAAAACAATTATTAAAAGTAAAAAACGGTATGTTACAAAGATCTATGGCTACGAATTAAAAAAAATCAAATTTAAAAAAATTTTGTAATTACAGAAACAAAAAGTAGTTTTTCTTTTTTAAGAACCCAGTTTGTTTTCAACATTTTCTGGACGTTTTTTATCTAAAAAATGAAAGATTGATAAAGCTCTAATAATCAACATAGCCCTTCTAGAAGTTTATAAATAATAAAAATTCATGCTGAAACGGAATAATTTTTTTTTAATTTTTGGTTCAATTTTATATTTGGGTGCTGTTCAATAACTTTTAAAAACATTTTTTATGGAAAAAGTTTGAAATAATTGAGACCCAAGCTGCAAATAAACAAAAAAAAACTTGCACTCACGCTGTTGATATTGCTTTTCCAGGCAATTTGCTAACCCAAATTTACATTTAGAAATAGAAAATGAATTGTTTAAATATTTTTCTCAATATTTCCGCTATCAGCTTTTTTTCCTTCTTCATAAATCTCAAACTTTCACATTTCAGGCTCACCATGCTTCTACAATTAACTCCGCGTAGACATGAGCTCATATCAGTATTCATGATGTCAATTGGAACGACATTCATGTTTTTGGGTTATGATGTACAATCTATGATGGCTGAAAGTGTACTTCACTCAGTTAGTACAAAGAATCCTGATAGAATTAGTGAATATGCTGGATATTATGGGTGAGTTTGAGTTGGAAAGTCGTGGAAAGTTCGTTTGTTATAAAAATCTCAAAAGTAATTTTTTGTGAAAAATCAAGATCGATAATTTTTCAAACTTTAGAAACAAATCTGAAACATTTAGCAATTTTTTAGCAATAAAACAATTTTTACAATAACTATGTGAAACAGTAAATTTTTTTGACTCATTATGAAAATTGGTTTTTGGCCTTTTTTTTAGTTAAATAGAGCAATTACTCAAAATCTCACCGGTAATTTTTCAAGTTTTCAGCCAAGCCATCCAGTATATCTCATTCGCCTTCTTTTCCCTATTCACCGCCACAATTCAATACTACATTTCCTCAAAATCCATGTTGGTTCTATCGTCAGTACTATTTACAACCTGCTATATTGCCTATATTCATGTCAATTCATACATATTCTATTCGTCTCAACTACTACTGGGTTTTGCCTATGCAAGTGAGTTTTTCAAAACTTCGAGGAATAAAAAAAACTGGAAACATTTTCATAAAGTTAATAAAAGGTGATTTTGTTTTTAGCTAAAGTTCCTTCTATCAAACCACCAATTGAAATTGAAACGTTTCGAAAATATATCAATTACATGAAACTGTAGTTACTTTTTCAGAACAATTACCGTATTTCCTCTATTAGTCTTACATGCATGCAAGACTAATAGATGAAGCACGGTAACTTTTAAGAAAATAAATTAAGGAATTTCTATATTCGTCAATACAAAAAAATTATTAAACTCTCCAATATGGCTCCAGTAACCAAAAAGTTCCTAATTTCAAATTATCTCTTATCGAAATTTGAATTTTTTTCAATTCCAGAACTATAAATTTAATGATTATAGTTTCACATAGCAATCCTGTTTTTGTTTTTTAATAACAATGACTAATATCACGAGACTGTTACTTTGAACGGGAAACTGTGAAAATCAACAAAAAATTACTGATGTCATTGTAGACTTTCTCTATCTTCTAGAAAGTATCACTCACGTGAAAATTTGGGCATACTTCTGATTTAAGGGGCAACAGGTTCTGATTTGAATGTACTTTGAAGGGAGAAAGTTTGGGAAATTTTGGATGAGTGTAGTTTAAGTTACAGAGAGTATATCATAAAAATTAAGCAATTGAAAAGGAAAATTTGTTGAATTTTAGTCTCAGACTTCATAAGGTTGTTTGCGACCTAGCGACCTAGGTCGCTTTGCGACCTGCGACCTAGCGACCTGGGTCGCTTTGCGACCTAAAGTACTGACATTTTGTGCTCTTTCGGTTTTGATTCACTTGAGTTGTTAAAATCAGTATAACTCGAAAACTACATAAGATGGCAGAATATGTATACTAACAAATTGCTACAAATCATTTATTTTACATTGCTTTCGATTTCTTATCCATAAGACACCTTGTCGAAAAAAGTTAGAACAGCCGACATCCGCCGGATTTGCTGCTGACTAAAATTGTTTCAACTTGAAAACTATGGTACTTATGGGTTTCGTTCCCCCGAAATGTTTTAACTTTCTAAATTTCAATTTTTTTTTGTAGAATTGTAGAATTTGTAAAAATCAATGCTTTGTTCTGTGCTTTTTTTTACGTTTTTAATTCGAAAAGTGGAAAATGAAATTTTAGAAACAACGCATAAACTTATAAAATCTTAATAGAGAAAATGTTAGTGGAATATACATATTCTGCAATCTTTAGTTTTCGAGTTATACGGATTTTAACAACTCAAGTGAATCAAAACCGAAAGAGAACAAAATGTCGGTAATTCAGATCGCAATGCGACCTAGGTCGCTAGGTCGCAGGTCGCAAAGCGACCCAGGTCGCTAGGTCGCAGGTCGCAAAGCGACCCAGGTCGCTAGGTCGCAGGTCGCAAAGCGACCCAGGTCGCTAGGTCGCAGGTCGCTAGGTCGCAGGTCGCAAAGCGACCCAGGTCGCTAGGTCGCAGGTCGCAAAGCGACCCAGGTCGCTAGGTCGCAGGTCGCTAGGTCGCAGGTCGCAAAGCGACCCAGGTCGCTAGGTCGCAGGTCGCTAGGTCGCAGGTCGCAAAGCGACCCAGGTCGCTAGGTCGCAGGTCGCAAAGCGACCCAGGTCGCTAGGTCGCAGGTCGCAAAGCGACCCAGGTCGCTAGGTCGCAGGTCGCAAAGCGACCCAGGTCGCTAGGTCGCAGGTCGCAAAGCGACCCAGGTCGCTAGATCGCAGGTCGCAAAGCGACCCAGGTCGCTAGGTCGCAGGTCGCAAAGCGACCCAGGTCGCTAGGTCGCAGGTCGCAAAGCGACCCAGGTCGCTAGGTCGCAGGTCGCAAAGCGACCTAGGTCGCTAGGTCGCAGGTCGCAGGTCGACCTAGGTCGACCTATAGCCACCCCTAAACGCGACCAACCATTTTTGTTTTAAGGCTTACAATTAGGAATTATTATTTTTAACTTAAGTCTAAAAAATACAACAAAAATTAAAGTGGTAGTTTTTCAAAATAAAAAAAATATTTTGAAGAACAGCAACTACACAACAACGAAGAAATCTGAAAAAAAATCAGATATTTACGCTCTAAAAAAAACCGTTTAAAAATATTTTCTGAAAAAAGCTTGAAAAAAAAACAAAATTTGAAAACTAATGAAATGAAGTTATGATAACTCTTTTTTTGTTAAAAAAACTAGTGTTTTTACAGAATCGTTCTAAAAAACAGATTGGTTTATGTAAACCAACTGATTCAGTATATTTTTTTTCTTAAATTTTTTGCTGTTTTGCTAGGCATGTAAAAACAACCAGATTTGTTCAATTTTGATTTATTGAGAGAAATTATATTTCCAGTGTACAACAGTGCAGAGGGAACCTATCTCTCGGAGCACTCTTCCCGCCGAACCATCGACTCGAATTCGGCTCTTGAAACCGGATTGGGACATACAAGTCTCTTCTTCGGAGGTGTCACTATGCTTTTTGTATTTCATTTCGTTCCACACACTTTTGACGGACACTTTTTGAATTTCGATGAGCATGTTGTGCAAGTGATCTACTTTTCATTGATGACCCTGACTGTGGTTTCTGTGGTTTTATTCACGTTTTTGCCAACAAAGCAGTTTGATTCAATTGCATTGAACACTCAAAGAGTTACACCTTCAATGATGGCTCAATTCAGTAAGTTTTTGATTTTTTTTAAATAAAAATTTTTGAATGAAACAAATTTTCTGAAAACTTAAAAACTTGTCTGTTTCATGATTTCGATAAAAGAGAAACCAGAAAACAAGAAAGCTATTGGGGTCATCTTACTTTGAAGATAAAACTAAAAGAAAAAAAAGCAGCCAAAAGAAAGTTCTAAAAATATAACCTGCCCCTATTTTTTTCTTTTTTGAATTTGAAATTGAATAACTATATGTAAAGGGAGTGTATGCCAGTCAACAATTAAGCAAAAAATGTAATTCGGATAAACTCGAAATGGAACTTAAAATCTATTTTAACAAAAAAATTCTGTAAAAAAATTTCAGTTTCAAAATATTTTGAAGCCAAAAGAAAATCAAGCTATATTAATTTCGCATGCATATAACTAGAACTACTCAGATATTTCTTGTTTCTGACCTCTATATTCCGAACACCAAAGTAGAAAAGTATAGTTTGTTTAAAGTTACAAAGGGGAAACCTAGAAAAAACTTTACAGGTTACTCAGTTTTTTTCTCAAAAAATTGGAGTTAAAATAAGGCATTTCGCAGAATTGCTCAATTTCTTAAAGTAATATATAGTCAATACGAGCCATTTTCTTTAAAAATAATCGAAATTTTTCAATCTGTGGAGCTAGACCTTTAGTTCATCGAAACCAAAAACCTGGATAGAAATTTTCAAAAAAATTACAGTTTCAAAATATTATTAAAGCAAACAACTATCAAGGTTTTATGTTTTTCTCTCAACAGTTGCTGAAATGAGTCAGATTTTTTTTTCTTTTTACTTCAACATTCAGACTGTTAAATTTAACAATTTTAGAATATCGTTGGCGTCGTTCTACTGACTACAAAACTTTTTCAACTGTTATAAAACTATAGTGAAACAGGATTTCATATAAACATATAAACATTTTCAGAACGTTTCGGAAAGTCCTTTTCTCATTTGAACACTTCTCTTCTAATCTTCACATATGTTTACATGGGATGTATGGTATCATTCATGTACGGTATCTACCCAACTTCATTGTCTTTTACATCTGAAACTGCATCTGATGTCTACATTATTGCACTGTACCTTCTGTCGTCTGGATTGGCCGCTTTTTTGAGTGAGTGAGAAATGATTAAATTACTGTTTCAAAGAATTTTCATTAGCTATATTAGCAAAAGGCGGATTAGTACAATAATAAATCAAACTCATCTATTAATTATCAGTGAAACAGTGAGCGTTTTTTTGTGGCCACGAATTCGTTGGTTGTTTGCATGAGAAACATGCAAAAACTTGCAAATCATCACATTACGATGACCTCGAATGTAACCGTTTGTCTTCCCCCCTATTAGTACACTTAATTACGAACTGATACCTAATCAGTTCAGAAACCAAACCGTCATCAATGACGTGAATGTTCCAGGCGCCATGTTCATCAGGCCGATGATCAAAAGATTGCACAAATACAAGCTTATCGTACCGATGGCGGTTCACTGTACATCCATGGCAATCGTTTTGTTCTTGGTGTACTGTTCGGTGCCAAATCAGGCAACACAACGACCGACTAGTGATCTCGCGAATTTATGGATTACACCAAGGTAAGGAGACATGGGGATGTGGTTTTGAAGCCAGAGAATCCTGATAAAAAATGTGCTCACTTAAAGGAGGGTAGAAACCAACGAGTACATTGAGTGAGGCAATTTGTAATAGAAAGTTTTTGTAGAGATATTAATACAGTATAAAATGTGAACCTTTGCGACAAGTTATTTTAACTTTTTCATAACAAATTAAAGCCGGATTATAGAAAAATGTTTCTTTATCTCAATAAAACTTTCATTTTGATTGAAGGTATTTTGATTAAAGTATGACTATTTTTTTAGGTTTCTGTAGGAAATTAGTCAATGTATTGAAACAGTATAAAATTTCAAAAGTTCGGATTATGGAGGTAGAGTAGTTGATTGGGAGAAATTACTGAAAATAACAGTTTCAAATTTTAAATTTAAATTTATCATATAGAAAAATTCGAAAATTTTGATTTGAAAAGCGAAAATTGCTGAAATTACCTGAATTTTGAATATTCGACCTCAAATGAATTCAAGCAGGGGTTAAAATTTTGTTTTTGTTGGTTTTCACTTTCTAAGAACAATTTTGAGATATTTATAAGGTTAACAAAATGAAAATTAAGCAAAATTTTAAAAGAGTTTGCAATAATTAAGAGAATCTTTTGCTTGTGCCGCTATATGTAGTCAAGTTTAAAATCTCATTTTTTGGTTGATTTTTAACTTTATCTCTGAAATCTCGATTAGATGAATTAGCGAATGCACTGTTTTTGATTGGCCATATAACAATTGTATGAAACAGTGAGGTGTTGGTCGCTCAAAACTTATGCGTCTCTATCTGTCTTTACAGTAAAACATTTTCAGCCGTTATCTCTCGATGATCATCGGATTCCTTCTCGGATTCGCTGACTTCACGATTACCATGACAAGATCTGTCATCTGCCAGATTGCTGTTCCAGACTTTCGAGCTGAAATTTTCAGTCTCACGAGAATTTATCAGGTGAGCCAATTGAATATATCGGGAATTGATCAAAGCACTAAAAATCAATTCTTAATTTGGATCTTATTTGGGCACAGTGAAACATTTGAAATTTTCATTTTCAGTGCGTGGCATCTTGTGTAATTCTATTCATCTCTCCATATCTGACAGTTACCACTTGGATAATCATTCTAATTGTCGGACTTTTAATCGGAATTGCTGCAATGTTTGCAGTTTTATGTCGGACACACAACAATACAATCGCTGCACCCATTGAGCCATTGGAAGAGGAAAAGGATGAAAAGTTCACAGAAGAGAAGACTTTCGCTTAACTTTTTTTATTATTATTTTAAATCAATTTCTACTGAGGGTTCCTTCCGGGAATGTTAATATTTAAAAATTTTTGACTTTTATGTACTTACGGGTTTACTTTCCAATGAATTTTTACTTTTCGTATTACACACTATCAGTAAATGAAAAAAAAATTGAAAGCGATAAAACACTGTGGAATAATGGCAAATTTTTTTATTGCACACATAATGATTCAGAAAAAAACCAAATTTTGTTATCAGACTTCCCGAACTTTAGTCAACATTTCATGTAATTTTTTGAACTTTCACGTTTTGGAAATTGAAAACTAAAAAAACGAAAAGTTATATGTTCCAATTGACCAAATTGAGCCATTGGAAATGGATAAATTTTAACAAAACAAAATTGGATTTTTTGAAAATTTTTCATGTAATATGTAGGTAATTAAGACAAAATTAAAATATGAAAAACGTAGAAGCATCAAAAATTTTTAATAGACTTTCAAAATAATGATAGGGGAAACTGAGTTTCTCCTACTTTCTCAGCATACATTTAAAAAAGTTTTAAAATTTTTTGAAAAATCCTACTGATATTATTTGCTCGTTGGAGTCCCATATACCGTGTTTTAGGAAACAACAATTAAAATACTAAAATATCATCCGCCTATTAAATTTTTCACTTTGTTTTTATAGTCTTGCATATAATTAACAGAATACTCTTACGTGCCTCTCAATTTGTTTGCAAACTTTAAAAAATACTTTAAAATTTCATAATTTTGCAAAAATCAAAGAAACGGGCAAATTATATTCAAATTTCTGCGCAAATGAGTGACGTAATTTTTGGAATTTTTTCTTCTAAAATAATCGATTTTCTTTGTTTATTTCTTTGATATTTGGTATTGGATTTGAGACATCGCTTGTCAATTTTTCAAACATTTTTTCGTGATGAAAAAAAAAACATTATGATCCAAAATTTTCGATAAAAGCAAAAAATAGCAAAACTGATGTCCCAGCAAAAAGGATTCCCGCAAATTTGTGAGTTTGTGAGGTGTTGCCAAATAGCTGTGAACACTAAACGCGTGAATGGTTTTTAATATGTACAAAGTGAAACATTTGAAAATCGGATTAATGTGTCATTAAAAACACTCTAATTGTTGTTTCTTGAAAAATTGTTTAATTTTTTTTATATTTCTATTCAGACATTTTGGTCCATATTAATGCAATTCGTATTTCGATACCACTCCACTTTCACAGCTCGACGATTTTTTCAATCAAATTTGGAGAACGTTGTAAAAGAATATTTATGTTTTTTCGTTCAACCTTTACATTATTTTTTATAGTATTTTTTTCCGCATTGTAGCAACGAAAAACCATTCTCCAAACTAATAAAAAACCATTGAAACAGCAAAAAAAATGCAATTTCAAAATGAACGATAAAAGCTTTTCAGCATCAAAAGTGTTGCATTACACACCGGAAAGATATTGGATATTTAATTCTCGGCCACCGGAAATTCTCGTCCATATCTCTTTTCTTCTCACTTTCTCCTTGATCCATTGTATAAAACATTCGAGTTTTTAGATATATTTCAAAAAGAGAGTTTATCTGAACCTTCTTTGCATTTTCTTTTAAATTTTTGGTAGCCCAAACAATTGTTATCACTTTTATTTTTGAGATCCATTTAATGAAATTATATTTTGAGCCTCAAAATTTTTCTTGAGAATAAAAATGTATATTGTTAAATATCCCAAATTAAAATTTTTGGAAGGCTCATCGATCATTGAGGACCACGTTTACTGTGTGAGAAAATATTGCTGAGTATTTCAAAACTTGTTGAAACACAAAAAATTTTGTTTTTTACTTCAAAAGTTAAATTTAAACTTTCCAGGTAAATTTGAAATTATGCTTCTCCTCTCTCTCTCTCTTTCATTTAATATGTACAAAAAATCGTCTAAGAACATATAATTTTACATTTGTAATTTTTTTTTCTCAACCATATAAAACAGTTGAAAATTATTATTGGTAAATTAGTGAAAAGTATCAATTTTTAAAGTTCATAACTTTTCGATTTTTTCCAACAACTGAAAGTTATGAATTCTTTTTTCCTAAAATATTGACACTTGTTTCAGCACTTTTTTTTCAATTTTTGCTGTTTCAATGTCGTCAAATAAATGTTAATGAAAACTCATTAACATTCTTCTTTTGCGTACCTTTTTTCCCAATTAAAATCGTACTAATTTTATAAAACCTAAAATCAAAAGCGAAGCCAAGGTGTTTCTATTCCTTAATTCAAACAACAAGATTTTGGTTTATTTTAGTTCAAAAATTTGCTAAAATAATTTTTCTTTCAATAGCAATGTTTCTTGCAAATTGTTTTGAAACAAATGAGGTTTCACTGTAATCCTATTTCTAAGATAATAAATATCACGTTGTTTTTAAAAAACTCTACTGATATTGTCGGATAATTTGAGATGCTTCGTACCTATTTAGAGTGTAAACTTTTTTCGAATAAGCATAAAATTTTACGGTTTCAAACTTTCTATGTTTCTGAAAACTTAATTCTTGTTCCGCTCGCTTTATTTAAGAAAAGCATTTTTATTTTTTGATAATGTTTATTTTCTTAATTGTTGAAAAAACCATTAATCCAACTTGTTTCCAATAATCTCATAAAAATTTCACTGTTTCGATTTCTTAATAAGTACAAAGGCGTTTGATTATTTTTAATATGGTCCCGGAATCAATCAGTTTCCCTATAATTTTTCCGGGTTTCAGAAAAATTAAAGTAACTACGAAATTTTTAATTCGTTCTACTTTTAGATTTGAAAAACAGTTTTTGATGTTCCCGTTTTATTACAAATTCTTTCATAAAAAAGTGTTGTTGCAAATAAATAATTAACTCTCGGAAAAATATATTTATTATTATAGAATATCACTGATTTTTAGTACACAATTAGTAACAATCGGTGCCAAAAGCGTAAAACAATTTTGGAAACTTATAAAAAAATTTCCGGTTTCAAACTCTTCTGAAAATTTTTCCATTCTCTAATGTTATTTTATGAAAATGTCTGATATTTCAAGAACAAAAAACCATCACTCCAACAACCTGTTCCTTCATCTTCCCAATAGAATTTGTACTCTTTCAATTACTCATAAAACCTTCCATTAACTTTTCACTTTCAACATGATCTATTGTTGTCATATTGACCAAGGTTTGATGTCATGAATAATTCATAGAATCACAGACAATCGCCTGTTTCTCCAGACCACAATTTTCATTTTTACAGGCAACTGAATGTCATCATCAGGTGGTAATGTTGCAATAATAGCAACACAAAGAGCCAAAAAATGGCCTCCAATACGGACATCGTTGATGGCCATAATTGTTGCATTTGGTAGTTCATTTAGCTTCGGTTTTCAACTATTAATCACTAATCCGGCTCAGGGAGCATTTATCAAAGTGAGTTTCTACTATTAAAAATATTTTGATACTTGATTTATTTTTTAAAATATATTTACTGTTTCAAGGTTTCCTCAAACGCCAATTGTTGTTTTTGTAGTAATTTGTGGTCCGCAGTTATTATATTAGCTATATTTTTAACTGGCTTTTTTTTTGAAACAAGATTCTTGCATTTATTTACCGCTTCAAAATGTGAATATCTGAGTTTTAAACAAATTTGTATAATTTCGAACAAATAGAAAAGTTTTTAAAAAGATATTCTATGATTATATCATATTTGAAAAATTATGATATAAAATTTCAGTGCAGAGAAAGAAAAGGAAAAAACATGTTCTGTGAGTGCAATATTAGCTGTTATTACATTAACAGCATTATCAACATTCTTGGATAACCTTTTTTTTTAAACATGTGTAAAAATTTATTTGCTGTTTCAAAATTAGCATATGTAAATCTGGAACAACATTAATTTAACATGACGCTTTTCAGTGTGGCAAATTCGAATACAAAAGAATGTGTTGCCAGGGGGAAATCACTTTGTTAAATGTTGAAAACAGTCAATTTACTAGCTTTCAGGGCAGTAAGAAATTTTCAATAAGCTATTAATATATCATAATTTACAATAGAATCACTATTTCGGCCCAGGGAGAATTTTACAAAGTGAGCTTAATGTGTTTGAGGCCGACTTTTCAGTTTCTCAAATTATGCGTTAAAAATTTATTTACAGTTTTAAAATGTGTTCTAATAAAGCAACAACTTTTATGTAATATTGTTTTCAAATCAGAAGAGCTAAAAATTTCATTTTTTTAAATCTACTATTTTCGAAAATTTAAAAAATTGAAACATAATTTGAAAATTTATTGCAACAATTGTGCGTTTAAAATCAATACTTTATTCCCGTTTCCAAACTTTGAAATTCAAACAAAAGAACAAAGTTTTCAAAAACCTTAAATTTATGATTTTGCAGTTTCTAAACGCATCTAAACATTCCAACAATCCAGATGATAATGAATTGAGTCATTTGGAAAATGAGTGGTCTTTTATTGTTGCGATTTTCTTTTTGGGATCAGCAACTGGGGCTTTTTTAATTAAGACAGTGGCCGAGAGGTAAGTCAACTGAAATTGTATAATTCTGTGAAACGGTGATTGTTTTTCAAATCAAGAACTACGAGAAGCTTAACTTTGTTAACTTCAAATTGGAAATTGTTTATAAAAAACCATTCAAAAATTATAATTTTAAAAAAATCTCTCGAACACAATATCATTGAATTTATGTACTAAGCGAAGAAATTGAAATAGTGAAACAGTAGACAATTCAGATTTGGCAGAAAAAAAGGAGTAATCGTTTCCTTATTTGCCCAAGTAACATCTTCAATGCTCACAATAGTTAGTTTTTGGGTGAGTTATTCCGTCTTTGTAACTTTTCTATTTTATTTCTCAAAACCATTTTCAGATAGTCAATCATATTTTATTCATATTTGCCCGGTTCTTAATGGGAGTTGGTATTACAATTTCAATGGGTATTGCGGCAATGTTTGTTACTGAATCAAGGTGTGTTTTGTGATTAATGTAAATTTACAACTCTGATTTACATGGACATTCTGCAACAGTTCAAAAAATATTAAAAATGAATTTTTGAAATTGGACCGGAAAGTTATTAAGTGAATTCGAAAAGTATTTTTTGTAAGAACCATATTTTCACGACAAAAGTATTGCAATTTTTAACTAAAACTCAAATATATTAACAACTTGAAACAGTTTCGTATTTTTTCAAGTTAAGAAAATGACAATGGTTAGGAAATTGGATTTTTTGCATTTTCAAAAACTCTTTTTGTTTTCAAATCAATTGCAAATTCCTTTTTTGTTCCCCTCCCTTTTTCTCCAAATAAAAAAAAATTGACGGGTCGCAGAATAGAACTCAACCCATTTTCAGAAGAATAATCAAGATTTTGTCTATATGTTTTAATATTTTTGAATATCTCTTCCTTAATCCCTCTTTAATACTTATCTTTCTAATACTTGAAACCATCGAAACTCGAGAACTTAAAACTTTATTGAAAATGCTTCACTTATAAATTTAAAAAAAATTGGCAAAAAATAGATTTTTTCATCACAATTTGACTTTTGAGAGCAGATTCTATAGAGCATTCTTTTTTGAAAATTAAAAAATGTCTTCTCAGTTTCAATTTAGTACGGTAAAATTAAGGGCTCGTGATAAAGGAAATGTTAAAATATTTTTGTGAAATAACGTTTTTCTGGAAACTTTCTAAATCGATTTTTATATCGGTTTTCGTTCTCATTTTCTGTTTTTCAAATAATACATCAAAGAAATGCAAGACCCTCTTTCAAATTGTTGGATTTTTTTCGAAAATTGAAACACATACATATTTAAAATTCAGAAGACATTCTATCTAAACAGGCGTGCCGCCGCAAATTTTTAAGATTTTTCGGTTTTTTGTATTAACTATTAATTAGTTAATATTAAATACCATCCTCAATATCTGCATTTAATTTACATTTCTAATTTAAACAACTTGAAACATGTTTTTTTTTGAAATAGTTCTTGAAAAGTGTAAATTTTCAGTAACCACTTTAATTTCATTGAAACTTGATTTTTGGAATTCCAAAAATACAAAAACTCTTGAATTTCAGCCCCGCCTACTGTCGTGGAGTGTCATCCCTTATCAATGGTGTCCTTTTGCAATTATCAATAACTGTCGGAGCAGTGATGGCAATGCCAAACGTTCTTGGAAATGAGACACATTGGTGGTATCTGTACCTTTTCCAATTAATTATTAACACAACAGTACTCGTTATTCTCCCATGGGTACATGAAAGTCCCAGCTATTTGGCATCTCAGGATATCAAGCATCACGAGCTTCACGCAATGTTCAAGGCAAAAATTGTTGCTTCTGTAAAATTTTACCATGGAATTTCTGATCCGGAAGCGGAAGTTTTTGCTGATAACCTAATAGAAACTCATCAAATAACTAGATCTCAAGAATCTATAATATCCGTCTGGAAATCGCCATTCAATCGTCGCGGGACCCTTCTTGGAATGATGGTAACCTTCTCAATGGCAATGTCAGGAATTACTGTGATCAATGCATTTGCTTTTGAAATTTTGATGAATGTTGGAATGAAACAAGATACGGCTGCAATTGCAAATGCTGCTATATGCTTCTTCTCATTCGCTGGAATTTTGGTTTCAACTAAAATTATCGATCATTTCGGGAGAAGACCATTATTGATATCAACATTCGGATGTTTGGCAGTTGTTAATGTAGTGATTGTTGGATTGATGTATACTTTTGCTGAAACTCAGGTTAGTTACGGTTTTTGAAGTTACGGTTCATTGCCTAGGAGGAGAAAACACATTAAAACTTTGTAGACATAAAACTCTTAAATGATGAATGTGAAACAGGAAAATTTTCTCGAGCATCAAAACATGAATTAAATTATATCGGTTCATAATTTTTTTTTTCTGTACTTTTTCAACCACTTAATATTAGAAGCAAAGTAGAATTTCTTATTTGTTTCAAGCAAACGTTGCATGATTTGTTAACTGTACTTCTGTTGGCCTCACTGAGCGGTACTTTGGACACAACTAAATACAAAAACATAAAAAGGATTTTTGGTAAAAATCCATTTTTTTGCTTTTGGAGAAGGTGGGCAAAATACATTTTAAAAAATCGAGGCATTTTAAAATTTAAATCTTACACTTCTGCAAAAAAAGACTATTTCATAAGTAATTTTTTTATTATTTTTTTGTTTTTTTTTTTGGTTTTTGGCGAAAAAAACAGTTTTTCCTTATCCATTCATCTCTATTTTGCTTTTTTTTTCAATTTCGAATAAAAATCTTTTCCAATTCGGGATCAATTAAGAAATATTTTAATGTTTAAAGAAATGAACATCTTGAAACAAGTTTTTACAAAATATTTCTGAACATATTTTTGCAAATGTAGGAATTTTCGATTTGAAATGAAATCCTATTAGTTTGGGTTCTTGTATATATCGCCCTTACAAATTTCTTACAGCTTTTACTATTTTTCTGAAACAGTCGTTTTCTGCAATTTTTTAAAAACAACTATTGCAGAACCAAATCGTGTCATACTTCTTGATATCTGCAATATGTATGTTCAATTTCCTCTTCGCAATGGGTCCAGGACCACTTTCAATGTTTATAACTGGAGAATTGGTTCCTCAAAACTGTCGATCGGCTTCTTCTGTCTGGACAAATGCAGTTATGGCTGTTGTGTGAGTTTTTGTAAAACAATGTTATTGTGATTGCTTCATTTTTATGAGTAGGATCAATAAAAAATACCAAAAACTTAAAAACATGTTGAAACAGTTAATTAAAAAAATACAGTTTCATAATTATGGTTTGTTTTATTGGAATAAAGTCATTTTGTTTGTTCCATTCCTGGTTGCAAAAATTTTCTAACTTCAAAATTCCCTGTTTCCAGCCGATTCCTGATTCTAACATTCTATCTTCCTGTCAAAAATATGACGTCTGAGTTTATGGCCTACGCGATTTTCTTCGTTGTTCCAATGGTTTGTACCTCTATTTTTCTTTAAAATATTTATAAGATTTACAGATTGTCGCAGTATTGGTGATATTTTTCTTATTACCGGAAACAAAGGGAAGAAATGTGGAAGAAATTCGAGAGGAATATGAAAGAAAATCATTGTTGTGAATATTTTGTTTGAGTGGAGGAGGCGGAGGAGTTGCACATAAATTATTGAAGAAAATAAAAGGAAATGTTCGATTTGATAAATGTTTAAATTGAAATTTGGCTCGTCCCGTTTTTGTAGTTATGTAAAAATCAAGTATGTTTTATTTTTAATGGCGATGAATCAATATTTGTCTTCTAAAACCTTAATTATTTATGGCATTCTTGCAACAGTTGGCTATACGTTTGCCCACACTTGGCAATTTCCTTTTTTTATATTCAAAGTAGAGAGTCCGTTGAGTTGTTTTTTAGATGTTTTTCTAGCACAATTTCTAACATCGATAATGGTCCTTTTGTATATTTTGTCAAATTATTACAGCAGTGAAACAGGAAATATTTAAATTTTATGTGAATTTTTTGAGGCGATGTTTTTTTTTGCCTGAAGGAAAAAATGGTGATAACTAGGCGGCAAAAAAGAGGTAGAAAGATGGCAAAAAGATGGGAGGAAGGTAGGAAACAGAAAAAATACAGTGGATCCGTCCTTTATGGGCTTCCCACCTTCCTCCCATCTTTTTGCCACCTAGTTATCATCATTTTTTCCTTCGGGTAAGAAGTGTTAAAAAGGGGGCACGAGATAGTCTTGCAGCCCTTTTTGGCCTGACTTCTATAGCAAAAATTTCGGTTTTTTTTTAATTTTTTGTGAGAAAAATATGTTTTTGAAAGATCTAATAAAAACGTATAATTAATGTTGCCCGTTGATCCCGTCGAAATAAATTAGTTTTTTAGAAAAATTTCAGGAAAACTCAACAAAATTTTTTTTCATGTTTCACAAGTTTCATTTCAATTTTTCAAATTTTCTCAATTTCAATAAAAATCGTGTTTTAATAGTTTCCTTCAACTTCCCATTTGTGAATCACTCTCTCTAGAAAATAATTGGAAATTTTATTTATCACAAAACTTGAATTTTGAAGTACAAAAAACCTTAATGAGGGGGGCGTTGGAAGAGTAATTTTAAAAATTGGAATTTTTCTCATAGATTAAATGAAACAGCAACAAAGTAAATTAGGGAAACAATTTTGAGCAAATAATTTTTGAGCAAATAATTTTTAATTTTGATTACTTTAATTAAAAAATTAATTTTGATTACTTAAATAAAAAAAGGGTTAACCCGGTACTTTTTTCTCATATTTTTTCGACACGTTACCGACATCAAATTAAAATGAAACGATCTGATAAATTTATTGAAACAGTAATTTTCACTAAAACCCAATTTTAATTTCAGATTTTTCTACGTGTTTATATTTTTAAATCAATAAAGAAATAGCTTCCCAAATATTATTAAACTAATTCTAACAGTTTCTCATGTCATATTAAGGAAGTGGTAACTTTTTGGTAAATTAATGTCTACCTTCTGAACCGGTAAGTATACTTTGATAAAAGCCGATTTTCACTGGGTACTGTAGCGTTTAAGACTACAAAAACAATTAATCTTAAAATCTTAATTTTAAAAAATAAATAAAACTTGGTGATCGTGGCAACCATTTTGACTGAGGTCGTGGCGAGACCCACAAAACCCACAAAAAAACACAAAAGAGGCCCACAAAAAGGTTCTAAACGGGCAAAGTGCCGCAATACTTTTACTGAAAAAAAAACTTTTTTCGTTTTCCCACAATCCCACAATGTTTTCCCACAATCGGTGAATCGACGTAACAAACCAGCATTGAATTATTCATTTTAGCTTTTAATTTCTTGCTAGTGAAACAGTAATTATTTGATGAATTTACTACAACTTATAATTATTTACATTCACTGTAAAACTCGAATTTTCGTTCTCGCAATGAGACCATTAGAATTTGGTTTCAAATTTTTGGTTTTTCGGACAAAAATCTATCAATCTATCAAAACACTTGATTATTTGAAAAACCAAAATAAGTTTGGAAAACTTCATTGGTAAATTTTTAAAAAATTAAATAAAACCAACTAAAATTAATAGATTTTTTTAAAATCTATATGCACATTTTTTTATCCCCAAAAAAGGTTTTCCACAGTGTTTTTTTTTAGAAAATTGAATAAGAAATATACTTAACCGTGCTAGTTGTAAATTGAACCATTCATTACGGTTTATTATAATACTGGTTGTTGAAACAGTAGAATTTTTGTAAAGTTCACTGAAATTAAATGCTAATTTACTTTCACTGTGAAACTGGAATTAATTCTATTGAGGCATTATGAATCCTTCACAAAATATGCTCATATCATATTTTTCTGGATATACTTTTGACAAGTCAACATGAATCAATAAAATCCGATTTTGTGGGTTTTTATTAAAATATTGTGAAACATTTGAAAGAAGTACACTTCTGCAAGACTATAATTAAATACTGAAATAAGCAAAATGAATATTTGTAAATGTTCACCGCCTTACGAAAACATTTTCTTCTTACATTCTTGAGCAGGAAATTATAAAGTTGAGAGAAACTTAACGAATCAACAATATCCATGATCACACTTAGCAGTTTTTATGAATTTTTCTGGTAAATTTACTATATTTGAATAAATATGTACATTCACTGTAAAACTGAAATATTCGTTCTTGTGATGTGACCATTAAAATTTAGTTTTTAATTTTTTTTGGATTTTTGGACTATAAAAAATTGCTCAAAATGTGCTAGATTATTTGAAAACCCAAAATAAATCTGGAAAAATTCAGTACTAACTAAATTAAAGAAATAAAATTGGGTTTTTATAAAATCTATATCCACAGATGTTTGTAAAAAAACCCAAAAATATGGAACAATTTTGTACTTTCACTGTAAAACTTGAATATTTGTTCTTGCGATGTTACCATCAAAATTTAATTTTTTATTTTTTTTTCGGACTATAAAAAATTGCTCAAGATGAGCTAAATTATTTAAAACCCGAAATAAGTTTGAAGAAATTCAGTAATAAAATAAAGAAATAAAATTAAGTTTTTATAAAATCTATATTCACAGATTTTTAAAAAATATCCCCGAATAAGATTTTCCACATTGCTCTTTAAGAAAATTGAAAAAAAATTGAGTCATGAAACATTTAACCATTATTACGGTTTCTTATACATGGTTATTGAAACAGTAGAATTTTTGAGAAATTCACTAAAATTAAATGTTTATTTACTTTCACTGTGAAACTGGAATTGGGCCCAGGAATTGAGGCATTATGACTCCTTAACAAAATATGCTAATATTTTTCTGGATATACTTTTGACAATTCTACATGATTCAATAAAATCCGATTTTGTGGGTTTTTATTAAAATAATGTGAAACATTTGATAGAATTATGACTGTACTGCAAGAGCATAATTGAATACTAGAACGAGCAAACCTGAAAATATTTTTATATTTTTTAACGTTTTCTACAATTTTTAAACATTTTTTAAACTTTTTCTCTTACATACTTTTGCAGGAAGTCACGAGATTGCAAGAGATTGAACATGACCATAACAGTGTTCTGTTTTGTTAATGAAACAGTAATTTTATCCGATAAATTTACTACAACTGAATAATTATGTACGTTCCCTCGTTCTTTCGATGAGACTATTAAAATTATTTTTTTCTAATTTTTTTGGTTTCTTGGACTACGAAAAATTGCTCAAAGTGTGCTAGATTATTTGAAAACCCGAAATAAATTTGGATGAATTCAGTACTAAATTAAACAAGTAAAATTGAATTTTTATAAAACCTATAGATTTTTAAAAAATATCCCCAAAAAAAGGTTTTCCACAATGTTATTTTGTATAATTGACTGCGAAATATACCTAGCCTTTAAAATTTAATTTAAGATGATCTCGCATAGAATCAACATTGAACCACAATACAAACAAATCTTATTATTGAAGCAGTAGAATTTTGAAAAAAAATCACTAAAATTAAATGTCTATTTTCTTTTACTGTAAAACTGGAATTGAGGCCATTGATGAACCCATTGCAAAATATTTTCATATTTTTCTGAATACACTTTTGATGGTGGAGTATGAATCAATAAAATCCGATTTTGTGGGGTTTTATTAAAATAATGAGAAACATTTGAAAAAAAAAGAATTCCGACAATCAAATCATTATGATACACAAATTAAAAATCGTGTGCAATCGTGGAAAACTCGAGTGAATGGGTTGGGGTTTTTAGTTGCAGTGGTTTGTGTTGAGAGAAAAGGACACTTTCGTTTAAACAGGTACCAAACAGGGGGTGAGAAATGAACGAGTGAGAGCCAACTTGTAAAAAAGTAAGGGGAGTTGAAAAGGCAAACATGGTATGGAAAAAGGTGATATTTAAAGATAATATTGCAAAGGATGGTGGTGGATTTTAAAGATATATTGAAACATTAAAATAAAAATAAAAAAGGGGGTAATAGCCTCGACAAATATTTTTTGGGGGGAAACAGATCATTGGAAATTGAGACGCGTACAGTGTTCAAGAGACGGAAAGACATAGAGAGAAGGTGAGAGAGAGAGAGTGTGAATGAGAGAGGTGAATGGAGGAAGACCAGAGCTCATCAAACTACTAATTTAGTTGACTAATTTTTTTTTGGAAGATTTTTACTTTTTTAAAATGTTTTAAGGGAAGAACTACTATGGAAAACTGCTCTCACACTCCGTGTGCTGCAGCCGACACTTTCCGAGTTGCGCGCATCACAGCTATAGCCTCAGCAACGCTCTGTGTGTTGCAGCCGACGCTTCCCGGGTCGCGCTTTCCAAAGTAGTACTAATTTTGAAATTTCTACGGTACGGGGGGTTGTGGTAGGGTTTTACAGGTTTACAATAGATGTATATTCGGATGGTTGCAAATTTTTACACGTAACAGGGTTGCGACAGAAATGGGAGTGGTGTGTGTGGGTGTGGGTGTGAATCGATCAAAGAGTGTGAAAATACCTGAATGAATGCACCAAAATCACTGTTTTAAGGGAGAGAGCGAGAGACATAGAATTACCGAATTATTTTGAATGAAAATACAAGAATTTTTGTTAAATTGGGATCCCAGAGTTGGAGTGGAGGAGTTTTGCACTTGTAACACAGCTTTTTTTGAGTGAGTGAGAGAGAGAAAAAAAGAGAATGACTAGTAAGTAACACTATCTATCAAATTGCCTATAATGGAATCACAGAGAGTAGGTTTTGCAAAAAAAATTGTTTTGGGGAACTTAGAAAAAGTGAAGGCAAGACAAAAACGTGTAAGTGAAATGGGGGTTTGAAATTTGAAATTTAAAATGTGTTTTCAGAAACAGTAAATAAAAAAAAGACTGACTAAATCACCAGAAAACACGAAACCCGAACGATAAAGTTCTACGCGACTTGTTTCCAGGTTTGCCGGAAAAAAAACATTTTGATAAGTATCTCATATTATAGCACAAGCGTCTTTGACTAACCCGTTCGGCTATAAAATTACATGTTTGAATGAGGGAGGAAGAGGAAGAGGAGTGTGAATGGGATGACTTTTTCAAGGGAAAAAAACAGGGAAAGAAACATTTTTTGAGAACAGAGATTGATGATGAGTTGGGTGGGGACTTAGAATTACTGCGTGTGAATATGTGTGTGGTTTAGACTCGGTGAAAAGCAAAAAACGAAAGAACATCAAAAATGGGGTATGAAGTATGACAAAGAAATTTGGTATGTACAATCACTCAGTTACCAATACGGAGTGAGTTCAAACGGGTGCCGTTGAGCAAGTCGGCGGTTCCGAAAGGGTCATAGTAGCGCTGAGGTTGGTTAGCACTACCATCGTGGTTTGGGGCTGCTGGCTGTTGGTCGACTAGGCCGACACCGAGAGCCGCGGCGGTAAGAGTACGGTCTCCAATTGATCCGGCATCTAAAAATTGTAAATTTATAATTAGTTCCCATTGTAGTTTTGACTTACGATTGGATGGCGAGAAACGATCAATCTGGCTGGCACCGTCAGCACTTGGTGGGCTTGCCGATCCTCCAGAAGCTCTGGAAGAGGATCCACGAGTGTTTCCAATGATCGCAGCTCCACCTCTTCCACACTGGCACTGACAAGTGCATCCGGTACGTCCAATTGGATTGTAAGACATACGATCCAAAAAGTCATCAGCCTGAACACCAATGCTTCTCTCGTTCTTGGCGCTTGGCGGCATGGCGAGCAACGAGTTGTAGTTGACTCCCGAGAGAAGCGTCTCGTTCATCGAGCTCAACGGAGTAAGAGAAGTGAGACGTGGATTCGCGTTGGTGTTGTTCGACCAGGTGCTTGGGGAGAAGAGAGGGCTCCATTGGTCTCCACTGTTTCCGCTTTGAGAGAGGGAAGATTGAGAGTCCCAGAGGGAGCCCGAGCGGGTCGCTGCTGGAGTCATGGCGTGCTGAAAAAGATGTAGTTTTGTTTATAGAAATTTGAATTTTCAGCACGTGAAGAGCATGGTCAAGTTACGAATTTGTGAAATTTACAAAAGTTTGCGCTATAGTTGAACAATTTTTGATAAAGCTAAGGACACCCGAGATATAGGCTGTCAAAGTAGAACGATGGGTGATCTACTGTGGCCCCAGAAAATTTGCTTCCTGAAAATTACAGCGCTACAGATATTCTAGAACTATTCGTGTCTTTTGATCAAGCACGACAAAGCTCTACGGCATTGCAGTGTTCACCTCACAACTCAACTATTTGAAAGTGATAACTACTGTTTCATCATCTTGTGAAATATTTTGTGATTTTGGAAAAAACCGCTACGTTGTTAATCTAATCATGGATATACTTACCTGATGCTGCATGAGCAAATTCTGTGGTCTTCCAGTGGCGAACGAGCTGCCCATCTGAGCCGACATGGTTCTCTGAATTCCACGTGGTGGCTGTCCGTAAGCCATCTGCTGGGAACGAGTAATATCCATTTCTTGGAAGTGCTGCTTGATGAATCCGACATAGTCATAGTTTGGCAGATTGCGACGAACAGAGACATAGGTGCGGTTGGGGAACAGAGCAAAGACCCAGTTGTGAGCAGTCAGCAGGTTGAGGAAGTCCTGACGTCCTTCTCCAGTATGGCTACGAACTTCTGGCATGATGTCTGGGCTACCGTAGTAGTCGAACAGCGACTGGATTGATGTGGCTCCACCACGACGGAGAAGATAGGATGCCAATTGGTAGACAGCTTGATACACTGCTGGATACTGAAATGGAATAGATTTAGAATATCTAAATCTTCTGAAGAATTGCTTACCTGAAGAATGATGGAGTCATCATTTTGAAGACGGAAGAGATGAGTACGACGCTCCACGAATTGACGACGCTTCAACGATGATGTGCCAACATAACGGAATAGCTCATCATCCCCACAGTTGGACATTTGAGAGTGAAGGCTGAAACTCCTGAAGGGTGTCATGGAGATGCCGTCGAACAAATAAGGTGAGCAAGGGAATGGTCAGTTAATATATAGAAAGGAGGCACAAAAGAGCGAAACTTAGCAATCAAGCAACTTTCAAAACATCTATCCTACCTGCTCAGCTGAATCTGCTGCAATCCGTGGCGTTGGAAAATTGCCAAGAGAGCTGGAATCGCCTTCTGCTCGAGAGCCGGCGAGTAGGCATCCTTCGAGTTTGGTGGAGTTGGATTTGCCGCCTCTAGGTCGACTTCTTGGGAGTTTGCAAAGAGAACATCAGCATCGGGACCATAGATTGGTGAGACAATGGTGGCGGTGTACTCGCTTGTCTCATTGAGTGCAGCGTGGAACGACAATGTGAAACCAACACGAAGCACGGAAGTCAAGTCATTGAGCATCTGAAAATTTGTCAGATGTTGAAGTGAGGCTAACCTTGGTAGATCATAGAGATCATATGGGTAATTAGATTAGCTAATTTTATAAGGTACTTTATAATCGAAAAGGGTTTGTACTAACCTGATCACAAAAGTCCTTGAGCTGGAACGAGATGATCATCTTGTCCTTGCAAGTGATCAGACCAGCCTTGGCAGACAACCAAGTCAACACTCCGAATCCATGGATGGTGTCGGCTCTCTGTTGTTCAGCCATAGACGGTGGAAGGACTTGGGATGGAGTGACGAGAGGCTGTGGAGGGACCATCTGAAGTGGATGTGGGTTCTGGTACTGATTCAGCATTCCGAGTGTTGGCATGAATGGGACCGCGTGGTTCCCAAAGTTGTCCGGGGCTGAAATAAACTGATGTCTGGGAGAAAAATTAAAAAATTTTGCAGTTTCAACTATTTGATTTTTAAAAAATATTAAAACCTAAAAATTAATTATGAACCCGCAATGCGAGCTCACTTCGTTTTGAATTTTTGCTTAATCATGAATATCTTAGGTTTTTTCGCTGATAGTACCCAACGTGGAAACTACGATAGGTTACGGTACGGGATCGAATGTTTGAACACTAACTTTTTACTATTAGTTTACAATTCTACTGTTTCAAATTTAACGGAAATATTGGCACCTGACAAATTTACCTCAGTTTTCAATTAGTAGGTTGTTCTAGAAAAAATTTGAATGGAGGGTGAAATGGAAGTTAAAACTATAAAATGGAGTGCGTTTCGAATTTATTCTAGGTCCCCTCTAATTGCTCACCGTACTTTAAAAATTGCGTAATCATAAGCGTCCTAGGCATTTGACACAATGCACAAAGTTGAAACTACGGTAGGTTAAGGTACGTAGAAGTTATATGATGGCCGTGGGTACAAGGTGCTCGAGAAGTGATCCCTGTACGCAATTTGTGTGCCGTATAACTGTAGTCACTGCAACCTGGTTCGGTAGAGTGCATTTGCACTACCCATTGCCTTCGTAAGGTTCCGTTTTACAGGGGCATGTAATGCTAATCACATTTTTATTAAAAAATATGATTTCGCTGCGGGACCCGGCCCCTCACAAAATATTGCTTCATAATATCTATAAAGGTTAACAGGTAGGAAGGAAAAGTAATACCATTTCATTCCGACAAAACCTTAAATGTCGAGCGGATCCTACAACTACAGTACCAGATCTCTTGAAAATCTACCGTATTCCGTAATATTCACAAATGATACGGCTGCCTCTAAAGGGTCTACCGTAGAAAACTTGAGGTTCCTAGGAGTACCTTTATAATTTTAATTGGCTAGTCCCGTGAACCTAGATTATCAGAAAAAATACTGTTACACAATGGATATAAAGCAAACGCGTGAGAATCAAAAATATTGTTTGGTCCAATTTAATTCCGAATTTCCTGTTTTAGTATTGCATGCAAGACTAAAAGAGATCACGATTAATAGACGAAATACGGTATATGCTTACGTATCCAGTACCGTGATTCGAGTACCTCTACAGTAACCAATAAGTCAAGCGGATCCTGTAAAGACTACAACACGAGATCTCTTAAAAATCTACGGTACTCCTTAAAGGGTCTAACCTAGAAAACCTGGGTATCTAGGAGTACATTTATAGTAACTCTAGTCCTTTAGTCCTATGGTGCACACGAACAAAAAAGTACTGTTTCACAATGGTTATAAAGCAGAAGCTTAAGAATCAAACATATTAACGCTTTTAAAAGATTTGCATATGAACTTTTATATATGTTATCGTATCCAGTACCGTTATACGATGCACACTAAAGCCTTCCTTGTAGGAGAGGTATTGTTGAACTTAGAGCTAGACAATCGGGGGCTCGGATCGATATTGATCTTTGAGTACTGGTGGGGTGCTTCCTTACCTCCCATCTGCGAAAACTGTTGGAGTGACCATAACGACTGTGGTGGCTGTTGCTGCTGCTGTGATTGTTGTTGAGGTGGTGGTCCCCCTCCGAGTGGTTGCTGATTCGACGAGAAGAGACTATTCATTTCGTAAGACATCCCGTTTCAAGCTGTCTTCAGTCCGTTCGTCGTCGCGTCGATTCACACACCACAGACAACACAACACGTCGATCGATCGTTCGGGATGGATGACGTGATGGATCCTCGGTGCCTCGAGAATACTGGAATACTGATTTGATTAGATTAGAGTAGTTGGTTAAGGATCGGAGATGACTTAGAAGGAAAAAGTAAAAGAACAGAATTTGGGCAGCAACATACGCACTCAAAAATATATGTATGAAAACTAAACTGAATAGAAATATAAGAAGAATAAAACGAAAAATAGGGGAGAAGACGGAGAAAAAGTATGTGAAAAGAAACAACATGGGGGTTGTGTGTAGTGAGAGAGAGGGAGAGTGCATCGTGTGAGAGAGACAGCTAGAGAAAAACAGAGAAAGACGGGAAGATGTGCGCTGTGTCCCGAAAGGAGAAAGAGAGAGAGAGTGCCCGCCGCTCAACACTCACGCTCACGGACGCTCGCTCGCGCAAAAACGCTCATCGGAGAGTAGTGATCTCTCTGTCTCGGCGTCTACGACTCTTCTAACCACTCTGTATATGTGTGCGCGAGCGTGCCCGAGGGACACCAGGTCTGCGTCTCCGCACTCTCTCGCACTCACCCTCATTTTCGTTCGGGTGAGCCAGCAACGCAACACACAACCCACTCAGCCCACCCCGGCCCGGTCTATCTATCTATTGGGGGACTGAGAGAGAGAGAAAGGGATGGAGAGAGAGAGAGAGAGGAAATCAATAAGCACACAGGAAAGGGTACTGCAGCAGAAGAATAGTCTATAAAAATATATGAATATGCATGTGAAGAAGAAGAAGAAGCGTCATCAAAGGATTATCCTCGCTTCACAAGCTTTAAATTGGTCCTGGGTCCCTCCACGCAGCCAAGTGCGCTCTACTGCACTACTACAGTATACCTGTCAAGTAACCAAAAAACATGTTGATAAGATGTAGTCTACTATTTTTTTTTCAAGTGATAAGGAGTACTAGAGTTGCGAAATGTTGTTAGGGACTTTTTTTGGGGCTCGGAAAATGACGAATGTGTAATAAGATACAGTAATGCGAGATTGAGGTCTCGCGACGAGCGAATTTTTTCCAGCTACCGTACCCAAGAGTACGGTAGAATATTTGTAGGGTTTCCCAATACGTTTGATATTTTCACATGAAAGTTAATAGTTTTTTGTTTTTTTTTACCTAAAGAAGAAAAAAACCAAAAATTAACAAAAAATATATTCCTACAGTACTCATGAGTACTGTAGCTCAGAAAATTTTGCTCATGTCGCACTGCTTATTAAATTAATCCAGTTGTAATTTTCGAGAAACATTTTTTATAAATTCAGTGAAACGGAAAAAAAATCGTATTTCCATTGGGACTGGATTTAACGGGTCTCGCACCGACTTTTTGTGATTTTTGTTGCAAATTTTTGTGCTACTGCTAATTTAATCAATTCTATTGTAGCTAAACTTTTTGGGAGCACGGAAAATGACGAATGTGTAATAAAATATAGACTACAGTAATCCGGGGTTAAAGGCGCTATTACTCAGATGTACAAGTTTGCAAGTTTTAAAGTAAAAACACGGTAGTAGGTCTCGAAACGACTTAAACTTTGCAGCTACAGTACCCACAAATATTATTTCGCAATTTTCCACGTTTATTTAAAAAGGAATTTGGCCTTTTTCAAGATTTTCAATAAAGTCATATGTAGTTTTTGTATTTAAAATTTTCAAAAATTTTACCGAAGCCGCGTTGCAAGCGGAAGCGCTGAAAATTTGCAGATTGGGGTCTCGCAACGAGCGAAATTTTTTCAGCTATCGTACCCAAGAGTACGGTAGAATATTTGTAGTGTTTCCCAATACGTTTCCTCTTTTCACACCAAATTAAATATTTTTTTGTTTTTTTACCCCAAGAAATAACTGAAAATCAAAAACTACAGAAAGAAACCAAAAATAAAAATAAATTTCTACAGTACTCATGGGTACTGTAGCTGAGAATTTTTTTTTCAAAAGTATCATGCCAGTTCTCGTTTTATTGTTGTAATTTTCGAGAAACATTTTTTGTAAATCCAGTGAAACGGAAAAAAATTGATTTTAATTGGGACTGCCGGGCGGGTTTTATCGAGTGTCGCAACGACTTTTTGTGGTTTTTGTTTCAAATTTTTGTACTACTGCTAATTTAATCAATTATATTGCTGCTAAATTTTTTTGGGAACACGGAAAATGAATATGTAATAAAAAACAGTAATCCCCGTTTAAAGGCGCTTAACGAATTATTCAGATGCGCAAGTTGGCGATTTTTGAAGAAAAAGCACGGTACTGGGTCTCGAAACGATTGAAACTTTGCAGCTACAGTACCCAATATTAATATTTTGCAATTTTTCATTATTTTTGAAATATAATAATACCGAAGACGAGTTGCAAATGGAAGCTTATTATTTTTCTGTAAAAAGCAGCGCTGAAAAATTGCAGATTGAGGTCTCGCAACGAGCGCTTTTTTTTTCAGCTACCGTACCCAAGAGTACGGTAGAAAATTTGCAGGGTTTCTCAATACGCTTGCTCTTAGATCTTATCACACGAAAGTATATAACGTTTTTATGTTTTTTTTTACTTTTAGAAATTACTGAACATAAAGAAATAAAAATAATTTTTTACAGTACTCATGGGTACTGTAGCTTAGAAAATTTTTTTCGTGCCAGAACCTGAATCCGATCTGTTCTAGAAACACTCTTGCATCTTATCAATCCAGTAAATAGTAATTTTCGAGAAACATATTTTATAAATCCAGTGAAACGGAAAAATTGATTTTAATTGGGACTGCCGGGTGGGTTTTATCGGGTCTCGCAGTGACAATTTAGTGATTTTTTGTTGAAAATTTAATAAACTTCGATAGTTGGGTGTCGGCACGATGGATTTAAGAACTCAAAAAAACCTGAATTTTCGCACAAAATTCGTCTCATTTCCCCAGAACTCTTGGAAAACCACAGGAAAAACTATATGTTCTACCAGCCGTGGACCGCACCTACGACGGGCCCCCGACTTTTTGAGAAAACACATTAGATATACGGTGTCTATCGCGGACCTCGATCGATGTCTGCTGCGCACTTAACATAAGGTTTCCCAAAATTTCGTTGCTCTGATCAAAGATCAAACTACATAGGGACAGAAGGACACGCGCTTTATATATAGTAAATGATAAATAAATAAATATTATTTAAATAAATAAATAAATATTAATTAAATAAATAAAAAAATATTAATTAATTAATTAAATAAATAAATATCAATTTAAAAATAGTCTATGTAGTCTTTGTAGTCTGTGACGTCACACCCAAAGTCACTGAGAATTGTGGGCGGGGTCTGTCATCCTTCGTGGTGAGACCCATCGTGGTGAGACCCATCGTGGCGAGACCCATCGTGGTGAGACCCGTCGTGGCGAGACCCATCGTGGTGAGACCCATCGTGGTGAGACCCATCGTGGCGAGACCCATCGTGGTGAGACCCATCGTTGCGATACCCACCGTAGTGAGACCCATCGTGGCGATACCCGTCGTGGCGAGACCCATCGTGGTGAGACCCATCGTGGTGAGACTCGTCGTGGTGATACTCATCGTTGCGAGACCCACCGTGGTGAGACCCGTCGTGATGAGACCCATCGTGGTAAGACCCATCGTGGTGAGACCCGTCGTGGTGAGACCCATCGTGGTGAGACCCATCGTGGCGAGACCCATCGTGGTGAGACCCGTCGTGGCGAGACCCATCGTGGTGAGACCCATCGTGGCGAGACCCATCGTGGTGAGACCCATCGTCGCGAGACCGATGTCTGCTGCGCACTTAACATAAGGTTTCCCAAAATTTCGTTGCTCTGATCAAAGATCAAACTACATAGGGACAGAAGGACACGCGCTTTATATATAGTAAATGATTTTTCCATTCCCCACGATGCCCATTTTGTATTTCGTATATTTTCCTTCGGCAGGACTTCAAAAATCCCGCAAAATTATGTACAAAAAGTCACAATAAAAAAGTAAATAAATGTTCGAGAAAAGTGTTCATTGAAAGTGAGAGAAGTGAATCGCATTAGAGATCATTATCGACAGAAAAAGTATTTTCGCCCGCTTTTCTCCTTTTTTTTTCGTGTGTGTGTCGTGGTGGTGGCCGTCTGTCTACTTTCGGACATCATCCTCTTGTTGTTTTTCGGTGACTGAAGCTGCATCGTCATCTTCTCCTGGATTCGACATGACTTCCGCATCGTCGTCGTCGTCTTCTGAAACAAAAAAAAATAGGTGAACGATCAAAGAATGGGAATTCAAAGACGGAAAAGTGATAGATGACTGCCGTGGGAAGACTGAAATTACAACAAAAAATGAAGCAGAGTTCAAAGAATCAAACAGTGAGGCGATTTTACTGAATTTTTACAAAATTCACAGATCGATCGTTTGATTTCAACAGTAATTTCACGGCTTCAGCTCAACTTTCCGCAATGAATGCACACGAACCTGCACAAAAACGCTGAAAATTGGAGAGTATAATCATGAATGCTTGGAGATGATTTCTTCGATCCATAAGCTTCGCCTCAAGCACCTTCTGACGTTCGTGTTGTCGTTCCAAGTCATCTTTGACTTCTCCCAGTTTTCGTGTAGTTTCTGCTCGAGACGGTACTTCTTCTAGTACATTAACAAGTTTTCGGTATTCTTGACGGTTTCTAAATGATAAAATATTGTAAATTGGTTAACATTTTTCGGAAAATCGATTACCTTTTTACAATTTTCGCATCGGCCAACTCATTCTTTGCCACCTCCATCTTTTTGTACATTTCTTCGATCTGGAATAGAAATTAAATTTTTATAATTATCCTGTCTTATATTTAACGGCAATTTAACAAAATGACCTCTCGTTTTAACATTTTTCATTAAAAATTGGTGTCAAAATATAGAAAATTACTAGATTTATATGGAAATAACATCCATTTTGAAAAACAAAGCTCGCTAACTCTGTAATCGACAATTTTCAGGTCATTTACATTTCTGAGCACTTTCTCAAATATTTCAATTACAATGAACCTGATTTTCAGATAAATCAAGTGATTTTCTATCTTTTTGCACTAATTTTTAATGGAAAGATGGTGCAATATGTCTTTTTTTTCTCCATTGCCGTGTTTTCCTCTCCGTACCGATTGATCGATTTCCTCTGCAAACTGATCGCATTCAGTTGCATGAATCTTGTTCATATGGGATATTCTTTTCTGCTTCAACATCGACAACTCCAAAAACTCGAGCTGAAAACATACATTTTCACTGAACAAGATCTCCCCGGATCCTTACAGCTTTGGTAACCTTCACTGCTTCGGGAACAGAAGTCTTCGCATCCTCCTTTCTACTTTCACGGAAAAACGTGGCAATTTGCTGAACTTTACGATCATCGCCAACTCCTTCGCCGTCGGCCACAAGCTTTCGGAGCAAAGTGTCCTCTTTCATCTAAAGTCAGACATACAACTTGTTCACGCAACATGAGCCGAATGTTAATTCAAATATTCTGCACGGCGCATACTTCTACCAATTTTTTAATAAGTAAACAAAAACAGATGATATTAAAGGTAACAAAGTTTATCCGAATTAACAACAATTTAGGCCTTGGACTCGACGGACTTGTTGATCTGACGTTTGTTGTTCTTTCTGGAGAAACGGAGGTTCTTGATGAACTTGGCGTCGACTCCCTTCATGGAGAGGAAGATGTGCTTCTTTGGCTTCGTGATTCCATTACGGTGAGCCTTCTTGTCTGAAAATTAAATTATAAATATTCAATACTGTTTTTTTCTAGTTTTTATTTTAATGATTCATCCAAAAAAAAAATCGCTCAAATTCTTTAAGAATGCTTTTAAAAAGAGATTTCTCTACAGAAACTACTTTTATATCTGAATTTAAATACTCACTCTGGTTGTGATTGGTGTGGTTCTTGGACTTGGCCATGACGACAACGGTTAACCCTGAAAATGACGAGTTGTGATAGAAAAATGTGAATCAGTCAAAAAATCGATAACCAAACGACGAAAACGTGAATTTTTGGGACCATAAAAGAGAGATCTTACAAAATACATAAATTTTACTAATAATTCTCAAATTCAAAAAATTTAATCGCGAAAAAGAATCAAAAAAGGTTAAAAACTGTAGGATTTGGAAGAAAAATGAAAGAAAACGGAAAAGAACGCGGCTGGCGGATACGGTCACACTCGTTCAGCTGTGTGCAGTCGTGGCGAGACCCGCTACGGAGAGAGTGTGTGAAAAGAGGAGACGCCGACTAGTTTCGTGTCGATTTACGAGCTGAGGAATTTTTCATTTTATTTTCAGACTTTTCGAGCAATTTTCGGCTGAAACTAGGCGAATACTTTGAAAATTGTTTGTTAAATTGTTAAAAAGTGATTGTCTGTTAGTAGATTAAATGGTTTTTCTTTAAAATTTCGTCATTTAGCTTGTAGAATGATGTTTCTCACTTGTTTTCAAATAAATTTATTTTTAAAACTCTAATTTCACCGATTTTGCTCAGATTAAAAGTAAATCAGACAGTATACAATTTAATTTACTTTTGAGGCCAGAATTGATAAAAAGCCGCTACGGTTACCATCTTTCGTTGTATTTTCGTGCATGTCTCGACAAATTGCAGAATTATTTCGAATGTATTTTATTTATGTCAAAATTAAAAAGAATTGAGTTTATCGTCGGTTCATTCAATAAGAAGTATTCGGTGAGCAGCAAACGCAGAGTGGTTGTTTCTCAAGGACCATGTTGAACCCGATGATGGAGGCCTGAAAATAAATTTTTAAAAATATATTTTTTTCTACAGCTGTGAACGATCACCTCCTTGATGTTAGTTCCCTGGATTCTGGCGGCCATTTTGCAGCATTTATCACAGGAATCGTTCTTGTACGTGTCTTGGCAATAGTTCACCGTTGGACGGTAATCTGGAAAGAAAAAATCAACGGAATGGCAATTCATTGGAAAAAAATGAAGCAAAAAATACAAAAAACTAACGCTTTCCGCCCTGTCCGAAGAGTCCATAGTTGGCCTGGATTGTGCACACATAATCTGAAAAAAAAGTCTTGATTTTCCCTCATGATGCCCAGCATTTAGAAAAAACTAGGTGCTCGTGCAAAAGGTTAATAGCCACGTGTAGTGTGCCACATGAAACATGACGCTTTGGTCCGTCATGTGGTGCACGCGGGGGGAGCAAGCAGACGGGAAGTGCACAGAAAAACTCGGTTTTTTCACTTTAAAATCGTGATCTTTTGAGCTAAGGGATTCGAAATGCACCACGTGGAAGCTGTGATTCATGTTTATTTTTGTGAAAAGAAAGTTTTTGTTATGTTTTAAGTATTGGTGTTTCCGATTTACAATTTGAAAATATTATTTTTCCTATAAAGATCTGTTTTTCCGGTAAAAACCAGGTTTCCCTTTGAAAAAAGAGGTAAAAACGTATTAGTGAACGATTTTTTATCCAAATTTTTTGGTTTGAGCCTTTTTCCGTTTTTTTAAAATTCAATTTTGCAAAATTTTCCGATTTTTGAGCGAAAAATTAGGTTCCCGGTCTTGAAACGACAACTTTTTGTGAAATACAAATGTATGTGCGCCTTGAAAGTGTACTGTAATTTCAAAGTTTCATTGCAATTGGATTTTCATCGATTTTTCACATTTTTTTCAAAAATTTATGTTTTCAGTGTTACATTTGAGTTTTTTAATAAATAAATACATTTTTATCGATATAAAATCACAAAAAATTTCGCGGAAAACTAGTTTTAAAGCTAAAGTTTGAAACTACAGTAATCTTTAAAGGCGCACACTTATTTGTTTTTAACCAAAATACGTCGTTTCGAGACCAAAAATAGTTTTTTTTCCCAACACAAAAATTAATAATAATTTCCCAAAACGACTCACTATCATTAAGTGCTGCTGGTGGATAATATTGAGCCGGTGGCGCGTAGGCTGGTGGAGCCTGCTGAGCTCCGTACTGTGCGTGGACAACAGCCAAAGCTGCGATAGAAATAAGAATGAGAGAATTCATTGGGGGGGGGGGGGGGGGGGGGGGGCGAAATACAGAAAAAATGAGAAATTTCCAGAACTCCACGATGCTTTTATATCCTCATTTTGATCTGAAACTCTTTGCCTCTTTTCCGCCCACGCGGCTCAAAAATTCCAGAGCATTGAGAAAATTGAAAATTCCTCTTGTTCTGACACCGATGTCGGTGTTTGTCAAAGACGATAAGATCTGGCTGAAAATGTAATGAAAACAATAATATGTGTAGTGGAAGTGAGGAAGTTTTTCTTTTTTTTTCGTTTCTGTTTCATTGTAGACATATAAAAATGTAGAAATATCAATTCTTATTCACAATTTTTTTTTGAAATTTCGTCAATTCATAATCTGATTTTGTAAAAGAAATTCAAATTTTATGATTAAAACAAAAATATTCTTTGAAAATTGGTTTTGTTGCTGTATTTCAAATTTCTACTGTTTCACTTAGTTTATATAAAAGTTGTTCCAAAAAATTTGAGCATTAATAACGACACTTTAGCAAAAAAGAGCACTGACTACAGTTTTTTCCCCAAATAGAAAATAAAATCCCGAGGGCTCCAAACTAACAGAGACATCAATATTTGCAGAGTATAAGTGGTCTTTCAAAAATAATTTTCACCCACTAGATTTTGAAGATTTCTCGGAGACAAATATTTTCATTGTTCCAAATGGTTTATGTAACAATTGTGGAAATTTTATAATCTGATAAGTATTCACAAGGGAAGCTTTTTAGTTTACCGTCAGACTTCAAAACGAGACATGTGTCATTTGAAAGTGTTCCATAAGGATATGTCACTGCAAAATTTTAAGCGGTAAAGGTTCACTCTCAACCCCTCTAGCATTGGTCTGAAACCGTTTCAGTGCATTTTTTCACTACTTTGGAGGCCTGTAGAATTGCTCCAAAATTTTTTTTTGCAAACTTTCAATGTTTTTCAGAACGTTTAAAAGTGGGAAAACAATCTGGGAGATTTTTGGAAACTTTTTTTTTTTTTTTTGAAAAAAATCTAAAAATTTCTAAGAATTTTCAGAACATTACCTCATAACAATTACCATTGGAATTTTATTGGAAAGTGTTTCAAAAAATATCATTTAAAAACGTGATTTTTTTGATTTCGGCTAACAGAAACACCCTGTTTGAATTCCCTCTATGAACTGCAAAACCAATCAGCAATTCGCTCTGCCGATTTTTCAACCAATTAGAAGGAGTGGGCGGAGTTCGAAAACGCTGATTGGTTCAAATATGGGCGTGGCTTCTAATTTTGGATGGAATTCAAAAATAGGATTCTCAAAGTTGGAGTTTTCACTGTTCCCCTCGCATTTTTCATATTCTTGTTTTTTTTTCCTAATTTTTTGGTGGTCGACAGCAAAATATGTATTTGCGTTCAAAAAAGAAGTTCCTGATTACGTATTCCGAAAAAAATTTCATGACATTCTAAATCTTCTTACAATCTTCTAACATAAGATTTCCACTGTTTTACTATGTTAATATCATCCAAATATGTTTTTCAGTTTAATGGGACACACTTTTGGTTTTAAAATTTTATAAATTTCAAATTTCTCAACGTCATTTCCTTCCAATTCTCTCCACGTGTCCCAACTTCTGTCCAGTTGCTGCAGAAAAAATCATATGTAAAAATATAACACCTAACGTTTTTACTGTTTCAAATTTAAAATTTAGAATAAACTGCATAGCATCCCCAATGTGACTTGGAAACGAAAATTGTTTCAAAAACGTGATATTTCGATTTTGGAAAAAAATCCTATTTGAATTCCCGCTGAGAACTGCAAAACCAATCAGCAATTCGCTCTGCCGATTTTTCAACCAATCAGAAGAAGTAGGCGGAGATCGAAAACGCTGTTTGGTTTGAAAATGGGTGTGGCTCCTTTTTTTATAAGGAGTTCAAAAATAGTGCTTTAAAAGCTAATTTTTCATTCTTCCTCGAATGTTTTTCTATGTACCCTGTGGTATTTCTAAAACTCAGACTCTTCTAGATGTTTTAGAGCTAATTCAATGAATTAATTTTTTACTGTTTCAGTATGTTTATATAATCAAAATATGCTTTTTAGTTTACTCCTTCTTAGATTTAACATCATTTCCTTCCAATTCTCTCCGCGTGTCCCATCTTCTGTCCCACGTCTGCAAAAAGAAAGCAATATAACAATCCTGCACAGACACATTTTGTTGTTTCTTCTCCACCTCCTGTTCCAACGTCATTGCATGTTTGTGTGCAACTCTGCGCCTCTCCGCTGAAGGATTTCTATTGCTCAAGACGAGGGGACTCTTTTTTCATTTTTTCGCGCCGTCTGAGCCTCTCCCACTTTTTGCTCCATTTTTTGTTAGTGTGACTCAAAAAGAAGTGGCCAACTGGCAATTCGTTTGCTCTCTTACTTAACTGCCCCCTGCTACGATTAACCACTTGTTACTTTTGAAACTACACAGGGTTTAGGGGGGATTAGGATTTTTTTGCCGGATTTTTCAATTATTTTTTTAATGGGGTTTTAGTAGTTTTTTAGACGAAATAGTCTTAAATAAATAAAACATTTTTATTTTTAAAATAATTTTAAAATAAATTTTTCTCACTGTTTCAAAAATATTATTTTTGTAAATAGCTATATTTAATTTTGATGGAAAGTTATGTTTACCCAATTTTTTAAAAGTCACTCGAAGCTATGTAGACCAAAAAAAATAACTCAAAATTTATTTTCCTGTTTCGCAAAATTAATAAATCTCTAATCACAGATACATATCAGTAATTTCTTTTTTTTATCTCCTAAAAAAGCTTTTAAAAAATTACTGCTAAGATTTAGTTAGTTTTCAACCAAAAATCAATGAATATAAAAATTTAATCTGTTTCACGGTGTTGATGAATGTTGGAATTTACAAAAATATTCACTTATACGGATATCTTTATAGTAGAAACTTGGTTATCTAGTTGAAAGTAAAGTACCGTGAATTTAGAACTTTTCTTCGAAATATTCACCAAAAATTGCTTCAAATTCAGAAATATGTACTTCAAAATAATAATGAAAAAATACAGAAAAAAAGGAAACTCCACATTTAAAAAACATTTAAATAATGTTTTTTTTTTCAATTTTCAAACTAGCCTCTTTTTTTTGAATTCCCTCCAAAATAAGAATTCACTCCCATTTTCGAACCAATCAGCGTTTTTGGTTCCCGCCCACACCGTCTGATTGGTTGAAAAACGGGCGGAACAAAAAGCTGATTGGTCGGTCTGTTCTCAATCTGGAGGGAATTTAAAAAGGGAGATTAACTTCTTAGAGGAATCGTTAATTTTCTTGTTTTTTTCTTTAAAAATACATTTCTGCGATTTCCGCGATTTTACGACTCCGAGGAGATTTTTTTTTTCGATTAAATGCCCAAATTACTTGGACCTTTGGTCAAATGAGATTTAATTTTTATTTACAAAAAAAACACATTTTCACGTGGACCATTTTATACTTTGACATTTTCTTCATTATTCTGGCCATTTGCGAAAAATTCCAATAAAAACCTTCATTTCTCGATTCCAGTTCAATTCCAATGCAAGCAGCTTTGATAGGACTCAACTTTCCATTGCAAAGACGCTTTTTGTCAGGTAATTTATTCTGCCAAGCAGCCTCTAATAAATGCCGAGTGTGGCGACTCCGCCCCTTTTTCGCGTTTTTTCGCGTTTTTTCGCGTTTTTTTTGGCTTGCGAAAAAATGTCACACTTCGTTTTCATTCACAACTCCTGAACCGTGTGACTTCATGCTCTAATATTTGAAATCCTACTAGAAATATTTTGCCCCACAGTGGAGCAAAAAACGGCACTAAGTTCGGAGCAAAATTGAGCCCAGGGCGGCTTTCCCCAGTTTGAAAAAATTTTTTGTTGCTCTTTTTACCCCCAAAAAAGCATGTTTTAATTGAATTAAAATTCGGGTTTTGCTCTGTTTTGTTTCAAACTCATGTGCAAGATACTACTCAGAGAGACTGATTTTTTGAAAAAAAGTTTGAGTTCATAAGTGCAAATGGAAAAAAGTTGTGATAAAACAAAAGGCCAAAAAAAGACATTTTGCCAAAAAAAATTTTTTTTCCGAAAAAGTAGTTTTTCGTCATTATCTCAAGTTCTACTTCATCTTTTTTGATATTTTTTTGTTTACTCTACGTACAAAAGTACGCTGAACACGATTTTTAACTCAGAATTGGAAAAAGTTCTATGAGTCGGCCGAGCAAGACGAATAAGTGCCAAATTTTGCACACTTCTCCATTTTCGTGAATCTACTTTTTCAATCATAACTCGGTCAGTTTTCAATTTTTCTTAGTTTTCCAAAAATTGACGTGTAGGTCTCATCAAGACGCATCGAGACATATAAAATTTGTAAAAAGTTCAGTGGGAAAATTTTTCAAGAAAAAAATTATTCAAAAATTTAGTACTGGGGGGAGTGGTTTCCTGGGTCTCCTGAGCATTTTTTCCACTAAAGTTTTGCGGAATGTATTTTTGATTCATAGTTTTTGATTTTATTTAATGAAAGATGAAGTTTCGTTGCATTAGAAATACTCTGCCAAGAGATATTATTTTTATTAATTTTCAGGCCAAAACTTGTTTTTTTCTATACATCTGTCTGTGTACAAGATATAGCCCTCAACTGTACGTCTCCTTTTTGGGAAATCAATAATGAGTACAATCCTGTAATAAAATTTTCAAAAATTCGTTTTCCCGCTGACATATCATTAATGAACGGTTTTCGAACGCCTTTTCTCAAAATGTAATTATTGAAGAAAGCGGAATCGAAAGACGACTCCCTCCAGAAATTCACCTTCCTTACATATTATATAGTAATACTCGATTTTATACAAAATATGGGTACGTCTCCCCCCATATAAATCCTCCTCAAACTTCAATCAATCAAAACTCAGCTTTAACTGATTCATCGGGTGCGTCTGTTTTTGGTCAAACCGAACTCAAAAATCAAGAAGACATTGACCCACTGAAAATTTCACGAACCCTCTAACAGGTTCGAGGCGAAGCCGAGAACCTACGCCCGGCAGGGGGACTCGCCTTACACCCCCTACAACTGGCGGGCCCGCAGGACCCGCTAGTCTTAAAAGAAGAATTGTAAAAACCCAGTTACGAGAAATTTTTTAAAGAAGTTTAATTACAATATGAAACAGACATTTTTCAGTTTTTTTTTTGAATAATTATTTTTTTTTGAAGAAATTAATCACGAAAAAAAGGTCCTAGAAATTTAATATTTATGTGAAACAGAACATTTTAAATTTTGAATTTCAGGTGTCCTAACCACAACAAGTTCCGCCAAAAGATGTTATTCCGGTGATACGGGGAAACCATACGATTGTACATCTGCTGAACACAAGAAAGAACTGGAAGAATGTTATAATCGATTGGATTTATCTTTTGAAAATACAAAAGAGGCATTTAAGGTGAGGAAAAATGCGGAATTTAAAAAAAAAAAATTTGCCAAAACATGGAAAATAGTGGCTAAACTTCGCCTACAAACTTTTTCACGATTACTTGAAACAGCAACTTTTTAAAAATAATTTGTTTTACTGTTCCAGCAAAAAATTTGTCATTTCGAAATTATATGTATGAAGCATTTACAAAAAAATCACGATCAGTGCTTTAACTTTTTTTTGAAAATTAATTATCAAAAATGTTAATTTCAAGATTCGAAAAAAGTAAAATCTAACATTTTTCTATTTTTTTCTAATTTTTTGGACGACCTTTTTCTGGCAGACTTAAGTATTTTAGCAGTAAATATTTTTGATAGAAAACAATTCTACTGTTTCAATAAAACTTTTTATTAATTGTCTACATGAAAATTCCAGTAGCTTTGGTTTTAACTATAATAATAGAATTCTTTCAGAGCAAATCAAACACCGAGCTCGTGCGTGCTCTTGTCGTTCTTCGATTATGCGGAATTCAAACTCTTGTCAATCAAAATCAAATAATTCTTAATACAATGCGTCGTGTTTTGGGAAAGAATCTGTTCAAGAAAACACTGAAAAATACATTTTTCGGACATTTTGTGGCTGGTGAAACTGAAGAAGAAGTACGTCATGTTGTGGAGAAACTTCGAAATTATGGAGTCAAATCGATTTTGGATTATTCAGTTGAAGCAGATATTACGAGTCAAGAAGCAACTGATAAGACGGTCAAAGGAACGTCTGTAGCGACGGTTAAGCCAGCGGTAAGCAGCCGACATTTCGCGGGCACAGATTTAATTTAGAAATATTTGTTTAAAATTTTGGAGTTGATATTAAACAAAAATATATAAATTCAAAATTAAAATTGAGATTTTAAGTTAATACTGTTTCAATCAAGTATGAAAATGAAAATACTTCCCATGTTCACTGCTACTGTGATGGAAAAACGGTAAATCTGACTGTGATCTCGTAAACAAGCACAGTTTGGCATATTTTAAGTTTTAAAAAAAAATATTTGTTTGTTTTTTGGAGTTTTTCAGCAATTTTTAGTTTTATTTGGAACACGTTTTGAGCTAAAATCAATAAGTTAATTAGTTCTCATTTTCTGGATTTAATGCATTTGACACATTTAAACATTCTATACAAATTTCAGTTAACTTTTTCAGAAAAAATGCAGTTACATCAATTTTGGGCTGAAATATTCTTTTACAATTCGTAAAAAGTAAAAGTTCAAATTTTTGTCTAAATGTGATACTGACTGTTTCAATAAAGTATTATAAAAAAGTGAAAATACTCAACTTGTTTATGATTCGTTTTTTGTTCAGAAAATAACTCTCCAAAATTGACAAAAAGTTATCAGCGTTTGTTTGAATTATATGAAACATTGTACACTTGAAAACATTATAAATTTTGGTAAACAGCCGACATCTCGCGGGCATAGATTCAAAGTTTTGAAAATTCTAACAAAAGAAAATAAAATGTTCACTACTTTAGTGCTTCGTGAGAGCCAAACTTCTAAATTAATGGCAATGAAACTCTGCTGTTATATTAAACTGCCACGAATTCCATTAACTCCAATAGTAAATGAGAAGGTAAAATGCAGAACCTGAAACATGCGCCAAACTAATTTCAATTTCAAAAAAAAGTTCTCTTCTTAATAAAAAACCTGACACGCAATAAAATGTTTTCCAGGCGATGACACCAGTTGTGGATGCAAAAACGCTCGAAACGACAAGGGAACGGTACACTGTACATGAAGAGTTTGGAGATCGGCGGCAGGGTGTTTCTAGTGCAAGGTTTGTGTGAATTGTATGGATTCTTTCTAAAATCAGTTAAAACTGCTCTTTATAAAAAGTAAAAAGGTTATGATGAAACTGTGTAAAAACGTCTTACTATGCATCTGAAACAGTGATGTATTATTAAAATTTTGCTTTAACAGTTTTACCAATAAAATCCCTTAAAATTACGATTTTCAACAAAAAAAAACTCGTTTACTCTAAAATAAATTTTCAGATACTTTTTTTTTGCAGTTTCAAAGTATTCATATGATTGGAAATGTTTTTTTCCAATTCACTTGAATAGGTGTTATTATTTGTAAATAGTTCAAACGTTCATACATTTGATCTCGAAAATACATATCATTAATACATATCTTATTTAATTTTAGTCTACTTGAAAAATAAAAATGAAACATATTTTTCGTCTATTTCAGAATCTTTATTTTCTGAAATTTTAGAGTATTTTACTCCACTGAAAGTTTTGTTTCATATTTTGGTTTCTGCCTATTCTTAATAGTTCCAAGCATTTCTGATGTTTTAAAAGTTAAGAAAAAAAATTTTTCCACTGTTTTTTTTAATCCATAAATTCACTGAAATTTTGAAATATTGAAAAATATAATACATCGAATTATTAAATCCATACAACCACATTTTTTGAATTTTCCAACAGAAAAAAGAAACCTTGCTTCATTTTCCCTACCGTATCGATCTCTTTTTCCTCTCGGGGCTGCCGCAGTTTTTAATTAAAAATTTAATAAATCACGAAATTTTTTACAGTTTCAAAACTAGCTCTTCACGCGGCCCCGACCATTTTACCATATTCGAAATCCTCCCAATTATTTACCAAATTTCCAGAACATATTTCTACGAAGGAGAAGAGCAATGTGACAAGAATCGTGATATTTTCAAGGATTCCATAAACGCTGTTGCATCGGCTACTAAAAACGAAGGATTTGTTGCTGTAAAGATTACAGCTCTCGGTAGACCTCAACTACTTTTGAAACTTTCTGAAGCTATTGTACAGACTCAGAACTTTTTCAAAGCGTTGACCGGTGGAATGAGTCTTCAGGAGGGAAGATTGACGTCACAGGAGTTTTATAAAAGACTTGGAGTGAGTTTTTTCTGAAAATTGAAAAAAAATTTTTATCTGTTTCACCGACTTTTTATGAGATGGAGATGTTTTTCAAAGTGTTCCTATCCAAATCACAGCTCTGTTTCAAAAACTGGTAAATTTGATAAGAACTCATTTTTCTTATATAGTACTATACTGAGTTTAAAAATTCAGAAGTTTTTACTTTTTTTAAAAACTGTTTCACTAACTTGATATGAGCTAGTAGAAAATGACTATATTAATATTTGCTTTTGTAGAACTGACTTTGTGAAATTAAAATATTTTAAGTTTCACTAGATTTTTATAAAGTTGTAATTTTTTGCAGCAATAATAACTAAGATGAAAACGATAGTAATGAATTCACAAAATTAAAAACTTAAATTTAACATTTTAGCAGTTTCCCTTGCATTTATTTGCACTTATCCTTGCACAATTGTAGAAAATGTTGTACTAATTGGGTCCAGTGTTTTCAGATATTCCAGTGTTTTCAGATATTCCAATGTATTTTCTTACTGTTTCATTAACTTTATATGATCTTGAAGAAAGTTTTTGTGTTACTTTTGGTCGATTTACCATATTTCAATTCCTGATTTATTGATAACTCAATTTAGTTATCATTTTGTTATTAATTTTCAGGAACTTGGCGTCAAAACCGACACAGAATCCGTCAAGAAATTCTTCGACGAAGTCGATTTTGATTCGGATGGAATTGTTGATTTACACGGATGGAATCACATTTTGGATGATCACGTGAAACTGGGACAATTGTTTCAAGTACTGAACATCAAGACCGGATCACTTGAGCCATTGATTCAGAATTTGTCAAACGAAGAAGAACAAGAATTCAGGAATATGGTACGAAGAACTCTTGACGTGGCAGAATACGCTATTGAGAAGGGAGTCAGAATTATGGTGGACGCCGAGCAGACTTACTTACAGCCAGCGATCTCAAAGATTACAATTGAAATGATGAAAAAGTAGGTGATAAAGAAAGCGGCTGACATTTTACGGGTTCAATAGCTAGAGGGATATAGGTTGGAACGTTAAAACCTCCTATACATATTTAAGAATCTTGGGTGTAGCTACCAAGCGAATTTTACAAATGCGTATGCGATTCAGAAATTAAACAACCATAGTCGCGTTGTTATTATCCTAAACTTGAAACAGTAAAATTTTCTACACGAAATTTTTTTTTAAACTTTTCAACTACAAAATACTGTTTCAATTGGAATATATATTTCTTGTTCCTCAAACCCCTCATTTGTACTCTTTCAGATACAATAAGGGACGTGGAAACATCTTCAACACCTACCAAGCATACTTGAAGGGAACCCTTCAAAATATGGAGGCTGATATGCAAGTTGCCAGACGTGAAGGATGGCATTTCGGTGCAAAACTTGTTCGTGGAGCATACATGGAGCAGGAGAGAGCACGAGCAAAAGCAATTGGTTATGAGGATCCGATTAATGATAATTTTGAGGTAAAAAAAGAATCAATGCCTGCTGCTGGAATCGAACCCGCGTTGCCACGACCACAACGTGGAGTACTAGCCACTATACTAAGAGGGCGAGGTTTGCGAGCAATCAAAGCTAATTTCGTTTTTGCAGGCCACCTCAAAAATGTACGAGTCATGTCTGACACGTATCGCCGATGAAGTACATCGTCGTGGTAAGACCAATGTGTCCGTAATGGTGGCAAGTCACAATGAGGATACAGTAAGATTCGCATTGAATTTGATGAAGGAAAAGTGTATTTCACCATCGGAACGTGTTATGTGCATGGCACAGTTGTACGGAATGTGTGATCAGGTTTGTGTGTATGGGAAAAAAGAGGAACTATTTATGGAAACATTTGGAAAATTTATAAGAAATATGTGAAACAGAAATTTTTAATTTTGAAAGTTCACAAAATGCATGACATCGTAAATTAATGGCCTAGGTAGTTTTTTGTTTTGTTTTTAACTTAAAAACAATTTTTTTCTGTTTCAAAGGTTTGATATTATCAAATCCATATCAAATTCAAATATTTCTTCCACGAACTAAGTATAATGAACCAAATAAACTAAATAAAATTCATAGAAATTTTCCAAAAAATACAAATTCTATTGATTTCTTAAAATTTTGCAAAAGAAACATTTCAATGGCTTTTTAAATTTTTTCAATTCCTGCGCAACCTAATTTTGGCACTTTTCCGTTTTCCGGCTAAATATATTGGATTTCTTCATTTATGTTTGATTTTCGATTTGAAAACTTGTCAAACTTGAAAAACTTTTTTCTGCAAAAAAGCTAATATATCAATTTTAAGCCCATATCAGCTTCTTTTTCGTCTGAAAAAAAAAACAATTTTCAACTTGAATATACAGAAGAAATATAGAAACCTATAAATTTAGACAGAAAACGTATGCTAGGTCACTCCTTTGCGCGCGAGCCAATTCAAAAAGTATTCAACAGTTTTGAAACTTATTTTACAAATTAAAAAAAAAACATATTTTCAAGTTTTGAAAAGTTCTAAACATTTTTTGTAATTACAGTACATTTTCTACCATGTTGCCAAGTTGTTCAAATAAATTTTTACTGTTTCGAGGGTTCTATATTATTGTATGTGGAAATCAAGTGTGCTTATTGCGCTCTTAAAAAAAGCTTAGTTTTAATATGAAACCCTTTTTGTAAGGCAGAAAATAAAATTATTCAAGAAACTTGGGAAAGTTCCATATATTTTGTAAAACATTTTTATGCGATTTTTATGCATTTTCAACTTAAAAAAAACTGTTTCAAGGTTCTGATATTTTCCTGTCTGAAATTTTAATTTTCAAATTATTTCAAATAATATCAGGTATCATTCTCCCTGGGTCAAGCCGGTTTCTCAGTCTACAAATATCTTCCATATGGACCAGTTGAAGAAGTTCTACCATATCTAAGTCGACGTGCACTTGAAAATGGAAGTGTATTGAAAAAAGCGAATAAGGAACGTGATCTCTTGTGGAAAGAGCTTAAACGACGAATCTCAAGTGGTGAATTTAAAGCCAGAAGTAGCAGTTCTTCTTAATTTTAGATATTTTCTCTCTGAAACTGTTTTTTTTTGTTTTGAATTGAATCGGATTATGGTAGTTCTCATTGTTTTGAAGTAAAAACTGCCGAAACGCTAGATTAATTTGGTACGTAGGACCTCATTTGCTTTCTTTTTTTCTGTGTTTTCATATCAAATATTTAATTTTTCACAGCGTTTTATTCGATTTTTTTTGTCAGGTGTTTGCCAAGCTAATAAAATATTCATTTTGAAACATGTTTAAAAGTTGTTTAGAAATTGAAAAAAAAACACCGTTTCAAGATGTTAATATAACTGTTCTCAATTTTGTAGTCAATGCTACTGGAATTTTATTGTAACTATTTTATGAAACTTTGGGAATATATGTTTTCAATTATGATATGTATATGTAAAAATAGTTTACACTTTATTACATCATTTTTTGTAGGAAAAATCAAGAATTTTCGACAAAAATGTTTTTGAAGATTTTTTGACGACCAACCAAAAAAAAATGTTGTATAAATTAAAAAAAAAAAATAATATTGTAACTAATTTCAAATGAAAGATCATAATTGATAACATAAATTCCCAAAGTTTCATAAAAATCGAGCGAACAAAGTTAGGATTTACTTATTTGGATACCTAATATCGAAACTGTTGCATCTCGAGTACAGAAAAATTAAATTCAATCAAAGGAAAATCTAATACAGATTGTTTTATCATTAACAATTTTTCCATGCAAACTTTCCGATCATAACTTACAGGTGTTTTGAAAGAATTCACCTAAAAGAAGACCCGCGAGACGTCGACCGCCATCATCATCACACGCCACGTCTGCCAGCGTGGAGTCGAAATATTTTATTAACTATAAACAAATGGACAAAGCAATCATCAATAATTTGCCAGTTGAACGTTTTTTGCTAAGTTGTGTAGTTTTAGAGTTATGGACTCCTTTGAAAAACATGTTAATTCACATAAAAATACGATTTTGGATAGAATAGTGGGCGGCACTTTATATGGACAGACCGGTCACAAAAAATTTGTCCAAAACTTTTCATCATATAAACTAAAAAATTCCATTTTTGAAAATTTTTAAAGTTTTGGAAAAACCAAAAGATCACAAATGGAATTAATATGGAAAACTAACTTGCTTAGCTTTGATAATGAATTGAAACAGTAAAATTTTATTTTGCCGTTCTGTATTTTTTAACACCAGATTTCCAACAAAATGCAGAGAGCTGTGACACTTTAAGTTTTTTTGGTTATTTTCCACTAGATAGCTTTATCTCTATAAAAGTTGTATAATTATTGATATAGTTTATTGAAAATTCATAACATCAGTATAGTTTTCAGTTGGATCCACATGTTATATTGTTTTTGGAATACAATATTACCAGGGAAAAAACGATTTCTTTTGGTTTATTCCAATACAATTTCCGTGGTCGCAGACTTGGTCTTCTGAGCATTGATCATTTTTTACGCATCCTTGCTGAAAAAATCGGGAAAAACGGTCCATTCCGATGCATTTTCCGTGGTCGCAGACTTGGTTTTCTGAACATTGCGTGTTATCATGACATTCCTTTGCCAGAAAACGGGAAAAACGGTTGAACACAAAATCTGGAGGTAGAGATTCATCTTGGCTGTGGGCCAAAGTTGCCAAGCAAATGAGAAGAAGCTGGAAATATTATTGAAAAAAGGCATTAAGAATATGAAAACTCACAAAAAAAACCTTCATTTTTCACTGAAAAGCTCAAAACTGAGTGAATGATGAAAAGTAAAGAAGATGCAATACTTTATAGGAGGGAATGCTAATCGAATTGTACAGAATTATCGATTCAAAATTGGCTGGGAAAGCTAAGAAATCAAAAATTGAAATGTTTTCTATCAAACTAGAATCATTCTAAGATGCTTCTATTCTAACAATGAAATATTTCAGCTCACTTTTGGGCTTCCAAATAAAAAATAGGTCATTTGAAAGGGAATCATTTGAATATGACGCTACCGCTGCAAAAAAATTTACGAGGGCTTTGAATCTGAAAAAAAGTTGAAAATCTTAGCGCCAGTGGGAATTTAATCTGAATACTGTTACAGTGATTTACAATCCAAATACCATAAAAAACTCCAAACAATTTCAGATTTTTTAAAATTTCCAGTCAAAGCTTTGGCAAATTACCAATTTCCTGAAAAATGAGCTTTTATGAGCCTTTACCCCTAGAATGTTTTAACACAAAAAATTAAAATAAAATTGAAGTGTAAAAGTAGTTGTAAAACACCTTTTGAGTCGACTTCCAAAATTATGAGTGCCAAAAACTGAGTAAGTGAATTATTTTTCTGCTTTCCTTTGTTTGCCAAGCTAATGAAATAGTCGTTTTGAACGTTTTCAAACTTGTTTTTAATAATTAAAATTACAGTTTCAAGATGTTAACATAATTGTTACTATTACAGCTGTCAATGTTAGCTTAGTTCTGTTACTCATTATTATTATTTGAATTTAATTACAAAAATGGTAATTTAAAAATCAATCGCCAAATAACGTTTTTCTTTGTTTCTATATTTACATTAAGCCAGAGATTAGTAAAATTCACCATGTAACGTAGATCAGCTAAATCTTTTTAAAAAATTCGAAATATTTCTGTTTCAAGCAGTTTAGAAATATTTTCGCTGGAGTCTGGAATCAGTTCGACAGGTTTCTGACAAAATATTTGAAGAAAAATACATTTTCACAGAAAATCTTCTATAAGAGTACGGTAATTTTAGTCAAATTTTCAAGCTTTTCCTGGAAATTCAACGAAGATCTGTTCAGTTAGGTACTCACGTAAATAATTTCATAATAATCATAAATTGCCTAAAGATATAATGAAACACACCAAAATGTTAAGTTTTAGGAATTTATAGTCTAATTTTTGGCGCATTGACAAATTCATGAAATTTCGAGTTTTTTGAAGAAATTTAGAACAGGTTCGAATTCCTATATTTACTTATTTCAAACATACTTTTTGTGTCGATTTCCAAACTTACAAGTGGAGAAAACGGATCTCACAATTTTTCAACCGCTAATTAAAAAATCAAAAAATGTGTCACTATCAATTTTCAGCACTATTTATAGAAGTAATGTTTAACAATTTATTATACAAAATAAAGAAAAACAACACTGTTTCAGACATATTTCAAATCTTATAGTTAGTTGAAATAATCATTGAAGAATTTATTTCGGGAATTCGGGATCAAAAAAGTTTTTGTAAAAGTCCACAAACTCAAAACAAATGATATTCAAAAGATTTCATGTGATTTTTGGAATAATCTGCACTTTCCACGTACGGTTTTTTTAGTTTTTCTTACCCGCTCTCAATATATTGGAGAAAAAGTAGTGTTCTTTCTAATTTTGTAGTCCCCCTTTACCTTCATTTTCTCTAAATCTCTTATACAATAAGTCAATATAACCTTCTCTCAACCAGCCCCTTTGGCAGTTTCCCATGTTTACTTTGTGAAAAATTCCAAAGTCAACATGGAAGTCATTCGGTTTCTCCGTCGGGACCGACTCTCTGGTAAACCTTACATTTGTGGAACTCGACTTCTTTCGAAAGAGCTTTTTTCGAACACCACTGGTAAAGAATGATGGTGAGTTTGAATTTTTTTCTGTTTTAATATCTTGTTAAATTTTTGATGAAAGTTTTTCGAGAAAGAGAATGCCTTTAATTTTTTTAAAATAAAAAAAAATAAATGTGAATCCGTAATTTTTTTCTTAATTTTCACAAACTTAAACAAACCAATTAAAAACATTCTTATAGAGATTTTATTTTAGAATTAATATGTGAAATTGATCAATCTAACTAAGAACCTTATTCGAAAGTTTTTAAACACATTTCTTTGAAAACATCTATATATTTCCAACAAAAATTTCAAACTATTTTCATATTTCCCAATGAAAAAAACCTTTATTTTTCTTCATTTTGACATTCAATACAAGTCAGGTGATTCAGAGAAAAAAAATGACGAAAGTTTTATTTATTTGTTCGATGTGAGTGTTATTCGACGAGAAATTGGGGGAAAAAGTAGACATGAATGCTAGTTTTTTCCTGTTAAAAATTTATAAATTTGAAAATTCGACTTTTCTCCGGTTTCTAGAACTTTTCATTAACAAAAACAATTTAGAGAAAATGCAACCATTTTCTTAAATTAACAGCGCAAAAATGCACTGTTTCAGGATGTTCTTTTTTATTTCAAATTTTCTGAGAATGTAGTTGATTTTCATTTGTCAGTTACAAAAATTAAAAATTTTCAATTTAGAAAATGTTTTCTTCAGAGACTTTTTTCTTTCAAATTATAGGTTTAAAATTTAGAACAAAAATTAGTACATTTTGAAAATCAAAACCAGTTTGCCCATTCTGTTATAATTTCCGATATTCTATCAAATATTACATGCAAACTCAGTTTTACAAATGTTTGTTAGACAAAGGATTCCATTCCCGTTTTTTACTTTTTTGATGAGTGTAACTAGGAAAAGTAGTCAAAAATCGAACTGTAATCTGTATAGAATATTCAGTTTAATTTTTGATTTTCAAAACATATACTCTCAGCTTTTCAGAATTCATATTTTGTTTTAACTTATTTTCAGGGAAGGTTTCTTTCCAAAAAACCCTAGAGTTTTAATGAAGCCATATTTTTTAAATCATATCAAAGTACATACTTTGTGGATTCACTTCTCAGACCGTTGGGACCGACCAAAATTGGCTTCCAAAAATGTTTAATAAAATTTTATAACTTTAAAATGTTTCTAATTGTGCATCAAAAATAAAATACAAAAAAAATGAATTCAAAAAATAATTCCCGTTTCACAAATATCACATGTAAGTTTAGTTTTTAGATGAGTCATTGCATCCTTTATTTTTTATACCGCCAATGAATATTCAAATTTTTGAGAAGATTATTACGAAAAAGTTGTCAAAAAGGTGAATTATAAAATGTTCGGTTCAAATTTATGTTTTGTTTAAATTTCATAATTTAAATTGATAATTTGTTTTAACTTAAATTCAGATAAGTTTACCTTTTTCAATACCGGATTTTAAAGACGAGTAAAGGTTTTTTCTATTTAAATAAATGCTGAACCCCAAGTAATATCAAACATTATTTTCAGCATTCTCTTCTCAGGTTATTGAAATAGACAAAAATTCACTCTTTTTTTAATAAAAGAAGATTTTTGTCGTATTTTCACTAAACATTGTTTAAAATTTAAAAAAAAATTATTCATATCTCTCCAGGTTTATTCCTATGATAAAAAATTCGCTAACATATTTTTCCATTTCGCAAATATCATATGTGAAGTTAGTTTTTTGGATGAGTCATTCTACTTGTTGAATAATGGTAAAAATTCAAATTTATAAGAAGATTAGCCAAAAAAGTAGACGAAAAAAGAAGAACATTTATACTAGAATGTTTGGGATATTTTTAGTTGAATTAAGATATGAGACCCAATGTTTCACCTTTAAATGATCCCTCATATTTTTTGACGTTGAAACAGCAAAAATATTTTCAAATTTCACTGACACACATCTCTGTTCCACAAACACCAAAAAACATGCGGGAACCCCTATGTTTTTTTTGTTACCTAGCAACCAGTGCCTTTTTTCAAAACTCTCTCTCTTTTACGTATTATGTTTTTCATCGAACATGTGAACATTTTATTTCGAAATTTGAAGAAAATATCAACTAAAATAACATTCTCGAAAATGACATTTTTGAATTTTTCACTGTTTCACCGAGAATGTTTTATGATTTTTATTTCACTGACCAGCCGTTCGCACGCGCTGAAGCGCGTGCTCCGACTGGCGTACTCAAAATTAAAATCAAATTCTGAAATTTCTAAGCATTTCACTGCAGATGGAACGTTTTTTTCCTTGTTTTCCGGAAGTTTTCGAGCAACATAAATATTATATACTTAATTTTAAGCAATTACAATTTTAAAACCTCAAGTTTCCTGGAACTTTTATGAGACTTTTTCCGGTCCTTTCCGAAAGTTTTTGGCGATCGTTTTTGGAAATTATCTATAACAATTTCTGGTTTTTTTTAAATTCTTAAAACTTCAGAATATTCTAGGAGTATCAAAACTTGAAAGGTTCTAGAACTTCGCAGAAGTTTCTTGAATTTTTTCAGGAAATTGAACATTACAGACTTTTCTCGAATTTTCTAGAAACTTCTGGAACATTCCAGAATTTTTCACAGAAATTTTGAATTCCCGCCAAAATTTTTCACAGAAATTTTGAATTCCCGCCAAAATTTTTCACAGAAATTTTGAATTCCCGCTAAAAATTTTTCACAGAAATTTTGAATTCCCGCCAAAATTTTTCACAGAAATTTTGAATTCCCGCCACAATTTTTCACAGAAAATTTGAATTCCCGCCAAAATTTTTCATTTTTCAGAAGGTTCTGGAACATTCCAGAATTTTCTCGAATTTTCCAGAAGGTTCTGAAACATTCCAGAATTTTCTCAAATTTTCCAGAAGGTTCTGGAACATTCCAGAATTTTCTCAAATTTTCCAGAAGGTTCTGGAACATTCCAGCATTTTCTCGGATTTTCCAGAAGGTTCTGGAACATTCCAGAATTTTCTCGAATTTTCTAGAAGGTTCTGGAGCATTCCGGAATTTTTTCAAAGTTTCCAGAAGGTTCTGGAACATTCCAGAATTTTCTCGGATTTTCCAGAAGGTTCTGGAACATTCCAGAATTTTCTCGAATTTTCCAGAAGGTTCTGGAACATTCCAGAATTTTCTCAAATTTTCCAGAAGGTTCTGGAACATTCCAGAATTTTCTCAAATTTTCCAGAAGGTTCTGGAACATTCCAGCATTTTCTCAAATTTTCCAGAAGGTTTTGGAACATTCCAGAATTTTCTCGGATTTTCTAGAAGGTTCTGGAGCATTCCGGAATTTTCTCAAAGTTTCCAATATCCGTTCAATAGACGAAAAGTCAATTTTTCCCAAACTACAGTAATCCTACAGTACTCCTACAGTACTACTACAGTACTACTACAGTACCCCGACCATATCCCACCACTAACCTCAAACCAATATCACTTCAAAAGACAAAAAGTCAATTTTTCCAAAACTACAGTAATCCTACAGTAACCCTACAGTACCCCTACAGTACTACTACAGTATCCCGACCATATCCCACCACTAACCCCAACCCACAATCCCTTCAACAGCCGGAAACACCTTGCAAGTGTGACGTCACAGACTACAAACTACAATTGTAACATCCCTCATGTATTTTTTTGTATATAAGTAATGATAATACGATGATCAGTACTTGAATATAGATCTTTAACTATGTCAGTTCTTAAAATATGAATTTATTAAAACCTTTTCATTTTTGACTTTCTCTAACAGCTTTTTTTAAAAACTTTTCTTGAATAAAACTTATTTCCAGTCAATGGAAAACGACAGCAACAAGCCCAGCGACAATGACCAACAGAAGGAAAAAATGCAGAATTTGAGGAATCAAGTGGATTCTGTGAAAGCTGTGAGTTTTGGTTTTTCTGAAAATTATATTATTCTAGATGGAAAGGTGATTCAAAAAAGAAAATTAAAATTTGAATTTGGAGAAGCTCAATTATGTAGATTCTGAAACCGTAAAAAATTGAAAAAAAAAACTTGACGAATTTTCAAGCTTTACACACAATTAAGAAATTTCTCAATTTTTGTTATAATACTACAATGAAAGAAATAAATACCGTTTCAGAATCTACATGATTGAATTACCCAAATTTTTTAAATTAATTTTTTGGGAAAATACGAATGGAAACATTTTTAAAATAAATAGGGTGGAGCGTATAGTTTGTATAGTTTTTATTGTGGTTTCCGATTTTTATAAACTCTTTGAAACAGAAGAAAAAATATCATAGCTATGTACCAAAGTTTGAAGCTGTAAACCACACAGTTTCAACCATTTTGCTTCTTACTTGTGGCAATTAAATATTAACGAAGTACCAATATTTTAATGTTTCAAACAATTTGTCTTTGCTAAATTTAAATTCCAAAAAAAAAACAAAAATCTTCTGTGTCCCAGGTAATGGTAGACAACGTGGAACGAATTTTGGAACGAGGCGAAAGATTGGACAATATAGAGAGACGAAGTGAGCAGCTGAATGCAACGGTAAGTGCACTGACATACCGATACACAGACGGACAGACCAAATTTCAGAGCGCGAATTTCAAATTCACAGCGAGAAAAGTGCAGAGAAAGTTTTGTATGTTGAATGCCAAATGGACAGTTATTCTTTCAATTGTTATTTTAATCGTTTTCGTCGTGCTTCTTCTACTGATTCTTCATTGGACTGGAGTCATTGGAAAACGAAATAATGACTGAAAATTTGATTAATTTTGTGGTTTGATTGATGATTTTGTAAAAATTACAAAAAGGAAATAAACATTTTATTTTGTCGTCTAAAGATTTTGATACTTTTGAAATATATAAAGGTTATTTGTAAAAACATTGAAACAGTAATTTTCTCAATTTGAAAATTGTATTTAAAATGTGTACAGGTTCTGGAGTTTTTTTGTTTGAAATAGGAACTGCATTCAATGTAAGCACAACTTTTTTCAAAAATCAACATTTAAAAAAAAATTTCTTTCAATCAACCGATTGTTCAAAAATTTTCATATTTCAAAAAACTGTTAATTTATTCAACGGGATCATTATTATTATGCAGAGAAGGCTTTCTTTCAAGTATTTAATCTTAAAATATGAGGATTTCATTAATTAATGCACAATAGGAAACTAATAGGAACTAAAATGTTGAAATCTGTTTTCGAAATTGTAAACAATTTTTACAGTTTCATCGAGTTTTTAATTGACTGGTGTTTAATATTTTGAGATACTTTCCGCATTCAAAGTGAACTTCAATGTACATTTTAGTAATCAATTTGAAACTTAATTACTTCTCTTTGAAACTTAATAACAGTTACATTTGGTCATTACAGTCTATTCGCTATCATTTGAAGCAAAATTCCAAATTAACGTGAATTTTGCGTGTTGGCATAGCCTAAATTGTAAGGAAGGAAACTCTACTTTAGACATAGTAATGATATTTCCAAAATAAAGAGACGAATAAAAATTTTAATTTTTATTAGTGTTTCTATTATATCATGAAAATATTCCTCCATAATAAAGACGTGTTTCACAAAATTTCACAAAGGACTGGATAAGTAATCACGTTCTCACGTTCATGTACTCCCGAAATTAATCTCATAATAACTATAAAATACCTGAATATATAATGAAATACACTAAAAATTTGAAATGTTTTGGAAAATTGCCGCAAAGTTTTGGAAAATTGCCGCATTTATGAAGTTGTGAGTTTTTTAAAAATAAGTTTAAATTCCTAGAATATTTATTTCAAACATATTTTTTTGGCCGATTTCTAAAATTATGAGTGGAGAAAATTGAGTAATCACAAGTTTTTCAATAGCCAATTCAAAAATCGAAAAAAGTTTCAAAGTTTTACTATTGGCATTCAGAAGAATTTATAGAAATGGTTTTCAACAATTTATAACAATTTACCCACGAACGCTACTCCACATGTACTTTAAATATATACAAAAAAAACACTGTTTCAGACATATTTCAAAATTTATAGTAAAAATTTTAATTTTAATTAGTATCTCTATTATATCATGAAAATATTTTTCCATGATAAAGACGAATAAAAATTTTAATATGTTCTTTGAAATATTTTCTTGATATAATAGAGACACTAATAAAAATTAAAATTTTTATTCGTCTTTATTTTGGGTAAAAAATTATGATAGTTACCAGGATTTTAAAGTGGAGCATTTTTGGTTGGATTTCATCGCAGTCGGTGCAATTCTCCTTTTTTGGAAGTTATTTGGGCTTTTGGCTTTTGTGATAAGAATTCGGAGAACTACTTGATAACTGTGCTCACTGAGCAGAATAAATAATTTTATGCGGTTCTGTACAGGGTTGTCTATTTTTCGCCTACCGCGTGTCTGCCTGCCTACATCCTTCCTCATACTTGCTTCATACTTACATGTCTGGCTCATGTGTGTGCCTTCGTCTACTAGATGCCTACCTACGTGCCTTCCTACATTCCTACTGCATGACGTCATATGCAACTCGCTCATGTCTGCCTACTTTACTGCAACCTACATACCTACCTACTTACCTGCCTGCCTCATGTTGGATTATAAACCTGCATGGCGGTTACACATTACATTCGTGCCTACTTTACGCCTACCTAATTTCTTTTCTGCATACAATATATCACGTACCAGGATACCTACATCCTCATGCCGACGCATAAGTATACTTCAAGCCTGCCTATAATTAATTCCAGTTAATTTTCATTCATTCAAACATGCAAATAGATCCTTAAAAAATAAAATAAGAAATCAGAGTTAAATGCAACCAAGCAACTCAAACAATAACGTTCACTTACAAAAAGCCATTGAAACAATTGTAGAGTGGTCTAAATCGACAAAACTGGCATTAAACAATGATAAAACGGTATGCATATCACTAGGTAGAAATACTACAGTTCCAATATACCATAGAAAATAGTCTAATTACTCGGAGTACTATTGTCAGAGATCTAGGATTTCAAATTGAACCAAACCTTAGCTTTTCAATGCATTGGAAAAAATCAGTAATGAAATCTAAGTTTATGATCCGCCAAATATTTTCGAACTATTGTAGTTAGAACACAAGGCTCCATACATTACTTTACAAAACTTTTGTGAGACCCATACTTGAATATGGTACCGAAGTAAGTAGTCCGTTGAAAAACAAGATATTAAAGCAATTGAATCCGTACAAAACTCGTTCACTAGGAAACTATACAGCAGGCAAAAGGGAAAATACATCAGAACAGATGACCCCGACTATAAGAGCGCTATTCAACGTAATGAACTATTTAACTTATCAACTTTAGAGGCTCGGCGTAAAGCTATTGATAAAGTTTTCTTGTCGAAAATGCTAGTGAACAAAGTTGATATTGACTCTGACCAATTTTTCAAAATAGACAAAAATAGTAAAACTCGTACCAAAACCAAGTTCATCTGGGGGAAATGCAAAACCAAACTACGAAGGCACTTTTTCACAAATAGAGTATTAAGTTCTATAAAAAATTAGCGCAATGAATCTTATTTTGGCACCTCATGTCCTATGCATGTTTAATACTTTTATGTCCACTACTTTCATGTTACCCATTATTCATCTCCCTGACACCCGCACATTCATGTACCAACTAATCAACTTTTCAGATGATAATTCATTTTCTGTATGTTTATTATCAATTTTTGTGATTATTATCAATCTCTCTATGATGTTTGGGCCTTAACTTATTCCTTATTCATGTTCTTATCCATTATTCATGTCTATTCACTATTTATTCTTGATCACGATTTAAGTCGTAATAAATACAATACAATACAATATTTACATCGAATCAGGATGACACCACGAGGAACACCAGTAAATCTCGAACTTGTTGGTTAACATCACCGATCATGACATTCTGGAATAAGATTTGAATTTTATTGAGCAACATGTTTTATCAAGATTACTTGTTCAATGTCTCCGAGTTTCTCAATTTCTTCCTCGACTTTTTTCAGAAAACTGGCAAGCAACGGAACCTTCATCCACTTTAGAAAATGCGTCAAAGTTTTCAAAAAATCTTTTGCTGGTGTACTCCCATCTGCATCTTTCGTTTGGAACTTTCCAGTGATATTCTGCAACATCGACTCCATGGCATTGATGAATAGTTTCAACGGAATCATCTGAAGAAAAAGATAGAATTAAACTGGAAAGTTGATATTCCTCAACTACCTTATCCGCCGGTCCAACGCGAAGTTGTTCAATCTCATTTAGCAACTCATTTAAAAGTTCCGATTCAAGAGAAATGAGCATATTGTCCAACTTGTCAAGTACATTGAGCATCGAGATCTTCGGATATTCAGATCCTTCCACATCAGCTTCTTGTGCCTTGTTATTGTTGACTGCATCACACTGTACTTCGGACTCATCAACGATCTCTAATTTCGGCGCACTTTCGACAACAGTTGTAAAAGTCTTGAGCAAATCAATAATTTGTTGAGCCTTGTGCTTGTCAACATTCCCTTTTGTGTCATCAGAAATCTTAACCTTCGGAGCTCTATCGATAACAGTCGCAAAACTCTTCAGCACATCGTTGTACGATAAGCGCATCCGAGTGAATTCTTCGAAATTGAAGGAATCATCGAAGGATCCGGCAGTATCCATATGAGGAGTCTCCTGACGACTTGAACAACCTTCTCCGTCTCGCCTGCTCCTTTTACTGTAGTTTCCACTGGATCCTGTGTTGCCTGAGTTCGCTCCAGTCGCTCGAGTCATCCATGCTCTTTTTCTTCCTTCATGTTGACCTTTGAGTTTCATTTTTCCATCGTTTGCGACATACTCAATGATTCGATTTTGATCATCCAATCGAACAATTCCCTGTTTTTCAACTCTGAAATTCAATTCCAGCCAATGAGGTTTAACTCGAAATTATGCTTACTCGGAAAGAAAATTCGCCTCCATCTTCCCACTCAACGCAAACATCATACGGATGCGCAAATCGATTGATAAGTTGTCCAAAAGAATCATATTCCGGGCCACAACTCCATGGAATCTAAATCAAAAACCTCGAAGACAATCAAGAAAATTCTTTTCACCTGCCCCTATAGGTGGTAACTCGAGAGCACGAAACTCTCCGAACACCCTCCGCTGATCAATTGGTTCGTTGGACTTTTCAGTCTTGTTCACAAGAAATTGGACAAATCGGACAAACTCGGGGCTTTCTATATCTACTGAGCAACGACCATGTCTTCCTTGCAATTTAAGCTGTTCATCAAATGATGTGAATTTCCAGATTCGCTTTTTGTCGTCGAGCTGAACGATACCAAGCTGTTCGATTCTGAAAAATTGTATTTTTATGGTAGTAACGTTATTCCACATAAATGCTCTCTTTAATGTGATATTATAGCGATACAGAAAGATAGAAAGATGAGTATTTTGAAATCATAGCGCGATCGCCCTCTACGGTCAAACGAGAACGTTCTGCCCATTTTTTTTGGGTCTCGTTTAGTATATTATTACACTCAAAATAAAAAACTGCGTGGCGTGTACTGCAGAAAACCTCATACTTAGGCCCCGCCTTTTTCTCGTTCACTCACGGAGAAAAGGCAAAATTTTGGGCACCAACCAATATCAGGCCGCGGACATCCTACGGGCTCCGCGCGCCGCTATGTTTAACTCGCAGTGGGTGTGGCGAGCTGTCTCCGCCCGCTGCGAGTTGAACACGCAGTTTTCTTATTTTGAGTGTATTTGGCGGCAAATCGTAAATTCGAGCAGTTTTAAAAATTATTATCGCCAATTTCTCTTTAGCATTTTTCGAATATGAATATTATCACGGAATTCTGGCTTCTCTCATAAATTGAAATGGAAGAGTTAGCTAAACTAGGCCATTTTGGCTTGGCCGTATCTGGGGTAGATTTACGGCGCGTTGCGTGTCGCGTCGCGGCTCGTTTTTAGTTGTAAAACTGATGTAATTGTCCGTGTGAAGAAAACATAAATAACATGACTATGTTCTTCTTTTGGACAAAAATATTCACTTGGAAAAGCTGATAAATCTTCATTTTTTGCATTTCCTGATTTTGTTCTCACCTTGTAAGAAACTCATTCTCTACTGATTGACTTAGAACGAACATCAGTCTCACACGAGCTCCTACACTATATGCGTTCCACAAATGAATCATCGGGGCAAGCTCATTGCGGAATCTGAACCGATAATTAAGAAACGACAAATAATAATAATACTCTGCTCACCTCTCAAAGTACATAGATGAATGTGTACTAGAATTTTCACGTTTCTTGAATTCTTCGAAAACTTGTGTGGCCGACATTGGTTTCACGAAGTCTTTTGTGTGCTGCATCAGGAATTCCATGAATTTCTTGCATTTCTCATCATTTAGTTGGCCATATTGATTATCTTCAAGGATAAGACTTTCATCGTTTGAAACGAATTTCTCAATTCGTCTGTTTTCATAGAGCTCGACGTTTCCCAAGGATTGCATTCTGTAAATTATTTGTTCTCACACTGAAAATGTCATTACAATCCCACCTTGCAAGGAATTCATCCGAAACTTTACCAGATAAAGCAAAAAGTAGTCGAATCCGGCTCTCGACACTGTATGTATCCATGTTACTTATTTGTGGACAAAGTTTTTGATGGAATCTAAAACATGAGTTTTAAAAATATCCAGACTAACAACTCCTACCGGGAAAGATAGGTCGAATAGTTGAGCCCAAAGCGCTCACTGAACTTTTTAAGAAGAGGGCATAACTTGATTCGCTCCGTAGCATGTTCTGTTGAATCAATAAGAAAATCCATTTGTCGCTTCAAGTCATCATTGAATATGAACTCCATTTAGTTTGAAATAAAAATATTTAGTAAGTTGAGGAAACCTCTTTCACGTGCTCGCCGTGCGACGGGAAAATTATATGTAAATATATATTTTATTTTTTTAAATTAAATTCAAAAAAGCTGAGCAAATTTCGATGATGTAAGTGCGCCCCAACGCTTTCCACGTGGATCCGCACACGCCACACATATGCAATTTTTCTGATAAATTTTCAGTGTAACTGCAAAAAACCTCGGGATTTGAGTATAAAATTCGATTGGACAAAAAAATTAACAACGACGATTTATTATGGAAATCATCAGAGAATGGAGCTGAAATTGTGGTGGATGAGGTGAAAACGTGTAAAAAATTTTAAAATTGATGAGAAAAATCGTAGCGAATATTCGAAAAAAATTCTCACAAAAGTCAATTTTTTCGGTTTTTTTCTAAACTTTGCCGAAAAATTTTAAAATTAAAAACAACGGTTTAGAAAATTTCGCCCAAAAGGCAATTTTTTCGGTTCAAAAAAAATTTTCTGAAAAATTTTACAATAAGAAAAACAATTAAAAAAGTTTATTAGAAAAATCTATTTTCGTGTAACAAAAATTTAAAGCATTCAATTTTTCTGTGTTTTTAAAAATTGTAATTTTCAGCTCTCCCTTGGCTTTCTCAAAGGCGCCACCGTGGATTTCGTGGAAGATTTAATGAAATCTTCATTTCGAATTGTCAATAATCCGATTGCCGAAAAAGGATGCTCTTGTGGATCAAGTTTTGCGCCGAAAATGGATTAAATTTTCCCTTTGTCCCTGTATTTTTTCTGTAATTATTAATTTTATCTTTAGGAATTTTTTTCTAGTTATTATTTAGTGATTTTGTAGTAGTAGACAATTTTTTGAGATCGTTGTTTGAGTCGGGTTAAATTCGTATACGTAAATTCGTGTTTGTTTCATGTATTTCAATAACGGTCAATTTTATAAGAGTTTACATTTCAAAGGAACAGTTCAGTCTTAGAAAAATTCGATCCATTGGATTGACTGTCTATTATTTTACTATTGGACTTATTAGGAATCATCTTGAAGATACCTTTTCTTTCTTTTTAGTTTTAGATAAATTATATGGTTTATTAGACAAAATGGCAATAAAAATCAAACTTTGTTCGTACATTTTTAAACAAAGTTAGCCACCAGAGAAAAATATTTAGAATTGGCCTTTGAAGGGACAAGTTTTCCAGTGAATACTTTCAATTACATTGAAATTCTTCTATTTTAAATACAAATTACTCAAAAGACAAAGTGTCGATTTACGCTAAACATTGCGCATGCGGGATTTCGGAATCTTGTTCGTTCTTTACATCTGCAAACTTGGGTAAGAAGTTGGCAAAACTTGGCTAAGACTTGGGCAAGACTCGGGCGAGGGAGTTTACACTAGAATTGTTGAAGTTGGGTAAGACTTGGGCATACTCTGGGCTAGAAGTTGGCAAGAGTTGGGTAAGAAGCTGAATAGGCCCAAACTTGGGGAAGAAGTTGCCGGGAATTGCCGAGAAATTATTAATAAGATTTTCAGATATTTTTTTTTGTTTTTTACAATTCCCTTCGGTTGCCCACCGTATTTTCTATTTAATAATGATTAACTTTATTCAAATGTCTCCTAAACCTGAAAAAAATGCAGATGCTGCCATCCATGTCCAAGTTATGCACGCCTACGGTCCGTCCTGTGGCGGCCGCCTTCTCCACCGGGACTACACGTCAGCATCATAGCTCGGGGCGGTCACGACAGCAGCATCATCGTCATGGGAGCAGCGGTGGAAAAACCAACGGTGGCGGGAGATGGTCGTGAGTTTTTTGGAAACAAATTTTTTTCAGATTCTTTTTTAAACACACAAAATTCCGAGAATGCGTATCGCGCAACATATTCGACACAAAATATCTCGTAGGGAAAAATACAGCAATTTTTTAAATGACTACTGCAGCGCTTGTATCGATTTATGGGCTCGATTTTCGAAATTAATTTAAATCGTTTATTTATCGATAGAATATTGAAATTAAGCAAAATATGAGAAAATAATACGAAGAAACGAAGGAAATGGAATATAGCGAAAATTGAGCCCGAAAATCGACACAAGCGCTACAGTATACTATAGTAATTTAAAGAATTACTGTAATTTTCCCAACGAGATATTTTGCTCGGCAAATATGGTGTGTAATACGCATTCTACGCATACGTAAATAAATTAAATTGAGTTAAAAATTCTTAAGATCAATATTTCAGTAGATATGGAAAAAAGTGCAGCGACCGGCGGAACTACAGTACTCGCTCTCTCATGGATGACAACTATCAAGGGTGTGTTGGGCATTGAGAAGGTGCAGCTGGATGCTGATCCATTGAAGGAGAAGGTTAAACAGGTAATTGTACAGAAACATTTTCCTCGCGAGACCCTCCTCGTTTTCCAGTCTTGGCTTTACCGGAAACGACGCCAGTACGACGATGCAATTCAAGTACTACAACTGGCACTAGAGGAGGCTGAAGAGCGGAAAGAAGACATGCCAATCACACAAGTCTACGATGAAATGGCCTATACGTTTTACGAGAAAATGAATTTGGACGAAGCCGATAAATATTTTCGAATTGTAATTCAGCGCCTCGTTCAGCTTCACGGAAAAAAAGATTTTGACCCGGAGTTTATCGGAGTTTCTCTGAAACTTGCCGACATCTTGGCACATCGAGGTGATCTCGAAAGCGCGGAAAGTGGTTTCAAGCATTGTGTGAGAAGACAAATGAAGGTTATGGAAGAGCATATGAAAAAGTTTAGGTTTGTTGTATAAAGTATTTAAAAAAGTTTAGAAAAATGTTTCAGTGTTGCTCACGGAGCTCTTGTCGAAGATCGACACACTGTCGATACGTTTGGACCAATGAACACCGACCCGATTGCACTTTTTGGAATGACGTTAGAAGCGTACGCGAATTTTTTGATTAATTATTGCGGAGTGACCCGGATGGCAGAAGTTGAAGAATATATTGATGAAGTCATGAAGGTTTGTAGTCGACCCTGAACCTGAACTGCTGTGCAGCACTGTTAACTGGAAACTTTGAAAATGTTTAAATACCGTACTGTAAGATTTTTTAAAAAATCGAAACATTTCCATTTTCGATTTTCCGATATTTCGAAAATTATTTCAATTTTCAACAATTAGCTTAAAATTTTGGCCATTGTGCTTCTTTTTAGTATGCATTTTTATGTTTTTTCTCATCAATATAAACTAAATTTGATTTTAAAAAATCATATTTTATGGTAAATTTACCGAATTTTTTTTTTACTTTTATCAGGTTGTCCCATAAGTTTTTGTACTTTTTTTCAAATATTTTTCCAAAACTTCTAGAAAGTTTTAAAATTTTTTCATCGTAGGTCGTGTCAAGGTCGGGTCGTCCCCTTTCAGAAAAGATTCATTTCATCCATTTCTACTTTGCCACGATGACAATCATCAAACTTGAACGTCGAGACGTTAGATTGCTTCTTCTTTATGAATTTCGTCTTGGTCATTCAGCAATGGAAGCGGAACGAAACATATGCGGTGCGATGGGTGAGGGAGCACTCTCTTATAATACAGCAAAGAGTTGGTTTCAAAAGTTCAAGAACGGCGACTTCAGTCTCGAAGAAATAGAACGTTCTGGGCGACCGGTAGAGTTAAATGAAGAAGACCTAGTGAAGCTGGTGGAGGAAGAGCCTCGTCTTAGTCTTCGTGAAATGGAAGAGAAGCTTGAGTGTTGTCATAGCACAATTCCACGTCACTTGGGTCGCCTTGGTTTTACTTCAAAACTTGGAACTTGGGTGCCTCATGAACTTTCGGCATCACAGAAGCTCACTCGGGTCAACGTTTGTACTCAACTTCTAACTTTTCGTCGAAAGTTCGATTGGCTGAACAATCTGGTTACTGGAGATGAGAAGTGGGTGCTCTATGTTAACCATTCCAGAAAACGTCAATGGCTTCCGATCGGTGAGAAAGGAATACCGACGCCAAAGCCTGATCTTCACCCAAAAAAGATTATGATCTGTGTCTGGTGGGGTGTTCAAGGACCCGTGCACTGGGAATTGTTGCCAACTAATAAAACTATCACTGTTGATTACTATTGTGCCCAATTGGACCGAGTTGCAGAAAAGACCAACGGAAAATATGAAAAACTATATTTTCTTCACGATAATGCTAGGCCTCATGTCGCCAAGAAGACTTTCCAAAAGCTGCAAGATCTTGGTTGGACTGTTTTACCGCATCCACCATATTCTCCAGATCTTGCACCAACCGACTACCATTTGTTCTTGTCTCTCAGTGACTACATGCGCGACAAGCAATTCGACGACGAAGAGCATCTCAAAACTGAACTCTCCACTTTCTTCTCATCGCGTTCGCCGGATTTCTTCTCCCGTGGCATCATGATGTTACCTAGTAAATGGCAACAAGTGGTGGACACTAATGGTGAATACTTGTGTGAATAGTACTACTTGTCGCTTGAGAGAAATAAATTTTTTTCAAAAAAAAAATAGTACAAAAACTTATGGGACAACCTGATAGTAAAGCCGAAAAATAGAAAAACGACACCCTTGATTCAGATATCGTATCAAATCTACGGAGCCAGCTCGGCACATACAATAAATATGCTCAACAACTTTTAGTGCTCAAAAATCGGTAAGCTTTGCAAGAATAAAATGTTTTAATTAAAAATTTGAAAAATTATTGAATACTAAATATTAAAATTGAACATTTAAAAATTTTTTTGGTACTTGTGTATTATTAAAAATTAATTGTTTAAACTATGAAATAAAAACGTGTGGAATGCTTTTGTAGTTTTAGGCTTATATGGTGTTTTTTAATAGGAAAACATCATTCTTAAGCCAACCGAGTAAAATGGGTATCACGTTTAATTAAAACCGATAAATTAATGGAAATTTAAGTGCGTATAGTTCACAAGTACCCTTTCACACTGCCCTAGAACGGGGTTTACGTGGCAATCCCTCCCTCTTCTTATCATTAGAGCTAAGTTTCATTTCGAACTGCAAAGTTCACGTTATCTGACTAAAATTTGAAAATCCAGTAGATTTCATACATTTCACGTCAATTGTTTTGAATATGAATTTTCTTTTGCCAGTTTCAGGCCTTTTTCTCGGCTGAAAAAATTATTTTTCTTCATTCGCAAATCCAACTTTTGTTGGTAACGGAAATTTGCACTGATAAATCACAAAAATTTCAAAAAACGTCAAGAAATAAACGAGTTCTATTCTTTTTAGTGCGATAATTTTCATGTTTTTCGGGTCTTCCTATGATTAATTGTTGAAAAATGTGCTTTTTGTTAAAAAGGCTGATAAAATAAGCAAATTCTGGTATATTCGAATTTTATGTCGAATACAGAATTGTTAAAACACGTTTTAAAAGTTTCTTTGCACCAGAAACGTTGTTTCAACCCTAAAACATGAGAACCTACTGAGATTTCGTTATATTTTGTTGTGCTTCTATTAAAAACCAATGCATTGTTTTTATGAAACTTAGCTCTAATGATGAGAAGAGGGAGAGATTGCCACGTAAACCCCGTTCTAGGGCAGTGTGCCTTTTTCAGTTTTTGACGTTTAACCAAAAAAATTTTGAAATTTTAAATAATTTACCAACTTTGCAACAAAAATAATGGAGATTTATATTCACAATTTGAAATTTCAATTAATTAGGTAAATTGAGTGTTATTGAAATAAGGTGTTTCAAATTGAATATGAAAAAAAAAACAGAAAAGTTATATAAATTTTTAAAAAGGATTTTACGTTCCATGTTCTATAATCTAAAACAAAACCTTGAAACTACAGTACTTCAGTACGCTTTACAGTCAAGAGTTAAAAATTGGAAAAAGTATGCGAAAAAAGGAAACTACAGATTTATTTTTAAAAAATATGTAGGAAAATTTAAAAATTTAATTAAAAATAGAGAAGTATGGAAAAGTTGCCATTTTTCCAAAGAAACCTAAAAATTGTCAAAATTTCAGATTCGAATTAGCAAAAAAATACCTAGCAATCGGTGTGGAACGTATTCTCTACGTGAACGAGTGTGCTCACATGCTCCCTGGATATTATTGCAATTATGCCGAGTCATTATTTCATACTGGGCAAAAGGTAGGGTTGCCCCAATGTGGTTATTCATGTGATGACGAAAAATGAAGAAATGTGTTTATGTAAATGAAGTTTGTCCTATATTCCAGACGCAGTGATACCACCCTGCGTGGACACATCTCTCTGCGTCTCTTGTCTTCAACATGTGAAGTAGGCTGTCGGCGATGCAGAGAAATGTTGAAAAATGCAGAAAATTCATGTATTTTTTTACATTTTTCTGCACACATATAAATACATTTTCGAATTTTCATTATCACATGAATAAGCCCATAACATTTGTTTTTCTTTAATTTTTAATTAAAAATTTTTTTTCAGAATGAAGCCCTGGAATTCGCACGGAAAGCTGTCCAAATGAGCCGGAGTGGCGACGATCGCGTCCGCCAGTACACACAAAACTTTTTGAAAGATCTCGAGAAGGACATCAATAGGGGAAAACCGAAATCGTGGTGGTTCTTCTAAATATATATTTTTTTAATTCTGCTCTGCAATTTTCAATTTAAGCCGGTGTATCTCACATGTTTGTTTTAGGTTTTTTAATATATATATACCAGCCGCTGACCGCGCCTACGGCGCGGGCAACAACTGGCACCATTAAAAGTATTTGACACACATACACTTCCAGAATTTTCTCAATTTTTCTAGAAAGTTCTGGAACATTCAAGAATTTTCTCGATTTTTCTAGAAAGTTCTGGAACATTTCAGAATTTTCTCGATTTTTCTAGAAAGTTCTGGAACATTCCAGAATTTTCTCGATTTTTCTAGAAAGTTCTGGAACATTCCAGAATTTTCTCGATTTTTCTAGAAAGTTCTGGAACATTCCAGAATTTTCTCGATTTTTCTAGAAAGTTCTGGAACATTCTAGAATTTTCCCGATTCTAGATTTCCAGAATTTTAGAATTTTCAGAAAATTCAAATTTCCCTCCAAAATATTTTTCTCAGAAAATTAAAAATTTCCCTCCAAAATATTTTTTTCAGAAAATTTAAATTTCCCTCCAAAATGTTTTTTTTCAGAAAATTTAAATTTCCCTCCAAAATATTTTTTTCAGAAAATTTAAATTTCCCGCCAAAATATTTTTCACAGAAAATTTAAATTTCCCGCCAAAATATTTTTCATGGAAAATTTAAATTTCCCGCCAAAATTTTTTTCACAGAAAATTCAAATTTCCCGCCAAAATATTCAAAATATGGGTCTCACCACGATGGGTCTCACCACGATGGGTCTCACCACGACGGGTCTCACCACGGTTGGTCTCGCCACGATGGGTCTTTCCACGATGGGTCTCACCACGATGGGTCTCGCCACGATGGGTCTCGCCACGATGGGCCTCGCCACGATGGGTCTCACCACGATGGGTCTCGCCACGATGGGTCTCGCCACGATGGGCCTCACCACGATGGGTCTCACCACGACGGGTCTCACCACGGTTGGTCTCGCAACGATGGGTCTCGCCACGATGGGTCTCGCCACGATGGGTCTCACCACGATGGGTCTCGCCACGATGGGTCTCGCCACGATGGGCCTCACCACGATGGGTCTCACCACGATGGGTCTCGCCACGATGGGTCTCGCCACGATGGGCCTCACCACGATGGGTCTCGCCACGATGGGTCTCGCCACGATGGGTCTCGCCACGATGGGCCTCACCACGATGGGTCTCACCACGACGGGTCTCACCACGGTTGGTCTCGCAACGATGGGTCTCGCCACGATGGGTCTCGCCACGATGGGCCTCACCACGATGGGTCTCACCACGACGGGTCTCACCACGGTTGGTCTCGCAACGATGGGTCTCGCCACGATGGGTCTCGCCACGATGGGCCTCACCACGATGGGTCTCACCACGACGGGTCTCACCACGGTTGGTCTCGCAACGATGGGTCTCGCCACGATGGGTCTCGCCACGATGGGTCTCACCACGATGGGTCTCGCCACGATGGGTCTCACCACGATGGGTCTCGCCACGAAGATCTCGCAGCAACATTTTTTCAAATTTTCCAGAAAGTTCTAGAACAATCCAGAATTTTTTCGAATTATCCAGAAGGTTCTAAAGCTTTTCAGAATTTTCAGAAGGTTCTGGAACATTTCAGAATTTTTCCGAAGTTTCCAATTTCCCTTACAAAGACGGAAAGTCACTTTTTCTCAAACTACAGTAATCCTACAGTACTCCTACAGTACTACTACAGTACCCCGACCATATCCCACTACTAACCCCAAACCTATATCTCTTCAAAAGACAAAAACACAATTTTTCCCAAACTACAGTAATCCTACCGTACTCCTACAGTACTCCTACAGTACTACTACAGTACCCCGCCCATATCCCCTACTAACCCCAAACTAATATCCCTCCAACAGCCGAAAACGCCTTGCCTTTGTAAGCTATGACGTCACTTCTTAACAAACGGACACTATTTTTTTATATATAGGTAATGATATATATAGGTAATGATTTTAAAGCGAACATTAAGTATTAGTTTTAATCAAGAACTCATGTGGCCACAGCATTGGAAATGTCTATAAAGTTGGAAAAATGAATGAAATTAAATCTTTGCTCAATACGAGAGTCTTCATTGCTTCTCCATTTTTACTTCTCATCCTAGCTCAAGAAAAGACGACACCGTTTTGATAAAATGTTGCTGACTGGTACAAGTGGAAAGGTAAATTTAACTATTCAGACTGTTAAGTTGCCAAAAACTTGCGTTTATTTTATTTGTATGTTTTCGAGCTTTGAAATAAAATTATTCTTGAGTTACTCTACGCCAAACCCCACTGCGAAGCCTAACAAATCTCCGATTTGTCTGATTAGCTTTGTTTTTTACGGTTAATACCTTTTCTGTCAAACCTCTTTTCAACAAAAAATTTACACTCGAAATGAATAAACTGCGTGGCGTGTATGCACAAGTTACAAAAATAAGTCCCGGTTTTCTGGCAATTAACAAATCAATTTTGGAACCCCAAATACGGGATGAAGGTACAATTTGGAAATTCAACTGTGATTTTATGAATTAATGTTTGGAGAGAAAAAATTAAACCATTAGAAACAAATTTTAAAAATTGTTCTTATGGTTTAAAAATAATTTCAAACTGAATTCGTTATAAAATCAAAATAACAATTTCTACTGTTTCACAATTTCCACAAATTCGTAACTGTACGGTGATTATGTTTTATCGTACGGTGATTATGTTTTAGAAAAAAAAAATTATTATGGTCATATAGTTGCTGGGGTTCTCGATCCAAAATCTCAAAAAAACTTTATTCAGAAAAAAAACATTAAAAAATAACTGAAAAACAAGAGTTGGCCCGATAATTATCCACGTCATAGAATTATTAAAAACTTTGATTGAAAAGTGAATGGGAATTGAAAATGAGCATTTCCAAGGCCAATTGAAATGCAATTATACCAGAAGATAGCTCTTCATACGAAGCGAACACCGGTCTGAAAATTTAAAATTAAACAGAATTAAAATTGAAAAAAGAAAAGAAAAACAACAAACTAGATTATCATTGAGATTATCTAAATTAACCTAACTCTTATCGAAAACCTGAAACTGCAATATTTTTTCTACATACCTAAACAGTGTGGGCGTCCACACTTTTGACAAATTATTTGAATTCATTACGGTTTTTGGAGAACATGACACTTTTGTGAGGTGAGTGACTAGATATTGAAGGACTTTTTGATTTGAAACCGGAAGAATTGCCAACGCATCACGGATTCCGTCGATTTTCTGAAAAAAGTATTCTTATGCCTCATGCTTTTGAATTGCTTACATCATTAAAATTCTGATACTGACAATAATATGATATTCTAGAAACAGTAATTGTTTGCAATCTCACAGTAAAAAATTACAAAACTGCTTGTTTGAGTTTGAAATTCAAAATGTTCCTTTTTGAATGAAAGTTTTTTTTACTAATTTGAAAATTGTATTCATTTTTTGTCAGTTCTAATTTTAACCAGAATGTACGCAACGTACCTTCACCTTTTTTCCAATATTATATTGCACACATTCCTTTTCCCATCGTCACATTGCATCTTTCCCCCGGCCACTTAACAATGTGTCACCCTCAAACTCCCCCCCCCCCCCCCCTGGGACAGGAGTATAAAAGAAGCCCGTCCGCAAGGACGGGCACAGTTATCGTCAAACCCCAACTCCCAATCTCTCCTCATCGTTTTGTTCCATTTCTTATATTTTTCCACTGTTTCTGTTGTCTATTATTTCTGAGACTCAATAAAGTAACTGGCGAGCAATATCCGCCAAACTGTTAAACCCCACTGACTTCATCGTTTACAGAAACTAAATAACATTTTCAAATTATTCAAACATTTTCCTAATTGCAAGTATTTCGTTATTAACTTTTGTTGAGAGTCGTAACCATTCACAAAAAAAACTCAAACATTTTCCTATGTTATGTATTTTTTTTATTAATTTTTGTTACTGTTTCATATTTGTAATAAGTTCTGGAACTTTTAATGTTTCAGGTTCATGGTTTTTTCATCATTTGAAATAATATGGTCAAACTTAAAATAAATTTTCAAAAAAAAAAGTCTGTTCAGAATTTTCATATGTGATAGAGTTTCTGTAAGTTTCAATGTTTCTTTTGCAATCAATTGAAAAATTCAATCTCGTGCTATCTAACGACTTTTTATTTATATTTTTTCGGTAAAAATTCAAATTATACAAATATGCTCGCATTCAACATAATTTTCTTAGTTTTCTCTCAATGTTTCTTGCTAGAAAATTATAAAATTACTCTCTTAATTTTTTTGGTCATACCCTGAAAGTTTCATGATATAATTCCTGATCGACATTTTGATTTTAAATGTTAAAAAAATTTCGGTTTCAATACTTTTTCATATGTTTTCAAGTTTTTGTAAATTTGATCAGTAACGTCTCTTTTTCCTAAAACAAACCTTAATATCATCTGAAACCATCATAATTTGTTTCCACCGTAAATGGTAAGCCGTCGGTATTAATGATTCCGGTAGGCACGAGAAAAAGCTCTTCAGGGCGGTTGCTGCCACGTGGACAGGCGTGTCAAACGAGGAGACATCGAATTCTCCCTGCAAAATGTTAGCAATGATGGAAAATCTTGAATTTAAATATCAATTTTCTCTTATATTGTTCATTAATTTGGATAATGTTTCAATATATTGAAATAAAGAGTATTCATTGCCAGGTCGTCAGTTACAAAATTGAAATAAAATTTGATAAAACATTTGTTTTCAATAAAAATGATAAACATGTTCTAAATTCAACCAAAAATTACTGAAAAAAAAGTATATAAAGTTTTGAAAATTTTTTTACTGTTTCAAAAAGAATCCGAATTAATCTGAAAAATGCTATTGTGATATTTTTGACTAGGGAGAATTTCTCGGTCTGACCTCTAAAACAGTATGTAATTCAGATATAAATTTTGAAAAAACGAAAAAAAATTCATAAATAAGGAAAAAAATCCAACTCCGGCTAAATGTTCGGTTTTTTTTCAATTCAAGCTACTGAATTTCTACTCACATATTTCAAAAACCGTTTCTCAACTTCTGCCAAATGAGTTTGATTTCCAGGTACTCGGTACAGTCCCTCTTGTTCAAAACCTCCATTCTGAAATTAAACAGTACAAGTTAGACAAAACAAATTTCCTTAAAACAGGAAAAACTAAATTTAAAAAAAATATTGTTTCACAGTTTCAGAAAAAGTATACAAAATTTCATTTTCTTTTACTAACCTGTTCAATAAATTGTATACATTTCTCAAGATAAATTGGTATTTGGGAAGGAGATTTTGAGCATAATGTCTCCAATGTTTCATTTGCAGCAATGACTCCTTGTGTACTCGTACTTGCAGGGTAGTTGATAAGGGATGTGCTTAGCTGAAATTCCAAGATTTTCAAATATTTTTTAAAACATAATAATTGCTTTTTAATTGATTTTAAAAAATATATTTTGCAAAAAAACTATTGTTGAATTACATTTTTTTTTAAATAGAAATATATCTGCTGAAACTCTGAAATTAGCCTGCACAAAAAAAACAACTTTTTCAGCCGAAAAATAAAAATGTTTGTTTTAAAATCCCTTACATCATGAGTTGCACTTTTGTTCTTCATCAACTTCTTCGATGTCTTTGATGGAAGCCACGACAACACGTTTGACACTTTTTCCGTAGTACTATCTGAAGTACACAAAATATTATGTGTTTGCAAAAAACATTTTCGGTTTCAGTATTTTGATATATTTTACGCCACTTATTTTCTGTAATATGTTTGGAAAAACCGGTTGAAGTTTTGAAAGTTTTTTATCTTAATAAATACAGTTTATTACCGTTTTAGAAACAAATCGAATACGCATTCGAGATTACACTAAACTGCAAATCGTCAATCGTAGAAACCGTAAAAAATCAAAAAGCGAACAAAATCAAAAACTGAAAAAACAAGTTTTCAATTTTTATTTTCTGAATTTCCCTGTTTTCATTCTCTCTAAAAACATCAGTCAAGACCTTTTCTCAACCAATCATCGTCTTCGAACTCCGCCCATTCCTGGTCAAAAGTGCGCGGAGCGAATCGCTGATTAGTCTTGCAATTTTCATTTTGCAGGGATTTCAACCCAACTTTTTATTATTTTTTTGATAATTTTCAGTTTTTCTTTTAAGGTTTTTCTTGAAGTGTAAAATTCCCATTAACGCTGTCAGTGAATTTCAGAAAAAAAAATCAGCGTTTCAAGAAACTCACTCAACGACGAATAAAGTTTCGCTTTTCTATCGGTTCTCGGTGATTGTGGAAGTGATCTCGTTGCCATTTTCTCAAGAAACGAAGAAATTTGTTCAGGTGATGTAGTTGTAGATGTTTTCTTTTTATTCTCTTTTTTATCTGATTCTCCATCACAAGTCGTATCCAGTAAGCTTTTACGTAGTCGGAATGACGTGGCAACTTTCCGTACAAATCGATTTCCTTTTTCTTTTTCCGGAACTTTTGTCAGAGATTCAATTGACAGTGATTTTCGTTTTTGTTCAGCAGTAAGAGCAGCCTCGGGGCGAAGTTGGAAAAGGTTTGACGTTCGATGTAGACGATTTATGGAATCAGTTGAAAGTGAGACATTTGAGGTACGGGAACGTCTTGTCACATCAGCAGATACTGCTCGGGGAGCTGAAATTGAAATATTGAAATAGGAAATATTTAAAGTTTTTTACATAGGTTTCTGAATGAAAATTTCAAATGCAAATCTAAAAAAAAACTTTGTCGAAACTTTTTTGCTGTTTCATAATTTATATTTACTGAAATTAAGTTTTACATAGGTCAATTATGTGGTCGGTTTACGATTTTTCATAATTATAAGTGTCATTTCTCTATAAAAACCAAATTTTTCTTCTAAAAGTTGTCATCAAACTTATTACTAGGATGCCAAGATGTTAGCTTTTTATGTTTAAGGGCATGAAAACTTGATTTTTTTAATTTTGTGTTGGTTGGAGTTTGAAAAATTGCTTTTAAAAATTTTTAAATTATTATCACCAATTTGAAAACTCACTGCAAGAATTAAGTGAAAAATTTTCATATTTTCAGAAAATTGAGGGAAATTCACTGGAAAATGTAGATTTTTGGAAATAAAAAAAACCATTTTGGAAAATAAAATCTATACCTGGACTTGACCCCGACACCGTAGACGTTGTGCTCCGTGAGTCGGGCGTCGAAGATTCATAGCTATGAAATGTTGGTGGACTTTTTAACGGAGTTGAGCCATTCACTTGGATTACTGTGTGAACTGCGTCCTGAAAAATACTACTACTAGATTAATTTTTGAAAACAACTGTTTCAGTGTGTTTAAATATTATTTGAAATTTCCAATCAAGATGATAAGGTACAGAATAGTTGAAATAAATATTCTACTTGATGAATTTTTGAAAATTACTGTTTCAGTGTCACTATAAGCATTATTGACAATATTTCATTCCAGTTTTATTAAATTTGCAATGTTTTAAAGACATAAAATTGAATAAAAACCTACATTAACCAACGAATAAGCTGGTGAAAAATCGACAGCTTCTGGTGTAGCAAGTGGAGCCGGTTGAATTTCAATCGGTTGACTATAGAAGTGTGACATGATTAGTGGATCCGTTCGTGTTACGCGATTTCTGAAAAAAAAGTTTTTAAACCGCGAACACTTTATTATACTTGGTGATATACATTGGTGGTGATAATATCGACTGAATTTTATGAAAAACATGAAACATATGTTTTCGCTAGTTTTCATAATTTTAAAAATTATAAACTAAAGAAAAACTAACCTCAAATTTGAGTTGACAACTGGCTTGGGCCGTCTACTTCTGTTGGAACTATCCGGTTCTGAAAATGTTTAAAAACTAAATTAAATTTTTAATTTTGAAATTTGTTTCACTGTTTCTTACAATTGCTAAAAATAATTATCGATGTTTGAGAAATATACTTTTTTTTGGCAGTTTCAATTTCCACTGTTTTATAGTTGTTTTATACATCTCCATTTTAAACGGGGTAAGTATTGGTCTCTATGCTTTTACAAATTTTTGAATAACTTTTAACTAAACTGATGAATTCCAAAAGAAAAATTCTCGAAATATCAATTCAAACTGACTTGCTAGCAACTGAATTCCAGACGATGAGAGAATTGATGGACGATCATTTTCTATGCTGTCTCTGAAATGATTTTCTGCTGTTTCAGCTAACTGATATTAATAATTGAAGATTTAAATGCAATGCTTCGTCATCGCTATCAATCAAAAAGCTCACTAACATTTCTGAATTAGCATTGGAAGTAATTGGTTGAACCTGTCCATCACAAATATCATGAAGAAATTCCATCATTTGATGATTTATCCCATTCGATTTGGTTTTTCGTTTCCGAAAATCAATTGCTGAGAATCTTGCTCCAATCGACTTGCACAGCTCAGCGCCTTCGGTTAAATTCTCCAAATTGAGCTGAAAACAAAGAGTTGAATAGTTAAATAATTCATTCACATGTGAAAAGGATATAAATGTTTTCATCGCTATGGAAAACAATTGAAATGCTTTGAATCTGAACTATAATTATAAATCATGAAACAATATTTTTTGTTGAAAATTCAAATTCGGAAAAGGTTTAGTGAACATTTTTGCTGTACGCTCGCGCGTAAACATGAAATTGGGATTTTTGCAAATAAATATCAAAATTATTTAAGGAAGATGTACAAATAAACGTTCAGAATTTTTTTTTGAAGAACTAAACGTAACGTAACTATTATTACTGTTATGTGTAATACCATATTTTTCAAACTACCTATTTTAAAAGAATTGTGAGAAACAGAAAAAAATATTTTTGTTTCAAATTTAAAATTACTGGAATAGAGCCAATTTATAAAAATTAATAGATGATACATATATATGGGCTACAAAAATCAGTGAAAAAAAGTAAAAAACGAGGTTTAGCCCAAGCCGCCTGTTCAAAGACAAATAGAGAAAGAGAAATCAGGCAGGCTTAGGTGAGGGGACGGTTTGTATCCTCTCAGTCTTTGCGTGCTCTTTCAAGTAGTTTTCTCTTTCCGTGTGAAAGCACTTATTCTTTTTGAACACGAACAGTCATCATTACGTGTTTTGCATCATTGTTACTACTATCTCCTGTAGTGGTAAAAGATAATTAGTTGGGGAAGTTGCATTTACTCACAATTAAAAAATTTTTTTAAAAAACATTTTTTGTTTTCAATTTCTCTATGTTACTACTGAGTACGAAACAGTAAAAAAAATAAAAAAGTTTAGAATTTTGTGACCGGAGATATGCCCAATGACTGGTAAAATTTCAGTTTAAATTAATCTACTAGCAGAAACAGTACAGAGTATAGTGAAATTATTTCAAAAATCTTAATCTTCCGTAAGGATTTTGCATTAAATAATAAATAATAGTCCTTATGACAGAATTTAACTGTTAAGAAAAGGTAATACAATTTTACGAATTTTTTAACGATTTTTTTTTCAATTTTTCAATCGACTTTTAAAAAAGTTTTCTTCCACCATTACATGTATTTTCATGACTTTAACTTCTCAAAACCCAGAAAATTCATTAAAATTTGCCTGAAAACGCCAGCTCGGGAATTTTTTTTTGGTAAAGTAGAAGAAAAAAGTTTCAGAATTAAATATACTAATTGTAAATACTTTACAATCATAAATATGCATTTATAATAATTAATCAAGGATATGCTTAACTACACGACAGAAATTGTACTAATATTAGAAACCACATTGAAAATGTAAAACAAATTTTGAGTAACAATTCTCTTTTCTTTTTTTTAAAGTAAAATACATACCAGCGAAAATTATCTGAATTTTCAAATATGATACCTTATTTTATTGTGAATTTCTCATTCTTTTCAGTTTAAAAAAGTTTAAAAGTTTAAAAGTCTAAAAGTTTAAAAGTTTAAGATATAAACGTTTGAATAAATGGTTAAGAATTTGGATGTTTCATAGGGAAAATTTGAAACCGTAATTTTTTGAAAAACTGGTTTTGTAGTTGGCTTACAATTAGTTGGCCAAGTAAATCACCTCAAATTAATAATTTTTTTTAATTTTTAGACAACATGAATTTGTGACATTTCTGCAGGTTCTCAATTTGTGTCAGAATAAAATGTCGGTAACTTTTTTTACCAAAAAACCGCCTTTATATAGTTTTCCAAATAACTAAAACAAACGCCTGGAGAAAATTTAAAAAACTTGTCTTGAGACCGGAAAAATTTCAAAAAAAAATCCATTTTAAAAAGTTAATAAAAATTTCAAAAAAAAGCGTGGGTGGTTTCCAACTGCTCCACACATACACACAAAATCCACTATTTCATATACTCGCCATTTTCCCAAAACATTTCCAAATATTGACTCACCTTCATTGAATCACTGCCACCACCCTTGACCACGGCCAACAACAAAATACAATCGAAATTCACCGAATTCGTTTCGGCGAGTTTTTCGATTGCACACCGAGCATAGTTGAAACTTGAAGCTCTTTGTGAATTGTAAACAAATAAATATCCATCATTTAAATCAATTGATTCACTGGGATTTGAGTCATTTTTATGAAACCAAGAGTGATAACTGCACATATTGATTTCAATATTATTCCAGATTTGGGTATTCTCATCAAGAACCTCTATGAATGTTGCACCATCATTGGAGAAATTGTAGTTGGAAGGCCGAATTAGTGTGTTATGGAAGAGTGCACCAGCCAGAGAATCGATTGAAAGTTGATCACCACACATTGCAGATATCTGAAAAAGTACTGTTTCAAACTGTTTTTAAGTTGAGTGTTTTGAGAACCAAACCTACTGGATCAGGGGTACCCCAATATTCAATATTGATGAAATATTGGAAAAGTATATATTTTTCATTGTGTGAACGAACGGTATCAAGTTAAGTTTTCTATTAAAAATGTGTCACTTTCCAAAGTGATTGGGCATTCGAAAAATAGTCTGGCAGTCTTTATTAGTCTTACACCCCAACAGACCAATCGAAAATTAGTCTTGCATGCAAGACTAATAGAGGAAATACGGTATGTTAAAAAGCACTGTAGAAGTTCGGACTGGCAGAAATTGTCAAAATAGTGAAACATTTTAAAAATGTCAAAAAATGGACTTTGAATTTTGAAACACCTGGAAATTTTACTGTTTGTTGAGGAAAAAAAATTATGTTTCAAAGTTTTTTGAAATTCTCATTTTATTTTTTTCAAATATTAGTTAAATCTTACTTTAGAAAAAACTGAGTAGGTTCGATTTTTAAAAAGAAGAAAATGCAAAACGTGACATTGACCTTTTCGTCCTTTTCGACAAAAAAAAGCTGAAACAAGAAGTTTGTCGTAGGAAAAATTTATTTCTATATATCAACTCCATATACTCGTCAAACAATGATTGTCAATGAAATCAATTCCAGCGAAGAAGTTCTACAAATAGAACAAATAGACGTTGAAGGTCAAAGGTAAATTCTTGTTTGCAAAATCCGTTTTTTTTTCTCGATAAACAGAATTTTAAAGACAGTTTTTTGCAGAGCAGAGTATAACCGGATTCAACAGGAACGTCAAGATTATCAGTATGCCATGCGATTTGCTGTTCATGTAGACCAAGTTGCTGTTCAAGCTCTACCAATTCCAGCTCAGAGTCCAGAACATCTTGTTGCTGAGCATTCAAATGCGCAAGTTCCAGTTGATGCGCGACCAAATCCACCAACACAGAGTCCCGCTCCAAGGTTAGTACTTGATAATTATTGAAGCAGGCTGAGAAGTGGAATAAATTTTCTGCTTAACAAAAAGTAGTACAGATTTTTTTCTCGCGAAGTCAGAATATTCGATAAAAATTTTTGCAGAGCTGCTCCTGATCATGGCCCAGTTCAAGCTCCACGAAATCTGGCTCAGGCTCTAAAGTTAGTAGTTTATACCTTTTTGAAGCGGACTAGTCTAAGTTAAAGTTAAAATGATGATGTGTAATTTGCTCAAAAACTGACCTCAGTTTGTGAGGGTCACGTATCACCCGAAAGGTTTTCCCAACTATGGAGTGTTCCTTTGTTTTCTAATTTTTGGAAATTCAAATTTTTTTGTGAATCACAAAATTTTTGAAATATAGAAGTGACACGTTGCTTTCACCTGGAATGAACCCGATATTTTCAGCTTGCCCCGACGAGCTCGAGGTAGACCACGCCGATCAGATGTAAGGAGGACACGGTAATTTCCCGAATACTAATATTTTAAACCAATGTTTCAATATATTTCAGTGATGCCCAGGATTCAGTCGCTACACAGCAAGGACCAAATGCTGAACAATCCGGAATATTGGTCCCGCCAGCTTCCAGACAGCAACCGTGAGTAATTTCAGTCTTGGGCTATACTTGATTCCAAAAATCTTTTTAGGGAACACTCAGCTACATCCACAATTTCTGCTCCACTTTCTCCTGCTTCATCAACAAATATGGCCCTACAAAATGCTCCGAGGTTAGGACTTAATACATTTCTGAAGCGAACAAGTCAAACTTGACTCAAGTTTCAAAGGATCACGTACACGTCTTTTTCCGAAAAACGTTCACTTCTTGAACGAAGAGTGCAGAACATCCAAATTTTTGTGTGTCCCTTTCCTGTTTCCGAATTTGGAAAATCCGGAAAAGTGGCAGGTCGCTCCCAAGAATTCCTTCCAGAAAAACAGACTGGAACTAACGGAACTATAGTTTTTTACAAGGTTTCAACATATGTATTTCAGCGACCATGGAGACCAACTCATAAGGGATTCTTCAGAAGATCGTCAAAACGTTCCTGCTCCAAGAAGAAGCGCGAGAATCGCGTCACATACGTACTTTTGACTAATTCTGAATCAACTGAGCATTATTTCTAATTTCAGGCAATACCGAACGAGTCCATATGTGTCTGCACGTCAAGGCCACAGGCTGGCAATTGCTCGTGGCAGAGCAGCACCCGGAACCTTGGATCCATCAGCTTCCAGACAGTGAGTAATTGCAACCGAGTCATTCGTGAATTTTCAATATTGAAATTAATATTGGTTTATACTTAATTATGAACGATTTTTCAGGTCGATCCCATCTACATCAGATGCACCTGTTTTAGTTCCGCATGCTCCTCCTGCTCCACCATCTCCAACTTTACAAGACTGTGTTATTTGCATGGAGGAGCCTGTGAATCCAAAAGTTTGCCCGAAATGCCTGAAGATGATTGGATGTGCTAAGTTTGTGATTAATGCCATTGAAACTATTAACTTTTGGATTGTTTTCAGGTGTTTCAGGTGGTGGACTGTTTTCAGGTGTTGGTGGCAGTCTTCTTTAAATCCATCATGTCCCCTGTGTCGGCTCAAATGGGATTCTGCCCCAAAAGTCATTGCTGCGAAAAAGTTTTACGATGGCAAATAGGTGAAATAAGAGAACAGTGTGTGAACTTTGAATTTTGAGTTATACGTCGAATAAAGTTCTAGAGTATACGAATTGGTTTTCCCTTTCGATTCAATCCAAATATTGTTGATATGATTGACAATCTATCACATAAGTTGTAAAATTTTTATAAAATTTGAAAATAAAAAATCCGCATTTTCTCCGAGCAGATATTCCTAATTTTGACAAGATTGTCCAAACTTAACTTATTATCACTTAAAACAACCCCATGAAACAGTTTAAAAAAAATGCAATTCTGCAGAAATTGAGGGTTTCTCTCAAAAAATAGGAGTTTTGCAAAATTGACGGAAAAAATTTATATATTGTTTCAAGATGTTTTCATAATTTTTTCACATTTTGAAAAAATGATTCGAACACAATTTGCCAAAAAAATAAAATAATTCCATTTGTCAAAAAAATAAAATAATAATAAAGAACCTGCTCACGTAACACCATAAATAAATAATTCCCAATTATCGATTTTCTTATTGAATTTAGACAGCTTCAGCAAGTGTAAATTTGATGTTTAAAATCAAATTAATCACAGCAATAAGGAAACTAACTTTAGTCTTAAACTTGCGAGAGAATTCAATTTCTGTTGTAAAATTCAAATAAAACATTTTAAAACTCAAAAAAAGTTGTACACGATTTCTACATACACGACATACACGATTGCTCCCTGGTAACAGAACATCGAATCACCGATTTTATTTCCCAACCCATGAAACAGAAAAAAAAATCCCACCTGAATCCTAGGCATATTTTTTCCAGAATTCTTCCTCGTTGCTTCAAAGCACTCTGAAAAACCAGAAGATCCACAAAATGTGCTATTTTGTTCCGAGAAATCGTTTAAAATTGATGTGCCAACGAGATCAATGCACATATCAGTGCTCGGACAGTTAACCGGGGAAACATCGAAAATAAACGGAAGATGATTGACAATAATTTGATCTCGTTCTCCCGCCATAATCCTCATCCATTCATATCTATCATCAACTTCCAAAAAGTTTTTCACAGTTTCAAGCTTTTGATTAAAATCCATGCTCATATCAAAATGCGATAATCCAGGTGTTTTCCATGATTTTATTTTTAAATTTTGAAGTTGAATTCCCGGTGAGACTTCTAGAATGCACTCTTCCAACTGTTTCCTAGCATTTTCCATTAATTTCTTTTGAAATCTGTCATATACTGTAGTGACTATATCCGGTGTTAGTTTCTTGATTACGTTGAAGTTTTGAAACAGAGGGAACGCGGTTTCCATAGAACATCCCGGTAGAATTTGTGGGATTTCGTTAAGAAGGTACTCGAATTCCTGGCCAAGTTGGTGTTTTAGACGAAGATTTAGGGTTGATAGCTGAAAAATATTTTCTGCGGTTTCATGGTGTTTATAAGAAAGTTGTGAGGTTTCAAATAATATTATAGTATGTTCCAGAGGTGGGCGGATATTTTTTTCGGATATTTTCTAGTAATGAATTTATCAATAAGTATTGATGTAGTTATTCAGGAAGAAATGTATCCGAACAAAAGAGTAACTATTAAGCAACATTTTAATATGATAAAACCTAGAAAAATTCTACAAGTTTTCTGTATAAACGATATGCAAGTCCATTATCCGATATCCGTAATATCCGTAATATCCGATATCCGATGTTGCTTGGCTAATAAATTTTAAGGTCTCGGTAAGGAAAACTGGTAGAATTTTTCTAGGTTTTATCATATTAAAATGTTGCTTAATAGTAACTCTTTGGTTTGGATACATTTCTTCCTGAATAACTACATCAATACTTATTGATAAACTCATTACTAGAAAATATCCGAAAAAATATCCGCCCACCTCTGGTATGTACGATATAAACTTTTTAAATTTCAATTTGAATTTTTTTGTATTTTTTTTCAATGAATTTCTGTACTATTTGGAAACCCGTATAATTGCTCCAAAAACTGTTTTGCAATTTTTAGATATTGAAGAAAAGGGAACATTAAGCTGCGGAAAGTCAACGCTTATCAGTAACTTTACGTAGATTTTAAGTTATTTCTATTTTCGGACAGTAATTTAATTTTTATTATAAAAACTATATCGAGATGTATTGATTTTTTTCAAAAAAAATGTTCGGTTTCCCCTACAATATTTATTGATCTACGTTCAACTAGTGTTTATTGCGTATGCAGTGCACCAAGATATTTTTTATATCTACTACTGATTCCACAATACTTATTTATTTTATTTTTTTGGATAGAATAAAAACAGTACACAACATACCCGAAATTGCTCGAAAACTTTTGCAGCTTCAGGTAGGAGAAGGATTTCAGAGGGAAGTCTCGACTTTTCGTCTTTATTGAATGAACTTGGCGGGCTCCACATTTCTAGATTGTATTCTGAAAACTTTAAATAACTTACATAAGGAAATTGAACAAACTGGGATTTTCAATTTAAATCAAAATCGTGAAGCAGTAATTTTTTTTCCATTTTTTTTTCAGGAACAGTTTTCTAAATAAAGTTTACCGTTAGATTCGAATAAAACATGGAACAATGGATGACATCGCATGAAATCTCTTGCCTGTGACCATTCCATCTCAGCAAGATCTACCACATCCAGAAACACTTGGAAAATCTCAAATAGACGGGGAACCAGCGTGCGGAGTCTGAAAATTTTCAATTTTTGAGATTTATTTGTGACTTGAATTAGTAATGTGAAACTTGAAAAAAAATTTTCGGTTTCACATTGGTATTTTATCTTCGACAGATTTTTAGTTTTTAGTTTTTTTTAGTTGGCGAAGGATGTACAAAGTTTTCCGATTTTTTTGTTGTTTTGTTGAAAAAGCCGAAAAAAAAAACTTTCGCTAAAAAACTTTCAAGCCCAGTCGCAAACAAGAAGATGTAAACACGAATTTTGAAATTTTGATACCCAAGTTTAAAAAATACTGTTTCAAATAGTTGTTAAATTCAGCTGACATAAATTCCAATATTCAGTACAACTTAGGGTTGAAACCAATAAAGTTTCGTTATCAAAAACACGGAAAAACCAAACATTTTGTAGATTTGGAAAATTTTCTGTTTTCTGTTTAATACATTTCGAGCATAAATGTGCACTCTAGTTGCAGTTTCTAGTGCCATTTTTTCGAAAAAAATCTAACATTTTAAAATTGCTTAGTTTTTCAGTTAGCTTGTTGGTTAACAAAACTTTTTGCCCAATATTTTAATACAAAAAAATTCACTGAACAAATTTTGAAGAAGCTAGCAAAAGCTGGTATTTTTAATTTTAGCTTGTTGATTTTTAATTTTTGTGAATACAGTTTCAAATACTTGTGAAATTCAGACTAGATTTCAATCTACAATTTTTGGCCCTACGAAATTCACCTACGAAATTCCTACGAATACGAAATTCAATATTTCTTCATTAATAATTAATTACCTATTAATTGCCCACAACTCCTTCGCTTCTGACACATATCTTTCGTACATTTCAAATGCCACACGACTTCCGAAAACAGTCACAAAATTCATAAGATCCGGATGTCGATCGATATCTGCCAGAACTTGATTCCAACTCAAACATTTTTTTGGATATGTGCAAAGTGGAACTGCTTGAGATAGAAGAGTTGAGAAACAACATCTGAAAAAGAAAAGATTAGAACAGTATTGGAATATGAATTCTTGGTGATTTTATAAAAACTAGATGAAACAGATTTTTTTATAAAGAATTTTCACGTCCAATTGTTTCCACAAGAGCATACAAAGCAACCTCGGCCAGCGGTCTTGTGTCGATTTACGAACAGTGGTTTGCATATATTAAAAAATAACAGACAATTTATTATTATTGTAAAATTTGTTTTCTAGGCAGCCTACGCCTTGTGCCTGAAAACGTGCCTACGGTCAAAGTCTGCGTGAACATTTGTATTGTTTTAAATCGAACATTTTCAAAAAATTTCACAAATCCACACAATAGCGGTCACCTGGTGTGGAAAAAAACGAGTAGGCAGGTAAGAGACAGGTACGCCTGCCTACAAATATGCCTATCTCGAAATATTTTACCTATAGTTACATATATGTATCCCAATTTTGTGATGTTTCATGATCTTATTAATAACCGAATTGAATATTGAAAATTATTGACTTAGTATTTTGTTGAGATGTATACGATGTTTTCAAAAAAAAAAACCAACTTGACATGTAAATTCCTCTGCTCCACAAAAAGAGAAGCCTCGTGATATGCCAACGGTTTCTTCACTATTTTCTGGGACTTCAAACATAAATTCGCAAGTGTACCAAATAAATATTCCACGTTCACATTTTTGACAGAAGAAGTCTCCACTGGTGGTACATGACTCATAATGTGCTTCAATTCTTTCGTCGAATAAAATAAATTCAAATAATTTTTCTTGCATTCTTCACTGGCTTCATCGCATTTTGTAAAAGCTATTATCACGGGTTTCTTGGTTTTTGAAATAGCTTTTGCAATATTCAGCACATGGCTTGAGTGTAAGTGAGCAGAAGTTGGTTTAGATATGTCACAAGCTAGAATGAAGCCATCGACGTTGAATTTCCCATTGGGGAGCAATTGTTGAGGGAATTCACTTTCCAGGCCTAGTTGCTCCTAAAAAATTGGATTATTTCTTCACAATCAAACCAAAAAATGACGGATGTTGCAAAGTATATTTTAATATTTTCAAGTTAATTTTTTTAAAATAATTTGTAATTTTCGAGAACGCATTAATAACGAGATTTTCCAACTTTTTATATTATTAGATTGAAACAGTAACTTTTATTTGTATCAAATTATTCAAAATGTTTCGTTTTAGCAAAGATTGGTAACTTTTGGACCACTTTTAGAGTTTCAGCAAATTTATTTTGAATTATCAAATTATCAACAGACGCTATTTCAAATCAGGCATCAAAGAAAAAGGGAAAAGACTTAAAAATTTACACGGGAAACCCGCAAAAATTTTGAAACTTTTCAACAGTTAAACTAGGTCAGTACAATTAATTTTTTTCAAATTTAAAGCAATTCTGTCTCTGATGATACTCCAACCTTAATATGAAAATTTTTAATGTTTCACGTTGTTTTGATATTGTCTGTCTTATTTGAAGTTTTTGCTCGACCAAAATTTATTTCTTGCACTGCTTCATTACACCATTAAGTTTGAACAGTTCTGTTATCTTAATTGTATGCGTAAAAAAAAATGTAAAAAAAAATAGTATGCGAACGGTTCTTTGAACTCACTTTCTGTATATACATTAATTTATCTCTGCTTTGTAAACTTGTTTGGCAGCATCTCTGACAATAATTTTCAGATTTCGAACAACCGGCGATGGTTTCAAATGTTTCGTCGTCCAAAAATTCTGTAAAAAATGTTTCAAAGAACCTGAAATAATACTTTTTCCACTTGACGTGAATGAGAATTTTGATTAAGATATATATTATTCAGAATAGTCTGAAATTTAAAAAAAAATAGATTTCCAAAAAGACAATTTTCAGCTTTAACTTGAGTAATTATTTGAATAAGCAATACGAGGAAGTGGGCGGAGTTCGCAGGCACTCATTGGCTCAAAAAGGGGTGTGGCTTCTCATTTTGGAGGGAATTCGGACAGGGAAATTGGACAAAAATGAAACATCGCGTTTTTCAAGGTTCGGTTTTTCTTTTGTTTTTCTTAAGGATTCTCATTTTATTTTTAGGACATTACTAAAGTTACAATACCAAAACCATTAATTTTATCCATGTTAAGAAAACCTATCGAAACATTACTAAATACCTGTTTGCTCTGCAACTCTGATCAAGATATTTGAAGCTGAGCTCTCTGGATTGCTCAGAACCCGACTTCCCCAGTACAACCAGTGATCTTTGTTGATGACAGGGCTTCCACAAAAGTCAATCTGAAATCGATTACAGAATACATTTTTATTGTTTCACAAGGTTTATATAATAACATTGAAACACGCACTGCGTTGGTGTTACGATAAAATGAAGACATTTAGAAATTAGTTATTTGAATTGAAGACTTTTATATAACCCACCGAAATATGAGCAAATCTGCACAGTAGCGTTCATTCTTTACTCTTACATTGAAACTGAAACCAAATTTTCAAAAACAAAATTTTTTTTTGAAATTAATTTTTGTTTGTTTGTTTGTTTATTCGAAATTTGATGAATAGTAACAAAATGTAATACATAGAAGATCACTTACTTTTGAAGACTACAACACTCAACTTATTATGCCTCTCACTAATATTTCAAAACTTCGAACCAACCTGTGACAACACAGACGAATGTTCCCGATGAAATTCATCAGCGGCAGGTCGAACAAATCGATTACAAAGTAATGATTTACCGACTCCAGAAGGTCCTTTAACTGCTTCCGATCCACTTACACCAACAACAATTACATTGATTTCTTTGATTTTTGTAGAATTTGAATATGTTTGGGAAGTCGAAGACATCAAACGTTATGCATGCTGAAGATTTACTTACTTAATTAGTGAGAATTAAATTTTTTTTAAAGCAAATTGAGAAAGTAAAACAGAGAAAAAATAATTTCATTAATTTTAGAAATGTCTTTAAAATTAGTGTATTGAAATGTCACCTTAGATAAAAACTTTCTGGTAATATTGCGATTTTATAGGTGTACATTGTGAATACAAAAAACTCTATTTTCTATTTTTTTCAAATTATATACAGGAGTTTCCTCTAAAATACAAACTTTTTGACACACCTTTGCATTACAGTTTCAAAAGATTGAAGTTTATCTATAGGTTCCACTATATAACATTTGCACTGAAGTACAAGTTTTAAACTAAATTAAAATCGCTGTTTCAAACTATTAAAGTATTTTACAGTAAATATTTCAGAATTGGTTCATTTTGTAGAAATGATGAAAGATCATAAAATCGTAAAATTTTAAGCACAGTAAGCGAAAGAAGTAATTACCAAAAAAATTTGAGCAAGCTTTGTGACTGTAAATAAATTTAGACAATTTGTAATATTTTAATTTCAAGGATTTCAAAAACAATTGCCAGGTTTGTGTTTTTTTTGTCCGGAAAATTTGATGTAAAAATTATTTGAAATTTTCGAATAACTTCTCACATACGGTTGGGTTTTTTTAGTGGAAAAATAAAAATTTGGATTGAAAAAGAAAAAAATTAATATAATATATAAAAATTAGTATCGTTTTCAACTGATAAAAATGGAAGAAAAAACAGCTTAAATTTGTAGAATTTCAAAACAAATAGGTTTATAAATATTCAGAAAAAATAATTAAGAAAAAACTTTGAAACTGTTTTTTTTTTAAGATTGTACGAATTCTTAAAATATGGATTTTTTAAATTGAAATGAGTAGGAAACAATTGAACGTCGCTTGCAGCAGTGATGAAGCAGATTAAAACTTTCTATGATTTTTCAATACCAATATTACACCTTGCTGAAGAATAATATGCACTGGAAAATCTTAAACTATCAGAAAAACTAGATGAAAAAAATGTTCAAAACAAGTAAATTAAAATTGTATTCTGTTGAATTTATTAATATTCTGGAACAGTGAAAAAAAATTCTGAATTTTTAAAAAGTGAATATAAACATTGGTGCAAATGCCAGAAAATTTCAATTCGAAAGCAGTCAAAATTCAATTGAATGCCTCTAATTTATGTGATCATCATCTGGGTGTAAATGTTGCTCTTTTCTCTCTCTCTCTCTCTCCCATTTTTCACTCACTCCAAAATGTTGTAATCATCAAACAGAAGAACGTGAACAAGAGAGTGTCATATCACACAAGAGACGCAGACATCTCTACAGATAAGACAACTGTCAGGACACCAACCCGGGAAAAAGAAAAAAAAGTGAAAAGCTATGGGAAAAAGAGAGGGAAAAAAGTAAGAAACAATTGTGATGGGATGAGAGAGGAAGAGTGTATAGGCAACAAATGGTCGCTCACGGAGGCACTTTTTGTGGTATGTGCGAGAAAAAGTGAACATGTGTCACATTTTTTTTCCGGAAATACAAGGATTTAAGTTCGAGATTTTCAGCTGTCCAAATCAACTGTCCAATAAACGATTTTCAAAGTAGAAGACAACACGCTGAAACAGTATAATTTTTAATTTAAAGGTTGACTTCACTTATTGGGACTTTGCTTCTTCAGTTCTATTTTAATGTGCACATATATAAAGCACAAAAAAAAGTTAAAATCGAAAAAATTCAACTTGTGAAAAAAAAAAAAAAGGTGGGTCCTATTTTAGGCAATTTACCATCGGGAAAAATAGCATATCGATTACTAGAAGGCTTGCGAAATGCAGAAATTATATAAGTTATTTGAAACATGAAAATTTACAATTTTGTGTTTTCATTTTTTACGGGAATTTCGTCGTAATTGAATAAAATTGTATTGACTAATGCAATAATACTAAGAATCAAACCAAAATCAAATGTATTAAAACCAATTTTTTCGTCGAGTAATATTTTCGAATAGTTTTAGACCTTTTTAACACCAAACAGAAACATTGAAATCTTAAAAAGTTTGAACATTTTAAACTTTTCAGAGCGTTGTGCGTTTTACAAAACTAACCCGAAAAAAACGTAATAAAGTATCAGAAAATATGAAAACTTTTATGATCATTTCAAAACATTAAAAGTTCAAAATTCGTTTCTTATATTTTTTACAACGAATTGGGATATGAATAAAATTTAAAAGTTTGAATTAAAATAAAAAAACAGTGATGAAACGGGAAACAAATTTTTAAAAACTTTCTGCGAGTAAATGGAAAATTTGAATTTTTGATCAATTTTCATCTAAAACAGAGTGTTGAAAAGCTTTTAAATTGGCAATTTCTGTTTTTCAAATTTAGTATTTCCACTACCCAACTTTTTCCGAATTATTTTAACCGTAACCGTTGTGTTTTAACGTCAAATAGAAACATAAAAAACTACTTTTGGTTGAACAAGTTGTGAACAAGTTGAATCATTTGTTTCAAATATGTGGAAGAAAGAAACATGAAGGTTTTTCTTGAGAATGGTTAGCTGGTCATGATATCAAAAAAGATTTTAAACGTATTATAAGACAAGATATTGAAACATTTGAACACTCAATTTAGGAATTATTATTATTGACCTTGCAAGAACATTCACATGTGTTTCTTAAATTTTTATATTCACAAGTTGAAACGGGAAATAAAAAATATTCAAAAATTCCTATGAATACCTCAAGTTATAATAACACTTTTGAAAAAAAGTTTGCATTTTTAGTTTTTGTACTGAAACAGTGAAAGTTGTTCAAGTTTGAGTATTTTTCTGCCATTGACTGCACTCGTCTTAATTGTGATTCAAAAAATGTGAAAATTTAAAGAGTTTTTCAAAACATGAAAAGTTTGAATTTCGTGTTTTGAATTAAAAAAAAATAGTTGTGATTGGTTTTCAGAAACTGAAATTGAACTAACATGCAAAGTTGTTTTCAGCTAATCTAAAGTTTTTTATGTTTCAGAGAATTACAATAACTTCGATTTCGCCAAGATAAACCGGTTTCATAATTATAATATTTTAAAATTTCATTTTTTTCAAGGATGAAAATTTAAACAAAACGTTAACTGATTCATTTTCCAAACAATTAAAAAAAAACGAGAAACTTAGCAAAACTTTTATGAAAAGAGAAGGGGATCCGAGTCAGCCGTGTAACACAAAAAACAAACAAGTATAGTCCAAAAAGTAAACACTTGCATTTCAACAGGTTTCCCAATTCTCTCTATGTCTTCTCTTTCTTCCAATACCAATATCCCTAAAATATGCGCGGAATGATCAGATAACTATCTATTCTTCGACCCCCTTTTTCCATTACATTTCTTCTTTTTTCTTGTTCACACAGTAACATAGTGTCAACATCTTGTTTGGTAATGTTGCAAATTTGCCCTATGGAACAGGAAAAAGAGGAAGAAACTATAAAATTGGAAAAGCAGTATTTCAAGTAAATTTAAAAAAAATTAAATTTCAAATATATAATTTCGAAGTTTATGAATTTTTAAATTACAATAATTCATTTAAAATATTTAAAATTGAAATAATTCTCAAATCAATAAATTCAGAAACAGTATCAAATTGAAGAAAATTGGAAGCTTATTCTGAAACTAAAAAATTAAATTTTCAGAAAAACTGAAACCAGTAAAAGCAAATTTTTACTATAATCAACTCGTTTTTACAGCAATATTTTAACAACTTTTGTTTTTTTATGTCAATAAATCAAAACAGGATGTTTTTTTTTGCTAACGCCTAATCATACTATCATAAACTGAATGAAGAACAAATATGAAAAAAGCATGAAACAGAATTTTTTTTTGAATCCGAATAAAAATCGAATTTTTATTGGAATTTATATAATAACATTTCTGCAATAGAATAAAATTGGAATAATTATCAAGTTGGTATAATAGAAAAGCAAAAACTGCACTCTCATGTGCTAGTTATTATAATTCTTAATTATAATCCAACAATACGAATAGATACAAAAGTTTTTGTTATTTATGAAAGCATTCAGAAACAGTAGATTTTTAGTTGTCTAATTTTTATAAATTAAAGCAAACTGCACGTGATGCACACAAGTATGAGAAACGTAAAACAAAAAACATTTCATTTGGATTCACATATTTTAACAAAAAAGAGAAAATCTGGGACAGAAAAATTTCAGTTCATAGGAACGAACAATACTAACTGCTTTAGGATCACTCTTCAGTGCATAAATTCCAAAGCAGAAACAGTGAAAAATTGAATAATTAGAGTTCAAATTTTAGAACAGGACAGATATCATAGTAAAGTTTTTAGAAACTGTTCAAAAATTTTTCAAAATATTCAAAAGATTTAGTTGAGATCGAGAAAGTAATATTTGGCGTCAGCCGACAGCCGAGTTATTGGTTTTTTCGGCTGTTTGGAAAAATTTTACGAAAAAAATTCTCGATAAAATTGTCCAAAATATGCTCCGATCAAAAGGCATTTTGAATCAAGCAACTTGACAGCAACGTGAAACAGTGAAAAATTTTTTTGAATTCCACTGTATCAAAACTTCATTTCAAAGTGTCATTACTTGAACACAATGCTAAACAGTATAATTGTTAAACAAGTAATTTTTTTAGCGAAATTCGAAAAAAAAATGTTTCAATTGAAAAAATACTTACATATGTTTCACGAACTAAAATTTTCTCATAATCAGAGACCAAAGTATTATATTCGGCTGTCGGCGCCAGCCGACAGCCGAGAAAAAAATTAGCACTCGGCTGTCGGCGTCAGCCGACAGCCGATTTTTTCTACCAGCCGCACAGCCTTGGTCCTCATAGGTGCAATATACTGCTTGGATGTTTTTCCTGTAATATAATTCAGTTAAGAAAACTTCAGCAGATAAAATTCATACGCCATGCCACTACACCATTTTCCATTTCCATTTCTTGTAACGGTTCCATCTGAAAACATGACGCTTTTACTTCCAATTGAAACCGAGCCTATCGGAGTTTGGGCCTGGAACCTGTCCAGATATATCACAATTATTACAGTTTCAAGAAGTAAAAAATAACAGAAACTGTTTAATGAAAATAGTGAGACAAGAATACTTATTCACAAAAAAAATCGTCATATGTTGCAAAAAGGGCATTCGCTGTGTACATCTTTCACTCGTTGGATCCACTATGCTGAACGTATATAATGAATTCGGAAAATAAATATAGAGGCAAATGCATGAAAATTGGAATCACAATATTTAGAGAATTCGATATTTAAAAAGAAAGTTTAAAAAGACAGTGAATAGAAATAACAAATTCAAAAAAAATATAGAGAGCATGAAACAGCAAGTGTTTCTCAAATAACAAATGTAGTTTTAATGCTACAGGAATATTACTGAATCTTTTCGAATTCTTTTTGTAATCATATTATGGTTTTTAAGTTGTAACAATTCCTATGCACAAAGTATGTTTTACTGGCTTTGTAAAAGTGCTCTACACATTCACAGCATTGCTGATTTACTTTCGCGGTTTTCTAAAAAGGAAACGTTAAAACTTTGAGAAAACTTATAAATTATTGTATCAAAATAATTTTATCGGCAAGAAAGTGGTCTTAAATTTGAGTCAGTTGTCCAACAGGAATCGATTGGAACCACTAGACACTAAAAATGTTCACGATTATTTTGAGAGTCATCTGTGCAACCTGAAAGGCAACAATTTATTGTGATATTTCCTTTTGTAAAAACTTCAAATATAAGTGGAGTGGTACAATCGTGGATGTCGATTCTAAATGCTTCAAGTTTTTAAAAATTACCAATTCATCTATAGCAACATGCGAATCGACCGAATAACTGGAATCGACCGAATTTATAATAATTCATTGAAACAGGTAGTCTTCAAAAAATCCCTGAAAAATGACGAACCAGAAAGAATTCCGATTACCGGAAGTCACACTTTTCTATTTTATTCGTACAAAAAATTAGAGAAAAAAACTTTTATCAATAATAAACTTTTGCCGGGAACAGAAAAATACAAGCTTGAATTGAATGTTTTTTCTTTGGAAAATAATTTTAATTTTCGAAAATTATACTAGTGGTTGTGAATTTTCACCAAAAATCGTAAATTTTTAATAAAATATTCACATTTGCCAAAGGAAATTCATGTTTTATTTTAGTTTTAAGAGTTTCCTTTTTCAACTGCTGCAAATCGTATCAACTGTGTCTACTAAATATTTATATTTGTAAGTTTTTATATCAATACATTGAAACAGTGAAAATTTGTGAAAGAAAATTAAATTAGAGCTAACTACCCATATCTGGCAAAAAGAATACTCTTCTGACAATTGGATAAATTAATTAATTTCACAGAAGAGCGAATGTTTTTTTTTTGAAAAAGTGCCGAAACATTAAATTTAAAAAAAATGTCTGAAAGTTAGTCATATACTTTTTTATCATTCTTGCAACTACAAGGAGTACGGTATCTAGTTAACGGGAATAGTAGTCTTCGACATAACCTTGTTGTATTAATATTCGAAAATTAGGAAGTACAGACAAGACAATATTAACTGATTGTGAGTTATAAAAAAATCAAATTTATGAACACCCTGAAACATACAATTTATTTTTAAATATTTCCAGTCTTAGTCCCCGTGGGCCTTGCACCTTGTTCGCGTTAATTTTTCTTTGATTCTTTGCTCAAAACTCACAGAGAATCACCTGTTATCTCCTGCACCTGCGTCAGGATTAACCTGTCTCTTTTTTCAGTTTCCATGGAAACGGTTCTCTTAAGTCTTTTTCTGTTCTCACTTTTTTGGAAAAATTACAAACTTGGCGTTTTCAAAGTTTTAAATTAAGATATTTTGGTTATTTTTTCCATTTTTTTCAAAATTTATTGTAAAATTTCATTTGTGTTTCAGCAAAATGATGATCGACATTTGTGTTCCGTTTGAGGATTGGGAGTACAATGCTGTGGGACACCGTGAGTTATAAAACTAGACGAAAAATTGGCTGAAAATCTTTCCAGATAGATGTTATTTTGTGGTTGCAGAGAGTATTCTAATGATTTATCTCACAGTTTTGTACTTTCGAATGCGGAAAATCAAAACACCAACTGAGATGTATATAAGGAATTTGTGTAAGTTTTATTCACTTGAAAAAATAAATTATCAGTTTAATAATTGAGACCGAATTCAAGAACGTGAATAACTTTTACTATGACTCCTATTAGAAACAGTAATTTTTCTCAATTTTACCCATTTCAACTATGTTAGAACATCGCGATCACAGGTGAACCGAGGTTTATTTTTTTGAAATTTCTTATGACAACTCAGTGAAACTGTATTTCGATTTTCTGAAAACTATAACATTCTCAACCTCTGTTTCTAGAATAGCTCTTTCCAAACCTGAATTCAATTTCAGTGATAATCGCGTGGCCTCTCATCCCAATTCGTCTCTTCAAAACCGGCTTCACCTTCTTTTTCCCACTTGAAGCATCTCAAAGGTAAGAGTTCTATATTATTGTTCGATGTTTTTCAAACTGAAAATGAACTCTTTGAAACGGGAATTTTATTTTTTTTTTCTTACCTACACAATTTTTCAGTTACCTTCTCTGCATCTTTTTGCGGATTGAAACAACGCTTCAGTATTTTTTCAATCTGGCTCATCTCCTACTGGTAACCTATTTTGCCCGGCAAGTATCGAAACATAGAAGTGTCAGTTTCGAGGTGACGACAAGAATGAGGTGAGATTTTAACAACTTAGTGTAGACTTTGCCATGGGAAAGTGTAAGCTGTTAAATTGTTGGTTTTTTTTTGTATTTTGCATAAGATTTCTAAGGAGAAATCTATCAAAATATAACATGTGAAATTGGGAGATATAAGATCTCTTTGCGGTTTCCCAACAATGATATTAAAAAAAACATTAGGGACAAAAAGGCATAAAATCTTATGCACAACTTGATACAGTGAAAAATTTCCAAATTTTTTTTGAAATAAAAAAATATTTCTCATAGATTTGGAAGTCGAGAAAATGTTTTCTACGATTTTCATAACCAATTTACATATACTTTTTCAATCTGTTATTAAACATTTAGTGGTTTTCAAATCTGCATCAAAATTCCCAAATCTCACGAAACTTTCAAATTTTTCTCCAAAAATTTAGCAGTTTGCATTAGTTTTGACTGAAATTTTTGAAAAATCATATTTTTCCTATGAAAATTAGAGTTTAACAAGTTTGAAAGAATAAATGACTTCATCAAAAAATATACTGCTTAGTTGTAATAAAGATTGTAATAAAATGAAAGGGAGAAGATAATTTTTTCAAATTACTGTTTCAAATGCTCATAAAATCCTTTAAACTTTTGAACAGCATGATACGAAGGATACATAGATCGTTTGAGTAATAGGAACTTTCGGAACTAGTTTTTTAGAATATTTTCTCACTGAAGAATTTTTTGCACCGTATCAGGTTGTGCATAAAATGCCAATATTTATATCAAGTTCATTGTATAGACTGTGACTGTAGTTATTTCCCGTGGGCAATGTTAAAACTTCGCGACGTTCGATTTTTTTAGATTTTCTGTTTTATCTTTAAAGAAAAAATAAAACCTCTGAAAAAAATCAGACAAAATCGTATTTTTACTACTCTGATTGTAAGATCATAATTAGCTAATTAAAACTATCAGTATAATTTTTTATTTTAATTCCATTCACTATGCTACCTTTAAGACCCGTCCATGACAGATGCTGATAGTGAGACAATTCATCACGTTATTGATTTTAATTATTAAATTAAAGAGCGTACGAAAATTAGCTACCGAATGAAACAACCCTTACAGGAAAACTAATAAAAATATAGTGAAACGGTGAATTTTAGGGCCTTATTTGAAAAAATTTTCAACTGTTTCACCTAGTTTTATTTGATGTTGTAGATCTGTTTTCAATTATTTTTATTGAAGAAAAAAATGTTTTCAATTATTTTTATTGAATATTAGAAATGCAAATATTGACAGAATATGCCTACTATATCAACTTAAAAGAATTAAAAACTTCAAAAAAAGTAACCCCATGTCACAAGACTTGAAAATAATTATAGCAATTATAATGTGCTTTTATTTTCCAAAAAATAATTTATGTTTTCAGAAGAACTTTGGTCGCATTCAACTTATTCTCCTTCATAATTTCAACTCTTTTGGTGAATCTACAAGTTTCCAGTGGAATTGTTAAGGTCTTCAGTTGTATTTATGCAATTCCAACTGTTATTTTCTTGCCCGTTTACGTCGTCATTCATTTTGTGGCAAGTTTTGGGATATTTTTTGAAAAAATGTAATTTAGGAATTTTTCAGGCAAATATCAAAGGTTCATTGAAATGTTTCCGAAGAAAAAAAGAAGGGGATGAGAACGATTTCAGCTATTTTTATTTCTATGCTCTTCAGTTTTTCACATCATGGGCACATGTCTATCAGTTTTGTAAGTTAGGAGCTACTAAAAATAGCAAACTTTCGAATTGGGTAAGCGAATGTAGTCATTTTGAGTCAAGCAACTTGACAGCAACGTGAAACAGTGAAAATTTTTTTTGAATTCCACTGTATCAAAACTTCATTTCAAAGTGTCATTACTTGAACACAATGCTAAACAGTATAATTGTTAAACAATTAATTTTTTTAAACGAAATTCGAAAAAAAAACATGTTTCAATTGAAAAAATTTTTTTTCTCTTTCACAATTTAGTTTGTAGATTGTTATGACATTTCTAATGTGTTTAGGGTTAACTAGAAACAATTTTTGATTATAATTTTGTAAGAATAATTCGATTGTACAAATTTTAATTATGGAAATTCCATTCTTTGTCACCCTCGTATTGATTTTTTCCTTGCAAAGTCAAAGTACTTGAAAGCAATGTGAAACAATAAAATTTTCAAACACATTTTTTAATGAGTAAATTCGGAAAAATTTTACTTATATTTACAAAGTAATAAGCAATTAAAATGACATATTATTTAAGAATATGAAAACATTTTCTTGGCGACTTCACATTTTTCTCAACGTTAAAAACAACAAAAAAATAATGTTTCAAATAGTCACAAAATGTTTTCTCTTCTCACAATAAATCAGTGTTTTTGATTCATAAAAAACAATTCCAGGTGTGGTCCAAACCTTCCTCATTCCTGCAATCTTTCCTGCATTCGCTGGAGATTATCTAATCACCTTCCGTTATGTGTCAGGCGTGCTTGCTGTTCGATTCATGGTATCCATTATTTTCGCGGCGGGTCCAATGATTCTTCTTCCACCCGTTCGACGTCAAATTTTCAGACCAATTTTGAAATTGAAACAGGATAGAGTGGCGGCAGTTTCGGAGCCAAGATCTGCAGATCAGATTCAAGTTACTTTTGTCAATTAGTTTTGGGGAGTTTTTTGAAATTAAAAATAAATAAACTTTGCTTTTTTTCAAATCGTTTTCTTTTAAAAAAAATTACCTGTTTTAAGAATTTTTGAAATACAGTGTGGGAAAGTTCTATAGGACCCCCCCTAATTTGAAGGTTTGAGGAACTTCCGAAAATTTTTTTGAAAAACTGCTAATGCCATTCGTTTTTAAATTGAAAAAAACCTATATACATTTTTTTCCAGAAGTTTATCTCAAAAACTGAGGTCGCGCTGGAAAAAACGTCAAAATCCAGTGTGAAACTTCTATAGGACCCCCCGTTTTTTTTCACGATTTTTACTAAAATCAACAGATTTTGGAATTTTTGACAAAGCTCAAATCAAGTTTGAGTTAGAAATGAGTTCAGATAAGCAGTTTTGACTTTAAAAAATTAATACGAAATGTTCTCGTGGGATCTCCAGACTGGTTCTGATTCTTCCGATCTTTGAAGTTCAAGTCTGTTTCAAGCTTCCTGGTGCTCTCGGTAATGCCAAAACTTGATAAACTCTCTTTAACAAGTTCCTACTAAAATTCCTAGCACACACACCATAAACATTTTTACGCCATCCCCAAGAAACCAGTCAGAAACAGCGTATTAACAAGTTGCAGTTATTTTTGATCAACAACAGAACATTCATATACTAAAATCAAGAAAGGATCAATAGTTAATCGGGTTTCCTTGTGTGCGGATGATCTCAAACAGTCTGTCCTCCATTGATCTGACCAAACTTTTCAGCTGGTTGTCCGGAATAGACTTCCAAGCGTCGAGAATTCCTTGCTTCAACGATGCAACTGTTGGGTAAGTCTTGTTCTGAGCATACACGATACGGACAAGAATCCCCCACAAATTTTCGATTGGATTGAGATCAGGACTTCGAGCTGGCCAATCAAGAAGGTTGATCTTCTTGAGCTTGAAATAGTCGCGGGTTGAGTTGCTCACATGGATTGTCGCATTATCCTGCTGAAATCTAAAGTCTTTTCTGGAGTAGTGACGAAGATATTTGGAGAGCTCCAGTTCCAAGACGTTCTGATAGTCAGTGCTGTTCATCTTGCTACTGACGAACTGTATCTCAAGCTTCTTCTTCTCCGTGAACGCTCCCCAAACCATCACCGTTCCTCCTCCAAAATTACGTCTCGAAAAAACCATTGGTTCCTTGCGCAAATCGCGCCAATAGTAGCGGCAACCGTCAGGCCCATCGAGATTGAATTTCTTTTCATCGGAGAAGACAACCTAAAACAATGATCCTAATTATTCACTCTTGCTTTTTTAAATTCTCACTTTACTCCAATTCGTTCCCATATTGTTCTTAGCAAATTCCAATCGCTTGAGTTTATGGTCTGCAGAGAGTAACGGAGCAGGGCGAAGTTTCTGACGAACGATTACACCAGATCGTTTGATGACATTGAGGATGGTCCTTTTTGAAGCAGACAATTGAAGCTCATTGCGAATATCTCTTGCCGTCTTACAGGAGTTGGAGGCAGCACGAATCACATTTCGTTCGTCACGCACGGAGAGAGCTTTGCGACGAGGAGCTCTTTTAGATGTACCGTAGCTCACCAGATCCTTCAGATACTCGCGAATACAGTGTCGAGAACGGGAAATTTTCCTACTCATTTCATGCAGGGACACATTGAGCAATTTCATAACATCCAGCTGAGCGCGTTCAGTGTCCGAAAGGGCAGATCCTCGAGGCATTGCAAGTTAGACTGCTTTCGAAGTAAGCTTTCCAGCCTCTATATGTGTGCCACAACACATGCCACAATTCCACATTTAATAATTCACGCAAAAAATAGTAAATAACATCTGTGAGGGACAATTTAACTTGAAATATTGGTCCCATGGAACCTTGTAATCAAAGAAAAACGATTTGATTCCTGATAAGCCTTCCATTGTTTCCTGCTGCACATTTTGCCAAATCAGCTTGACTACACAGTCGAAACATCTAAAGTGCGTGCTAGGAATTTTAGTAGGAACTTGTTAAAGAGAGTTTATCAAGTTTTGGCATTACCGAGAGCACCAGGAAGCTTGAAACAGACTTGAACTTCAAAGATCGGAAGAATCAGAACCAGTCTGGAGATCCCACGAGAACATTTCGTATTAATTTTTTAAAGTCAAAACTGCTTATCTGAACTCATTTCTAACTCAAACTTGATTTGAGCTTTGTCAAAAATTCCAAAATCTGTTGATTTTAGTAAAAATCGTGAAAAAAAACGGGGGGTCCTATAGAAGTTTCACACTGGATTTTGACGTTTTTTCCAGCGCGACCTCAGTTTTTGAGATAAACTTCTGGAAAAAAATTTATATAGGTTTTTTTCAATTTAAAAACGAACGGCATTAGCAGTTTTTCGAAAAAATTTTCGGAAGTTCCTCAAACCTTCAAATTAGGGGGGGTCCTATAGAACTTTCCCACACTGTATTATAGAAATGTAAATTTTATTGAAATAAGTTTCATCAAAGCTGTGTAGTGCAGTACAATTTTATAATAGCGTAGGCAAACCACAGATTCTGTAATTTCATTTAACTTTACTTTTCTTCTGAAACCGGAATATTTTGTCTTGAAAAAATGATTTTTTTCATTGTTCACTCATAAGAAATTATGAAATTATATTTATTGATTTTTTTTCTTCTCAATACACTCAAAATAAAAAACTGCGTGGCGTGTACTGCAGAAAACCTCATATTTAGGCCCCGCCTTTTTCTCGTCCACTCACGGAGAAAAGGCAAAAATTTGGGGACCAACCAATATCAGGCCGCCGACATCCTACGGGTTCCGCGCGCCGCTATGTTTAACTCGCAGCGGGCGGAGACAGCTCGCCACGCCCACAGCGAGTTAAACATAGCGGCGCGCGGAACCCGTAGGATGTCGGCGGTCTGATATTGGTTGGTCCCCAAATTTCTGTCTTTTCTCCGTGAGTGGACGAGAAAAAGGCGGGGCCTAAATATGAGGTTTTCTGCAGTACACGCCACGCAGTTTTTTTTATTTTGAGTGTAAATGAACATATAAATGTTTTTCAGAAAGTAGAAGAAAATTGATCTTTTTTCAGAAATAAAAAAAATCTGGAAAAACGGACAGCATGTTCTTTTAAGTAGCTAATATTTTTACCAACCCTCTACTAAAGTTGTATTGATTTAAAAACATTTATAAAACAGTTTTTTCTTTTTTTTCACCATTTCTTGGGTTCGTAAAATAAGACTTATATGCCAGTTACAAAATTATATTAATTGGTTCACCGAAAAATCTCTATACTTTCAATAATTCTGGGAAAACAACAAGTAATTCACGGAATCTGAAATCCTGTTTAATTTACTTTATCCCTGAAACCGTAACTTTTTAAGTAAATTCATTTTTCTTGGATCACCATCAAGCTGTTTCAGCTCGAAATTCTCGAAAAAACTTAAAACTGTTTTGCCAAAGAGTTAAAAGTCGAACACAAAGTGTAAATCTATTTCATATCGAAGATTAAATTATCTGGTAAGTATCTGATTTGGGATTTCTCAAAGACCAACGGAAAATCGGAAATACACTTGACTTTACCATTTCTCTGAAACCGGAACATTTTTATGTAAATGCACTTTTCACTGATCATCATCATCATTATTCTCAATTTGATTCAGTTTATTTGCATATCCTTATCCATTCAATGACCTCTATTTAGCTTTTATAGCCATCGCCACCCAGGTGACAACAAACCATTTCTCGAAATACCTCAATATATCCGGTCGGATATTAGCATTGAGAAGGCAGTAGTCATCGGTCAAATGACCGTTGAAATGACCAAAGCAGTGGCATAACAATAGCCATGAAGAAGGAGGTGAAAGTATAGAATTCTATGAGGTCAAATTTGAACCTGCGCTTCACTTTTCTCGGATCATGTACTTTCTCGGGCTATTCTTGTGCCATTTTCCTTTATATTTCATTCTTGGAACTTTTCAATTTTATTTCATTTTTTCTCTGTTTCTCCTATTTTATATTCACTAACAATGCAATTTCAAACAGTGTTCTTGGAATATTGTTAACTTTTCAAAACATAGCAAAAATAAAATTTTAGATTCGGAAATGTTTATTTCCAATAAATTTTCTTGTTTAACGTAGAGCATTAGAAAGTTAAAATTAATTTTTCGAAGAAAATATTGGTAGAGATTATATGTATTTTTATATACGAACAATAATTGGAATGAACAATTTGTATGATTCAAAAATATTCGATAACCATTTTTGTGAAAAAGAAAGCATTTAAAATATTCTTGATGGTTTACCTAATAATTTTGATTTTCAAAAAATCAAGACATTAACTGAAATGTACATCAGAAATTCGTGTGTGTCTTGTTCAAAAATTTAATTTTTGGATTGTTAGTTTATCCTATTTTTATGGATCAATGCTAGAATATTTTGAGCTTTTACTATCATTCTTCTCAGAAACAGTGATTTTTTGAATTTTACCAATACAGCTTCAGAACTAGGGCTAGAAATATCATAGAGTCCATACATAGAAGTATCCAATGCAAAAATTTTTAGAGCATGTACGTAAAAAGTAATCTGCATTACGTTTTTACCGTGCTTTTTATTTCATTCTTTTTTGCTTGGCTAGCATGTTTGAAATTTTTTCATTAATTTTTTTTCTGTTTCACGTGTGTTATACATCATTTATAAAACCAATTTAACCATTGGAAGGTTTTTAATACACTCATCTTTAATTAATTTTTTTTAATTTTCACCCAAAACATCATTTTTGAGAAATTTTGGAAAATGGGCGAGATCACTGTGATTTCAGAAAAATGGTTTAGCCATTTGAAATTTGTTTGCGCTTTAATTTGTGTATTATCCTTTTTCAGACTGATTCAGACTGAACCTTGATGATGGTCTAAGTTGGATTTTGGCTACACTTCAACCCTCAAATTACTTTAGATTTTTCATTTGTTAGTAGTTAACCTTACGTTGCAATGTATCCAACAAAACCTCCCTCTAGTTAACAACACTCTGAAACTGATTGAATTAATTATCCACATATCCTACCTGTTTCTAGAATTACCCATATCCATCCTAACCCACAAATCTTTTTCTAATTATTATCCCTTATTAAATCTGCCACAAATCCATCACGTTCCTCCAATACTTCTTCTCCTTAGACAATCGGCGGAAAGGTAAAATGGATTTCCAAAAAGATACAAATCTTCGCACTTTCGCTTAAAAAGGCGCGTAGCTTTAAAGTTCGTTTTTTGTGTATTGTCTCAGGAGAGAAAAAAAACGAATACGGCAACATTTTTGTCTATGGATTTTACTTCTTTTCCCCCTCACCATGTACAATTTAATAAGGAAAGTGTGTGTGTATTGCTGTTCTGGGTAAAGTAGGTAAGGATGGGAGGTGGAGGCAAAGGAAATTGGAATACATGTCTAATGCCAAGTTTTTAAAGTTACCCATCTGTTCTATGTCCATTTGAGGATACCGTTCGTCTTTTGGTATGGCAGAGATTTGTTTTCTGGTTTTTCAAGTTCTCTTGGATTTGTCTCTTTTTTTAATATACTTCTTCGAGAGTAATAGTAATTAGAAAAAACATCCAAAAAAGATACTTTCTGAACATTTTGAAACAGTAAAGTTACGCAAACATTTGTTGATTTTTTTTGTTGATTAACACACGGAGTTTTACTATTTTATTTTATCAATATGCTGAAACGGTTAATTTCAATTTAATAAGATCACACCTTGAAGTGTCAAAATTTAGGGAACCAGTTTTGCACCATGAATAACAAGTTGTAATGTGTGTTTCCAAAATATACCTCTAATCTGAAACTGGAAATAAATTTGCAAGTGGTTTCATATTAAAGTGTAGCCTTTTTCAACGGTTTAACCAAAAATTTTAAATTAAATATTATTGAACTTTGATCAGTTTAATTGCAATTTGAGTAGTAAATTATTTTATAACATTTCAAATCTGATTGAAATAAAAATTGAAAAATCGAAAAGAATTTTTTTACCAAATTTTGTATATGTTGATGAAAGAAAAATTTAAGAAAACTTTTTTTTCTACAAAAATAAAAATTACCAAAATTTCAACCTAATTTTCAAAAAATCGATATTTTTCGACCTATCGAAAAACGAAAAATAAAAAAACTGTGATTTTTCAATTTTTCAAAAATTGAAAAACCGGCGCATTTTCTGAAAAAAAATTGAACTGTAAATTAAAAATAAAATTTCAAAATTGATTTTCATGAAATGTTGAAACAGTAAAATTATAGCAGTTTTATGTGTTTGGTCTAAATTCGTAATTTTTGCACTGGAGAAACAATATTAGAAATTTTACTTTGGAGAGCATATTTCTAGATTTATAGATTCAATTTTTTATTTGTTTTTTTCAATAAAAATTTACACAGTTCAACAATAAATACATTATTTTATAAAAACGTAGGCACGAGAAAGCCAAAGTTATGAAAATTTTTACGATCTGTCTGGTATAAACATTTTTATATTTTTATACTTTTTTTATCAAAGAAAAAAATAGCCAGACGTGTTTTAAACAACTTTCAATTTTGGGATGACGAGCTTTTTCCAGATTTTGTAGATAATGGAGCAGAATTAAAAATAAGGGGAATAATAAAAAATTGTAGCCAATCGGTTATTTTCTGAACATGTTGAAACAGTAAGACAATTTACTTTGGATTTTTTTATTAACTTTAGTTCGACTAATAGTAAGACTTAACTATTATTTTAATGAAACCAAATGAAACAAATTTACAAAGTGTTCAAAATTACAGAAATTAAGTCAACACTTTGAAACGGCATAAATTAACTTTTTTTTTAAATAGCCTCCAAATAAAATCATACTATTTTTTGAACTGAACAGAGAAACAGAAAGAAATTTGAAATCTGAAATGATTTAATTTATTAAAAAAATATTTTTACAAAAAAAAGTTTTACCTTGTTTATTTTGATCCAGATTTCAAATATGATTATCGTTTCTTTTTTTTAATTTGACTTTCAGAAATGTAAAGCGTCACTTTTTTACTGTAATTGTTATTGATACAAGTTATTTCAAGGCTTTTCTTATTTAATATTTGGTTATATTAGATCCACCACTTTGAAAATAATACTAATTTTCTAATACTATTTCAGCATTCTTATTTTATTGTAATCTTTCAAAATATTTTCAGTGCTTTTATCACATGTGTAAGTCTTGAAAACCGCTTGAAATTTTAACTGGAAGTAATTAATTCAAAGTGTTTTGAAGTGTACTACTATGATACTATGTTGTTTTAAGTGTTTTCATCAAATTTCTGCCTATCTAGTGCCTTGTTCTTTGAACTTTGGAAATTTCGAACATTTTTGAAACTGTATTTTTTTTCTGAAATTTCTATTAAAATTCTACGGTTTCAACATTTCGAACACTCCTAATCAATTAAATGCGTAGAACTTATGTTATGTGAAATTGCTATAAGTGTAAAAATATGGAATGCATCGTTTTTTTTTGCAGGAAAAGAGGGTGTATTCTCATTTCTTCTGCTATTTTTTTCTCAAACAGTAATTGATCTGAAATTCAAAAATCAAATTTCTTTTCTTAATGAACTTTTTTCGAACAATTTTATTTATTTCTACTTGTTTCCACTTCAGTTTATGTCGCTTTGTTTTCTTTTCCTAAATTTTTTAAAATAGTTTGATAGAAAAATGAAACGTGAACAAAAAATATTTACTCCGAGGGAATATTGCAAAGGAACGAGTTCAAAAACTTAAAATAACAATTTGAAACATTACAAATTTTGTTTACTACTATTAGTTCTCGCAAATTTATAAATTTACAATTAACAATCTTTTTTAATATTTTTATAATTTCAATGAAAATACCAATTATACACTTTTTTGAAAAAAATGCGCACCTGCCTAAATCCAACCTTTTTGGCCTTTAAAAAGTGGCCCAAAATAGTCCCTATAGTTGTAGGCCGCTTCCCAGGCAACTAAAGGATTTCTTGTAGGCACACAGGTAGCCATTTTGTGTCATTTTATTTTAAACAAAGATTTTATAATTTATTGATTGAAAAATGAAGACCGAATTCTGATGAAATAATTAATTTTTGGGGAAAAAATAGTTCTGTTTCACACTCTCTTGATATTGTTTTTCTGTATATATTTTTTCAGTTTATTTAATTTTTAAAAGAGTTTTTTCGAAAAATAAACTTTAACACATACTTTTTCTCAATTTATTTCTACACTTGTTTGATAAAAAAATTGTACCTGGCTGAATAGGCATCCAACGTTTCGCTGTCGAAAACTGAATATAGTCCCATCGGTGTAGGCCGTATCTCAGGCGAGAAAAGCATGTAGGCACACATATAGGCATATTTCTACCTTTGTTTCTACAAGCAAATACCTTTAAAGTTGAATAGTATCAAGCAAAAAACGGAATTCCCATAGAATTCATTAATTTTTGAAAAAAAAATTTCTGTTTCAAATCCTCGGTATATTGTTTTGATGCATATATTTGAACTCAGTGTTTTCGAATTGATCCTGCGTTTTAAATTTGCTTTCTTAAATTTCCATACAGTGCATTTTTTTTCCACTTCTACGACATTAAAGGGGGGGGGGGGGCGCATTTACGCGCGATGGTCCCGCTATTGGTCTCGCCACGTGCATCAAAAATCATTTCTCAAATTTTGCAATCCTAGTAAAATTTACCTCACAGGAAATTGATAAAAGTGTAAAAATTGGGGGAAAACAGGGCGTAGCGTTATTTCTTTAAGATATTTTTCTCAAAACGAATCAGTTTTGAAACAGTAATTGCTTCGAAAATCAAATGATTTCTGAAATTGGAAGTATTCCAAGGTTTTCTTGAAGAACTTCCTTTGTAAAATTTTCACTACTTTTTATCAACCGTATCATAACGAAAACTCAACAAACTAGTAAAATGACTGACAACTTGAAACATTATAATTTTTGTTTGAATTATTTGAAAAAAAAAACAAATTAAACATTTCACTCATTTCTACCGATTCAACCGAGGCCAGTTTCTTCAATTTTTAAAGGAGTTTGTTAGGAAAAATGAAACTCAAACAAAATCATTAAAAGATTGAATGATCAGAATCGGAATGAAAACAACCATTAAAATTACAACTTGAAACGTTTGAATTTTTCGAAAAATTTTAAATTTTATTTCTTATTTCCCAGTCGGTTTTTTTAAAAATTATTTCACACTTTTTATAAATTCAATTCTACACTTGACTCAAAAAATACGTGCCTGCCTGAATAAGCATCCAACGTCATTTTCACCTTAAAACGGCTTACTATTAGGTACAGGCGGTGGCAAGGGAGGCATGCCTAGAAGGCACACAGGTAGTTTTTTGTATTTGAAAAATTGTTTCTACCGTCCAATAATTTTAATAATTTATAAATTTAAACAAAAATCTTAAATTCCCTCAAAATTCATAATTTTTTTTGCAAAAAAATTTTATTGCTGTTTCAAAGCCTCAATATTTGTTTTATGTTCCAACAGTGGTATTGAATTTTTTTCACAATCATTTTTTCCTCAATATGAAGTAATCCTCTCAAATCGTAGTAATTCCTTCAGTTTTTTTGTCACCTTTTCTGTAATAATCTCGTCCTTCCTTCCCGTAATATAGCCTACAAACTGTTGTAATCGAAAAAATTAGCATTTTCTTTCAGACAACCCTGTGTCACAAATTGAGAGGAAAAGATAAAGATCTAGAAAACGATGCTTCAACGTCGCAACTTCACTCAAACTGATTGATATTCTCTCACCTGAACTTGAAGGAATTCTCGAGAAGCTTCAATATTTTATCCCTAAAGTACAATTTCCATTTGCTCAATACTATAAAATGTCAGTGAAACTGTGGATTTGGTGGTCGATTTTTGGATTTTGGATCTCATCTTGTACCGGTTTTTTATGGACACTTTTTGGAGGTCAGTGAAACATTTTCAAAAATTTTATGAAGTTATTCGAGTAGTGTCGGAAAATGTATTTAAACCTTTTTTGTTTATTTGAAACATTACTAAAAGCACCAAAACAGTATAGAATAAAAATATATTGAAACATCAAATTTTGAAAATTTGGTTTGTGAATTTTTGTGGAAAATTTCTAAAAGTTACTGTTACTCAAAATTACTCAAAAAATGTAAAATTTCCATTAAAGTTATATATTTTTCCACAACTTTTTTGCTTTTGGGAAAATATATTTCTAGAGTTGAAAATAATAACCAAACATTTGTAGAATTTTGCAAATATTTAGAACAAAGTTGGGTAAATTTTCAAATTTTTTGCAAACAAATTTGAATTTTTTGGAAATTTAGAGCATTTCTGTCAATTTGAACTCAATAAATTCTTTAAAAATAGTAAAACTTTAAAATTCTGAATGAAAAAAACTAAGAAATACACTTTTTGACTAAAAATAAAAAAATTTTCAAAAGTAGAAAAATCTTGCTTCAGTCATTTCAACAGCTTGGCTGTGATTTTTAACAGTTTCAAAAAGACGCTACGCTACTTTTAAAATAGTTTAATTTCTCATGAAAATTTAACATGTTTTTTACTGAAAAGTTCTTACTGTTTCAGTCAGTTGTTATATCAACTTATCTCAACGATTTTATATTAGTTCTATTCCATCCATCTCTCCGATATTTCCAATATTTCAGGAAATCACTGTAACTGCTGTCGTTGTCCCGCAGCTCCACGTCCTCCTCAATACCAACAACATTTCTTAACCGCGCCAACTCTAATTCCCCATTATCAAAGTTCATATGCAATTTCATATTCTCCACCGAGTCCTCCCAGTTATCCAATTTCAAATCAAGATTCATATGTTCAACCACCAGGATATACAGTACCCCAATTACCAACTACTCCAAAATATCCAGGACCCCCTTCAGCTGCTCCTGTACACAGAGATCAATTGTATACGGAAGAAAGAAAATATTCAACGAATCAAGTAGCTTATCATTCAGGTGAACTATTTGTTATGAAAATTCGAAAAAATCCGTACAGAGTACCTGTGGAAATTGCAATCAATTTTACAAATTTTGTGAAACAGTATTTTTTGAAGAAAACTTAAAGTTTCGTAGTAAATTTAAATTTTTTGACCGTTTGATTTCAAAAACTTCAAAAAACCTAAACCTTTACTGTCTCAGAGTCCCGACGAGTAACAATTGATGAATATGGAGGCCAGGCATTGGATCAATTGGAGGATGAACTGGCAGCTGAAAAGTACAAGTACAACAAGCAGAAAATTCGTGAAAAAGAGGAAAAAGAGAGAAAAGAGAAGCAGAAACAAGGGCGAATCCGCGTTTTCAAAATAAAACCACACAAGTCACCGAAAGTCAGCAATGGAATGGTTGAATGGCAGTCTTCGCAGGTCGCTAAATGTTAGTTCTTCATTGTTCAAAGTTAGGAAATTAAGAAATTAAAATTATTGTTTGTTCCGAAGAATCATATTTTATTTGGAAATTAGGAAACAAATTGGATTTGTTTAATGTGAATTTGTTAAGATCGAGCTTTTTTGTTAAGAACGAGCTTTGGAAAAGCTCGTGCTTTCAACAAGTTATTGAAACATTATGAGAAAATTTACCCTTTTTAAAAATTTAAAAATTGGTTTTTGCTTTAAGGATTTTGCTTGAAAATATAGAAAGTGGGTCTTAGTGACCAAGCTGGCTGATTATTTTCTTTCAATAAATATTTATCGACTGTCGGCTGGCGCTACCAGCCGCACATCCCTAGTGATATTAAAAGAATAAAAATTTAAACATATTTTGGTTTGCTTAAATAAAAAAAATTCCAAGCCACATATGTATTGCAGATAAATGAAAATTGAAAAAAGAAAAGCCATAATTTCAAAATTTCATGAAACTTAAATTTTGAAACTTTTTTGTGAATAAGACAGTCTGAAATGATATCGTATTTCGAAGTGGTGAAAAAGGCAAGTAAATTCCTGAAAAAGGCAAGTAGATTTAAAAATTCATTGAAACATGAAGAGAAAATTTAAGTTTTTAGAAAATTAATTTTTGAATTTCGTTATGAAATTTTTTCCAAATTTCTATTATCTTTTTTTCATATTTGCAAAACAATTTAGAGTGGTTGAACAAATTTAAATGGCCGAACAAAAACATTCCCGGAAAACACAAAAACAACAACTTTTCACTTTTTGTTGAAAACTTGGGAAAAACAAAAAATCGAAAAAAATTAGAATTTTTTCAGCTTCATTTGGTGAATATTATTTATTTTATATATTTTTAATGAAACCCCCACAAACTCCTTTACACAATTTTAAATTTAGAATTATATTTTTGCAAATCAAAAAAAACCCCATCAGGATCACATTGGATTTCTACATTTTGAAGCAAAATCCACGGACTCCACTTTTTTATTTTATTTTAATCTTTTTTGTCCTCAAAATTATAATAAATTAAAAAGAAAACGAATAAAACATATTCATGGAAAAACCCCGGGCAAATTGAAATTTGTCTTGAAGTGTTTGAAAGTGTCCGAGAATAAAGTTTTTTTTTTTTTAATTGAATTATTGTTTTAAATGTTTTGTTGAAATTTCTGAATTATAGATAACTCTGTCACAAATATTAAATGATTTTTTTGAGAAAATATTTGGAAAGTACTCAAAATTATCTGGACTGAATTGACATATTTTCAAAGTTTTTTTTGAAAATTTACTAGAACTGACACAAAAAAACTTAACTTTCAAATTGTGTTTTCTAACTTCGATATTATTTATTTTATTACCAGAATTTTATCATGCAAAAAAAAGTTTTTAAAAAAATTATCTATAGTAAACAATTTCTACTGTTTCAATAAAATATTTTAAATTCCACTTTTACTCATGAATTCGGAACCTCCTTTCAAGAAGGATTTATAAAATATTCACCTTAAAATTCCAATTATCAGACACAAACGAAAAAGCCGTGCAAAAGTTCATAGAAGCCACATCAGAATCAAATGATTTGAATGAAAATGAGAGTTTGGAGGAATTTATTCCAATTGAAATTGGAAATGAGCCCGAGTTTGCAGATGAGGAACCGGCTGGGCCACCGCCAAATGTTAGAAATCGGGTGAGTTTTTATTTTGTTTACTGAGAAAAAAAACAGAAAACAATGTTTTTAATAATAATAAAACATTTAACTGTTTTTCTTCTCTTTTGACAAGGAAAAATGTTGCATGCCATAATTTTTTGAAACTACCCAAAAAAAACCATAAAACTTTCAGCTTTCCCATGACCCAGTGCTTGTTAACAATATCAAACGAAGGAGATTCATTTATTGAAGTTTTTGCAATATTCTCTAGAATTTATCGAACTTCCTATGTTTTATCTTGATAATTACGGTTCTAATTAACACACTTCATTGATTGGTTTTACGTGTAATATATTTTATTTTTTTACTGTTTCATAAAGATTGTTAAACGTCAACTGAGAAAGGAAAGTATTCAATATCTCAGTAGGGAATCATAATTTATTTTATGCATTTTTCAGTTTAGCAGCAAGCGTGGATAAATTGAAAACTCGAAATCTTTCATTGTTCAGAAAAACTTCAAAAAAACATTTTTTTTTTTTGGTTTCCTCAAGTTAGAAAATAGAAATAGAAAAATTATATCGCACTATTCTACGAAAAATGTTTTTGAAACGAAAATGTATGATAATGGAAGTCAAGAATTTCTTGTAATTGTCGAAATGTATTCGAGCGGAGTAAAATAAAAACATCTTGCGAGTGACATATGAAATTATAAAAATATAGTCTCATTTTACTAGAAATCATTAAAAATAACTGTTCCTGTTCAACTATTAGGTTGGTCAAAAAGTCTTTGCAAAATTTTGATTTTTTTTTGGAAGTAGTATTTTTTCAAAGCGAACAAGATTCAATGGGTAATATATTTACCATTAATGCCTATGACTTGTTGCCAACACAACGGAAGTTGAACAGTACCCTCCGCCTAGAACTCCTGCGATTAGGAGGCAAAGAAGTCGTCCAACCCCGTTTCGACGACCTTTCGATCATGAAACTTCTGTCCGGCAAGGTGATTTTGGAGTGAGCGGAACAGATGGTAGTACAAAATTTGGATTCCGACTGTCTGTAGCTTCTGGCGGGTCTTAAAAGTTGTATGCGGTCTTGCGTTGTCATGGAGCAGCAACAACTTTGATCCTCTAGGGCGATGTAATCGATGAGCATGGACCACCTTTTCCAATTAAATGCAGTATAGGCCAGCGTTGATTGTAGCAAAGTCTGGAAGAAGCTCTCTGGAAATGACACCCTTACTGTCCCGCTCAATTGAGAGAAGCACTTTTTTGCGTGAAGTTCTCATTTGAGGTCAGGTGTCGCGGTTTCCTCGACCGGGACCCACTCTTTTTTCCTGGTATGGCTAACATACAATATCCATTTATCATTTCCAGTAATGATATCCTTAACCCAGTCCGTTGTTCGTTTCCTAGTGAGCAGCGAAAGAGAGAGGTCACAAAGCAATTTTTCTGAGAATCGGACAATTTGTGAGGAACGAGTTGACCGAACTTTTCTATCTTTCCGGTTTTTTGGAGATGGTTGATGATGATTCTTTGGGGATGCTTGAGAGTCGCAGAAAGTTCGCGTGACGTTGCTCTTGAATCATCTTCCAGGGCTCTCGAAATATCTTCATCGATATCCAAACGAGAGCGATCTTATCTTGGTTTATCATCGAGATCGTAGTTCTTTTTCGTGAACTTTTCGAACCAAAACTTCATGGTATTGTAGGTGACAGAGTTCTTGTCTAACACTACACACATGTTACGACGAGCTTCGTTGCAATTGCAGCTTTGGGGGAACTCGTACAGAAAAACCCCTCGGAGGGCGTGACGTTCGGCGAGCAAATTCTCGGTCATTTTGAACAGCACCCAAAAGTTTTTTCAAATATATTAAACATGCACATTACGTACTATGCAAATAAAAAAACAGAATTGGAAAAAAAATAAATTAACGCTAAGCAATGAAGAAACAAACAAATTTTGCAAAGACTTTTTGACCAACCTAATATTTACATTTTTCTTAATTCTAATGTTTCCAAAAAGTTCAACTGCATAGCCGTATCTTTAAAAAAACCATAAACACGCATCGAAACATTAAAAATATGCATATTGTTTGAGTCGAAAATCAGTGAATATTTGAAAACGTATTGAAACAGTAAAATTAATATTAGGGGTCCAAACAAGTTCCATGTCAAAATTCATAACTTTCTTCCCAGCTCATCAATTTTTCTGAAGTTTTAAGAATTTATGTGATCTTCTATGACCTTTCGTTTGGCAATATTTTCCAAAGTTTTTTATCATCCCAAATGTCCTAACTCGGATCCACTTTTCTCATGATCCTTTACAGCTTTTATCCGAGTTCCATAAACGGATTTCGCTTAGTTTTGAGTAAAATGCAAGAATTCAATAAAGACTTGTAAACAAATTAGTAAATTTTAAAGCATGAGTAACATTTGAATTCAATATTTCTTATTCTATTTTTTATTGAACTTTCAATTTTTTTTTCCATAACTAAGGAGAAACCACCTATCGCAGTCCGCTGAAAGCTGTAAAAAAGCGAGATGGGGCAGACAAGAGAATAAATTCCAGTTTAGAACCTTGGGGGATAATCAAAAAATTTTGAAACTATTCTGAAATTAAAAATTATAGTTGATAACACAGATTCCCACAATTGGAGAAAAATTTATAATCTACGAAAAAAGTTATGAGTTTGAGAAATAGAAATCAAAATTTAAAAAAAACCATGTCATGTTTCACGTTGTGATTAAAATCATCATCAGCAACAAAAGCTTTCATTGATTCAATTTCCATTGATTGGATACAAATTGATCATGGTTGTGAAGTTTGAAGAATTTCTTCCTGATAATAATTAGATTTATATACTATTCTTTAAAATCTTTATCTCACCTGACAAACAAAGCAAGTCAGTGAACTCTTCTATGAAATTAATATCATCATGATGAGAATTTGCAAACAGATTGATTCCATCCATCAGCCAGCAGAGGACTTTTTCCATCCATTCTGCGACATCTTCTTGTGTTCCAATTATTGATGGCTGTCCTCTCAATTGTTGGAATTAGTCCAGGATCTGTAAAATTGTTTCATGCATTTTTGTCTGTTTCTCAGGTTATTGAAAACGCCTTCAATCGATATCAGCATTTGCACTAATATCTCATCATAACAGTTCCAATTGAAGATGGGTTTCAGGTGACAACGACTGGGCGTGAATCTTTTGAGAAGTATTGGAAATATCGGAATGCTGTTGAGCATTTGGAGAATAGATGAGAGCCAACAGCTGTTTCCTGAGTTTCGGATTTGATTTTTTTTTGAGAAATAAAAACCAAAATTTAAAAAACATGCCATGTTTCACATTGTAATTAACACTCTTGTTCAATACAATTCTGAGTTTCCGATTCCGACTAGAAGGCTCGAATCGCGTCTGTGATCTTTTGTATTCACCAATGTTGATCGTTTTGATATCGGTGCTCGTGACCCTCCATAAACAGATTCTCCTCCTTTCACAGCCGTCATGGCGATTGATGCACCCGATAATACAGCACCAATTGCAGTTAAAGTGCTTGATTTTTCTGCACTGGCTCCTCCGGCATCAGATTCAGATTCAAAATGAACTAAAATAATTGAAATGATTTTTAAAAAATCAATGTTTCAGGGAACTTATTTTACAACGAAACATTTTATTTATCTGATAGTTCAGGTCCTAGTGAAAGCCCCAAAATTTACAGTTTCTAAAAATTTTTATAAAATGAACAGTTCGGTCTTTTATTTATTATAGTTCTATACCTATTCCTATTCGGTATGCCTATTCCTTATTAAAAGCTGTTCAATATGATGCCGTTCGTTGAGTCAAAAATCAGTGAATATTTAAAAACGCAGTAAAACAGTAAAATTACTATTAGGGGTCCAAACAAGTTCCATGTTAAAATTCATAACCTTCTTCCCAGCTTATCGATTTTTCTGAGTTTTTTGTCGAATTTATGTTATTATCTATGATTTTTCGTTTGCCAATATTATCCAAAGTTTCTTATCACCCCAGACATTCTAACTCGGATCTACTTTTCTCTTCTTCACAGCTTTCATCCGAGTTCGATAAACGGATTTTGCTTAGTTTTGAATGAAATGCAAGAATTCAATAAAGACTTGTAAAAAAATTAGTCGAAACAATTTTAAAGCATGCGTAGCATTTGAATTCAATATTTCACATTCTATGTTTTATTGAACATTCATATTTTTTCCATAACTAAGCAAAGATCACCTATTGCAGTCCGATGAAAGCTGTAAAAAAGCGTCCTATTTAGAACGTTGGGGATAATCAAAAAATTTTGTAACTATTCTGAAATGAAAAATAATGGTTGCTAACATAGATTTCCACAATTTCAGAAAAATTTATAATCTACGAAAAAAATTAGGAATTTGAGAGATAAAAACCAAATTAAAAAAAAAAACATTTCATGTTTCACGTTGTCTTCAATACAATGCTCATCTGACGACTGGTGGTGAATCTTTTAAGAAGTATTGGAAGCATCGGAATGCTGTTGAGCATTTGGAGAATAGATGAGAGCCAACCGCTGTTTCCTGAGTTTCGGATTCCGGTCCTAGTGAAATTCCCAAAATTTAAATTTCTAAAAATTTTCATAAAATGAACAGTTGGGTCTTTTTATTAACTTTAGTTCTACAATTATTCACATTAAAAGCTGATAAAAATTAATCATGTGTATATTGTTTGAGTAAAAATCAGTGAATATTTGAAAACGTAGTGAAACAGTAAAGTTAATATTAGGGGTACAAACAAGTTCCATGTCAAAATTCATAACTTTCTTCCCAGCTATCCATTTTTCTGAAATTTTGTGGAAAAAAAGTATAGTTGATAACATAGATTCCCACAATTTCCGAAAAATTTATAATCTACGAAAAAAATTATGAATTGGGGAAATAAAAAAAAGCATTTCATGTTTCACGTTTTCTTCAATAATGCTCATCTGTAGTTTTTAATTCACTCAATCTGTAGTTTTTAATTCACTTAAAACTGCTTCAATCAAAATCAGTGTTTGTTCTAATAGGTCCTCATAACTGTTTGCATCGGTGATGTGTTTCAGGTGACAACGACTGTGGTGAAAAAATTTTTATTTCGAAAAGTTTTCAAAGTTTGTTTGGGTTTGTGGGTTGTGAAGAAATCCTTGTATGTCATACCCAATCTTAGAGGTTTTGTAAAATTCTTCGAATTCAAGTATTTCATGAAAGCCAACACTTCTGGACGAGGTAAACCGGCTGTTTGTTTATCAGAATTGCAAACCAGTCCACCGATCAACTCCACGTCATTGATCCCATTTACTTCTTCTCTCAACTCAACTGTCTCAACTCAACTCAAATTTCAGTAATCTTTTATTTTATTTTATCCAACATATGTATCAAAAATAATATTTTTTCAATCAAAATAAATTTCTATATAGTTTTCCCACCTTCGTTGTTTTTTTTTGTTTTTATTATTTCAGATGACTTTTGGTATTTTTATGGCACAAAAAGAAAACCCGTAAAATTGCGCCGAAATTACCTGAAAACTGCCATTTTCACAACTGCAGTCAATTTCGAATATAATCGAATGGATTCACTATTTCAGACATTTTTCACATGTCTGAAATGAAAATGGAAATCTTAGTAAGACATTAATAACTTCAGCATCATTGAAGATACACAAAAGTGGCGCCTGTACTAGCACCTACGGTAAAAGCCATAAGAATACTCAACTGCCTAAAGAGAATCATCTTCATACTCTTCATCACAACCTGTTCAGATCATTTCAAAATAGCCGTATTTCAACAAGACCACACCTCTCTAAAATTGTGGTTCTCGGAGTACTTAAACTGTTACCGTACTCTAAATTCAAGTATTTTCCGCGCTGAGCTCAAAATAATGCTAGAATGTGAAATGTCTCAAGATAACGTGGTTCGTTAAAAACATGAAATTAAAATATAAAAATCTAAATTACCTGGTCGCCGCAGTGAATCTTCGATGTGCGGCTAAAGGTAAAGATAGTTTAGTTAAAGAAAAAATTTCGAAAATCGATTTCAAATTTTACTGATATTTGACCACTTTGGCGTCTTCAAACAACTTCCCCATTGTCTATAGTCCCTTTTTAAATAGTTTTTTCTAACTTCCTAATCTTCAAATTGTTTAATGACTCCCCCTATAAAAAGATTTGTTGTCTCAAAAACACTTTTTGACCGTCGAAATCATCGTAACAAAAGTCAACTATTCAGGTTGATTGATAGCAAAAAAAGGGTAGTGATATCATTTTTTCACTGTTTCTATAAACATGTAAGATCTAAGATTTTATCTGTCATCACTTTATACGTTTGTTTCTTGAAAAAAAAAAGATCTCTGACTTACGAACACAGCGTCTCTCATATCGTAGATTACGTTAAAACAGCAAGTTGAAACAGTGAAATTTTAGAAATTTCAATAGTTTTATTTATTGACTGGCTGGAACCAATTCTTTTAACCTTTACAATTATTTTTGTAAAACAACTCTTTACAAAAATAAATGCAATGCTTTTCAGAAGAGAAATGCTCCTAGTTTTGCTATCCCTCATCACGTTGTGCTCTTTGCGCCATTCAGTTCCAACTAACAAGACGAGCCAGCTTCATCATTTCGAAATAAATCACCCAGATGGTATCAATGCAATATTTGATCTACTTCCAAAAGTGAGAAAATCTAGGTATTCCTAATTTTTGAGGAATTTTAAAGTTTACTGTTTCACGAAGTTTTCAAATATTCCTTGATTTTTTATTTGAACAATTTACGTAGAAAACAATTAAATAAAAGAAAACCTCTGTTCACTTTTTAGAAACTTTTAGAAACTTTAAATTTTGGAACGTATACTAGACCCGTACAATCGAATAATCACAATATTCTACCCCAAAGTAAGTTTACTGACACATTTAAAAAATGAAATAAAAAGGAGATTTTTATTTTTACTTTAAAAAATTAACAGTCTCACTATGTTTTCATAAGTTCCTTGACTTTCACGAAATTACTAGAAAGTGGATGAAGTGGTTGGAACGTACATCAAATTGAATAATCACAACTTATTGTTTTAAAGTATGTTCCCTGAAACATTGAATTTTTTAAGATGTTAGTATTTCAAATTTTATTTCAATTTCCAGGTCTGCAAGAAAAACGGTCATTCCTACAAAGTGGGCGAGGAATTCGACGTCGGAAATCTCCGTTACACGTGTCAACAATTCGGTGTCTACGTCATCGCCGGATGTCGAACTCATCTGGGAAGAGCACTGGAGCTGGGTGATATTTTGGTGCATGATCACGTGAAATTCCATTGTTTGGCACATGGAACTTCTGTTTTTTATCGAGAAACTGCGTGTGGCGGGAAGGGAGAAATCGATTGTGATATGGTACCACTGCCACGTGGATATGAACAAGTTGTGCAGAATGAGGTGGGCAATTAAACGGGGACCTTTAGTATTTTTTTAGTGAATTTACAATGTTATGAGATTTATGTGAAACTGTAAATTTATTAACTTTTCAAAAAGCAATTTTGCTTCAGAAATACGGTATCGGGTCTCGACACAACTTTTCAAGTTCGCAAAAGTGTGTCTTTGAAAATTTAATTTTCATAAGTCTTCTCAAGATTTATAAAAGTGCATATGTAAACCACGTGGAAACAACTTTTCTATAACATACAATTTTGAAGAATCGGGAAAAAACTTCTAGATGGTAACTATTGTATCCTTAAAGGCGCAAACACTTTCGTATTAAAAAAAATGGGTCGCGTCGAGACCGCATACAGTACTTTCGTGAAAAAACTGCAAAATTTCGCATAGCAATTTCACTTTCTGTATCAAATGAACCAATTTGTGATGTTAGGAACTATTATCAATCAAAATACCGAAGAATATCGTTGTGAGACCCAACAAGAAATTCAGCGTGTGCCTTAAAAAAAATTGTTTTTTGAATGGAAGAAATTCGTGTGGCTGCTGAAAAACTAGGCAAAAAAAATCAAATTTCAGCATCTAGAAACAACAGAGCTTCCAAAAGAGCACTCAACTCATATAAATGGAAAAGAGCTGCCAAAAGGATGGGTTCTTGTGCACGGAGGAAAAGTGAACGAAAATTCGGAAAATCAAATGTCCACTCATATTTTGATGTATCATCCACAGCTTCATGGGCATGTGAAGCAGATGAATTGAGATTTGTTTTTTTCTTGAATAAAAATGAATAAAAACAACAATTTTCATAATATTTTCTAACAAAAAAAACTGAGGAACAACGAATAACAATTGAAAAAAAAACAATATTATAACCAACAAAAAAAAATAAAATCAAAGCAATGCATTTTTAATCCACTGAACAACTGCCATATTCTCAACAAATAGGTTTTCCATCTCATTCCAACTTTCCATTTGTACTTGAGCCATTTCTTCGAGAACTTCTGTGAGCTCTTCATGCTCCGATGCTCCTTCTGATGCATTCCACATAATTGTTCGATGGATTTTTGTGGCCGTGGCCGCGTAGGCCTGAACCAGTTCAAAGTTGGTCTTTGTTTTGAGAACCTCCAACAACATTCTAAAGAAAATCGGAATCGTTTTCGGATTCAGAGTCCGAATTTGGAAATCGATAGCCGATAGACTCATATTTTGAAGAGTTTTGAAGGCGTCAAGAAGATGATCTCGGGTTTTGGCGCTGAAAAAAAATTAATTTGTTGAGAAAAATGGATTATCAGTTTTCACGGGCTCTCTGAGCTCTTCCATTCTTTTACAAATTTTAACTTTTGTGTACTCCTCGTGGAGAAGAGGATTTTACAGTTTTAGCCTAAAATGCTGGATTTTTCTGATCATCAAGCTTGATAGGCCTGCAACTTCCACAGCCGAAATGGCTCAGTCCACTGGAGCGCACTTGCTCTTTTCTGATTTTTGAATGCTAATTTTTTCTTTTTTGCTTGTTTTTTTCTAGAAAAAGTGGAAAAAAATTCGAAAATTGGCGAAAAATAGCGTTTTTTCTCAAAATTTGTTGAAAAATGCTGGTTAAAAAGTTTTTTTCATATTGTTCCAACCGCAAAAATCATTTTCTGCAAATTTTGAAAAAAAAAACACTTTTTTTCCATTTTTTCAAAAACAACACTGAAAAATTAGAAAGTGCAAGTGCGCTTCAGTGGACTGAGCGATTCGGGCTGTGGAAGTTGCAAATCTCCATTTTTTGCCAAAAAAAAATGGAAAACGACGATTTGAAATGTTCAGCTGGACAAAAATAATATAAATAAGAAAATTATTTCGATTCGGCTGAAAAAATACAAATTTCAAACAAAAACTGTAAAATCCATTTTTCCACGTGGAGTACACCGACGCTTTTAAGGTCAAACTCTGGGAAAAATCTAACATTTGGGAGCTGAGAAGCCCGAGAGCTTCCAGAAACTACTAACTTTCTGAGCAGAGTAGTAAATGAGCTCTCCAACTCCAACAAATTCCTCTTCGATGTAATATATCTGGAATCTCCGTCCATTTCGTCTCCAATATTCTCAGTTTCAAATTCAAATCCATCCAAAGTGGCAGACGCCGACAGAAAGAATGGAGCTTGTTTGATCTTTTTAACAGCATCAGTTGGCTTATTTCGCTCTTTAATAAGTGCCAAATCTGGAAGATTAGCCCAACGAGATGATGGAAGTCCTGAGAATGTAACAAGATTCTCATCAATTTGCAATTCTTTCATCGCTTTAATATCTTGATCCATAAGCGTCGTCAAATCATCCTCATCATCGTCAATATCACAAGTCCCGCCCTCTTCCGTAGAAATCATGCTCCAAGATGGTAAGTAGTCAGCTGGATGTGCTCGAATATTGATGTGAGCTACGAATAGAACCTTGTTGGCCCATGTATAGACGGCCCGTTCTCCTTCATGAACTGTAGCCAAGTATTGGCCTGTTTCATTGTAGGACATTGAAATGCATGGTTTTGAGAAGAGAAGTACATCGATTAGTTGAGAAGTGGCAACATCAAAGACACGGATATAAGAATCATTGTCAGCGACTAGAAGCCATTTTCCGTCTGATGAGAATGTCATCGCGTTGACCTGAAAAATTTTAATTGTTGAAAAAGTGTGGGTTTTTGGTTTTTTTTCAAAAATAGATGTTTTGGTTTGTATTGAAAAATTGGATTTTTTTTTGAAAAAAAAAGGATTTTTGAAGTTATTTTTGGCTCAAAAAATGGATTTTTTTGGAAAAATATATTTGTTTTGTTGGTTCTTTATGTTAAAAAAGGATTATTTGGGAAAAATGAAGGGTTTTTTTGGTTTCTTTTTTTTGTGAAAAATGGATTTTTGAAACATTTTTTGCGAAAAACTATTTTTTTTTTGGTTTTTTATGTCAAAAATGGATTATTCGGGAAAAAATGGGGTTTTTTTTGGTTTTTTTTTCCAAAAATGGATTTTTTTTTAAACATTATTTAGCGAAATATGGGTTTTCGGATTTTTTTTTTGCAAAAAATAGATTTTTGGACAAAAATTAATTTTTTTGGGTCTTTATGGCAAAATTGGATTTTTTAAAAGGGAAAATGGGGCTTTTTGTGTTATTTTTTCTATATTTTTTCTGGTTTTTAAATCTTTTCGGGTTTTTTTTTAAAATAAAAACAGATTTTCTTTGGGTTTTTGGACATTTATTTTGGCAAAAATGTTTTTTTGGTTTTTACGATTTTTACGGTTAAAAAAAAATTTGTTTAGGTTGCTTAAAAGCAAAAATAGAACCATTTTATGGTTTTTTGTTGGGGAAAACTGATTTTTTTTGTAAAAAATTTTTTTTTTTGGGGTTTTTTAAATAATTTTTTTGGGAAAAATATATTTTCTGGTTCATTATGGCAAAGAATTAATTTTTTTGGTTTATTTTCCAAAAATGGATTTTATTAAACATTTTTTGGCGAAATATGGTTTTTTTTGCTGGAAAAATCTTTTTTTTTTGTTGGAAAAGCGGGCTTTTCTAGCAAAGATTAGTTATTTTTTTGAGTTTTTTTTTTGCCAAAACTAGTTTTAAAACTGTTTATTTTCTTTTTTTGGTTTTTTAATCAAAATAAAAATTTTTTTTTCCCGGTTAAAATGGGAAAAAAGGAATATATAGCGTTTTTAAATGTTTTTTAAACAACTTTTAAAAAAAATTGATTAAAAAATGCAATATCATCGTGCTTTTCTGATTTTTTTTTCGATTTTCCGGAAAACCTGAATTTTTTGTTTTTTTCCTGAAAAAATCGAACTTTTTTTCACGGCAACCTACCTTATTGCCAACAGTCTCAAATGCTCTAGCAACTCGATGACACACTGTATCCACTAGAATCACACTTTCTTTCCCATTCTCAGCAATCGCCACCAACGCCACTAAACTATTCGACGGGCACGGTGCACAAATTCCCAATCTAACATCTTTTTTGAACATTTTCGCATTGATAGCCTTCGTTGAAAGAGACCAGAACAGAATATGACCTTGAGCATCAGTGCTCATTAGCTCTTTTCCACGTTGATCTACGGAAAGCGATGTAATCGGAGAATCGGCAGCCGGAGTGTCGTTGTGAATATCGCCGTTGGTTTTAGTGGGACCTTTTCGTGGATTCTTAGACTTCTTGCTCTTTTTCACAGTGGTGGAAGCAGTAAATGAATGAACGTGGCGGCCACTTTGAGCATTAAATTGATCGATATGACCTGTAGAATATCCAATAAATACGAAATTTCCACAAGGTGATACGCAGAGAGCAGTCGCATTTGCATCAATAAAATCCACTTTTTTCTTGAAACGATCATGCTCCAGTGTAAATGCTCCAGAGGTGTTGTTTCTCGTTTGCCATGTGGTGATTTTTGTGTCATTTCTGGAATAGGAAGGAAACATTAGAAGCTGGAAATATATAGGAGGTTTTTGCTTGTGGAGACTAAAAGTGTGCTCAAAAATTGCTCAAATAAATAATTTTTTAAAATGAAACTTTTGAAAAATTCCTTTAAAGTTGAGTATCGAAATCATAAAAGAGAAATATTTTTAAATTACTCCAAATTTTCCCCTGATTCCGAATATCTAAATTCAAAAAATTCAAAAAATTGCGCTGATTTTATATTTCAGCTTGAAATCGCTTCTACACCCATGGGATTTTTCAAACTCCGAATTTTCACGCCAGAGACGTCATGTGTCGTTTTACGGGATTTGTGTATATTTACGAGATTTTCAATTTTTATCAGATGCTGATTTCTGTTTTTCAACGAGTTTCCTTAATTTTCGTCGGTTTTTGTTAAGTTTTTTTTTTGAAAATGTGTTTTTTAAGTCAATTAACCATTATATTATCAAAAAACTAACAAAATTTCCAATTTTTAGGTCACAACTCGACGGAAATCGAAAATTTTATTAGTTTTTTGATAATACAATGTTTAATTGACTTAAAAAAAAACACACATTTTCAAAAAAACTTTGGCAAAAACCGACGAAAATGAAGGAAACTCGTTGAAAAACGGAAATCAGCATCTGATAAATATTAAAAAATTTCGAAAATCTACACAAATCTCGTAAATCGACACATGGCGTCTCTGGCGCGAAAATTCGGCGTTTGAAAAATTTCATGGGGACGCAATGCGATTTCAAGTTGAAATATAAAATCAGGAAAATTTTTTTGAATTTTTTCATTTAGATATTCCGAAGCCGGGGAAAATTTGAAGTCATTTAAAAAATATTTCTCAGATTTCGGTACTCAACCTTTAAAAATGGCTTAAGTTCACCTAAAATCTCAGATTTTGCCTACTTTTCCGTGTCACAACAGCCGGAAATTAAATTTTTATTGAATTTTATTTTCCTTTATTGCTATTGTTTGATAGTTTTTATCACGTTATTTCGCTATTTAAGATGCATTTAAATGGAGTACAATCAAAAATCAAACATAATGACAATTATAACTGTAAAAAACTTTTAAAAAATAAATATATTTACAGTTACTTTCGGTCAATTTTCGTTATTTAAAGGAAATTAGCCGAAAGATACTGTGACTATATATATATTTTTTTTTAACTTTTTAACAGTTATAATTGTCATTACGGTTGATTTTTGACTCTACTCCACCTTTGAGTGTACCCTAATAAACCAAAAATGTGAGATAAACGATAAAAAAATGCAATAAAGGTGTAAATCGAAAAAAAAGGTAATTTCCAACCGGAAAAGTTGACAAAATTGGAGATTTTAGCCAAAATTGAGTCAATTTTCCGGGAATTTCGTTCTTTTTGGCACATATTAAGTAAGCGTTTCCCGTACACTTGTCTGCAAAACACATTATTCCATGCAGCTTCTCGTTGCCATCCAAACGCCATTTCAGCTACATTTTGAACTTCTTTATTCAATTTAACACCCTGTCCAACTGTGCCAAGCTTCTGTCTCATTGTCAACGAAGAAACATCGTATTTTCGAATGGATCCATCTTTTCCGGCCGACAAAACGTGATCTTTTCCAACAAATTTGATACTGGCACATGGTTTCGAGTGTCCTTCCAGGCGGACAAGTTCACGTGGCATTCCATCTGCACTGTCGAAAATCCAGAGACGCAGAGAGTTATCCAGTGAAGCGGAGAGCTGGAAAAAATTGAATTTTAACCTTTTCTTCGGAATTTAAAGGTGGAGTGCGCCCAGTGGGGAAATTTCTTCAAAACATGCCTATGGGGTCACAATGACCGAATATCATGATAAAAAAATTCAAAAAATTTTTCCTGATTTTACATGATTTTTTGAAAATTGAAAAAATCTCAGTTTTCCCCCTATTTCCTATTTGAATTTCCGCCAATTGTAATGGTTCGATGGAGCACACTTGCATTATTTTTATTAATTTATTTTATTTTTTTCTCATTTTTCGGCTGATTTTCTTTATTATTTGTGTATTTTTTTCGGAAAAAGAGAGAAAAATTCACGATAAATGCAAAGTGTTTTTTAAAAAATCTTGTTGTTGTCGTCGGAAATCATAATTTTACAGTTTTACGCATTTTTAATCACTTTTAAACAAACATTTTGCATTAATCTTGCTTTTTTACTTCTCTTTCCGATAAATATATACACAAATAATGGAGAAAATCAGTGAAATAATGAGAAAAAATAAAATAAATTGATAAAAATAAGGCAAGTGCGCTCCATCGAACGATTCCAATTGGCGGAAATTCAAATAGGAATTAGGAGAAAACTGAGATTTTTTCAAATTTCAAAAAATCATATAAAATCAGGAAAAATTTTTTGAATTTTTTATCATGATATTCGGTCATTGTGACCCCATAGGCGTGTTTTGAAGCAATTTTCCCACTGGGCGCACTCCACCTTTAACAGGAAATTACCATGATAGGCTCCCCTGGAACAAAATAGAGACAATTAATCTCGTCAGAGTGAATTCCCGTGATTTTTCCGATTAATTCCTGCTTCTCGAGATCCCACACAGCCATTGTTCCGTTCTTATCGGCAGTTACCATTGTTGATTCGCCGTCGTCACTGAAAATATTGGAAATAATTTTTTTAAATAATATTTTTCAATTTAAAACACAACCCACCGAAAAGCGACATTAGTGATCTTTGCGTCATGTCGGAACGATGTGATGATCTTATCCATTTTCACATTGAAAAGCATCACTTCACCATTTTCCAGCCCTACAACTACCACATCTAAGGCAGTAGTTTGCTCGATAATTGTGATTCTCGAGTCGAAACTTCGCTGGAACTCATGAATCACTTTTCCAGTTCGGAAATTGATAATTTTCATTCGACCAGTGCTACTGCCGACCACGATTTTATTCAAATACGTGGATGGGTGACAGATTGCCGTTATTTCAAAATCGTCGGATCCTTCCATCAATAGGCTCATTTGAAGGCCTCCTTCTGATGTATCAATGACGTGGATTCCAGAAGAAATATCAACTGCGATCAGCTGAGTTCCGATTAATGTCATGATTTTGATCTTGGCGCCCAAGTCGATGGAATCTTTGATATCTCTGCAGAATGCTAGAGAAGTAATGTTGGTTCCGTGAGCAGCGAACACGCTCCTGAAATGATATATAATTATTTTTGCATTTTTCTAAACCGCTTACGTGCTAGAAGACGCGACTGCTGACACTTTATCGCTTAAAGGTTCCGACATTCCAATCGCACGAAGCTTTTTTCCATTGTATTGCATGATTACATTATCAATTGGGCACAAAACTGACAATGCCGACTTTTTTGCGACAAATGTTGAACGAATTGACGGGGCGACCTGGAAAAAATAAGTAATTTCACTTCAGATTCGGAAAAAAAGCTTACATCACCGGTTACCACACCCAAGAATCGATAAGGAGCAAAGAGCTCCGACTGGATGCGCTTCATTTGCTGGAAAAGCTGAAAAAGCTGAAAAATGAGATAAATTGTTAAAAAACGGGATAAGTGGCTCACACAAGAAAAAAACGACGTAGGATTGTAGAAATGATTGAAAATGCGGGAAACTCTCTATTTTCCCTTATTAAATCTTCAAAAATGTGAAAATTTGACGGAAAATGGGCTGAAATGGGGAATTTTAGTTTGTGAAAAAAAAAAGAAAATGCGATTTTTTGTTAGGCGTAGTTTACAATGTTTTGTCCGCAATTGCCAAGTCCGCAATCGCACACCGTAGTCCCATAGAGCGCGCCATCTCAAATTTATTGTTTTTGCGCAAATTTTTTATTCTTCATTTTCTGCTGTTTTTTCCTATTTTTAACATAATTTTTTTCAGATTTTCTCCCACAAAAATGACTAGCAAAATTGCATTATTCGATCAAACACTCATCGCCTCACTTCTACAGCCGTTGAGCCTAAATCAACCGGATTTTAAGTAAGAAAAGGGAGCAAACGATTTTCAAAAGTAACAGAATTTCAGGGCATACAAAACAAAAGTTAAGCTGAAAATATCAGAGCAAAGGAACGAAACCAGTGGAGAAAAGGAGCTAAAATTCGAAATCAGCCGCTCCGATGATTTTGAATTTCTATTCTCGGAAACGTTGAACAACGAGAAATATCAGATTTTGGCTCGAGATCACGATTTAACAGTGGATTTCGATGCTTTTCCGAAAGTTATCATTCAACACTTGTTATGTAAAAATATTGTGAAAAATTTGGAAGAAGATGGGGAGGTTGATGCACGGAAAAAAGCAGGTTATCATAGTATTGCTGATCCAGGAAAGCCGACGGAAATCAATATTATTTTGGATGCCGAGAAGAATTTTTGCTCGTAAGGGAAATAGATTACCTAATATTGAAATTTAATTTTTTATTTTCTTCCAGATTTGAGCTATTCTCGAAGACTCCTATTTCGAAAGGAAAAATCTTTTCCATCAAGCTTCACGCAGTCCGCGGAGATCATTTAATTTCACATCTTCTGAAAATTTGTTCCAGTCAAGCAGTGAAACTCTCCACTTTTTATAAATCTGCAGATGAGCTAGCAAGCCTACGGCAGAAATGTGGAGATTTGGAAAAACAAGTTGAAAAACTGTCTGGTGTGAAGGAGGAATTCGAAGAAATGTCAGAAAAGTTTAAAGAGCTGGAAGATGAGGTGGAGCTGGTGAAAGAGGAAAGAGAGAATATTCGATTATTAGTTGAGGATAAAGAAGATGAAGTGGCTGATTTGAAACAAGACACGGAGTCGCTGCAAAAGCAATTGGAAGAAAATCAGGAGGAGCTGGAGATTGTTGGAAATATGTTGAGAGAAGAACAAGGAAAAGTGGATCAGCTTCAGAAACGAAATGTGGCTCATCAGAAAGAAATTGGGAAGCTTCGAGCAGAACTTGGCACGGCTCAACGGAACCTGGAGAAGGCCGATCAGCTGTTGAAGCGAAACTCCCAACAACAGAATCAACAAAGTCTGGATATGAGAAAACTAGGAGAGCTGGAAGCTGATTTGAAGGAAAAAGATTCGATGGTTGAGAGTCTCACTGAAACTATTGGAATCTTGAGGAAGGAGCTGGAGAACGAGAAATTAAAGGCCGCCGAGAATATGGATAGTTTTGAGAAGCTGAGCATGGAGAATGAGAATCTTAAAGAAAAAATTGCCCATTACCGAGCCCAACGGTTTAGTCCAGCTCCTTCTGGGCTTCCCGGGCTTCAGACCGGACTAACAAATAGGCTTACACCATCATTCAAGCCTGTTCTTGGACCCCACACTCCATATGGAGCTAATTTGAACTCGGTTAGTAGAAGTTCTACGAAATGAGCTACATTATCGATTTTTCCGGCAATTTCCAATTTTCACACAATTTTTGAGCATTTTTCCGAACTGTTTCAACTCAAAAAAATATTTTAATTTGTTCAAATTTCAGCGCACCCCATTCCGTGACAATACAACTCTTAATTTCCAAAATTCGACAATTGCAACTCCTCATGCTTTTCGTTTCAACAGTCAACTAATCGCCGACGAGACTACTGGTTCAAGTGTGACGAACACCCCACCCGCTCAACGATAAAATCTTTTTTATTGATTTTTTCTTGTCCTTTACTTGAAAATAAAACTCTGCTTATTTCATTGAGATTTCTAGGCCACCGCCAGCACTTCAAATGGGGAAGGTTTTTATCAGTTGGGAGTCCTCCGCAAACATTATGACGCCAGAAACTCGCTTGAACATTTTTCAAAAAAAAAAATGACAGACCCGAAAATTTCAGCATTATACGTGGCAGTTCAAGAGGTAAGGAATTTTTTAAAGTTTACTAGGTTTTCTTCAGAAAAAAAACATTTAATTTTCCAGATAAATTCTCTAATTCAAAATGGAACGTCTTGCAGTCGATCTCTCGAGGAAAAAATTGTTGAGCACTTGGAAAATAGCCAACTTTTAGGGAAATTACCGAAAAACAACGGGGATTCTCATGAGGAGGTTGGGAATATTACACAAACGCAGAATTTTTGTCGGTCTCGACACGACACAGTTATTTGCAAAGGGTTGTGTGCCTTTAAAGAGTAAATACTGTAACGTGTAATTCTTGTTGTTGTATCGATTTTCTTTTTGTTTTGTTTTTCGATAAAAAAATATATTTTACAAGAAAACAGTTATTAATCGTTGGAAAATCAGTGAAAACTCACAAAGTTTCAAATTACAGTAGTCTTTAAAGGCGCACACCATTTTTTTTATAGTTAACAAAAATTTGTCGCGATGAGACCCAAAACCGTAATTTTGGTGTAAAATCGCAGAAGATCCCGTTTTTTGTTGAAATATAATTAAAACTTTGAATTTTAAGGTTTACATGGAGGTCACCAAGCACGGACTTCGGATTTCTTCGAGAAGAACACGATTAGTGAAACTGAGGATTCCACTGATCGAGCTGATACTTTTGACGACGTATGCCGATGGATTTGGAAGGTGCGATTGGTTAATTATGAATTAGATGAAAATCACCAAGAAAAAATTCCGTTCGCTTCGAGACCTGAGACCGTAATTTTAATAACAATTTCAGAACCAACATAGTCTTCGTCGAAAAAAGCACAACTACACGATACCAACTCCATCTTCTTCAGGCCACTGACGACGCTTCTTCTAATATTTTGTGTAATTTAGTGAAGGTTTTGGGATGTTTCATAGTTTTCGTAATAGTCATTTATTTTATTTCAGAACGCTTTCATCGAAGCCGAGGAAGCCAGTGCTCTCATCGAAGTAATTGAGCCGCCATCTCCGTCGATTGCTTAATTTTTTCTTTTTTTTTGCTTGTTACATAAAATAAAAATTTAATTTTTCAAGTTATTTTTTGCCACCTAGAACCATTTGTTGCTTCATCTTTGGAATATTTGTCACTAGCTCGCAGAGCTTGGAAAAATTAAAAAAAATTTCCAGCATGTCATGGTACACTTCCTGTCCAAAGATGCTTCTTGGTGCCACCGCTGTTGCTGTTCCATTGGGAGCCACAGTTTTCCGGAGGGAAAGCGAAAAATCTGAAAATTTGCTGAAAATCAAAAAAGCCAAGGAGCTAGTGGAGACGACGATGGTTGGTTGGGAACTCGAAATTTTGCGATTTTTGTACCAAAAATACGGTGCCGGGTCTCGACGCGACACTTTGTTTAATGCGAAAGGGTGTGCGCCTTTAAAAGAGTACTGTCACTTTTGAAATTCTCGTTTCCGTGGAATTTTTCTCACGATTTTTTAAAATATAGGTGTTTTTCCTGTTTTTTACTAAATAATTATATTTTTATCGGAAAAACCCCGATTTTTTCTGTAAAAAACAGTAAGAACACTCATATTTTGACAAATCGTGAAAAATCCATTGAAATTCCACAGAAATGAGAATTTGAAATTACAGTATTCTTTAAAGGCGCACACCTTCTCATATTTAACAAAAATTTGTCGTGTCGAGACCAGGTAATTGCGGAAAAATCTCTAAATTCCAAGTCTGTGTAATAACTTTCTCCAATTCGACATTATTTTCAGGCTATTCAAGGTATTCCAGGCCTTTCGATTGCAGTTTCGCTGGATGGAAAAATGGTTTGGAAAAGTGGATTTGGGTATGCAAATCTCGAAAGTTTTGCAAAATGTACAGGAGATTCTGTGATGCGAATTGCGAGCATCAGTAAGCCGATAACTGCCACGTTGGCAGCACAGTGCGTTGAAAATGGAACATTAGATCTTGATGAGGATATTCGGGTTTGCAACTTAAAACGGAAGGGAAAATCTGAAATTAATTTTTTCAGAAATATCTTCCTGAATTCCCGGCGAAAAAGTTCAAAAACGAAGACGTCAAAATCACAATGAGACAGCTTCTGTCGCATTCCGCTGGAATTCGTCATTATGCAACTGAAAAGGTGACAAAAAAGCTCTTTTATATATAGCGATTTCTATAACGAAAACAAATTGTCTATTACACATTCTTCAGGCTTAGGCCTTCTTAGTCTGCTTCTTCTGATAATCCTTCAAAGCGGCTTGAATGGCGTCTTGGGCGAGCACTGAAACATTTTTAGTTGCGAAAAAAATCGAGAAAAATAGGGAAAAAAGCTCACTTGAACAGTGAAGTTTGACTGGTGGAAGACACAATTCTTTGGCAATTTCGTCATTTTTAATTTTCGACGCGTAATCGATAGTTTTTCCGTTAATCCATTCGGTTGCCAGGGAAGATGAGGCAATTGCACTTCCACATCCGAATGTTTTGAATTTGGCTTCGATGATTTTTCCGTTATCGTCGACCTGGAAATGTTTTTAGCTTTAAAATATAATAATTTTTTCCCCGGAAAATGTGAAAAAACTCACTCGAATCTGCAATTTCATGACATCTCCACAAGCTGGAGCGCCGACGATTCCTGTTCCGACGCTTGGATCGTTCTTGTCAAGTGATCCGACATTTCGCGGGTTCTCGTAGTGATCGATAACCTGAAAATAATGTGTAATTTATTGATTTTTTAACGCCTGAAAATGATTTAAAACCTACCTTCTCGTGATACTGAGCAACTGAAGTTGCCGCTGGCAACGCAAACTTGTGCAGGAGTGTTTTCGCGGCTGAACTGATTTGAAGCGACATTTCTGTGATTTGTCTGGAATTAATTTATTATATTTAAAAAATAAAATTAATATAAAAGTAGAAATACGTTAAATCATGGATTTTTAGCAACGAAAGGCAATATTTTTGTGCATAAAAATAGGGAATTCCAGAAAAAAACATTTAGAATTAAAGCAGAGATCACTTTTCTCGGCGATAACAAAAAGAAGAATGGAGAAGTAGTGGGCGCACACAAGACACCATCACATGTTCATGGCCGAGAAGTTTTTCGGCCAAGGCCAAGGTTTTTGATGCTTTAGCTGGCGAGTTTAGCAGAGAACACTGATAAATAAATAAAAATCGATGGAAAACTTAGAAAAAATCAATAGAAACAGTTGTTTGATGAGAAAATTATATTAATTACTAGTTTTTAGATTATTTTCTATACAAAACCCAATAAAAAAATCCTTGAATTCGCGCAAAACATTAAAAATTCATAAAAATAATAATAAAAATTAGAAAAAAAAAACAAAAAACATACTGTAGTAAAGGCGCACAGTATTTTGAACCCTAGCGGGTCTCGAAGCGAATTTGAGCATTTGTGCTTTTTCACCAATGTGCCTTTAGAAAGTACGGTAACTTTCATTGAATTTTAATATTTTGGAATTCATTTCAAATTCCTTAACCACATACTATTAAAAAATAAGTATTTTTTTCAGAAAAAATCCGAAACACACGAAGATCCATCCAACAACAACACAGAAACCCCCGAATTTCTCTCGAACAAGCCATACAATTCCTCGCTCGACGCCCTTGCCATTTTCAAAAATGACGACCTTGTGGAAAAACCTGGCTCCAAATTCTCCTACACCACATACGGATTGACACTTGCCGGTGCTGTTCTTGAAAAATGTTCAGGAAAAACATATAGACAGCTTGCAAATCAATTATTTTCGGATCTAGGAATGAGAAATACACAACTGGATACAAAAGAGAAAATTGTTCCGGGAAGGGCTAGGTAAGGTTTTTAAAATTTTAAATGATTCTTTAAACCAAAATTATTTAAAACTTCAGCTACTACCAGCGAAATTCGAAAAACATTCTGGAAAACTGTCCGGAAGTTGACTGCTCCAACAAATTCGCCGGCGGTGGAATCATCTCCAACACCACCGATCTTCTGATCATCGCCAACGCCATCCTTCACAGTATTCTGTCGGATTCCAAGAATTGTCTGCTACAACGAGAAACTATTCGAAAATTCCTGGAAAAGCAAGTCCCAGTTGACTCGAAAACTTCGACAGGCCTCGGATGGTTTCTAGTGGACGGAAAAGATCTGAAATCAATTGATGGAAATATGTAAGCACTTCCGAAATTGCATTTCTATATTAATTCGTAATAATTTCAGCTCCAACTCTTCATTCTTCTACCACACCGGAGCAGCTGTCGGAGCTTCTTCAGTGCTTCTTGTAAATACATCTTCCGGTGTTTGTGTGGCCATCCTGTGTAACCTTCAAAATACAACAGTTCTGAAGCTGGGACGAGACATTGGAGATCTGTTTCATGGCGAAATTTGAATATTTGATATTTACACATTCCTTATATTTTGAGTACATAAATATTATTTTTTTTTAAAATTTTCATCGGAAAAATGCAAGAAAAAAACAACCAAATGTAATACTTCGACTCTTTGGAAAGTGAAAACAGCTTTTTGAAAGGTATCCCCGTGATTTCTAGGTTAAAATGATTAAATTAAAATAATTAAAAATGCAATAAAAACTATCATATATTTGTACAATCTTCATTCCTGCTCTTTCGCCTCGTTGGCTTGCCGTGTTTCGAGCAGTTCGTTATCCACAGTTTGCCATGCCCATTTTTGGAGATCAGATGAACTATCACACTTTTTCATGTGCAAAAATCCTTTGCCATTCTCGTCTGCCGTCAGACATTGACCGGAAATTGGATGGTAGATTTGCTTCTGAGCCACCCGGTATTTGAACAGTTGGTTTCCTTTCATTGAGTGACTGAAATTATTGTTATTATGGAGACGCGGAAAAATAGTTTTTTTCTGCTGAAAATGCGCTCCACGGTGAATGGAATACGTTCCGCCCCTCATAGATAGGTCTCGTTGAGTATTTGGCAATGTAATAAACAGCACGAAAATTGTGAAAACATTTGAATTTCCGGTTTTCCCGCCACATACCTAACGAGGCCCAACGATGGAATTGGCCAATAATAATCATAATTTCAGAGATGTTCCCCTTACCAATCAAAAAGAATAACAGGAGCCTTATCGACACTCGTTGAGCAATCAAAGCAGATTTTCCGTCCCTTCGGTCGGATATCATGCCATCTCGTCAATCTCAAATCCTGCTCCCCGCCACCATCCTTATCATCAGATGTGCATTTTCGAAGTCCGAATCGTTGATTTTGTTCTTTGAATTGAGTATCAATACAAAAGTTTGTGCCGACATTTCTAATTTCTCCTTCGGCAGAAGCTTTCGGTTCGACTGCTGGATAGTATTTGTCCTGATCAAATGCGATTTCTTTCATGAACCAATCAAATGATTTGCACTGAAGCTTCTCTCTGATTCCTTTCATAAGCTTCAAATCTCCGGCATCTGCGTTTCCAACTCCGGGGCGATGTTTGTAAAGTGTCTCCTTATAATCATCCATCCAAACTTCGGCAACTCGTTTATAATTCCTCGACACAAAATCTCCCATTCCAGCGTTCTTGAATGGAGCATACTTGCATCTGTAGATGTGAGCAACACGAGAGCACGGAGCATCAACCATCCGTCCATGACACTGCCAAACCTTGAAGCTCAACTCATATTGCTCTCCACCCCAAATATCCAGCCCCTCATCGTATCCTCCAAGTTCCCAGAACCATTTGGCAGAAATTGCAAAGTAACCACCAGCCATCACTGGTGAATTGAATGGTTTTGTTGGGCTTTCGCGATCTTTTTTCGTCAGGGGAAGTCGTTTGTAGTTGAATGCCCAATCAAATGATCCACGTGCCCCTTCATCTTGTGGCCGGACCTCATAAGTTTCACAATCGATCACATCTACAAATGGACAGACTACAGTTCGATAGTCTTCTGCAATTGGATCCAAAAGTGGTGGAAGCCAGTTATAGTTGGCTTCTGAGTGAGCATCAAGGAAGATTAAGATTTCACCGGTGGCATCTTGTGCTCCAAGTTGGCGACCACGAATCAGACCTTCGCGTTTTCTGAAAAAATTATATTTAGCTTTAAATTCATATAAATTTCGAGGCCTCGACAAAACAGGAGGGAAATGTTTTCAGTGGGCGGAAATGTAAATGTCGCAATTTTTCGCGTTTTTAGCGAAAAAAGAAACGCGCCAATGTTGCACAAAAAGCGTGCGGCGGTTGCGAAACTGCATTTTTTGGCCCCTCCATTTATTCTGCAGAAATCAGCACTGCACAGAAAACGAGGCGGAGCGTAATTTTGCAACTCTGTGGCACGGTTTTTCCTTTTCTTCTGCTGGTTTTTTAAAAAGAAATTTTCGATTTTACTTGTTATATACTCATTTTTTCAAATGAAAATGTTTCTCATAAAATTGTGAGGCATAAAATACCCTCACCACTTATGAGAATATCATTTTCAGGCAAAAAAAGAGTAAAATCGGATTTTTTGCAAAAAATCTACAATAAAGCAAAAGCAGGAAAAACCGTGCCGCAGGGTTGCAAAACTACACCCCGCCTCTATTTCTGTGCGGTGCTGCTTCTTGCAAATTTAAATTCATATAAATTTGCGCTCACTTCGTCCGTAAAACCTTGACAATATGATCAATCTTATTCTTTTTCAAAAAATCTTCCAACGGCTGTCGAAGAGCCGGCTTCTCACTGAAATCATCGACCAAAATGATTTCTTTCAAAAGTTCAGGGGGTGATCTATTGATGACAGAATACACAGATCGAAGAAGTGTTGAGTTGTGCTGAAATTCAAAAATTTAATTGTTTTTTGTCAAAAAAACCTTATAAATGAAAAATAAATTTACTTCTTCGTGGAATGGAAAAATGACGGAAACAGTGGGAAGTTTGGCAGAATACATCATATTTTTGCATTCTTTATGACGAATATCTTTTATAGATCGATTCAATGAGATCATATCTGAGATGTAGGCATTGTAGCCGTTGGCTTTGTACAGGGAAAGCTGAAAAATGTCTGGATTTCAGGGAAAAAACTCAATTTTTAACGAAATTTACCGCTTCTTTCTCAACTTCCTTATCTTCTGGAAGTTTCACTGGTTTTCCCCATTCTCCTGGGCCTTCTCGACGTTTTTCCTTCTCGTAAGCAGCTTCGTCTTCCCATTTCTGATATTAAATTCATTATTTAAGGGTTTTTTAATCTTAAAATTCTTACAATTTTCTCATGACCGCGATATTTTTCAAAAGGATCAAGGGCTTCATCACCTAGAGCTGCTGGTGGATTGGGATTTGCACGATCTTTTCCCTCTGAAATATTTTTATACTAAATTTCAGACTTCGAGCGGCAATTTTCAACTTACGACCCTGAAAAACTGGAATATCCTCATGTAAATTTGGTCCGTCATTCGAGGTGGCAACGTAGGAATAAATTAAATAAAGAAATAGAAGAAGCCCGCAATATTGTATTACCCAGTGATGACGCCTGCTTAAGTATCGGCTCAAACCCATGCTCTGAAAAGTAATAACTCGTGGAAATTTCATAGTTTTACGAGGAGTGAGAACAGTTACGAGCTTTTGCTGCAGCAGCAACAGATTAGAACAAATATTTGAAAATTGAATTGCAAAAAGACCAAAAATGGGGGATTTGTTGCACTGGTGAGACGATACACGCGTTTTCCACGTATACGCCAACAACATGATGTGCACTCTTTTTCTCTCTCGCTCTCCTATTTTTATGCAGATGGCAACCATTGTCTGCCGTTTTGTTAGGAGGCCAAAAAGAACGGCAAAAGGCTGGGAATCGGAATATTTCGACGTTTTCTAAGCGCAATGAACATTGAAACCATGTAAGGAGACAACTTTTTCAATCTCGAAGGTCGGCGATAAGTGTATCGTTATTGTTCCTTCCTTCCAATATATGAAGACCAAAAGTTCCGCCACCACTTAACCCTTTTCAAAATAAGTAACATTTTTCCATTATCTGCAAGGTTTGAAACACCTGATATCAATCAAATCCATTCAACACAAAAACATTAAATATTGACACATTTTTATTCGGCATGATTCGAAAACAATCATGGGAACAAAATAACAACAACTTAGTTCTTGTAGGCTCTGGAAGCTCTGCGTCCGCGGGCGCGCTCGAACTTGCGTCCCTTTGATCTGACGTATGGCTTGGTGTGGGAGTGTGGGACTCCTGGAGCTGGTCCGAAGTGCTTCTCGGCTTCACGAGCAGATCGTGGTCCCTGAAAATGTACAAAAATAAATAAAGATAATAGAAAAATTGTGAAATACCTGGAGGAAGACGGTGTTTTCTCCCTTTGGCGACTTGAGGGCGAGCTGGTCGAGGGTGATGATTTCTCCTCCGGCAGCAAGGATTCTGGCGCGGGCTCCTTCGGTGACGTGAAGAGCGGCGACCTAAATTAAATTAATTGAAAATGAGACGAATTTTGAAGAATTCCGGAGTTACTCCGATGTTTTCGTATTATTTCAGTACTAAACTGGTTTCATAAAAACCAAGAATAATTTTTACAATTTTAACGGTAAAAGAAATGCTTACGGAGATCTTTGGGACAGTGTAGAGACGGGCATCATCGGTGACAGTCGAGAGGGTGACAACAGTCTTGTTCTCGTTTCCAGCCTTCTGGACGGCGCGGGCAAGCTTGGCGAGCGAGAGTGGCTGACGGTTACGACGGGACATGCGGAGTCTCTTCAAGACGATGGCGTTGAACTTCTCTCCAGTGCGTCTAGCGAGGAAAGCGTAGAGCTTAAAATTAATTTTTAAACAGAGCAACAAAAACTAAGTGTTACCTTGGACAGAAGACGGAGGTAAGGGTTCTCACTCTTTGGTGCCGTTCTGCGGGCGACGCGATCGTGCTTGTGGTTGATATCAATACCCTAAAAAATTTAAATATTAGTTTTCAAGTTAAAAATATGAATATTTCAAAACTTACCATGATTTATGAGTAGATTAAGATGTACCCTGCAAAAATAACGTTAAAAATCAAAATTTTAATTATAATTTATCAAAAACAACGGAAAAACCGGCAAAAACACGCTACTTTACGGTAAAAAACGTGAAAAAAATTTTAGGCTAGTAGAAATATTCCCTCAATTCATTCAAAGGCGCACACTTTTTCGTTGCGAGACCCGTGATTGGAGCGGAGTGTCGTTGCGCGCCCTGTTTATGTTTTACAATTTCACACATTTTTCGACAGAATTTCGGCAATTTTTCAGTGTTTTCAGAGTTTTCAGTGAGAAATAAGTAAAATTTTCAGAATTTTGATTAAAAATTGAGAGTATAAATGAAATTTCATTGTTATTTAGCTTTTTTCTTTCCATTTCTTCTTTTAATAAGTTTTTCACAACTTTCGATCGGTTCTTTTAATATGAAAATACATTAAAAGTCGCGTTTTCTCCAACAATATAATGAAATTGACTTTTTTAGCATTCATTAGCCGAATGAAAATTTATGTTTGACATGAAAAACATGAAAAATTTAAAGAACTGAAACAAAATTCAAGATTTTTCTTTGATAAACGAAGTTAAGCGAATTTTCCACTGATTCCATCTGGATTGCCGGAAATTTATAATTTTGTCAATATTTCAATTAAAAAAGATTAAACAGTTATTCTGAATTAATCAAGATTTAAAAGACTATTAAAAAACGAATGCAAATTAAAAAATAATTTATCGGAAAAAAAAAACAAAAATTAATCAGATTTATCACTAATGCCATCTGGATTGGCTGGAGATCGATCATTATTCCTGATAACCGCTCGGAATTGCTTCTTCAGTCTTCTCCGCCGGATAACACTCATGATGTACTGAACCTGGAGCACAATGACTGGAACCACGAAGAACAAATGGGCCAGCCTAAAAGGAACCAACTAATACCTGAATTTAAAAATCGAAAAACATACAAATACCCTTCTCCACGGACAACAGTTTGCAGTCCCGAGTTCGCTGTAGAGTTCATTTTTTGAGAAATGGTGAAAGGAACACTTTGCAAAAAAGTCGCTGGATTTCACGTGACTTTTCACGAAAAATTCCGAAATATTTCTGTGGTTTGGTTGATCCGAGGAATGTGAACTTTGGGCAAGCATGCCTTAGAAATTCGGAATCTATGATCATCAAATCGGAATTTTTTATTTGCTTTCATGAGTGTTTGGACCAATGACCGATTACATTAACTGGTTGCAGTGCACAACTTGTTTGAAAAATGGAATTCATTTTTGTTTGACACCTGTCTTCACCCCCGCAATTTATTGAAAGAGGAAAAAAAATGAAATGGCAAATTTACAGAGTAGAAGACCAAAACTCGGAAATTTACGTCGAATTTTACTTATATTTTGCTTGTATTGACCGAGCCCTCTCTGTGTGTGTAAACGGCATATTTCTTGTGTTTGAGTGTTTGACACAATACATATTTGAACGCGAACACGTCAGAAGCCAGCCAGACACAAAAAAACGCGAAAAAAAATTTTTTCTAGGATGTTTGAGAATTTACAGACCAAATATCAGAATGTAACATCCTTGTGGCACGTGAGCTTGGGTTCATAGAGTGGAATTCTTTGAGCTCTCGAGCTTTGAAATATGAGCATAGGAGCAAGTTATTATAGTTTGCGGAGCTCAAAGTTACAGTCCTCACAAGCTAAGAACATCATGATCATTATCCAAAATTACAAGAATCGTGACGAGACCCACCGAGGAAGATAGTATGTTCCTTTAACGTGCAACGTGGATATTATGCAATTTTCTGAAAAATAAAGGCGCATGGAACTTATCGGATGGGTCTCGCCGCGAAGAGTTTTTTATTGCAGAAATTTCATTTCGGCTTGATCTACGTAGATCTACAAAAAATGCGGGAGAAGAGACACAGACTTCTCAACTGATTTCGTATAGATAAGAACACGTGCTGACGTCACATATTTTTGGGCAAAAAATTCCCGCGTTTTTTGTAGATCGAACCGGGACAGCCTGGCACTACGTGATACGATATGTGATTGGGTGCTGTGTGCATTCATTTTTGAGTGTTTAAAAGGAAAACAAGACTGCTGCGTGGATATTATGCAATTTGCTGAAAATTAAAGGCGCATGGAACTTATCGGATGGGTTTCGCCGCGAAGAAAGTCTTTTGTAAAATTAGTTTTTGGTTATTTTCGAAAATTAAGGTTTTTGAGAGGTTTCAGGGCTGTCAAAAAAAATAAAAGAATTTTTAGTTTGGAATTTAGACCCAAAACAAAAAACTAGATAAAAAAAAAAGTTCTTCAAAATTTTTTTGTTTGATTTCTTCAAAATACCAAAAAAAAAATCGCATTCTGGCTTCTAATGTTCCCATGTCAGAAAACATTTGTTTTTGTCTTTTTCGTCCAAAAAAACAAAAAAAAACTTCATTTTTGGCAAAAAAACCTAAAAATATATAATTTACTGGATTTTGTACCGAAAAAAAAAGAAAAATTAAAATAATTTCTTGAAAAAGCAAAAAAAAATCTTCATTTTTTTGTCTTTATGACCTGAAAAACCAAAAAAGAAATCATATTTTTGGCAAAAAAAATACTGTTTCTGGTTGTGTATAACTTTTTTCTTACAGGTTCAAAACAATCAACTCGTTGAATTTTAAGAAATTGTTCCTTCAAATCAGCCTTTCACTGTGTGACATGACGGCCTGAAAAATAACTGGTGGCCTAATTTTCTCATTTTCACGGCCACGTAGCAAATAACATGCGAAATGTGATGTTTCTACATGTTTCACTAAATATCTATTTTAAGCACAGATTGTTTGAGCATCAAACATGGAAATTCAATACTTTTTTCTTCCAATTTCCAACAAAAAACAATTGATCAAGTAACCTTTTTTTCATTCCAATTGATTCTTACCCTTTCATTCTTCTTTCAAACACGTACAGGCTTCACGCGGAATGGTTTGCAAACCGTATGCTACATACAAACTTTGTGCACTCTTGCTCCAAAACGAAGAAGAAAAAAAAAATTCCCAAAAATTTTTGTTGACATCGGTTTTTGCTCACCATCACCTCTAAGAGACGGGAGGAGGTGCTGGTGTGTAGTACTTACAAGTTGGCACACATTGAAATTCCGAGGTGACAACAAACAAAAAAGTACGAAAGAAGTCCCCGCCGTATAAAAAGAGCCCCACCGGAGTCGTTGTACCATAGAGTAGCTAACTCTTCTCATCATAAAATGTTGGGATTCATCGTGTTCGCATTGTTCGCTAATATTCAATCGGCACCGGTAGTTGGTCTCAACTACGACAATATTCAATATCTTCATAATCTTAGTCTCACTTATTCTAACAACTCTTTGGAAGGTCTCGGAGCAATTGATAATTGTGAGTTGAGAATTGTCTTAACTTTGAAAGGTCATAACTCTGTTCATTTGAGAGATATCAAACAATAATCAACTACAAATCGATAGAAAAAGATTCAACAAAAATTTTGTTAGTTCACAATTTTTGAGTAGGACAAACGGGAAGCGAGATATAAGGAGTCAAAGTAGAACTAGAGGTGCAATACTGATAGGGAAAATGCCCTAAAACCAACCAACAGAGTAGTTTGATTTTTAAAAATCCCTGCAACCTACTCGCTGAGACCAAACTAACAAACCCGCAGCTGCTGCAAAAATGCTTGTGCTTTGAGTTTTGATTATGATATGTAAACATTCAGTCACCGACGTGAACTCACAAATGGCTCAAAGCCTGAAGTCTGCAATCAACTCGGCTCTGCCAGGATATCTTGTGTCATCCCGTTCTTCAACTCCGCCTGCCTCCTCGGCTTCTTCCTCGGCTTCATCCATGACGCCAACTGGAAATGGAGCACAAGCTTCCACTATTCCAATGAATCAAGGATCATCTACTAGTATGGTAAGTTGGGGAAGCTCTTTTGGCTGAAAATTCAACTAATCACAAAATTACCGTTTCAGCCAGTCCGTCAAAAAAGACAAGCTGTTTCAACAACAACAACAACTGCATCTCCAATGAGCACATCCTCACCAACTCCATCCCAACAACCATCAACCACTCAACCCTACGGAACTGATGAGGAATTCTATGCTCGTACCGATCTCGTCCACTTCCACGTGGATATCAATGATCTAGAAGGCTCTGGAACCATTTAAACGAACATTTTCTCTCTCTCTCTCTCACACACATTGCATCTCATTTCTGATATAAATACTTATTTTATTTGGAAAATATATGAAGAATACTTTGAAATTTGATTTTTTTTTGCGATATTCAATTTGTCAGGATTTATTAGGGTGTTCGATAAGTCTTTTCGTTTTTTCTCAGTTTTGAATTTTTCTCAAATATTTTTTTGTGATTTCATAGTAGTTAGTGAGTAATGAAAAATTTATAAATACCAGCCAGTTTCGGCAACCTCCAGACTGCACCATCTGCCTTCGAGTGGTCGAGAAGAAAAAATAATTTTTCGATTTGTTTGGTTTTAGGTTTGAATGGAAATGTTAGTGTTCCATGCAGTTGGAAAATTTTAGTATAACGCAGATTAAAAATATCAGCCAACGAAAAGCATTCCTTGATATCTTAAAATTTGAAAAAAGTAGCGAAAATTAGTCGCAAAAAATACACTTTTTCCTTCAGAGGGGTATATCTTGGACTGCGTGACATCTATTTTCTTCTCTATTTCTCATCTCTATTTATGAATAACTACAAAAATGTTAAGCATTTCTAAATGAACAAATTATATGTTGGTATCTTTTACCGTTTAAAAGTTACACATCGGAGAAGCCTGCCAACTCGAACTTTTCAGAGTTCTTAAAATTGGACGTTTGTCTGAATATCTTGATTTCTAGCAAATCTATCAAAAAGTTCATAACAACAAAAACAATCACCAATTATTTTTACACATTTTTGTAGTTGGTCATTTTAAGATATCTTTGATAACAACAGAGTTATCGCCCCTTCTAGAGAAAAATCTAAAATTTTGATAATTTTATGGAAAAATGAACGAAATTCGTTGAAGAATGGATATCTTGTAAGGAAATTGTGTTTTTTTTTTGATTTTTATGATATTTCCATAATACAAGCATTTTAATTATGTTCCATAGAAAATATTTTTTCCTCTGTTTTCAATTGAATTTTTTCCATTAAATTATCAAAATTTTCGGTGTTTCTTTTGTAGGGGCGATAACTCTGATGTCATCAAAGTTTATATAAAATGACCAACTTTAAAAATGTGTAAAAATAATTGATTATTATTTTTGTAGTTATAAACTTTTTGATAGATTTGCTAGAAATCGAGATTTTCAGACAAACGTCCAATTTTAAGAACTCTGAAAAGTTCGAGTTGGCAGGCTTCGTAACCTTTAAACGGTAAAAGATACCAAAAAGTTGTCAACATATAATTTGTTTATTTTGAAATGTTTAACATTTCTGTAGTTATTCATAATTGGTAATCTGTCATGCAGTCTAAGATATACCAATCTGAAGAGAAAATTGCAATTTTTGCAACTAATTTTAGCTACTTTTTCAAATTTTAAGATATCAAGGAGTGCTTTTCGTTGCCTGATATTTTTAATCTGCGTTATACAAAAGTTTTCCAACTGCATGAAACACTAACATTTCCATTCAAACCTAAAACCAAAAAAATCGAAAAAATAATTTTTTCTTCTCGACCACTCGAAGGCAGATGGTGCAGTCTGGAAATTGCCGGAACTGGCTGGTATTTATAAATTTCTCATTGCTCACTATCTACTATGTAATCACAAAAGAATATTTGAGAAAAATTCAAAACTGAGAAAAAACGAAAAAACTTATCGAACACCCTAATAATTTGGCAACATATGTCTACTAGATTTCTGATAGAATTAAAATCACTGCTCATTGAAATTTGTGAAGTTTGAAATAGAAAGTATGAAACAGTATAAGTTTCTAAATCGCATTGAAATATTTTTTTCATATTATTTCCTAACTCCAGCTATATGTATTTAAAAATTTTAGTTTAAACAGAAATAAAAAGAATGAAGATTACTGCTCAGCGAGGTTTACAGAGTGTTGAAATAGAAAGTATGAAACAGTATAAATTTGTAAATCGCAATGAATGTTATATTTTTTAAAATGTTTTGAAATTCCAATTGGTTTAAGCTATACGTTCTAAAACTTTTGTTTCTTTTTATTTTCAACAATCCAGCATACACATTATTTCAGATTACACATTAAAACTAAATAACCCATAATTTTTCGGAGTTTTCAAAAGTTTCAGTTGAAATTTTACTAAATTGACATTTTTTCCAAAAAATTTGGTTTCCTTAAAGATATGATTAATAGTTTGATATTCGGTTGCGATGACAAGATAATTAAATTTGCAACCAGAGAATCTTCTAAGAATCTCTTTAAAATCTGGTCACTAAACATACTAATTTATAGATTTTTGATATGGAAAGTATGAAACAGTATAAATTTGTAAATCGCAATGAAATTTATACTTTTCAAAATATTTCGAAATTCCCGTGGTTTAAGCTATATTTTATGCACGTTCTAAAATTTTTGTCTTATTATACTTTCAGCCATCCAACAAGATTAAATATTAAAACTAAATAATTCACAATTTTTCGGAGTTTTCAAAATTTTTAGTTAAAATTTTTTTGAATCGCCAACTTTTCCAAAAATTTGGGTTCCTTAAACAAATTTAGAGCGACGCTACAGGACTAACCTCCTCAAATGTTCAAATAAAAATTTTCAAAATTTATTTGCAGTCTACTTGTAGAAAAATATAGTTTTTTGGTCGACTTCCATAGATGTATTTTCTTGAAATGGAATTTGGTAATTTCTGCCGTATCGAATTGTTTCTAAAAATTCTCCTTAACAAAAATACTCCATATTTGACATTAAAAAGGAAGAATGTTGAGATAAATGCTGGAAGAATGTTGAGATAAAAATTTAAAAATCCTTGTTTGAGCGGAAATTCGAAAACAATTCAACTATTTGACTTTTTGTTGCAAAATTGAAAAATCAATGAAAATTAGAAATATTAGAAATGCTTTTTAACAATTACATTTTATTCAAATCAAACGCCCCTTCCAAAATTAGAGTTTAAATTTTAAAAAAATTCAAAAGTTTCGCCTCAAATTTTCCCTGTTTCAAATCCCCCATTTGAACTACCGACGCTTTTACACAACGATCTATCATCAATATTTACCCGTTGAAATATCAAAATTTCAAAAACTACTTTATTTTTTTTGTAGCTGTAGTCCATATTCTATGAACTTTTGTTGAACAGTAGAAATTGGCACAGTGTGGACTTTTTTTTTTGAAAATATTGAAATCCAGTTTTAAATTCTCTAAATTTAATTGTCTTTTCGAAAATGTTCAGATGCTTATTCGGTAATTATTTTATTGAAAAAATAAACAAATCTCACAATTAATGCAAATAGTAAGAATTCAAAAAAGAAAATTGAAAAATCATATAACAAAGTGATACGTAAAAGGGATTTCATAAAATCAATCAATAAATTCCAAAAGTTCAATGACGTTTAACATAATTTCCAGGGAAAATTCCAAAGTCTCCGGTTCGTAAAGATGTACCAATAAACCATCCATCATCACACTTTTCCACTACAAAAATGATATCGTTCGTGTACAATTGGAGTTCGTCTTCTTTTTGCGGTTGATATGGATATACGGCTCGGTACCTGGAATCATAGAATCATGAGCAGTATTTCTTGAAATCTTATCACTAATCATGAAACAGTAACTTTTGAAAATTTTTGCATTTAGGAGAACGAATCTGGAAAACATTTTCCCCCATTTTTGAAAAAAGTTTGAAACTGTAGAAATTTGTTAAGCGCAAAAAATTATATTTTTCTTGGAATTTTGCAATGTTTCTCAATGTTATTATTTTCACTTTAATCTTTTTACATACTACTTCATGTGAGTACCAGAAAATGTCTAGTTGACCTTGCAGGAACAAAAATGCCTGCCTGTCTGCCTAGCCTGCCTACCAACTGCCAATAGAAATGTTAACAAAAAACAGAATACTTTGAAGTTAAATATTTTGAATCTTTCAAAAAACAAAGTGTTCTGGCTAAAATTAACAATTTTTCAAATTTTTTTTCCTGTTTCAGACTATCTACTAGAATTGTACTTGAAAAGTATAACTTATTTAATTTGATAATTTTATTTAATTTTAAATTGTATCAGCCCCATTGCCACAGGCCACAAAACTCGGTGGCCGAGTTTTCTCTTTTCACGGCCACATTGCAAAAAGACAATTAGTGACTCTACCAAAAAAGTATCATTCTTTTTAAAAAATTAAAAAAAAATTGCCGTTTCACAAGTCCAACTTACATCTCGGATCCTTTCGGAATAAGCGAAGCGGCATTCATGAGAATATTCGTATCCTTTTTCGGATTTTTCGGCTCGTCATTCAGTTTTCTGTACTGATCCATATGCATCGGTGGCACTTCTTCAACAACTTTTTCGCGTTCGTATTCAATTTTCTTCATTCCATAGTTTGATGGCTGTTGTGTGCTGGTTTGAGTATGTGTAGGAGGGAATTGATTTTGATGTGGGTTTAGGGACCTGGAACTTCAACGAAAGTCAAATTGTCAACAAAAAGTTAGTTCAAAGTTTAATAACTTTTTGAAACAGTAATCAATTTTTTAACTCTTTTTTCAGAAAATGTTCTAAAAACACTCACATTTGCAAATTAGAATCCGATCCACTGGGTAAATCGAACCGGACTTTATTATTAGGCACTACCGCTGCTTTATCATAATATCCCTGATTACTTTGCATTATCACTGTTTCATTTGGCTTATACACTTGATTATACACTTGATCCTCAATTTTCGGAGTTTTTGGCCGATTCGGGACTATTGTTGGGATGTGTTGCTCCACTTGTTCAATTGGTTCCACATAAGAAGCTGGGAATATTCCAACAATTCCAATTTGATTACTTCCTTCCAGCCAATTCGAGTCAATTTGACGGCGGCGTGTGATTATTTCTCCCTGAAAATGAATTTTTGTAAAATTATCTGTATTGCCTGGAGGAGGGGAATTAAAATAACCAATATTTTCAAGTAAACTCTTTGAAACAGTAAATTTTGATTAAAACACTTTTTTGTTCATTTTATGATTTTTCAATTTTATAAAAGAGAAATAACATATTTATAATTGTTTACAGAAATTTTTAAAAGCCGATTAAATAAGTTGAATTATTCACAAATTATATATGAAACTATTAAAACCAGATGTTCTCAACTGAAATATTCAAAAGCCACTATTGATTAGTAAAGAATATGAAACAGTAATTTTTTTAATTTTAGAATTTTAACAGATTATTTTTTAATCTGAAGTTTTATCAATATGGGGACAGAAGATTGTATATTAAGCTTAGGGAAACTTATTTTGAGGCCAAATTAAAGTAACGGATGCCAATATTGTCGAATAAACTGTTTGAAACAGTAAATTTTAACTAAAATATTTTTTGAACATTTTTTTTATTTTTCGTATCATATATGAGAAATAAGAGATTTATTATTGTTTACAGAAATTTGAAAAGTGAATTAAGGCCGTTGAATGATTCATAATTTAATATATAAATCTATTAAAACCAGATGTTCAACTGAACTGAAATATACAAAAGTCCCTATTAATTTGCCAAGAGTATGAAACAGTAAGTTTTTTAGTTTGAGAATTTTATCAGTTTTCTTGATTTAAAATCTACAGTGTTAGCAATGTAGGGGTTGAAAATTGTACATAGGAAAATTTTATTTTCAATGATGATTTTGGGGTTTTACTCGTAACAATTCACAGCAGCTCACTAGAAGATTATAATATTGAATTGTAACAAACTAAAAGAAAAATACCGAAAAAACATAAAATTATGAATATCTGAACACCTACATTACATTAATCAATATTAGTTCACTTTTATCAAGTCAGCAACTTGAAACAGTAAAATTTTCAACTTTTAAATGAATTTGTTCGAATTGAAAAAAAAGTTCCCGAAAGAAATTTTTTTAATTTCAATAATTTTATATGATTGAAAACAACCTGAAGTTTTGTACAAAGTATTGATATTAAAATTTTTACGATCAGTTGCAGCCGAAAATTAATGAAGTTATAAATAAAACTATTAAAAACCCGCTTATTTTTATCAGATTAAAGAAAAAAAATTGAAGAAGTAAAATTTTTTGATTTCGTAGCAATTTATGATGTATTTGTACAGTTTAAATTAGAAATTTCATCAATGAAAGGTGTGACATTACATATCAATCTAAGGAAAATAGTTTTCAAAAGTGGTTTTCGATCCAAAAATAATATTCTACACTATGAAACTACTAGAAAATTGATCAAAACGATTATGCGAGGCCACTATTATCAAGTATACTATTTGAAACAGTAAACTCTCAACTTTCAAACAAATTCGTTCATTTTTATGAATGCGAGGGGTAAAATATTGTGCTGTCAGTGAATTTCACTTGTCAGAGATGATTTTAAAAATTTAATTCAACAACATTTCATTATGATTTCTTGTCCCCTTCTTATTTTCCAATGTTCACTTTAAACTACCTTTCAGGTAGTTTAAATAAAAGATGACAAAAAAAGATTATATTCCGAAAAGCTAAAATAAAAGCACTGACACAGTATAAAAATATTTTTGAAAAACGCACCCTCTTCAAACTCAATTCAGTGTCACTTCTAGCAGTGAATGGATAAATTGCTCTCATCTTTTGACTATCCCCTTGATTTCCAGTATTAATTTGAACATAAGACGTTGGAAATATTCCACTTCTTCCATTTCTCTCTCCCTCCATCCAATAACCATCAACTTCACGAATTATTCGAATAATATCACCACGGTTAAGTGGAAGTTCTCTGGAAATTTAGAAATATTTTTTACTGTTTCAACAACAAAGTTTCTATGTACTCATCAATATTGCGAAGCGGGTTTGCTTTGATGTTAGAAAATTGAAAATTTATTTGAATTTTTAAATTTCGAAAACGTTCTGCGGAAGTTTTCAATAAAACTATCTCACTGCTTTTTGGAAAGATAGTTTTTAAAGGTTCGTCCAAATCCCCATATTTTGATATTTTCAACCAAATAAATATTCTTTTCAGTTTCTTGCAAACCTCGCACTCCTTGGCTCAAATTTATAAACTGCTGTTGCTGTCATAACTGGCTGCGGGGTATAATCTCTATGTGCCGGTTCTTGAATATCACTGGAAAAATCATAGAGAAGACTATTCAGACGATCCATATTATTTTGAAGAGATGGCGCAGATGATGGGCTGAAATTTGTGGAAAAATAAAAAAAATACTGTTTAAATATTATCACAAGATGTGAAGAGTGTTCAGACAATGTTTGTGTAGCATTATAATTTAAAACCTTTTTATCGTAATTCCAAACATTTTTCTGTAACAATTTACTCTGAAAATCAAACAAATCGGCACTTTTATAAATATTTTTCCAGATAAAATGTTTGAAAATTTGACAAAATTTTTAGTTTCAATGAATAAAGAAATTCAAAAAATAAATCGTTTGCAAATTAATCTTTAAAAAATCATAAAAAATTTGGAAATATTCATAATTATTTTTAACGGTTATATTTTATTATTACAGTCCAATTATATCCTTTGAAGGAAACATCCCTATTATCTCTCGTTAATAAGGATAATGTCTAATTTGGCACACCTGCATACCTGCCTGCCCTCACAGTAACAGTACCTACACGAAAACTTAAGTTTTTGACGTTTACTTTAAAGTAATATTAAGATTAATGTGTTTCACCATCCCAGGAGTCGCCTATTAAAATTTAAGTTTTTGAAAAAAAAAAACTTCTGTTTCATAGTTGAGATATATTAAAAGTAGCAAATCCTATTTTTAGTGGGCTGATTTTTCGGAATAACACCAATAAAAACTTACATAAAACTATGTTTCCGTTCTTTTTCTTTTCTCAACTCTTCTGCTAATTTCTCTGCTTTTAATCGTAACAGCTCTTCTTCATTCGACTGTTTTACTCGTTCTTGATTATTATATTGATCATTTGGTCCTGCAATTATTTTAAATTAATTGTTTTAAAAACTAAAAATACAAAAGAAAATTGTTAGTCACTGCAAATGCATGCCTTTCATAATTGGTTGAGACTTTGACCGTTTCCATGTTGCATCGATTTGTTGAAGGTACAGATTTAGGCTTTTTGTTGTTTCATCAAGGTTATTCGTGATACGGATTAAGTCTGAAACACACATTTTGTGTAATGAAAAAGGTTAGTAAAGTTAGTTGACTAATAAAAGATGGGACTGAATAATAAATATTAAATTTTGAGCTATATTTATAGATTCAGTGAAACAGTAGGTAATTGTGTTTTTTTTAATTTTTTTGCTTCCAAATGTAGTCAGAATCCTAAGGAACAACTGGCAACAGTTTCTGAATTTTGAATTTCAAAAAAAAACCAAAAAAAATCGAAAACAACGCAAAGTTCTAATTTTAGCGGTAATATCTCTGTTTGAATTTGCTCCAAAACTACAGAGCTATGACCAATCAGCGAAGTGCCCTCCCACTTTGAACCAATCATATGGAGTGGGCGGAGCTCGAAGACGCTGATTGGTTTAAAAGTGAGAGTGGTTTCTGATTTTGGAGGAACATTTTGAAAATAATTTGAGGAACAACAAAGAAAAACCTCATCAGGATTATTTATTTTGAGTTAATTATATGTATTCAGTGAAACAGTATTTCAGATTAAAATAATTTTTTGAAATTTCTTTATTAATCCTAGCTTCCAAATGTAGTTATTATCCTTGGGAACAACTGGCAACTAAGTATCCAAATTTTGAATTCCCGAAATACCAAAAAAAAAATCGAAAAAGTAGAAAAACCCAAAATTTCAATTTTCTCTATCTCTGCTTGAATGTGCTCAAATACATACACAGATAGACCAATCAGCAAAATGCCCCGCCCTCTTTTAACCAATCAGGAAACATGGGCGGAGCTTGGAAATGCTGATTGGTTTAGAGTAACATTTGAAAAAAGTTTTTGAAAGTTAAATTTTCTTTCTCAAAGCTATTTTCAGCACTCAAAATTGTTTAACATTTCATTTTCAGCTTTTGCAAAATTTATCATTGGAGCACATTTGCCTCCCACAAATCCCTACCCAAACTATTCTGAGACCTCTGTCGTTGTGAGTTCTTGATCTTCATATTCTCGTAAATTGCATCGATTTCCTTGAACTCGACATCTTTTTTCGGCAAATCACACATCATGCACGGAGTTCCAAATTTGTTAGTAATTGTGTTATTAAAATGTTTCATTGAACATCGTATCGGACGATTATCTTCGTCCAAAAAACGATATGAGGGCAAATGGAAATGTGGTGGAGGCTTTTTGAAAGGAAGGGTGCGTTTTGAATGTTGAAGCCTAGAAGTTTTGGAAATTAAATTTGAATTTAATACGTTTTTTCTGTTTCAATAATGCGATAATATAAAATAATTATGTTCTCCATAGTTCAGATGTTAGATAGGTGAATAATTTAAATTAAATTGAATGTTAAGTTTGCAATTGTTCCCAAAATACGGTCTCGACACGACAATATTTGGTGAAATGCAAAATCACTTCGTATCTTTAAGGAGTATTGTGAATGTCTGCAATTTTTGAAAAAAAAATCTTTAAAAAATTTCACCGTTTCAAACTCCTGTGGTAAGCTTTGAACAAGTCTGCGCATAGTTCATCGGGTTTGTCTCATTGAATTGTGTTCACCCCTTTGCTCTTCATTTTTTCTATGAATGAACAGTTTTGATAAAATAAAAATGACCATTGAAAACCCTCAGCAACGAGTATAGGAAATTACAGTACTCCTTAAAGGCGCAGACTTCTTTGCACTTAACAGAAATTAATCGTCAGTTGATACCGTATTTCTGGGTATAAATGGAAACATTTTGCATCTGGGATGTTTTTTTCAAAAAACATTTCTTTAAAAAAACTATTGTTTCAAAAAAAAAATTTGAAAAAAATTAACTCACCACTACTATTAATACTAAACATTATTGTAGAAATCTCCCAAAATGACTACAGTCTTTTTTTCAAGGAAGACTCAAAAAGGAGGAAAAAAGGTCTTTCTTATGCACAGATGTGTGTATTTTTGGTGGGACTACTAGAGATATGAAAGGATGCGAGAAAATGGATGAGAGACCGAGAGAGACAGACACGTTATTCAATTCAACTGCCAAGCCCGTTTTTTTGTCTTATGAAGCTTTTGAGGAGCAGGAGGGTGAGAATAAGTGAATAATCTAGACATGAGTACTCTTTATTTGGTGTTAGGAAAAATTAAAAAAAAACTAATTGGAATAGTTGAAGAGTTGAAAATTAAACAAGTTCTATGAAACAGTAAATTTTTTATTTTGAAATTAGAAAAAAAAAATTTAAAAATTTACACTTTTTGTTTCAATATTTCAATCAAAAATCATGATTGAACATCTGGTTACAACTCAATTGAATAAAAAATTTGAAAAAATTTTTTTTTTACAGTTTCAGATTTATTTCTTCAATTTTGAACAGAGAAACATAATTGATTCCACGAAGAGAAATTTATGGTAAAATTAAAAATTAAATCTTTATGGAAACGTTCTCCGAACTGAAAAAAACAAAGAATTGAAAACACAAGTTAAAAAAAATTGAAGAAGGTGGTTTTTTTTAGAATAATGTGTGAATTATTCTATTCACTGTAAAATTTATGGAATTGCAGCATCTAAAAGAAGCAATATTAATTCGAAAAAAACTTTCATGTTTGAAATACTGTTAAGAAAGAGTAAGTTTTTTTTTGAATTTTCAACAATTTTTTGTCCCTTTTGTAGATTCACATAGTAAAAATCTTGAAGAAACGTTTTTTTTCCATTTTTACAGATGTCTTGCCCTTGTTAATTAAAAATGAGATCTTTGTAAAAAGATACTCGAACCTGAAACAAACCCAAGAATCAAAAACACGAATTTTAACAAAATTCAACAAGGTTTTTTTTTGAATATCTAAAAATTGTTAAAGTCGCCATTATTTTTTTTCTAATTTTGCAAGTTCAGAATATAAAAAATTTACATTTAAAAACAATTTTGAAATCAGTAATTTCTAAAAATTTGGAAAATTCTTTGAATCAATATGTTTACTATTTCAGATTATTTTATTCATTTTGTGAAACAGTATTTCAGATTAGAATAATTGAAAAATAAAACTTGTTGCTTCTGGCTCCTAAATGTAGTCAGAATCCTGAAAACTTAGTTTCGAACCGAAAAAATTATGATGCATGCTTCAGGTTTGTAATAAAAATATAATCGATTGATTGTCAAAATTATGAAAAAAAGGAACAGTTAAAGGAACAGTTAGTCTTGAAAAACGGAAAAATAACGATTTTGAAATCAGAATTACTTAAAAGTTCCAGATCTTAAGTTTCTTCGGCGCAAATGTAATTTTCTGTTTTAATTTTATTTTTTTCACGAGACTAAATTTAAAAAAAACATTATTGGGCATCACCAGTATGTTTCAGGTCGTTTATAAAACATCAAATAAGTTGCTTCGATGATACAGATCTTTCACATATAGAACTTGAAGAAAAACAAAAAAGCAACAGTTAACAAATTAAATAAATTTAGTTTGATAAAAAATATTGAAAACATAACTTTTGTCATTTTCAGAACTATTTTTTCAGCATTAAATCTCAAAAAAGAGTGAAAAATGCATAAATGCGTTATTGTTAATTGAAAATTCAACTTTTTCGAAAAATCTGGTATAAAATATTTGAAAATATTGAACAAAGGGAAAAGAGGAGCACTGTAGCAAAAAAATATAGGTATTGAAAATACTTTTGAGAAACAGTAATTTTTTTAATTTCCAATTTTAATGCAAGTTAGTATTCAGACATTAGTAATATGAACACCAAAACAACTGTTTTAATATAAAATGCTCACCATGCTCCAAACTATCAAAATATGACGAAGGATGGTCTGGGCGGTGTTGATTGAAACTCAAATTCTCACGGCTTCTTCCCAAATTTGATGCAGTCGGTGTAGTCCTACCGATTCCGTCGGTAACGTTGCTAGGGTTGACTGAAAAATAAGGGTGATAAAAAACGGATAAAGTAAGAAAAGCAAAGTAGTAACATTTGTTTTAATTTTTGTCAGAAAATTATTACACTGTTTCAAGTGTCTGTTAAAAACTTCGAATAAAACTTTGAATTGTTATGTGTTTTGTCAAATTGTCCAAATTTGAACCATTTAAATTCCAATCTATATCAGATTTTGTTGAAATTTTCTCAAAAATTGCCAAACTTAAAAAAATACAGTTTTAAAAATAGTTTTTTTTTCACAAAGTGCATTATTTACTCTGCACAAAAGTGTGCTTTTGGATAAGGAAAGAAAAAAAGATTGGCAGTGAAGAGTGTGTAGAGATTTGAAGGAGAAATTGAAAAAAAAGAAGAAAAGGAAAAGATGAGTACACCACGACATTTGATGGTATTATTATTTGGGAAAAGAAAATAATTTTCAGTTTCAATGAACTGTTATAAAGTGTAACAATTTTTGATTTTTAGTGAGTTTATTGGAGATTGAAATGTTAAAAAAAACCAAAATGTTTTATGACAATGTACAAAAAACGAAAACTAAATAATTTATTTTGGAATATTTCAAATTTTCAAACCAGCGTAAAATTCCGAAAACAATGATGAATCAATAAATTTGAAACAATGTACTCGAATCATAGATAATATGAAACCGATACAGTTTCACATTACAAGTAAATTGACAGGGGTTTTTGTTAGTCAGTTGTAAATTTGCCTTTATGATTTGACTCAGCGAAAATTTATAAATAAATTCGAGAATGAATTTTATATAATATGAAATAATAAAGTACTTTGGACCTGTCAGCAAAAGAGATTTGACTATAATTAAAAACTGAGTTTTCAATTTGAAGGAGAAAGATAAGTGCACCACGAAATTTGATGGTATTATTGCTTGGGAAATGAGAATAATTTTCAGTTTCAATAAGCTGTTATAAAGTGACGTGATTTCTAGTTAATTGTTGGAATGGCGAAAATACATTAAAACTAAATTAAATAATTTGGAACATTTCACATTTACAAACCAGCGTAAAATTAATTATTTATACATACTACAGCCAGATGAATCAATAAATTAAAAAGTACTCGAGTGATAGACAATAGAAAACCGGTAAAGTTTCACATTACGAGTAAATTGACAGGAGGGTTTGTTAGTCAGTTCGTAGTCTACCGTTTTACCGTTTAACTCAGCAAAAAATTTATAAATTATTCAAAAAAAGAACTTTGAAATAATACATGTTTGATAATTGGAATCTGTTAGCAAAGCTATTTGACTTGAATTAAAAACTGAGTTTCCAATTTAAAGGAGAAATTGAAAAATGAGTGCACCACGATTAAAAAGTTTGGAATTTTTCAAATTTTCAAACCAGCGTAAAATTCAGAAAACAATTTGAATTTACGATTAATCCAAAAATAGAAAAAAAAACTCGAACCATAGACATGAAACTGATACAGTTTCACATTACAAGTAAACTGGCAGGACTTTTCGTTAATGTGTGTGTGCTATACTTTTCACTTCAACAAAAAGTTATAAATCGTAACTCACTTCACACCGACCATTAAAAAAGTATATGTTCATTATGGAATACTTGAAACAGTTAAATTTTCTCGAAACTCCTAAATTTTGAAGCGCATGCATGAATAGGATCAGTTATAGGATCAGTTAATGAAGTGCGATTTTTTTAATTGATAAAATTAAAGTTTGCTTCAAAAAGTTGAGAAATTTCTGAGTATCTTCGATCATAACAAGGTAATTGAAGGAAAAATTATAAAATACTCATTTAGGAACAATGAAACGGTAAAAGGTTAAATTTCTGTGGGCTCTAAAAATTTTTTTTTCAAGATTTCTCTAATATCCAGAAAAAATTATTTGTTTTATTGTTAGGCAATTCCTTTTCTAAACTAAAAAAGGATCAACTGTAACAAACATATAACCTGTGCAAAACAGATACACTTAAAAAATTAGAAAATACTTTTTTTACTACATAATAATAACAAAGTGGAAGTTCAAAAAAAAATGTTAAGACCTAAAAATTCATAAATTTAAATCTAATACTCCTCAAAAACAGGCCTCCAACTAATCCTGTTCAAAATGCGCGGACACATTTTCCAAGATGTCATGGAAATTATTAAAAGAATAAAGAGACACGGGCGGGGTGAAAGCCAAATTGTCTATTTGTCCGTCACATAGAATGTTGCACTAGATGCTCTTGCTCCTTGGCTCCTTCTTGTTTGTTTACTCAGATCGCCGCCGCGCAGGCAGGGACTGACGCCTTGTTGAAACATTCTTCCTCTCTCTTTTTCTTGATCAATCACTGATTTTTGCATGAAATTATGTGTGTAAAGCACTAGAAATAGGGTTGTTATGGGATTTAAAAACTGATCGCCTGATCGAAAATTAGTGTAATTTAACAGAAAAATGTGAAGCAGAGAGAAGATCGGATTCCGCTACGATAGCTTGTTCGAAACAACAACATTAATGTAAGGCATTCAAATAATAGTTATAAACTTTTAATAACGTTTGGACATCAAATTATATTCAATTTAGTGGTATTTTATAAACCGACACACTGAAACAGTAAGAAATTAAAAAAAAATTGTGTTCTGAAATAATATACCGTTTTACTATTTTTTTTTGTTGTTCAGCTGCAAAATTAATTTGGTCAACATAATCATCAAAATCAGCAATGAATTTAAGTGCAACTTTTGTCACATTAGTGAAAGAGTCAATTTTGAAATTTATATTATGCGTTCGCAAAAACGAGTACTGAACGTTACCTACTGTGTGCACTTTAAAACACAAAAATTTCTAAAACATCATATTTTCCGTTAAATTAACGATCGATACTGATTTTTTTTTTGAAATTTTGGGCTATCAAAATGCTGAAAAATTAAGCAAAAGCTGTTGTTTTCAAAAATTCAAAAGTACGGAAAAATCATAGGAAGCTCTTCTTTTTTCTTTCATAAAACTGTTAAGCATGATCGAAAATAACAGAAAATACCAAACAAAGTATGATAGCTTAACCGGAAGGTTATTTTAAAAAATGCTGAAATTAAGCAAAAGCTGATTTTTTCAAAAATCCAAAAGTATGGCAAAATCATGATGGAAAGTTGAAGTGAATCAGTTTCCCAACTTTAATAATAATATGAAAGTAGGTCTTAAGAAAAAAAAAAGCAGAAAAAGGAAAATAACATTTTACACATTTAAAAATATTATTTCTACTGTTTCAAAAACCCTACATAACGTGTTCTCTTTTGTTAGTAACATTCCTGCGTTCGCAAGACTTGCTACGACCATTTTACAGTTATATGAAACATTTAATTTTGATTGAGTTTTGTACGAATCACCAATAAACATAAATGCAATTTTCATAATATCAATGAAACAGCAAATTTTATAATGTTTTATCGTGAGTTTGTAAAAACCGAAAACTAGATGTTAAATGTTTTTCTGTTTGTTTTAGAGTGCGAAATATCATTTCAGATTATAAATTAAGTTAACATTAGACAAATTTGCGTAACTAGTAGCAATCAGTGTTGCCAAGAAAACAAACATAATTGTTCTTTACAAACATAACTGCTTCTTTAGAATTTACAAGAGTTCTAAAAAAGAAAAACCAAGTTTTAAAAAAAAAATTTGCATTGCATCTGTTAATAAAATATCTACCGTTTCAAAACCTCCAGATAAGTTGACGTCTGGTTTTAATATTTTGCTGTGGTGCTTGAACTTATCTCTGTAATGCAAACGTCAGAAACCAATGAGAACTCGTTAAAAACTTTAACAGTTCAAGTTTCTCTATGAGAAAATGCAACAGAAATCGAATGAGAAAAAAAGTGTTTAAAATTTGTTTAGATTTTTTATTTAAAAACTTTAAAATTTGTTTCAAAGAAATAATGTTTTTACGCTACGCCAGAAATAATACAACCCATACCTCCCAAAATGTGTATAAACGCCGAAATCACAGTCCCATAAGAATACTATACAGGGAATATTTATTGACCCATCGACAACAGATTAGCAATAGAATTGAATGCAACTTTTGTCACGTTAGTGAAACAGTCAATTTTAGAATGTATTAGTGAATGTTGGAATGTTCATTGAGCGTTTGCAAAACCGCTTAACTAGGTGCTAAATGTGTTTGTAATCATTCTAAAATGGAACATTTTTATAAAACTGAGGTTAAAATCAAGTTAACTATTTTTTTGGGAAGCTTCAATCTAGTGGCAATCAAAATGCCGGAGATCGCGGCGAGATCGATGTTTCATTTCTAGAAAGGATGGTTAAATGAATCAGTTCCTCTGCCTCTTTAGATTTAACAAGAATTCTGAAAAAAGGAATACCAGGTAAAAAAATCATTATGCATTGCATTTGTTGATAAAATTTCTACCGTTTCAAAATTTCTAAATAAGTTGAACCTTTGGTAACAACTTTGCTTGGATAATTTTACTTAAAAACTATCAACAGTTCAACTTTCTCTATGCCTGTGCTACAAAAATCCCCTTTTTTCTATAAATTTTCTGAAACTGTTTCTCAAGACTATCTCTCTTGTTTCGTTGAATATACTTTTTTTCATTTGATAACTTTATAAAATAGTTTCAATGAAAATAATTTCTATTGAGTGATTCAATTTAAAAGTTAGTTCAACTTTTTGAACATTAGTCAAACAGTAAAGTTTAGATTTTTTTATCCTGCGTTTGCGAAAAAGGAAATGATGTGTGTTTGTTCTCATTTTTTTAGATTGCAAAATTGTATTTTGTTTTTCAAATATTTAAAAATTCTCGGATTATTAATCACTTATTTTCTCACTTTTCCTAGAAACACTGGAATGGTATAATGCATAACTTCGACAGTGAATTTAAGCCCATAAAATAAAAATAAAAACAAAGACAAAATCCATTTTGCATTGTATTTGTTTATAAAAATTCAACCGTTTCAAAACCTCAAGATAAGTTGAGTTCTGAGTATCAACTTTACTTGTATTAGATCAACTTCAAGCTGAACATGTCATCAGAAAACCGAAAAGAATCATTTGCAATTATTTTCTTTATGCCAATGCTACAAAAATCCAGTGCTAGTCTCACTTTTCTTTCAAAAGAAGAAATAACCTCCCAAAATATTGTTATTACTTCTCAATTTTAAACTGTCTTCTTTTTGTCAAATGTGCAAAGGAATCACTAATAAACTAGAGTTCACCTTCTTTTCACATTAGTGAAACAATTCATTTTAGACTTTTTATTGTGAGTTTCCTAAAACGTGAAACTAGGCGCTGTTTTTTATCTGATCGTGCTAGAATGCGATACTTTATAAAATTAAGATTTTACAGTAAGTTAACATTTTTTAGAAAAATTTTGGATATTTAGCCATCAAAACTGGCGGATATCTTGGAGGGACCCCACTAAGCACGTATTTTGCGGTTTCTGTTTCACTTTTTCTATATATATTAAAGAATGACATAATAAGTCACTGCATGAGTAGATTTTCACAGAGTATTAAAAAAAGGAAAACAAAAAAAAAGACTGCGTTGCATTTGTTAATAAATTTTCTACCGTTTCAAAAGCTCTAGATAACTTGAACGCTGGGCATCAACTTTAATGAAAGATTGAAAAAACATTCTTTTAAAAAATTCCATTTTGTTTTGCTTTATGTCAATACCAAAAAAAATTCAGGGTACAAAATTCAATAATAGGCTTTTTAATGCAAATAGAAAAAATTTCAAAATGAGAAAATAAACCCACTAAAATGTTGTTCTTTTCCTTCATTCGAACCGTCTTCTCCCTTTCTATGCATTTGTTTGAACATTTTCCGATACCATTGTGACATATCTTCATTTCGTTCCGGTGATGAATCGGGGCTTTGTTGAGGTATTTGTTGGTGTGAACCAACAACAATAGGCTCATCCATATTAGTACTCATTACCGACGAGCTCATTGATGTGCTCATTGGCTGCTGCTCTGTGTATGTTTGTGGAGCAACAGCAGCAATTGGAGCAGCAGCTGTAGTTGTAGTAGGTGTTGTTGTATGGGAAGGCCAAGTGGAAGTGGTGGAGGAAGACACTGGATATGTGTCCGAAATCGAGCGGTCTGCAAATGCCAACTTCCGCTCGTTCTTATGTTTGCATAAAACAAGCGTGGATATTATTTTCTTTGTTTTTAGAATTTGTAAATAGAATTTCTTTTTTTTTGTATTATGTTTTATTAAAATGTATATCAATCGAAACTATCGTCAAATTAAAGAAAATTACAAAAAATGCAAATACAAAAAATAAATCTGAAACAATTTTATTTTCTAATCAAATTATGACATTTTTTAAATTTAATTTCCAAAATAATTTTGTCGAACTTGTTGAAACAAAAATTGAGATCGTGATGAGAGCCAATGAAAAAACTATATGTGCCTTTAAAGTTGCATCGCAGGATATAACAAAGTTGTAATATTTTGTATTAAAAGTACTTTTTGTTTCAAAATTTCCTAATTTTTGTAAAGTACTTCTTTATCTACCGCATTAAACTCATAACTATTAGAACTTATTCATCAACTCACTGAAACTGTAAAAAAATGTTGGCTAAAATAAAGAAAATACGTTTTGCTTTTTTTTTCGAATTAAAATACAATTAAAATGCTTGCAAAGGAATTCTAGAACTTACTTTAATCACCAGTCCGAGTTTTATCACATTTGCACAGAAATTTAATCAAAGTTTGGAACATGAATTACTTTACTGTTTCTATAAGTTTATCGATTTTTGAACTAGTGACCGATAACGATGTACCTTGCGAATGATCTATTTCACCAAATTTGAACACTCTAGAAAAACATTTTTCGGTTTCACAACAATTTTAAGAAATTTTAATAATAAGATGAGAGAGTTCGACTGCATTTTTTTATTGCAAAAGTATGCAAAATAAATCTGAAACAATGTTTTTTCTAATTGTGAAATTCCATTAATTTCAAAAAATTGTGCTTTATAGGACTTGTTGTGACTAAAAAGGCTCCCATCTTGGTGAGACTTGTTTTGCAATGTCATGATATTTTGCATTTAATTTCGGTTTTAAAATGTCCGAATTTTTGCAATGTCGCCAAAATTTGGAACAGAAATATGTTCTTTCAAAATTCAGCGTTGAGGTTTCCACTATTAAACTCATAACAGTTATAAAATATCTACGAATTCACAGAAACAGTAAAAAAGTTTCGCCTCAAAAAAATCAATACGAACTTTTTGTAATTTTTTTTCAATTACAAAATAAGGCAAATGTTTGCAAAAGAATTTTCAGGATTTATTTTGAATAAAATCTTTGAAAATTCATAGGCAAGCAATCAAAAACTATTATGTTTGTAGAGTATTCACAACTGAATTTTTTTTTCAAATTTTATTTTAAAACCTAAATTTCATTGATTTTTCTATAATTTATAAATTCTAGCACTCGTGCGTTTTTTTTTTTAAATTTTCATTAGTAAAAAAATTAAATTTTTTTTCTGTTTTTCTGCAAACTTAAAATACTTTTCAAATCAATATAAAAAATTGGATCTGATGATTTAATCGTTACCGTGTGATGCACTTTTTGGAGTTGGCGGTGCTTCATAAGCATTTTTAGTTGTTTCAATTGAAGATGCAATTTCGAAGGCTTGGTTCAGTGAGTCGTTCAAGCTGAAATTTTTTTAAAAATTGGTTCCTGTTTCAATGAAGTATTAAAAATATTTTTGTATATCTATGCTATTGTGAATACAGCTTTTTTTGATACTAAACATTTTCCGGAAGAAGTGTAACACTGTTTTGAGTATTTATGAAAACGATTTTAAAATAATGCATGCTATCTTCACCTCCTCATGTTTATTTTCCTGGCGAATATAGGTCAAATTTTGAACAAATCAATAATATTTAATTGCATACTAGTTTCTTACGTAATTTCAAGCATCTATGCTGTGCATCAAATTTTCCAAAAAATTTCTGTTTCGTTTATTTCATAAAGAATGTGAAATAATAACATTTTCAATTTTTCAGCTCTTTTGACTTTTGAAACAATTATTATTTAAGCATAAGGAATATTATAGGCTTTTTGTGTTTAAAATTATGAAGTATATCAACTTGGTAGTACGATAGAGTTAGAGTGAATATTGAAATGTATAGTTGAAGTAGTCAACTACCAGAACTTTCAGAACAAAATTCACAGACTGTCTTTGGGGTCTTCTTGGTAAGAAGTTTTTGGCAAAAATACATTTCAGAAGCTGGTGGCTGATTACTTCAACGTTCCATTTCACTATATTTATCGTATTGCCAAGTTGATACACTTCAACTTAGAACAGTTGGGGTTTTGTTGAATAAAAAATTTTGAGTTTGAAAATTTCGAAAAATTTCTCCTGTTTCAAGTATTCTACATATTAATCGATCAAATAGATTGTGCAATTTTCATTACATATGTTCCACGAAAACATCAACTCACCTATCATTTTTGAATCCTTGTTCTTTATAAGACGGAGTTGATGTCATCGGCGATCGATTTTGCTTCTCCTCAAAGCTGGCTCCAAAAAATAAATTGCTCGGCGATTGACTCGCCAAGTTGGGTGATGACTTGGAAAGGTCAATTGCCACTGGTTTATGCTTCCTTCGAATAGTTCCATAATGATCCGTCGAGCTTGTAGAGTAGGGAGCCGGGGATTTTGATTTTACGAGAAGTTGGGAACTTTCCAAATCGATAGATCTCTTGATTTCACTCTCTTTTTCTGGAGAAAATGGTGGAAAATTTGTTGGTTCAAATTGTTTAGCAACAGGAGCCACGTGGCCAAACGGTGTGAGTTCTGAATTGAATATTGAGCTTGATGGAGGCTGAGGCTCAGGTTGTTGATTCTGCTGATTATTTCCATTTTTCAAATTTTCAGTCGATGACGTCATCACTTTTTCAGACAAAGATACACACGGTGTCTCACTTCCCTCTTTCAATTCATTTTTCTCTTCCATTAACTTTTTCCTATATTGCTCATAGAGATGCCGTTGCTCGGCTGCCGCAGAAAATCCAGCAATTTCTGAAGATTCTCCAAATGTCGAGATACACGAGGAAATAATTGATGCACTGTCATCAATGTCGAATTCTCCGAGGTGATGACGTGGATCGAGCGCCACGTCATACGGGATTCGGTAGGACGTTTTTTGAGATTGCTGGGGTTGAGAGGGGGCTTTGGAGCTCTGTAGGACCTGAGCCTGAAGGGCTTGAGCAGCAGAGTGTGGAGGCTTTGTGGAAGGAGGCACTGGTGGTTTCGACTCATTGTGCTTTACTTGACTGTAACTGGCCGGTGGAACCTGGAAGTTGCAAAAAATAATTCTGCTGTTTCAACTTCATAACATAATGCGAAGATGTTAATAGAGTCGGTCTTTCAAATTTCCCCGCTTCGAATTTCAAGTAACTGATTTTGGCATTCCGTTTGCAAGAAATTGGAGGTATCAACACCGAATTGAATAAAACTTTATAATTTTATTGATTTTCCTGGTTAGAATCAGTTCTGCGCGGAAAATCTTTTCAGCAAATGTACAAACCTACGTATTTTAGTTTGGTGATTATATTTTTTTTGTATCAAAAATCATTACAGAAATGTAGGACAAGGTTTGTTCTATGAGTTCTATCTGATAATGATATTTATTTTTTCTGCAAAGTTCGAAAATTATCTCAAATAGTGCCTGAGTTAGGGTTTGCCGTGAAACTTTTTCAGCAAATGACAACTTTCAGACACTATTTGACCCAATTTTCATAGAAAATTGAAAAAAAAAAAATAGAAACCACAATTTTTTCTGTTTCAGGAATTTTATGTCATGACAATAGAACAAGCGAAAAATGTTTATTGGTTTCAATCTTCAGTGTGTCGCAACAAGTCTAAGTAAGAGAATAAGCACTAAATTTTTTAGAACAACATGAAATGTCTTGGCGATTTTTCAGGTCATTTGCATTTGCAAGTTTTAAAAAGTACTCAAAACATTTTTCCTATAAGTTTTCCTATCACAAAAAAATAGTAATGTAGTTTTCATAGACAACACGAAAAAGTATTTTCATTGTTTTAAATTTTTGCAAATCTTCAAACTGTACACAAAATTTTAACGTTTTTTAAAACAATTTTGCGTAAATTTTTATCTACATAAGGATTTTTCATAAACTTCCCGGAATGTACAATTTTCAAAATAGAACTGAAAAGTTGTGTTTTCGGAAAATTAAAAAGAAAGTTCTACTGTTTCGTGAAAGCCATTTAGGACATTTACAATTTTCCGGTTTGATCTGATCGGTTTGTTCTTTTTTAACTTAAAAACTGTTAAATTTTTGAAATTTCGTATATAGAAGCTATTATTACTTGTGAATTGTATTTCTGAAAAGTAGAAAACTTCAAAACTCAAAATAATTTTGCTCATATTTTACAATTTTTAGTGAAGCTTTAGTCGATAATAATTTCTAGAAAAAAACTCACGTGTTTCACTCATAGCTTGTAAAAAAAGCCAAAAAGAAAATAATATCAGTAAAAAATGGTCAGTAATAACTAAATTTAACTATTTCAGCACATTGTTTTCAGTTTGAAAAGTTCGTTGCTTTATTGTATCGCTGTTTTTTTCAAAATAAAACTCACTCCTTGAAAATATTTATTTGGATTGACAGGACCATCAAGTACTCTTCCCATATTATGCTTGTTAAGATGTGGATCCACATATCCATTTGGTTCGTATACTTTTACATTTTTGGCCCAGGAAGGAGTTGAGTCTGGAATTTATTATTTTATTGAACATCAAAACATTTGGATTTTTTGAATATTGCTGGTTAGGAGAGACATCAGGAGTTGTTTTCCGCAAAATCAGAAAAAATTATACAAAAAAAACAGTTTTAGATAGTTTATAAGACTACTTCAAAACTTTATTGTTACTGTTTGCAGCATTCGGACAGAAACCAAAATATCTTACTATTAATAGAAAAAATGACAAAAATCTAATTGCAAAATTGCTGCTTCATCTTCCAGGTCCGTCGAGGTACCAGGTCTCAGCCAATCGTGTATTTGTTGACTATCTTGTTGACTAACATTTTTTACAGTTTCAAGGAATTCATATGAGCTATGTGTTACTTTCCGAAAACTATTATTTCGTAGCTTAATACATAGAACGCCTAGAAAAACAAAACTCACCAACAGGCGGAGGCGCTGGTTTCTGATATCTGGAACTATTTCCAGTTGGTGTCTTCATATCCAACTGCCCATGTATCACATTTCTCAACGCCGCCACATTTCCCTTCGGTGAGAATTTATCAGAATCTTCAAAGGTGTCAAAGTTGTAGGCATCTGCTGCAGGATTTAGATATTGACCAGATGGCTGTTGTGGTTCTGATGAGTTCTGGAAATTAATTAGGGATTGTGGAGTAGATTAATTGAAAGCTCTTACCGCCAGGTTTGACCCGAATGGATGAGGATGATGCATCATTCCTGGAATATGGGAGTTTGAAGAATTGTATAACAAAATAAAGGAAAGAATAAATGAAAAATGTGAAATACGGAAGACTAATATGTTCTGTCAGAAATGGGATTTTTTTTTGAAATTTGTACTGTAACAGTTTTTATAGTTCTCGAACTTTACCCAATCTGACAATAATTGCAGATTCATGGGATGTACACTATTCAAGAATATTTTCCATTTTCCAGAAAACTTCAGACATCTTGAAAATTTGTTTTAATTTTCAAAATATTTTCTCACTAGATTTTTAAATTCTATAAAGATTTTGAACCCAATTTCCAACTAAATTTGACATTTAGGAGCGCCAGTAGAATGCATTTTTGGAATTATAAGGATGGTACTTAAATGACCATATTGTCAATTTTTGTTTTGACTGTTTCATTTAAGTGTTAAAGCTCCCACAATGGATTCACGTTCAATTGACGCAATCCTTAAAATCATAATTTTTGTTGAAATGTTAATGCTTGTGTTAAAGTTATTGTTTTTAAAGTTTTGAACACCTTTTGAGACTTGAATGAGAATGTATCTAGTTTTTAAAAATAGCTTCCAAGACCGGGTAAAATGTGCACGGCAATCACAATTTTGCCATTGCTGGAATTGAAAAATGCTAATTTTTGTTTTCTTAAAATAGAAAAGACACTTGTAATTTTTTAATTTTAAAAATGAAAATAACATTCTGGAACAAGTGTTTAAATTTTATACTGTTTCTTTGAAATGGTAAAGCTTTTACAACATTTTCAAATCTATTCCACCTTTGTCCATGAGTATGTAAGACGTACAACTTTTGAAAAATGTTGTCTGGTCACTTGAGCAGTTTTTTCAAGAATAGTAAAACTTTTAGGTTAAAAATTTTTTATAACAGGGAAAAGGCCACATTTCATCTATCAGAATTTGGGGTTCGACCCAAAAAATTATTTCTACGATTTTTTACACTTTCATTAAGTTTAAATAATTAGAACTCAATGATTGTAGGAGTTGCAAAATCAGTTATGTATTTCACTGAAAACTAAAATTATTGAAAATTAAAATAATAAAAATTACCGTTTCACAGTTGTAATAGTTAACAAGCCCGAAACAGTACTAGGTTTTACGAAAAGTTGTTATTTTGAAATACGACAAAAAAACCAAAATAAGAAAAATTTTATCAGTAAATCGAGTGATATTATTGTTGCGAGAGCCACACTTAGAGAAACTAAGAATGTCCCTCATTGCGTCTTCTGTCCCCGGGACACGAAACAGAATCACATTCTCTCAGTGTCTGCGTCTCTCTATCTTTTTGCTCACTATATACATGACTTTACACACTTTTCGTCTTTCTTCTTTCAATTTTTGTTAAGCAATTGCCGGATGGACCTGCTGAAGAGAAAGAGAATGAGAGGAGAGAAGATGGAACTGCTCTCAAGTGACCAGACAAACTTTTTCATCACTATGATCATGATCATCACACCTTTGATTTAGTACTCTTTTGGCCAGAAGTAACCGTTGTATTTAAAAAAAGGTGGAGCGCAAGCTTATTAGTTTCAAAGGAAGAACAGAAACTTTAACACTTCATAGAAACAGTTAAAATTTGCAAAAAATTTGTTCAAAAAAATTATAGTTTTTTGCCGTTCGCATCACAATTTGCCATCGAAGAATAAACCTAGGAGACTAATTGTGCTTAAAAATAGTTTTTTTATTAGTTACCAAATCTATAAAAATGAGTATTTTCAGAATATGAAAAACATCAAACTATTTTTTAAAAATACAAAAAAGTCTGCCAGTCGACACAAATAAATACGGAATATAATTATAATTCAAAGCTACGAAAAAAATTGTTTATACAGTTTCAAGAAGAAGTTTTGAACAAGTTTATTTTCTTGGTCTACTAAAAAATTGGGGTAAATTTTCATAAAAGTAACAAAGTCTATTTAAAAATATAACGTTCATTATTTGTGAATAATGGTTTGGTTGAAACAAATTTTCACGGTTTCGAGGTAAGATTTTATAAATTGTACTTTTTTTGCAGTAGTTTAATAAGAGACATATACTGTTTCCTCAAGTATGAGAATAATTTCGAACTTTTCAAAAAAGAAAAAGAAACGAAAAGTTGAGCATGTCTGTAACGGACAAAAATGAAAAAATAGGTTTCGTTTTTAATTATTGAAATACCTAACACTACATGTACAACAACTGGCTGAAAAACGGAAAGTAAGTTAATGTCACATTCTTGTGAGCTGGAAGAAACAGTGTGGGAATAAATTTAAGATTTGCTTGCATCATTTTATATGCTGACAATAAATTTATAATTTGAAACATTTTTCTTCGGTTTTCCAATAAAATGAGATACATTTTTTTATGAAATTCTCAAAGTGTGTAATAGTTGTATTTTTTTTGAAATGACTTTATTGAATAACTAAAATATTTCAAAACTTGTGAAAAGATTCTCACTCTTTCAAGATTAGCTTTTCAGAATCGTATGCTATGTATTAACTAATTCATCCCGGATAAGAACATCCTTGATAATGATAAATATTTTGGAATTATTTGAAAAGTGAACAGTTTTTGAATTCTGCGTGTCTACATTACGCCGACACAGTAAATACGGAACACAATTATAGTTCAAAAAAATTAACTTTTTTACAGTTTCATAAAAAACTCTTGACAATTAGTTAATTTTTAAATGTTATTATGGTAATCCATCCTATTTTTGAAGATAGTTTTGTTAGTTTCAACTTGATTCTTCACCATTAATATGTACATTGATAAATTAAATACTCGATAAAACTCGGCAATTGAAGTAAATTATAAGTTTATGTGGTGGGGCCCAAATTAGAGAAAATCAAACATGACTTTTGTCAAAATAGGGTTCGTTTTCATTTTTTTGAAAAGAAAAACACAACTACAATGGAGCGATAATTTAATTTAAATATTATTGTGAGCAAAAAGAAACAGTGTCGGAATAAATGTTGGAATCGCATCTATGTTCTCATATTGTGACAATTAAATTGTAAATTAGAATATGTTTTTTTAGGCCATAATTTTGAAATGTATTTTTGAAACACAAAAACGCAACGAATTGTATTCGTTTTGTCAAAAACAGAGTAATTTGCTACGCAAGTTTTAAGTTACAAATTATGGAATAGAAACAGACGCCAGAATAGTTATAAATTAAAATTGTCAGTTTTGTTTTTTTTTTTTTAAGTTTTCGCGAATTTAAACACGTTATGAATACAAGAAGAATAATAAAACACAATTTTATTTTCAATTTAAAAGTTCAAGATGGAACATGATTTTTTTTTAAATTTTATACAAATAGAAAAAAAAGTCAAAGTTTACCACTGCCAACATATTCTCCGTCGCTTGCGTTTTATGTCTGTTTCACCTACTTTTTTTCTTCTCCCGTTCCAACTGA